>NC_140667.1:5008333-5697500 GCF_054131305.1 Coturnix japonica | reverse complement strand
TTAAGAACATTTGCCGTAGGTCAGGCAAAGGGCCCGTCTAGCTCACTAATTTATTGATAATACATTAAAGTCCAGTTGTAACTCTCTTCTACTAAATGGAAGAGAACAGTAATTCTTCTCCTTGACCTTGCAACTACAGGATTCTTAAATTAGCCCAGAGCACTAATTTGGATCATGTGGTGCTTTATACAGAGTCAAGTACAACATTCCTATCAGCACGCAATTTATGTTTTGACAGCCTACCTTTGGGGATTGGTGCAACCAGGCTGCTTCAAGGCTTTCAGGGAGAACACAAACTATCTTTATTGATAGATGAAGAAGATTTTGTTGTACCTGCTCCTTTTTATTATTAAGCTCATTCTCAAGTTGCTTGTATCAAAATCAAGTAGGGCACCCAGAGCATGGGGAGAGAGTAGGCCAATGTCACATCCTTAATTAAGCACAGCCTGCTGTTTGTTCTATCTACGTACAGTGTGTGTGAGGAGAACTGAACCAAACACATTCCTGACAGAACCAAACCAGTGACCCAGAAAGCACATGGGAAAGTTCCTCTAAGTGAGATTCTATTTTATTTCATCTGTAAAATGAGATTTCAAGTGATAATAGGCCTTTCAATCAATCATCAGAGCGCTCCACTTCAGCCTTTTGGATCAGAACCCAGTGAGGAAAAAACATGGAGCTGCAGTAAACACAACTTGAAGTTCTTAAACTTTTGCCTGGTACTCCCCAGTCTGTATTGCATCCTGTTGTATTCTGGATGAAATTTAAGAGAATTGAACTGCTTGCTCCAGTACTACTTTGCTCAAGACTCTCATTTCCTCTCCTTCAGAATTCTTATGATGAATATTTATAATCTTCCAGGCATTGGGACAAAAAAGTCCCAAGTTTTGTTTGAAGTTTGCATATCATATGAGCTGGCTCAAAGGGCTGACAAACACAGGAGTTTTCAGGATCAGAACAACTGCATTGGAGGTATGGGTGCATTTGCAACATGTTGGTATGCAAAATTAAGCTTTCCTTCTCTTGCTAATCTTTCCATTCCAATATTTTTCAATATTTAGCTGATGCCCTCTTAACTGTTTTTATAACCTAAGGGTTTTCTGCTTTGTTTCAATAAATACATCTTTTTGTTGGTCTTGCACACAGACTTTTTTCTTTAATAACAATAGCACCACCTAGTCGACAACCTCATGAACTGCGCTGGGCAGAAGCAGTGCTGTAATTACAGCCAGTCTCTGAATTAAACTGAACTATTGAACTGCTTCCTAAAAACATGTTTGTGCAAGGATGTACGCAAGTAGTTATCTGTAGTTACAGCAGTGAAATAACCGCATTTAGTATAAAACAAGGAAATAATTGGACTCGCTACCAGTAAGTTATCAGTCTATACTAATGTAATACTGACAGATTTACACTGAGGAATGTACAGAAGAGAAATACAATATTAAAGAAAGATGTCGGTTATGGAAGCACCACTCAGATCTACATTGAGCTGTGGTACCTTTCTCACACAGAAGTTCCATCAAGGGGAATTAATTGCTCTCTTGGCCAAATCTAGACTAAGGAGAAATCTGGAGAAACACAAGAAAACTGCACATTCCACACTTGTTTCTCTCGGGATACACAAGAGGTGATGTGACAAGATATTTTACTAGTTCTACTCGGTAAATATTGATGTGTACATACCACCAGTGCAAGGAGAAGCTGGAAGGAAGAGGATGCAAACACAAGGCCAGCCCTCTGCAGCCACCACGCAGCACCCACTGACACCTTCCCACCTCACCACAGCAAGGGCCAAGGGGAGCTGCGCTCAGCATCTGCACCCAGAGCACTTACCTATCTCACACAGCTCTGTGCTTTGGCAGGAATATCATCTCTGACATCAGCACGAACCTCCACGACCCTTCCCACCAACATCCTGCTCCATGTTGTTGTATGGCAGCAGAGGGGCACGTTCACAAAATGGCGCCTGGTGCAGAAGCAAAGAGGTCATTGAGCAACTGCAGGCGGGAAAATGGCGCCCGCTGACTTCCATCAGCACTCACTGAATGTCTATGGAGACATGCGAGCTACTTAAGTAAACACAGCAATAAAAGATTCCAGTACTGTAACCCTGACCATCATCCAAATGCACATTTCAAGTACCTAACAATAATTTAATATTATTTTTATTCAGAAACAACTTTCTTTGAGGTCAAACAAAAAGGAAGGCCTTGTTACAACATCAAAGAAGTCATATATACATAGGGATATAAAGCCAATCACCATTTTCCCTTAATACTTTTACTGCCTTCTTTTAAATTCGTGTATCAGGTAGGCAACTAAGCTGCTCTTATTACAAGAAAGAACTGGAAAACATCACCCAACTCAATTAATGGCTTTTTTGGGGACAGCATGAGACTAAGCTTAGAGTTAGTTTTGTTCAGTTTTCTTCTCCATAATTGCACTACACAAAACAAGCTGATGTAAGAGACCGGGGGCAGGTAAAGAAGCAGGGACTTTTTGCCTGAGTGGATGTATTACATTAATTTCTTAATATGTGAAGGAGTGGATTACCCCTCTAACAGCAATGGGAAATTAGTTTCTTTATTTCTTCATTAAGACTGTGGGAGGGAAATTAATTTTCTACTCTGGTTTTCAAAATTAATTGAATATATCTTTATTAACATGATAAATACGTACACATACTTTTTGGTTGAAAGGATTCTCTAAATTAATCCTAAGCAGACATTTTCAAGGCAGTTTGGTAGCACACTACTTTTTGTTTAGTTTTCTAATGTTATAAAGCTGATTTCACAAGTCCACTCTGTTAAACCCATCTGCAGGGAAGAAAAGCATCTCAAAACAGTTTTTCTAGACTCATTTGTGCAGTGTCAGTTTGTTTATTCTTCACTTCTTCCTACTCCATCCTTCTCGTACCTACATCCTGGCAGTCTAAAACATACCTAAGTGTTTATATTCTCATGCATGCATCAGAAACGGTCTTCTTATTGCACTAAAAGGAAAACAATGTTTGAAAACACAGTCCACTTAGTTTGAAGAAGGTGTCCAGGTTTCTCCATGCACACATTTCCACTTAGATGAACTTAAAACATCTCAAAATTGCTCACTTCATTTCCTATGCACTCAGTGTCTTCATATCTGCACTGTATTTCCTATGGTGTACTTCCACCACTGCATCATTATATTATTTTATTCACATTCTTCTGTACTCTGCTTAACACCAACAGTATTTCTATTACTACAGTCACCACAGAACTTGGGCCTTTTCTGCTGGAACCAAATACCAGTGGTGATAGCCAATTTTCTGTCTTCTTGCAGAGTCAGTTAAAGAATAGATACTTAAGAAAACAGCATGCATTATTAAGCATAAGCTACTGTATCATTCATTGCTTCAAATTAAATCTAAAGCAATTAATTAGAAAATTATTTCTGTGAGAAGGCACTGCAGATTATATAAACTCAAGTGCAAGCTCCAACCACTACTACGACCTCTCAAGTGAAAGCCATCAATTTCTCCATCCAGGCTGGGAAATAACATCCCTAACTGTAAAATAAAATAAGAATGAGGCTATGAACGCAAAGAGTCAAACTGCCTTCAAAATGTTTGAGGAACAATAACATATAAGGGGACTGTCCTAAGTAACCATGTGGATCTTCCAAATTATTTTCAAACTGATAATATTATTTATATGCTGGATGTATAGTTGGAATAATACAAGTGTATAGTTGTAATTACAGAGTAAATAGCCAGAGAGTATCTAAGAAAAGACTCACCAGCGCTGAGGTTTTCAGTTGAGATAAATACTCACCAACATTGAGGCTCACCACAAAAACTCCACAAAGAAGCAAACTCCAGAACGAAATGCTACCTTAGTGGTGGTCAGACCTTAAATGGGATCTAGCAGAGGTAGGGTCAAGCTCCACCCCTTCTGGGAGCACAGCTAAATTACCTTCACCTGTGCTCCCACAGCTGACTCATCACTTGCCTCAGATGGTTAATCAGAGGTTCAGGCCGTGAAAAACAGTTTCTCTTACAATAGAATATTTTGCATTCATCTTCAAGGTTCAAAAAATTTAATCAACACTTTCAAAATTACACACAAACAAAAACTTCACCACATGTTCAGCATCAATTTGCCTTTGCAAAAGTTCTTGAAGTCACCTAATTTCCATGGGCTCCATCTTTGTTAACATGTTAACCATAACTTATCAGCATTGACTAAAACACACTCGTTGCCCTGAGAAATAATTTAGCCCTAACACCAAAGGGAAAACTGAGATTTTACCTCCAGTTCCCATTAAAGCACCTTAAGGAAACAAAACAAGAAGTCTGGATGAAAATTAACCAGATCTCAACTATCTGAGGAAAGGTCAATGGCCAAATAATCAAACTCTCACCAAAAACTTTTCCCTGGGAAAGAAAATCTGCAGTCCGGCCCACAAGTAGAATAGCACAGAGTAGAGCCTCTCCATATCACTATATGGATGATTAAAAAACATTCTTTTTCTTACTAGTGTTGCAGTTTTAATTACCCTACGTTAATGGAAGAGGTTATTGAAGACCCTCCGTGAGTCTTGGTATCAGAGCTCCAGCACAAGCTACTTTCATCACAACAAAACAAAGACTTCTATAGGAAGCATCCTCAAACTCGTGGCGTTGACACAGCCTCAGTAACCTTCTCCCATGTATAACAAAAAATCTGCATGAATGGGGAAACAATAGGACATGCTTATCATACTTGACACTGTACACAGTCTTACTGCACACACCCATAAGTCAGATTATAATAGCATGGTACGAATGCTATGAATATTTAGAATACAAATGCAGTGCTTCACACTTGCAGCCCAAAGTCCTTTCTTTCCTTCTTACCCATATGAACTTCCCAGATTAAGAATGTAATGGCAGCGCAGTTAAAGCTGCCACACGTTACCTGTCCTTGTGAGCCATCTCAACCATTTAAGGGATCTGCAGAATCATTTATCCATCAGTTTCTCCAAAAGCAAATTGTTTATTGGTGGCATTCCTCCTCAGCTCAACATCAGTAAAATAACAGCTTGGTTTCCTGCACAGGATATTCTAGATCATGACCTTAAGAAGGAACTTCAGTTAAGCATTAAAGAGTTTGGCATCCCTTGCTAAAGATATTTTGGCTTTGTTACAAATGTCACAACCTGTAAGCACATCTGAGATGCAGCAACTACAACCATCGTGCTGGGAATGAAAAATGGGGTAAGCACTTTGTACTGAGTAGCTTTCCCATTAACATTTGCATACAGACGACAAACTTCGTTGATAGGAGGTATGACTGTTTTTGTTATTGACTTGCACTCCGAGATCCGCTAGAGGGCCTCATTCAATTAGACAACAGCGTAGTTCCCGTCTTTGGAGTGTTCTATCCATAGTTTATCAGCCTATAACCGACTGATAAACACTGCACGAGAAACTAAGCCAGAACTACAAGAACTTAACAGTTCGGAAGCTGCACGGGGTCCTCCTCCACTCCCCAGACGTCGCGTTTCTCATTCTAACAGGAAGCGACTGAGCAATGCAACCATCCTGGCGTTACCTGGATAACGAGCAACCTGTGCTGCTCTTTTGCTGCTCTCTCAGAGCTCGGCCGTGCAACAAGCAGGCATTCAGCCACCCCACAAAGCGCTCCATTGAGCTCCCTCAGCCCTTCCCCGGTTTGGGACCGCCCCGACGGGGCGCAGCCGGCGGAGCGATGGGCGGGGGAAGTGCGGGTGATGTCCTGGAGTCCACCGCGCCCTTTCCAGGAAGAATTCAGCGCAGAGCACGGCGTCGGCTGGCTCCCGGTAGCTGGTTGTGGGCTCGGAGCTGCGGTGGGCAGGTAGGCACGGCACGGGCTGGGCTCTCCTTCTCCTCATCGGGGCTCTCAAGTGTCCTCTTTTCCGAGGGCGGTTGCGGTTGTTTGGGCGGCGCACGTCGCTCGGAAGTCCTCAGGTTAACTATGGAGCGAGGGGCGATGGCTCGGCCCCGCCGGGATGGCCGGCACGAAGGTCTGTCTGGCTTGAAAGTCCATCCGGCCCCCTGTGCCCCCGTGTCTCCAGAGCCTCCCCGGTGACATGTGCGGGGTTACGCAATGGCACGCAGGACCTGTTCGGGTCGGTGCTTTCCGTTCGGGATCCGTCGGTCTGAACGGCGTGTAGGCACTTGCGTTGGATGACTTCATGTGTGGGACTCATTCGGGCTTCATCGCTCGCGAGGTTGCGTTGTCACTGCGTTGAGGTGCGGGTTTCTGTCGGGCAGGTTCACGCCATGCTGGGGCTGCTGCTGCTGCTCTGCCAGATCCAGGTGGCCGTGTCGGCGTTTATTCACCGCGCACAGAGACTGAGAGGCCCGGAGCAACACGATGCCACACATGGTAAGGCACTGCCAGCACCACTTTGTGCTTCCCAGGAAAATAAGAGTATCTTCTTAACTTTGTTTCCCCTGAGAAATCTTTGGTTGTACTTTGTTTGCTCTGACTGCAATGCCTCCTAATTACTTCCATGGAAATGACGACAGACAAAATATAACAGGATACTGGTGGAACTGTTCAGCCTCTGCTGCCATACCACCAACATCCACCTCTGATGTTATGGGCTTTGTAAGATACCTGCCCTGTCTTCTCAGTGAATGAGGAGTGCCATAACCCTAACACAGACTTGTCAAAGCCTTCACACTGAGGAGGGAACTCCTTCAGGGCAGCAGGTTGAGCAGAACAATGCTGAACACAGGTTATTCATTAAAATCTGTACTGCTGTGGGGCAAAACAGGGCTGCCAGGCTGCCTCTTCCTTGTGAATTCATAGCACAGAACCCTCCCCTCGCAATAATAAGAATCACTCCAAGGTGGAGCTGGAAACTGAGGGGCCCAACTCTTCTATTAGTGATTTAGCAAGTAGAACAGTTGGCAAGAGCATGGGGTACCTGCAGTGGGAGGTTACCCCTGCAGCATTTTCTGAGCCCCTTTTACCACCAGAGTGATTTTATTCAGCACATTGTGTGGATGCATTTTTAATTAAACATGAGACGTGCTAAAACTTCATTTACCATCTTGTTGAACTGTAGCCCAGGGACTGCAGAACTGCATCTAGCAGAGGATTCAAATTCATCTGCTTCATTCTCCAAATACTTCCTTAACCACCATGTAATGTGTTATTTGGAGGTGGAGACAGGTGTATATTGATTACACCCTATGAAGTGATAAAGAAAGCAGATAAATGGATAAAAACTGAGAGAGAAAGAGTTTGTGTCACTGGAATTTAACATTCCACAATTCATGTTCCTTAAAATGCATTAATTACTTAAGTTAATTTGGAAGTACAGCCATAAGGTGGAATGATACAAAGATGGTAACAGATATTCAAAAGGTTATTTATGAGGAAAAACTCACCAATATGGACATCTTCACTGGGAAATGCTGAGGCAATCCCCAACAAAGAGCAATCTCCAAGTGATGCTGCCTTAGTGGTGGTCAGCCCTTAAATGAGGCCTAGAGGAGGTGGAGTCAAGCTCCACCCCTTCCAGGAGCACAGCTAAATTACTCTCACCTGTGCTCCTACAGCTGACCTGACACTTACTAACACTCAGCTGATTAATCAGAGGTTCAGGCTGTGATTACTAATTTCCCATACAACAGCTGATGTTGTTTGCAGTAAGGAATGAACTGCTGCTGAACAAAGCCAAAGATCCGCTTCAGGAGACTGAAATTACTCACGTGTGATTTGCAATGAACCAAAATATGGACAATGTAGTATTTATTGTAATATAATATTGTAATTATTTTCCATTTCCACTTTTTTTTTTTCTTGTATGACGACAGTATTTCTAGTTACTGCTATATACAGCATCAGTGTTTTAAGCATAGGTTATCATGCGACTACTTTGAAGTAGAAGATTTGCCCTCTTACACATGCACGTTGTTCCTTCTGTATACGCTGTAATACTTCTTCAATACACTGCAATATTAAAGGCACAAACAACCAATATGCAGGTTATACTTGCATATTCTTAGTTTACAAAGAACAAAATGTTCTGAGATAGCACTGCAAGAGCTATCTAAATATGGGGGTAAGAATTCCTGAGTGATATGGTAATCCAGCAAAACAAACCAAACACAGAGCTAATTTGTAGCTGAATACCTCTATTCTGAGTCTCATCCCCCTTTTTAACTGTCTGACTTGGTATAGAACAATGCTGTTTCTGCTTGCAATAATAATCTTCTGCTTGTGTTATTGAACCAAATAGCCTGGATTTGTTAAAGATTATACTTTCACTACCAGCCAAGCTGGAAAACTAGCTCTGTTATATAAAGATGTTATTTCTTAAAAGAAGCTGTAGGAAGAACAGGCTAAAACTTGACTATGAAGAATGTCTGGTGAGAAAACACATTCCTGTATTCCAAAGCCTCCTATGGTTTCACTAACTCTCCTGGAATCTTACCTCACAACTTACTGCACAACATGGCACCTAGAGTAAGCACAAAAGAGGGGAAGAAATAAATGTCTTCATGCCAGTAAAGTTCCTATCAAGCACTAATTTAAAGCAAACAAACAGGCCAGCCTTTACACAGAACTTGCTGTCCCAACAGTGAGAACAAATGTGAAATGAATAGGTGTCATGGTTTGATAATTCTGTAATTTTGCTATCAGTATTCCACATCATAACATCATATAAAGCACGTTTAAACCGTGACAATAGGACTCTGCTGCCATGATTTAAACTCTAAATCGTGTAAACAAACTTGCAGAATACTGATAAATATATTTTGAGGATTCTTTTTTAGCTCAGTAGGAATCTGGCTGGATTTCTGCTTTCTGCAAGTATTACTTTGTTCTGAAGGGCTCAGATGCCCCTATCCCAGAATGGGTAATACTCAAACTTGAACTTCCAACAGCTGTCGTGAGAACCAAATACTCTTGGCCAGTATGAGGGATAGCTGAAATGCCTTATGGGAGGAAAGTATTTCTATTTTATATTGCGTAGTTAGAAAAGACAGCAGCAGAGAGAGTGTTTTTAGGAGAAGAGCTTTGTGCTTCTTTCTCATATACGTAGTTGAGACATGTTAGGGGAAGAACATGTCACCCATTCCTTAAAAACCATTTAGCCTTCCTAGTTTGTTTTAAATAACTTTTGTTTTAAATCAGTGTTCACATCAGCAAAGGAGGCCAATTTATTCATTGGACGACATCTTCTGAACAACAGATTTGATTTTGAAGCATTCACACCCGATAACCTGGAAAGAGAATGTATGGAAGAGCTGTGCAGCTACGAGGAGGCCAGAGAAGTTTTTGAAGACGTTGATAGAACGGTAATTGTTCAGTTTAATATACTGAAAGAGACTGTTGAATAGATGATTACTGTATTTAAATCCTGAGCCCTTAGGAAAACAGCACAATTGAGACAACTGCTTGTCTTATAGTAGTACAGGCCCAAATTAGATGGAATTATTACTCTGGATGTACAGTGAATGGGCTTGCATATGCACTGTTCCCTTTGAGACTTTAGACAAAGGCTCCATTTCTGTGAAAGAAATGTAAATGAATCTCCACAAGTACCTCTTGTCATAGAAGAGCTATGCCTACACGTACTATACATGTTTCAGAATCTCAGTGATTTCCTTAGCAATTTCTCAACATCCAGGTTTAAATGCATTCCATCTATTAATTATCTGGTTTCATCCTTGTCCTATGCCACATGTTTTTTAAGTGAGGAGTACAACCTAGATCTACAGTTTAGCTATTGAAGAGTGTTCTTGTAGCATCATATTCTAAATTGCTGCATATACACAGCTTGGAATAACATTTAAACAATAACATTAAAAGAGAAAATGCTTTAAAAATCTTTTTGGCCCAGCAATAGAACATAATGGCTGTCTGAAGACTGACCCGCTGCAGATCACAGTGATCTCTTGTTGATCCTAGACATGCTCTGCCCTAACTCAGAAATGGAAAGGAACACCTGACATTGAAAAAGTTAGTTTGCAATGAAAGCATTAAACCAGATTCTTGCTGGAGCTTTTTTCTATCTAGCAAAATTATGGCTAAATACACTTGATGTACAGCAATCGTGCAACGTAAATGTTTATTCTCTGATATGAATATTATTCATGCAAATGCCTGATTCTTAAGAACTTGCTTCCATTCCTGCCATTGTTAAATCTGCCTAAAGTGCTGTATTAAATGATGGTCAATAATCCTGCCAATTATGGATCTTTTTAAAACTCTGCTTCCTTTGTATTTTTGAAGACCCAGTTTTGGAACGACTATTCATTGAACGGCCCTAGGATAAAAACAGGTAAGTAACCCTTTTCCTTCTTTTCTTATACTGCAGTATTTCATGTTTATTCTAATACCTTCTTAGAAATACACCATGTATTCAGAGAGCAGATCTGCGGCCACAGTCAAGGTCACGAGCACATGAAATAATATTCATAAGGTATCAGAGGAGAGATGTCTCAAAAGTGTCATGTACAGAAAAGGAAACATCACACTTTTGCTTTAAGATGAATGTGAACAGCAATCTTAGCTTATATTGAACAGATATCTCAGAGCAAGATAGACTGTCAAGAACACAGAAAGAACCCTATCTGAAAGTAACCCATGTTTTACTTTCAGGTGATGAACAACTACAAAAAATCAACATCACAGGACTTCTGATCGGTCCAATTGCTGCTGGAGGAATGTTAGCCATAATCGGACTCCTTATCTTCTACTGCTGCAAAGATAGATGTAAATCAAGGCACCCACCAGGGTAAGGAATGTCATTGCTTAAAAACAAGGCAAGCAGTTTGGTCTCTGAGGGTGGCATTTAAAAACCACCAGTGGTTGGTCTAACTGTGTCCTCAGGGAAGCCAATAGGAAATTTCTGACTTTCCTGGAAGCAAAATTACAATGGTAAGCACTAGTTACTCTGAAGTTAATCAGTAACACATAAACATAGAGCAACAGAACAACACTTGCATGGCTGGCATAACTTCTGGCTATTGTTTTTATTTTGTTAGTTACGTGTGTGTCATCTTAGATCCAAAATGCTAAAATACAGCATCACTGTAATAGGTTGGGTCCTGCAGTGGGAGGTCTAACATTATATTTCACTCTTAGAAGTACATTACATGCTTTAAAGAGCAGAGACTCTATGTCAGACGTGAAAAGGATTAGGTTGGAGAAAATGCTTCTCTGCTAATTCTCTAGCCCTTCATCATACAGTTCAGAGAGCACGAGAGGACTCTCTGCTCTCTCCTCCCTTTACACTTAGTGAACTATTCCTACATTGTAGCTTGAAGGGAGTATTTGGATTCTGATGTTTATGATTATTAAAGGCAAGGGCATTGGTTTTGTTTGGGTCTTGTTTGTTTTTTAATTTTACAAGAAAGACTTCTTTATTATAAGGAAAGCAGCTGTTTATTAATGCTGTTACCTTTGTTCAGGCATTTGGATCATGGAAGAAGCAGAAGACGAAGTTCGACTTCCATCTTCAGAAGGCATGAAGAACTCTCTTTAAATCCACTTCCTCCCAGAACTGACGACTCGGGACTACCAACTTATGAGCAAGCAGTTACTTCAGGCAGACAACATGATGTACCACCACCCCCCTACCCAGGGCCCCCAAAATGGGTACGGGCATTTAGAAAGTCAATGTCGCTTCCTGCCCCTTAGCTATGAACCTCCTCCTAGAGGGAGGAGGGATTCCTGAAGCATAACAAACTTTTAGAAAGTTCCCTACCTTGCATATTGCAAGATGGTTTACAAATATGTGAAAGATCATTAGCACAGCTAGGAGCAAATCAAGATCCCCTTTGGGAGAAGTGAGCAGTTGTGAAAGCAGCCGAACTATTCTTTGCACAAGGGTATTGTGCTGGGAGAATAAAGAATAAGTCTCGTACTGCCCCTCTTCCACATGCACTTTGAGCCATCCCATCATATTATTGATGTTTTATTAATAGTTTCATCTTGTTTCTTTAGAAGGAACATTATTTTAATTGCTCTTATTGACGGTAACCATTTTTTGGTGACTCAGTACTTTCAGTCATCATTGTAAGTCTGCTGTGTTGTTTGACATACTTTACTGCTGTGTGGATTTTCTATTCATCTATTCAGAGATTTGAGAATGAAAATCATTTAATGAGATTATCGTGCAAGTGTGAATATATCACTGCTTCTGGATTACAGTGGTTTGTTTTAAACTTTGCTGTAAAACGTTACTTAATTTGATGTATTTTTGTGATTATTATTTTGGATTTAAAAGAGTAATGAATCGCACGGCACATTGCACACCCAACAAACGTATACTTTATTCAAAGGTTTTTTTTGATACTCCAGCTTGTTATTTAGAGTAGAACACTGACCGAGTACCGTGAGCCTTTGGAAGTGACAGGAAGGATGCATGTGATAGCAACACTTTTAATGAGGGGCATTTCACAGGGCTCATGAAAATACACATTCTTTAACAATTAAACTACAGAAATAGTACAGAAACTGCACCTTCTGGAGAGTGTAACACTAAATATATGAAGTCAGTGAATCTGCAGCTTAGATCCTAAAGGTACTGAAAATAGGCATTGACTGACATTCAAGTACTGGCTACATGCACTGCAACAGTTTGCAAAGCACATACGCCATATAATAAGCACAACTTAAACTTACCTCCTCTTAGATAGGGAAAAAATTCCTGAGCAGTTCACTGGGTTGCCTCTTTCCTACAAGAGATTGTGAGGAAAAAATACACAGCGCTTCATTTCTCTCCAGACAGGTTTAAACATGTCTCAGTATGTAAATGCTCCTCACCATCACCTTGGCCCATTTCCCAAAACCTAGTTTCCGTGTTGTCCTTTCGACACAATACAAGGTTACATCATTAAACCCCTTACAAACATGGACAGATGATTACTTACAGCAAATAACCCAGGATCAGAAAGGTAGTCTCCAACTCCATCAACTTAATAAGTCACTTAACCTGTTTTTTTTTCATGAGCAGAAACAAGAGAGCCTCTGCTATTTCATTTCTCAAATCCTCTGATGAGCAACACTACAAACATGACATGTTTCAGTGTTTTTTGTGAGTAAGTGGGTGTGTGTGTGTGTGCACGTGTGAGTTCACTGGAAGAACAAAAACAAAGCGCCACATGGAAGTGTATTTCCTCACTGCAGTTCAGGAGAACGTGAGTCACGAAGCATTTGACTCTGCTTCTATCAAAGCCTGCCCTGAGCTCTTTTATTGGCTTCAACTGCTCTGGGATTGGAGCCAAAATAATGTGAGAGCTGCTCACTTCTGTAAAGAAAATTGTGATGTGCTACCATACTATTCAACAGTGCTATCCCAACCACACAAGATGAACTAAAAAAGCTGGTTAAAACCCAAAGGATAGCAAAGATTCAAAGACACAATGAAGTAGTCGACTGAGCAGAGACCCAGAATACAATTGGTGGGGTGTAGGTTCGTTCACATTAAGCCAGACACGTGGACTATCAGAAAAAATACTTCTGTCTAGGAGCTGGTATGCTTTGAGAAGAGCTTAGAACAGGTTTTAAACTCCCAATGCAGCACCAACTTCATTTAAGAAATAAGAAACACCTGTGATTGCTCAGGTTGTTCAGGCACCTTCAGTGAAATTCTCTAAGTACCAAAGCCTACTAAACAAATATTGAGATTTAAATGTCCAGTACTTAATGGTAAACACTTAGCTTGGATGTGAAACAAAGGATAACGTCTAGTAAGGGTTAAAATAACCCCTGTCAGATCATGAGCTTGTTTTGAGAGCAAAATCTTGATTTAAATTCCCTTTTTTCCTACATCTCGCTGCATTCCTCCCACTCTAAGCCGTAGTTCATGAATGAGCTGACTGCACTCATCCAGCAAAAACAAGGGGAGTATGTGAGTTGAACCAACTCAGATGTGAGCAGCTGTGCCTGGAAGTTGTGGAACCACAAGATCAGAAGGAGGACTGGAAAAGAAAGGAAATGAGGACTTGGCTCTCATTGGCACAGCGTGCTTTGTGCTGGCTCACACAACAAGTGCCACAGCTTTGTAGATCTACTTAAGTTATCTTCCTGAAGATTGCGACTCCTTTGTTTGAAGATATACCCAAGCTTCTTTTCTTTAAAGCAAACAAAGGCACAGCCCATAAAGAAATGCAAGGAGTACTTGCCCTGAGGCTCCCAGGTAAATCGTGCTCTTTGAAAGGCAGCAATTTCTTCCCTATTTACACATCTACCAGTGTCTAGTTTGACATTTGAAGAGGTCAAGTGCCAAATAAAATGCCAAATCTAATCCATTAAGCAACTGCAATTTTCTGCTTTCATCAGGACCACAATCACAACTGCACCTAAAAGACCAATAGGCTTGACCAGGACTCATGTTAGTCCAGCCCAACACCTGATGTACTTCTCATTACTTCTAATGGCAGATGCCAGGGCTTGGTGGCATGTGTGCCTACACAAACTCCATGCCAGGGCCTTATATCCATGTTCTATAGGTCAGCAAGCTATTTACAATGCTGTGATAGTACCAGAATAAAGCACTATCGTGATCTGAAATGTGATCCTTCCATCCACTTTCACCAACCCAGCCATAAGCTCAGACTTGCAGAATTAGCTGCACGCTGTGCTTTAACCACTTTCTTTGCTGAACAGCTGAAGCTGCTGGTCAGCTTTGCTGATCCAGCGTGTGCCTCTGACTCCATGTTGTTGCCATGGCTCTTCTCAGAGCATCAAAACTGCCCAAAAGCATATCAGTCATTTTGCTGCAAGAGCAACAGCTTCACTGGAAGCTTCTTCACACAAGGGAAAAATAAAAAAAGGCCTCTATGGTTAAACATGAGGGAAAAGCTGAGATAAGAGCAAAACCAGGCATCTTCTGCTAGGGAAAGGCAAAGGACAGAAGCAACGCCCTCTATAAAAGAAGGTGGTATTTGTGGAAAGATAATGGAAAAGCCTGGTAGATCCAGGTTTGTTGTACCTGCGGTTAAAAGGATGCCAAAAGCACAGGCAGCAACTGCTGGCCCTGAGAAGAATCGCTCCATTCAGTAGCACCTGCTGCCTCATGCACAAGGACCCCGAGTGGTGCTATCCTGGTATTTGACATCTGTGGTACTGGTAAAGCTGTTCATACCACGGAGCATTCTGCCTGGCCATATACAATAGGCAAATACTTGATCACAACCTCCAAACGACAACTTTGGGTCTCTGGAAGATGCATTATTTTTCCAATTGGAGACTATTTTGTTTAAGGAGAAGAACAAGCGACAGGAATTCAGCTGCTAAAAGCTGCACAGATTGCATTGCGGTGCTGTAATTAAAGATCTTACTCATAATGGCTTGTTTTTCAGAAAAACATAGTTAACTATTTGATTTTAAAAAACCCACATATAGTTTAATTAGTTACAAGCTACAAGCCCTGGATGTATTAAAGCCCAACTAAGGTCTCCGAGTCAAGCAGTAGTTGCTTTTGAAACTGATGCATCCCTTATGAATGCAAGAACTGAAACACTTCCAGCCAATGTTCAGAACCATGAAACTGCCTGGTATTTAAACACACACCTTAATGCGAACACATTAAGAGGATTTATCAAACATTTTTGCTGTGGATACCAAGACAACATAAAAAGAACTTGTTCTACATTCTGAACCACGCTCCATCTGCACACACACATCTGAAGGAAACCAGGTGGCCCCTGTAATGGGGATGAGCAGACATCCTGCAAGGACCTCTAAGTGTCCTTCCCCGACATAAAGCTACTTTTAGTGCATCAGCAGCACAAGTGCTTCTCTGGTAGCATAAAACTGGAGGCATTTTCTTCGGTCATGCCTGCATCACATGTAAAACAGTGACTGGCTGTGCTTCCCAGGGAAAGGCCCCTGCTGCAAGCAGTGCAGGCGCTCACTTATGCAAACAGAAGGAAAACTCACTCGGCTGGTTTGTCCTTGGCATGCTCTGATCCAATCTCCTCCCTCTGCCCCGGCCTCTCTGCACTTCTCAGCCTTTTCCATGCTGATGGTGTCGGCTCTCACCCGCCCTCCCCACATTGGCCCTGCTGCTGCTTGAAGCTGAGCATGGGAGAATCAGAACTTCAGCTTTCCTTCCTCAAGTCTCCTAGCTAACAACTTCCCCACTAAGCACTCCCTCTACTCCATTCACATCCTGAATATCACCCGTCTAATCTGATTAGCTGCAGGCAAGTTTCTCCTGCCTGCATTTCCCTGCAAAACCCTGTGGTTTGTCGTAGCCTCAAGTGCTACAAAGTGAACCTTCAGAAGCCCTGCTCAGCCACCAGCACACACCTCAATGTCCTGAGCAGTACAGAAGCCTTCAGGTGCTCCCTCACCTTCATCTACAGCAGCCTTTGCCCCGGGGCCACCTTTCACCTCCTTCCCACCTCAGCACATCTCATCCTGTGCCACATTCGTAAAATCATTAAGGCTAAAAAAGCCACATAACATCACCTAGGCCAACCCACCCCCACTAAAACATGCCCCTAAGCACTATGTCTGCCCTTTCAGTCAATACCTCCAGGGATGCTGACTCCACCACCTCCCTGGGCAGCCCGCTGCAACAACCGGCTGCTCTTTCCGAGAAGAAACTCTTCTTAAGACCCAATCTGAAGCCCCTACTGCCCTTAGCAGATGATACTGCATCTCAGGGTTTCTTTTTTAAAGACAGATTTTCAAAAAAGTGGAAATGACTAGGAGAAGAAATGACTAGGGTACTATGGTACCTACGGCTGTGGTTGGACTTGATGATCTTTGAGGTGTTTTCCAACCTGGGTAATTCTATGATTATATGATTGCATATGACCCAGAACAAGGTGGCTCCAGGGAGCCCTCATTGTGGCCTTCCAGTTCTTGAAGGGAGCACAGCTTATAAGGGTGGAGAACAACAGGACAAAGGGGAATGGATTTAAACTGAGACAGGGGAGGTTTAGGTTGGATATCAGGGGGAAGTTTTTCACCCAGTGGGTGGTGATACACTGAACATGTTGCCCAAGGAGGCTGCGGATGCCCCATCCCTGCAGGCATTCAAGGCCAGGCTGGATGTGGCTCTGGGCAGCCTGTTCTGCTGGTTGGTGACCGCACACATGGCAGGGGGTTGGAACTGGATGAGCACTGTGGGCTTTTTCAGCCCAGGTCATTCTATGATACGAGGCTCCTCACTACAGCCTCCTTTCAAGGAGCACGAGAAATCCACAACTCCTCTCCCAGGGCTCCTCTTTCCTACTCTGAGCAATCCCAGCTCCCTGAACCCACCAAATCCCCGCCTTGATCTTTAAAAACAACCCCCCCACACCCAAACCAGATGTTACTCCCAGCGCCCCCCAGTTATATTCAATTTTTCCGCGGGGGGCGTCGGTCTCAGCTCACGTGCGGCATCACGTGCGGTCCGCCGGCGGTGCCTGCAGGGCTGTGTGCGGACACCTGCGCTGTCGCGGTGCGTTATCGCCGCGTTATCCCCCTGCTGGTGGGACAGACGGCCCCGCACCGCTCGTCCTTGAGGCGGTGCCGTGTGCCCGCGGTGCCCCGTGTGTCGTTAGCGCCGGGCTGGCGGTGCTCGGTGCTGACGCTCAGCGGGAACAAGATGGCCCCGCCCCGGCCCCTCCAACAAAGCCCCAGCGCTCCGCTCGACGCGGCCCCGTCGCGCCGCCGCCGGCCTCTCCCTCCGCCGCCCGGCCCGGCCCGGCCGTCCCCGCCTTCGCTCCCCCCCCCGCCCGTCCCGGTGCCGGCCACCGCCCCCCCCCCGCCGCGCTGCCCGTAGCCGCGGGACCGGGCCGTGCAGCCCCGCCAGGCCGCGCGTCCCCGCTCGCTCATCTCCTCCCCTGCCCCCCGGCCGCGTTGCCGGGCCCCGCTCGCTCCCAGCCGCGGGCCGTGGCGGGGAGGTGCATCCTGGGAAGGAGCGGCCCGACATGGGTCCCCGCCTGCCCAACGCGCAACCCCCGCCGCCGCCGCCCGCGGCTCCGCGCGGCTGAGCGGCAGGGAGGGGAGCGGAGGCGGGGAGGGGGGGCCGGGCCGCGGCGGCCTGGCCCGCGGCGGGGAGGGGGCCGCGGCGCCGCCCGCCCCGCATGAGGCAGGAGGGGGGGGGGCCGCTCCCACCCGCCCCGCTCGCTCCCCGCCGCCGCCGCCCTGCGCTCAGGGCCCCAGCGGAGCCCCCGCCGCCCCGCGCCCTGCCCCGATGATGGACAGGAACTACCCGCCGACCCCCAGCTTCGCCGAGCCGCTGCCCCCGGCCGCCGCGCAGCCCGCCGCCGCCTGGGCCTACGAGCGGGGCAACGGCGGCCCGAAGCCCAGGTGAGGAGCGGCCGCCGGGGGGACGCGGCGGGAAAGGCCGCGGGCTGGGGCCGGGCCCGGCCCCGCTGGTACGAGCCGGGGCCCCGTGGCGGGCGAGGCCGCTCCCGGGCTGCACGGCACGGTACAGCACGGCACAGCATAGCACGGCATTATACGGCGCGGTGCGGCCCTGCGGTGGGGCGGGCTGCCTGCACGGGGCGCGCCGCCGCCGCTCTCCGCCCCGGAGGCTCGCGCCGGGCTGCGGCGCCGCGGGTTCAAGAGTTCAGGCGGCGCTGCCTGGGCCGGGCCGAGAGCGGGGCCCGCGTGCGGCGGGCGCGGACGGGAACAATGCGGCGCGGCGGAGGGGTCACCTCGGCCCGCGGCCGCCGCCGCCGGTTCCCGTGAGCCGCCCGCCCCGTTCGGCCGCCGCCTCCGGCGCTGCGTGCGGGCCGCATCGCCGCTAGAACGGCTGGGAGCGCACGGGGAGAGTTGGTGGAGTTCCGGGAAGTGCGGAGATAGCCCGGCCGGCTCGTTGGCCTCGCGGTGTTCTCCGAGCGCTGAACTCAGCCGGGATGAAACGAGCGTTGTCTGGGCGCTGGTAGAGCTGCAGTGCCGGTGTGAAGGCAAGCGGCACGATGAGCATGAAAACCTGCCTTTCGGATACATGCGTGTGTAGCTGGGGAGCTGCGGCTGTCCGGCCGTGTGTTGGTCCGCCTGGTCAAATGAACGGGGCAGCAGGTTGGAGGGCTGCTGTGCTCACCTGGTCCGGCCTCATCGTGCAGGCCACAGCGCTTCGTTTTGTTGATTCCCTCTGTGTTTGAAGCTGGATTCGTGCTTCAGAAGGTGGGGTTACAAATTCCCGGTGAATTTGCGGTTGTTGGGTTGTAGGGTTTGGAAGGGACCTTTGGAGGTGGTCAGGTCCGAGCCCTTGCAGCAGGTTAGACAGGAAAGCACCCAGGTGGGGCTTGTATATCTCCAAGGAAGGAGGCTGCAGCCCCTCTGTGCAGCCCGTTCCAATTCAGCACAGTCTTTGGCTGCTCTGCATTTCATTTCTTACTCCCGAGCTGAAGGTGGCTGCCTTCTGCAGCCCTATTGATGCTGGCAGTCCTATGGGAAGTCATGCCTTCCCAAGAATGAATTCTTTACAATTTTCATCAGTTTTCTATGTTACGTTCTCATTATTAAGAAAAACAACTTTCTCAAGTTTGTTACCAGGCTTTCTTTTCTCTCTTTCTCCCTCTCTTTATTTTTTCCTTTTCAACTTCATTTATTCTGTTTTCTCCTGGGTGCCCTCCAGTTTATTGTCGTTCTCCTTGAACTGCAGACAGTGCATTTTATAAGCAATTAAATTGATGTTAAGGCAGAAGATCTCTGTGTGGCCTGAGGCTCCAGGTTCCCCATTCCACAGAGACACAAGGAGCGTTGGGTTCCTGGCCACAACCTGGGCTCTATGAAGCTGCTTCGGTCCCCTCAGAGTTGCCAGCGGGGTAAAACAGTATCTCCCACTGTTCTATTTCATCTTCCTTTTTTAATCGTTGGACTCCTCTTAGTCATGTTAATATGTTGGCTGCAGTGGTAGTCAGCGACATGCCCTTTTTGTGTATTGCTCTTGCCAGTTTTCAGCATCTGTGGAGGATCATGTCATCTGTTCCATGAAGAAGCTTTGTATTTTCCAGGTCAGTTAAGAATCTGTAGCGCAGAGAAACACTGGATCCCTCCAGGGTCTTTGAAGAAACACGATTATTTTCTGTGTTCTGAAAAGCAACAGCCCCGCTTTCAAAACATGACTTGGATCTTTTTAATAGGTGCTATTTTAAAGCAGTATCAGTTTTGTATGTTGGAAATTCCTTGATGAAATGGTATGGGGAGCAGTCCCAAATGAGTACATTGCAGAAGCTTATGGGATTGTTGCCTGCTACCTATAACACTCAGACTGCTTTTCATTCCTATAAGTTTCATCTGGAGGCTGTGTGATAAATGGTATGTTTGTAAAGGTGGTGACTGAAATGAACTATGAATTGGAATACACTTGAAGTTCTCCTGTGCTTGGTTCTTTAAGGTTCACGTTGTTAGCTAACAATTAGAATACAGTAGGATGTAAACTGTATCAGGGACAGTGTTAAATACAGTCTCAGTGTGCACAGGTGTTTCTGCTCTCACTGATATTCACCTTAGTGTGGGTGGAGAACTGGGATGTCAGAGCTATGCTGGTCGCTGCTGAGGCTGGAAGCAGGACATGAAGGTGCTGGTGTGCAGGAGCAGAGCTCAAGCGCTCATGGTTTGCACTGTAGGTTGCTTCCCAATGTTCCACCCGCTGGTTTTGATTGTGGCTGACAGGTAGTGATCTGAACAGCTGAAGCTGCGTTAATCTGATGTTATATTACCGTGTTCACCTGGTACTTGACTGAAGAGAATGTGGCCTTCAGGTGGTACAGCAATATTTCCGTCAGGCTGTCCTGATATTTATGCTGGCGCAGGCTGTGTTGTGGCAGGCCGTGTTCCCTTTGTGTGCAGAGCCTTGTTCGCAGTCGTGGCTCATCAAAATGATTTCTCCTCCCTACAAGCTTTGCTTCTGTCGTCCTGTACTTAACTTCAGCCATCTGGTTTTTATCCTGCTCCTTATTTCTTGCAGGCACTGTTTTGTCTGTGCAGTGGCACTGTTCCTATCAAAGGAAGCGTGTGGTGGAGTATTGTAAGGACACCGTTACCAGGTCTGGTTATCCAGTAGTAAATAGAAGTCAATGAATTGAGAATGGGTGGTGCAAATGGAGATCACCAGAACCTCTTTAGCTGAGAAGAGATCAGTCCCACTGAGGAGCGCTTGGGCAGCGCACCCAAAGCAGCCTGTAGCAGGAGGGCTGAAATGGGCACTCCTGTCCTCCACGCTCCCTATTTCCCCCATGTCTTTTATGCTGTCTGTCTGCAGCTGGAAAGAATTCCTGCAGAACGCTGCTCATGACCTTTAATCTCCTAGAGAACCTTATTTCTGCACAGATGCCGTCTCTTTGGTGACACAGTCCCGTGCTGAGCAGCAAATGGATTTGTTACTTGCTTGAGGAAAAACGTGGTCTTGAGAAAAACAGAATGGTTGTGTAGTAGTTGGAGAGACTGTCATAATTACTTGGAAGGAGAAATGCTAAAAGGCGATAATGATGATGAGTTTCTGGTTGAGTACATGTCCCACTTGGCAAGCCCTCTTGTTTTCATTCAGAGAGGGTTTTTTTTTTTGCTAATTGCTCTTCTTTGGTGTTAGCCCAGCTCTAGGACCTAACCCTGTGTTGTGTGTCACTGAATGACAGTCACAGTTATTTGTTATTTTTAACCTGGTGGCAAATGCTGTGGTCTTTGATGTTTCTTCTGGCCTGGCAGTCTTTGTCCATCTTTGACCTACCCAGAAGTTTTTTAAACCCAGAAGGGTTTTATGGCTCTTAATTTGAGATGGTTCTTTACAATAGATAGCACTGACATTTGGTTAGTGTGACCTATATTTATAGCAGCTAATCTAAAATAACAAACTGCTTACTGATAGTTCAGAGGGAAAGTTATCTAACTTCTATAACACACCGTTCGGATTATTGTTCTTTTCAACTTACCTTCTTTGCCTGGCTGTCAAGCTGGCTATAACAGCTGTACGGCTGTGACTTCGGTAGGGCTCAATCTGAAGTTATTTGTGCATAGATGTAGAAATTGTAGGAAATAAAAGTGAAAAATGCAGGCAACATAGAAAAATACAGAACATAGAAACTTCCCGAGAGGTAGAAAATGATGTTTGTTGTTAAACATCTTTTCTACAAGCAGGTCCCTGTGATGTGTTTCTTATGCTGAAAACTAAAGCTTATAAACGGAATGCGTGTAAAATGTTTTCTATTAAAAGATGAAGGCGCAGGAGGATTAAATAAAATGTATAAGCATATAAAAAGGTGAGTCGCTTCTAAATATTACTGATCTTTCCATCATGGTTTGTATTGGAAATGTTTATATGCACCCAGTGGAACACAAACAGTCTGTGGAGTAGCACAGGTATTTTAGGGGGACTGAATGAATGAGCCCCAAAGGCATCTGTGAAGCGATGTGCTGCTGACCTGTGTGGGATCATGCCAACTACAGCGAGCACATCAAGCACCTTGTTATTAGCTGCAGAAGGAGCTGAGGGTGCAGCCCTGCTGTCTTCAGCAGGTGTCCTCACAAGGCTTTGCTGCCCACATCCCCAGGAGTAAGCACTCAGAAAGGAACTGCATGAAACACTGGGTCCGTCTTGAGGTCACCTACGATGATATTTCAGATGTGAGCTCTTTCCCATGGAGTTGAGAGCTTCACCGCAGGTTACTCAATACCTCCTTGTTCGGAAAGAAAGGGGTTTTGTATTCTTTCACCTTTGCAAAAAGTCTTTCAGTCCGTATGTGTATCTTATCTTTCATCCTGTTACTTTAAGTGTAAGCGTTTACTTTGTATCACCAGAGAACAACCTTTTCCCTTTGTTTCTTCTGTACTTTTGCCCACCTCTTTTTTTTTTCCCCCTTTGGAGATGCTGTTGATCCTGGCATGATGCTGTCTTGGGTAGGAGGTTGTTTTTAGCAAATTCTTTGTTAGGAAAAAAGCACCTCTGCCTGGTTTTATTCATTATAGACAATCCTAAAGCTCTGATATATTCACAACTCGTGCGTATCAAAAAGTCACTTTGCATTATGAGTGCCTGTTCCATACACTTAAAATAAAGCTGGTTAGAAGATAGCGCATGAATCCTGTCATTTCAGACCTTCCTTGGTGGCCTTAAGTGTGACAAAAATAACTCTGAATGCCATGCAGACACTATGCGGCGTTCAGCCTCTCCAGCAAGGAGCGTCTTGCTGTGCCGTGCAAGTGATAGAGAGAACTCGGAGGAGTTTCAAGCAAAGAGAAGAAGTGTATTCGGGGAGGACTGAGCTCTCAGTTACCAAGCACCAGATTTACCTGTCTCTCTCTCTCATCATTTTGATTTTGTCATCTCTCCCTTAGTCACTTCCTCGTCTTCTTGCTCTGAATGGGCTGTTACATGTGAATGACCGCTCTTGGCTGTCCTCAGAACCACTCTGGCCATGAATTAAAGGGATCATGGGTAAGGAGCTTTTATTCACCAACACCTGCATACTTGGATTTTCTTATTCCAGAGCTGTTCACTGAGAGCCTATATGTGTTAAGACAAGCTCTTATTTGCCCGCATTGCCTTTCTTTTCATCTTCCTTCTACATGCCTACCTCTGATGCTTGCCTGGGACTTGAATAAGTGTAACCAATTACACCAAGAGGTAAAAGGCACCCTTAGGCGTACTTATCTGAGAGTAATACTATTTACATAGGAGGATACCAAGGAATACTTACTCCTTAATAACTCTGTATGAGCTGCACAGAGCTGTCGTACATCTAGATTTCATTGGAGATAGCTCTATTTTTACCTGAGCATTACAGGAGAAGAGTTAGGGAGCTCTGGCCCTTCATCTGGTGCTTCCAGATGTCTGGCAGTTTGTCTAAAAGCTCTTAGACATTCGGACTGTGGCAGACAAATGGTCTTTGCGCGTGTGCTGCGTGTGTGCAATCCGGCTGATGTTCTGTGGAGATACTGAATGTACCAGCCTGTGCTGCACGCTGCGTGTTGCACTTCGTTCTGACCAGGAAATCCCTTTCAGAAGTATGGCAACTTAGTGTTTCACACCACATCCTGTTTACTTTCTCTCTTTTTCGTGTCAAAAATTCCGGTGGTAGGCAGTGAATAATCCTTCAATTCATATGTTCCTCACATTTCGTTATTCTCTACTGAGTCTGCCAGGGATAGCATTTATACTAAGTTTTTCTTGATAGCAAGTGTTTGCTATACAAAGAGTGATCCTAGAGAGCTGACTCCTTAAGCCTCTGAGCAGCAAGCATTTGATGGCTACTTTGAGTTCAGTGTTGGGGCTGGTGATGTGGAGGTCCATCTGATCTTTTCCCCTCCAGAAAACTCCCTTCTGTTCTTCTCTTTAAAAGCAAATACTGTTTTTTTTTTCATCATTTAGAGGGGTTTTATGACTTGTGTGTGTGTCATCTCGTTCTCTCTTACTACTTGTTTTTGTTTTGAAGCCTGCTTAAAAGTTAGAAGATCTTACAATGGATGTTGGGGTGTAATATGGGAATTCATTATGTAGGGTGAAGTTTTTCCCATTGGGAAGTAAACACAGTGCAGCTATTTTGCTGCAATCCTGAACAGCACAGGTTTCCCTAGTTGAAGTACTCAAGTAACTGGGTTCAGATGGTATGAATAGGAACTTCTGCTGACAATGTGATAGGCAGGGTCCTCTTTGGAAGGCTAGGAATGTAGATGATGCTGTTTTAAGATGAAGAGAGCACTGGATGAATTTAGCTTGAACACTTCTTCAAGGACTATGCTCAGCTTCCTTATAAAAGTGGGGAGCAGCATCCTCTGGTGTTTCCTTTAATGTAAAGGACACTTGCTGATGCGTTTTACAATGTGAATCTTTTCTGAGCATGCCTCCTCCTTTAGGATAGAAGGGATGTTAGTCACAGAGGTGCCTCTTTATTGAATCTAAAGGAAGTCATCTGAGTTGCTTACCCATTGCTGTGTGTTGTGAGGTGGGGAAACCAATGTGGGTAACATCTAGGCTTGCTAGAAGACTTAGAGACTATTTGGTTGCAGGGCTGCGCAGATGAACAAGGATATTGCAGTTTGCATTCCTAAATGTAGGTGGTGAGTAGTTACCTCAATTCTGTGCAAGTTCTGTGGCTCTAGTCTGCAAAGCCTGAGCTTCACAATGGTTTAGAAATACTTGCTTTGAAACTTTGAGAAATTGACTCTTATTTCAGTACAGGATGTTTAAATCTTTGCTTTTGGGGCTTGGCCTCATGTATAAATCTGAGTGGTTTAGTGTATTGCTTTAGTTTCCTTGGTTTAAAGTAGAAGGTAATTCATGGGTAATTTGACTGTAAAATGCTTGGAGGTGTGGTGATGGAGAGGTGTTGTCTAAGATAGCTCAGTCGATAGGACAGAGGTATTTGCATCTCTTCCATCTTTTGTGATTATCATCTCAACTTCATCTTTTCCACACAATTGGAAAATAAAAAGCTCATTAAGAAATCAAGCATTTGTATAGAACCTGAAAGGTAATACTTAAGCTTACCACAAATTATGGCACTGTAGTAGTGGAGAGGGATGGGAAGGGCTGCAAAGCATCTCAGGAGCTGAAATGAGTCGTCTGTTTTATAAGGCACTGATGCGGCTAACCTGTGTCTTCAGAAAACCTTGCTGAGAAATCCTTTTCCTCTGTGAAGAAATGACACGCGTTCAAGGAAAGAATCACGTGAACGGTGCAAACTTGTGCTCGTTCCAGCAATTACCTACATATAATTTCCTGCTTAGGAGTTTAGTTCTTGGAAGCTCTCACCTTGGCCCTGGAAAGCAAGGAAGGAAGGAAGGAGCGTTTCCTCTGGCGAGTACCTCGGGCATTCTGTGCCCAAGCACCAGCGGTCTCGGTCCTGTTCATGGGGGCTGTGCGTCAAGTGGGAAATGAGCGTTGCTTTATGAGTTCATCTTTAATGAAAGAGCCTGCAGCATGTTAGGGCTTTATGTTGAATGCATAGTCTGTAACTATCTTAGAAGTTGAGAATGCAGTATAACAGGCAGGTTGTGAATAAAACAAGACGGTGTATTTTACTGTAATATAATACTATTGAAGTCTAACTCTGTGTTTTCTGACCTTTCGGAAGCCTTCTATCTTGCAGAATAACAGAGCTTAAAGACACCTTAAAATGTTGTCAACTCTTTGTTTTCTTATGCGATAGTTCAAAAACAAGCCAGGCAAACGCAATAGATATCTGCTCTTGTGTGCAGTAGCATCCAACCTATTCCCTTTTAAGACATATCAATTTCCAGGGTACTTTACTAATTTCTCAGTGGTGAGCTTCATTTTTTGAGCATCAGATTCTTTTTCCTTTTACTTCACAGGTACCGTGACTGTTGCAGACTATTAAATATATATATAATTTGTGCAAATAGTGGTTGACTCTTCAAGTGTAAAGGACTGTCTCTTGTATAGTCCAGTGAGAGAACCAAGAGAATTTAGATACGGGGTGTTGGCTTCTCTTTGTTTTTAATTGGACCTGCCAGCATTTGAAAGCTTTGAACCATCTTTGCTCTCACAGCAGTGTTTTTTGTTGTTTTTTTTTCTTCTTAGCATATCTGAGGCTGGCCAACAGAGGTGAAAAATTGCACATCATATACATTCCTAAACAACATTGCACTGAAGTGAGCCAGAAAACCAGTCTGTGGACTGAACAGGGATTTGTTTTCCTTGTGCTTAGTTTAATTCAAATATACTTGAGTTAAAACTTGAGTCCTATTTTACATAAATGTCAGGTCAGATAAAAAGCAAATGATGAGTTTTAAGCTATTTCCTCATCCATATGAAGATACTGGTGTGTTTTTAATCACTTTGGTGATTTAATTATAAATTGACTGTGTGCCTACTCATCTTCCCACAAGTCAGGACACCTCTGTTGCTTTCAGTAAGCCAGAGGTGGGCAGCCCCAAATGAAATCACATTGTTTCCCTTGCTTACCTTGTATCCGGCCACTTCACGGTGCATGTCGGGTTGATGCTTTTTGTCTTGTTTAGGTTGGTTGTTTTGGACTTCTGTCTTGTAAGCCTGAGAGCTGTGCTGTGTTTTGGAAACAACTCATCTTCTGCGTGTCCAGTTTCACTGTCAGAGCAGTCTTCACAGTTTGAATACTTTGAAAGTGCCCTGTAATTTAAAGGAATTCATGTTTTGAAGCCGTTCTCATTTATATCAGAGGCAGGGCTTACAACAGCCTAAGAACAAAAGAATGAAGTCTTGCACCCAGCAATATCTTTTGCTTCTTCAAAGTCCTGGTCTGTTTTTCATAGAAGCATTATATGTTTCTCTAGGGCTGTAAAGAATTGCTCAGGTACTGAACTTAAGGGGAAAAAAGTTAAAATTGTCAACTGTAAAGAAAATTGATATTGAGAATAAGTAGAAAGCTGATTGCTTTAATACATAGCAGTGCTTTTTTTTTCCCCTGTCAAATATTAAGTAACAGAAGGTGCTAGCTTGAAGTGGGTTTATGTCTTTGTTTTGTTCTGTGTGGATACTTAGGGCAGAGCGAGGCTCTTTGAAGAAAGCAAGCAAGCCTTTAAAAGGCTACTATGTATCTTTTAAAAGGCTGCCATGTATCTTCAGTTCTTATTGCTGCTACATTTTGTTTCCTTGCAAAAGCGGTGCTTTCCTTCTGTATTGAAGTTAAGAATTGCACCTATTGGTAGCATAAAGCAAATAATTGTGTTGGCAGCTGAGGCGGTTGGCTCACGCAGTGTAAGTCAGCACCATTCTGCAGCCGGTGACCTAAATTTGTATGAAATCATTAAGCTGAAGAGCCCCGTGGTGGTTAATTACCTTAACAGCAATATGAAAAGATAACATGAACTGTTGGTTCAGGAAATACTTAATAGTGGGTAATTATAAAGAGTTGTAAGTTGAGGTTGAGGTATTCTAGTAGCAGGTAAAGTGCAAAGGATACACACTTTGTTCAGTAAATTTTACTAGATAGCTAATATATTCTATCAAACCAAGCAATGTAGCTGACTAATACCAGAGTCATTTTGCTCTCATTGGCAAGAATGTTTTCATTACATCTTTACAGCAACGACAAATAGTGGTTTAGTCTCTGATCTTTTGAATGGACCTTTTCAACGAGCCTACTTTCAGAGGGAGCTACTTTCCAAATGTGCATGTGAAATCTGCATTGCTTTCCAGCAGTAATCGCTCTGTTGTGCATTTAACTATGCCAGCAGAAGTGAGAAATGGCTGTGATGGATTAGTGTTGAGGAGAAATGGATTTGGCCTCTAAGTAGCAACTAATAATAACCAACCAGGTACAGAGAAACAGGAATATGATTTCTCTAGGAAGTAGTGAAGTATTTGAGTACAAGTGGGAAAACTTGTGATATTCTAACAAACTGTGAAACCAGAGTACGAAAGACTAGATGGCCATAATGATATTTGCCATGCTCAATGGATTTTTGATATGGGAATTACAGCCCGTGTAAGTTCATCTGTTTAAAAGTTAAATTTCATAAAAAAGAAACCCCGAGGCTGTAATCTTTCAGATTGCTGTGCTTGTGTTTGGGATAAGCCTATGTAAACCAAAAGCATATATGCAGGCTTTTAGAGATAAGAATCTACATTCCAGCAACAAGTAATTATACAATAAACAATTAACTGTTCTAATAAATACAGTGTTTTTATTGAAAGGCAGGCTCATTTTTGAGGTTGCGGTTGCATTAACTGTGAGCTGGGCGTTTGTTTAAAGAATAAAATAAAGTCATCGTATACTTTGATTATTCTCACGATAGAAATAAGGAGGAAGTTTATTCAAGTAGCTTTACTGGAATGAAGAGATTCTTGTAGTTAACAGGTTTCTTGAGGTATAGTTCTAGAGGTTATTTTGTGTTCACTGAGTTGAGATTTGGCAGTTCTCTAAAAATACATTTACTACTGTGAAAGTCGGCATGTGCAGTGGATAAATGCTATAGCTGAGGCTTCTCTTTCTCTTCTAAAGAGTTCTGCGTTCTTCATGCTTGTGCCTTAGCTTGGCATTTGAATATATGAGCACTCATCCTGTGAGCGGATGGGGTGGAAGATGTGTCTGCTATTAGCACAGCTCAGGATGGAAGCTAAGCTCAAAGCCTAAGATTCTGCGTCCATTATAGACTGGATTCAGCAGTTGAAATGTGTAGAGGTCACGGTACTGTTTCAGGCTTATCAGATCTCCACTGCCTACTCTTGTCATCTTAATGAAATGAAGTAAATCCAGTAGTGTTGCCAATTTTTATATTATGTGGTGACTTCCACGAAAGTTTCCCATGATCTCATGATTCCTGGCATCGAATGTTCCCATTTTCCCTTGTGCAGTGACTGCCCCCTCATCCTGGGGGATGCAGAGGGTGAGTGAGGTCCCTCACAGCTCTCTGCAGGGAGATCTCTGGGTTTGGTTGATCATGTCTTTTGGCATCTGGTTACAGCTGCATTTTGAACCTAAGCAATCTCATATGAACACTGAAGTAAGTACCAGCTACCTGTAATCTTAACATCAAAAGGCAAATTGTTCTGCCTTACTTTTTCTCCCTTTGGAAGTACTGTACAGAGCTTGAAAGCGTTGGGATTTTGTTTTGCTTTCTGCTCCTTTTTAGGTCTTTCAAGTTGGAAAACATGAGCACTTCTGGCCAGGTCCTAATGTTGCTTGATGTTTAGTTTGCATTTCTTTATTTCCTGCATTATTGCTTTTGTACCAGCTTGGACACTTATCTTCAGTTTGCTTCCAGATAAGCCTTAGCAAAACATGTTAATTTCAATGCCTAATTTCCAAAATCTGTATGTTGTTCACTTGCTTTTCACTTACTGGTGCTCATGTTGATAATTCTGATAGTGTTGTAGTTGTACCTTTTCTCTATAGCTGCATGGTTTTATTCATAATGTTTAATTTCTTCCTTAGCTTAAGCTATGGAGGAGGACATCCATCACATTCAGAAACAGATCTTCTTCACAGACAGACCTACACAGCTTCTCATCAGCTTCCTGGATACTCTGCTACACACCATCCTACTGGTAACTGTCAATATTATCAGAGTAAAAAGAGTTTGGTTGCTTAGCTTTAAGATGAGTTTTTAATCAGGGATTATTAAACAGGTAGTAGCAAATGGTGCAAGGAAAGCTGATTGTGTAGTAAAAAGTTTACAGTTGGTTAATAGCTTTTATCCAAATGTCTAAAGAAGAAAGGAAAACATAAGGGGCAGATCTCCTCTGTAACTTACTGTGTGTTCCTTCGTTCTTGCACTTTAAAGTACAGCTTTTCAGATTATGTCATAGGCAAAAGGGCCAGACATTGAGTTTGCCACAAAGCCAGCTGCAGAAATCATGTCACTTCTTTCAGACTAAAGCAAATAGAATAAATAATGCGAGTAGGAACGTAATGATGTAAGTACTTACATGTAGAAATTAAGTCCCAGTGCTGGAGGAAAAGTTAGAAATTATTCTAAATATAGTAGTAAGGTGATCTGTACAGGACCTGTGTCAGCATCAGTCTGTGCTCCTGGTGACATTCTGTCTGCATGTGAGCAGAAGACAGAGCATGATCTCTTCACAGAACCACGGAATGGCCTGGGTTGGAAGGGACCTCAAGGATCACGAAGGTGCAATCGCCCCACCACGGGCAGGACCACCAACCTCCACATTTAATAGCAGACCAGGTTGCCCAGGTCCCCATCCAACCTGGCCTTGAACACCTCCAGGAATGGAGCATCCACAGCCTCTCTGGGCAGCTGTTCCAGCACCTCACCACTCTCATAGTAAATGTGTACATACATGTAGTGTAGTATCTCTTACCCCCTCACTTTGCAACCCAGTTTCCGAGGTAAAGATAGTAGAGCTTATGGTCTGGCAGGTATTTGCAGTCTCTTGCCCAGGACTCTGATCAGCATGATGAGGGAATGGAACTGCAGGGAACATTCCAGGCTGCAGGTCCCATAATCTTGACAGACTTTTAGCTACTCAGAGCTTTGCAATCTATGCATTACTTCCCATCCAACCCCCAGCCACCAAAGGGTATGGACAACAGTTGCTGAAACAAGGAATGAAGCCAAGGCCCCATTTCTGGTGCCAGTCCCACAGCTGCTGTAAGCTGTACAAAAGGAAAGATTGGTACAGAAAAACTGAACCCATTTCAGAGAGGATTCTGAATGTCTAAACTATTAATGTAACAAGTGATATGGTGAATCCCATCACGAAGGGAAAATACTGATTGATTGACCTAAATATTATTTCAGATCATCATATTTGATAGATGTTTGATAATGGATATTTTAAAATGTACCAGTAAGTTCCAGTTTACAGGCATTACGCTATGAGACACCTAAAACAATGAAGAATGAATGTTAATAATGTTGGTAATGCTTCCCAGGTTGTTTTTAGTGGACTATGAATGTATATCCTTTATATTTGATTGAGCTTCTTATAAAGAGTTGATCGAATTGCCTAACTGCTTTGTTTCATTTCCTTCTGGCCCCTGCCCAGGTCTTTCAGGAATTTTTGATACCGGTATGCACACCTCTGCAAGTAACACTAAGGAAACTTCAGTTATGAATTTTCTCTCTGCCATTGAGTCTCGCACCGCCCAGGCAGTCTCTTCAGGATCCACCCTTTTGCCACAGTTCAGGGCTCCTTCCTGGCAGACAGGTAAAAAATTTCTCTTCAAATATAATTCTATGGTGACAGTGATCGAACATTTGGGATTATTGAAGACAAAAAATATCCTACCAGAAAAGGCTACATCTTCCACTTCTTTTCTGTCCTGGTATTTAAAATCTCAAAATCAATTAAATTATATTAATCTCTTAACAGAAGATGTCTAGGAGGGATTTAGATGGACAGGATTTAGTTTTCTCTAATTATTCAGTTTCATTATCTGACTTTCTGTTTGGAGTTAGTCTCACTAACGCCTTAGCAGACATCTCATTCTCAGATTCCTATCCCTGTCATAGTTCTTCTGTGACGGTGCCACTAGAAATCTATGGATAACTTTAGCCCCTTTGTACACAGGGAATAACCAAGGTTTTTCTCAAAAAGCGGGTCTGAGGTGCATGTTGCATTGCAATCAGTGGCTTAATTCAAAAATAAACAAATTTGCCATCTTTTAGAGCAGACTGGCTGCCTTCTGTAAACTTCCCCCATCTGTCAAGCCTTCTGTGCAGAGCAGGAAACTTTGCATATTTGGAGCTTGCTATAGACAGCCACACCAAGATAAGTGTTGCTGCTACATCTGTGGTAGCTTCAAGTTATGCTTAGTCTTAGTGATTGTGCGACTGTGCAGTGAATCAGAGCTATTCACTGCTCTGACAGAAAACACTCTTTTTTCCTCTAGTGGGTTAGTTTTCCACTCTTTCAGGTAGGAAGGGCTTGGAGGGGAACTGAAAATCAGCAGTTAAAATAGGAATACATTGTTCCCCTTCTTTGCCCTCTGGATGCCCCTACCTTTGTGTAGTGGTAGCAATCAGTAAATGAGAACCCACTTGTACATGATGTTGCAGTTTCTTAGAGCAGAAAAAGAAATGCATTAAAACACTGCTTATACTTTCTTACTCAGAAAGACCTTATTGTTGACTTGCGAAAAATACCTTCAGTATCATATCTCTTCATATCATTATATGTCTTGAAATGAAGAGAAGAAACAAAGACCTTCTTTCGCAGTTTCACCTGACACTTCCAAAGTCATTTTGTGATTAAGTTGCAGGAGTATTTATAATGAAAATTGAACTTTTTACTGAGATATTTGTCGCAAGACAAACTTTATTTACTGGCAGGTTTTTAAAATTCTATTTATTCTTTAATAATCCATTACTAAAAGCTATTTTAGTTGTCCAAGGAGAACGGAGATTAGTCAAACTATATCTGAGATTTTCCATTTTTTCCACTTTACGTGTATTTGTAAATATCGCAGTGGGAAGAGATTGCCTGAACGATTCTTTTACAAGGAACTTAATCCTCCTTGAAAATAAATTTGCCTTCTTCATTTGATTTCATGTACTTTAGAAGTTGTACTTAAACTTTACCAGTAACTGCAAGTCACAGGATAAAAAAGGGAATTATATGAGTCGCTGCTGTGAACACCAGAGCTTACAGGGGAATTGTACACTGACATTTCAGTTATATAGTAGTATATTCTATTAGTAAATATTTGAGCAAGTCTGTCATAGTAGTGCAAATAAGTAGTGGTATACCTTTCACTTGGATATGAACTTTCATTTAAGGAAGCCTGCAAATTATTTATTCACTCTATTGAAAGTTAAAGCCTTCCTTTTAAGAATTACATACAGCTGTTCTATTATGTGGTCCAAAATGGTGTTTCATATAAAGTAAGTTACAGAAGTATTGGAGAGAGTGGAAGTGCTCTTTCAGTTCTGTATTACACTTGGTATGGTGTAATTTTGTCTGCTTACAGTGTATTAAAAGTGTCCAGAACTTTTAATCAGTTGTCCTCTACTAGAAATTATTTTAAAACTCAAATAGCTTAAACCTCAAATAAAACTCAAATAAAACTAATAGAGAGCCTTTGGTTTAAAAACAGAACTCTTGTATGGTTTTTTAATTCAGAATTTGCATGATAAACATGCAAGTTACTTTCCATGGGTAACCCACTGTAGGTATAGAATTTGGAATTCGTACTGAATTTCTCTTCTTGTTTTGGAATTACCCACAGTAAGTGCTTCTCCTTGTATGTTTTTTGTTGATTCTAGAGGTTGTTATATTTGTAAATGTTGAAGATCTTGTAATGAAATAATTTGTTGAAATGCACAGTTGTAACTTGTAAGCTCTCTTATGTTCTTTTTCCCTTTATATTTCTTGTTTCTTTCCAGGTATGCATTCCTCAACAGCCACAGAACTATTCGTCACTGGAGCGTTGCCAACCTCTGGAACATTTCCACCAACATCTGCTTTATCGGCTTATCAGCATCCAAACACATTCAGCAGTAGAAACTTTGCTACTACTCCTTCTCTTACTCTTCAAGATACTACCTTCAGTGCTACATCAAATGGCCTCTTAACTACCCATGATCCCTTATTACAGATTAAAACATCACAAGGCACTGTTCCAGCTGCTTTGACATTTGAGCGCCTAGGCAGTTCTGTTTTAAGTACCAGTGTACCACCTCAGTCATCAACATATCGTTCTGCTCAAGAATCCGCACCCCATCTTTTGCAACCTCAATTTAGTTTGTTGCCTTCAACCATTGGAGGAGCTCAGCAGGTTTCTCAGGCATATAGCACATCTGTCTTTACCGGTTCCACGGCTTCCATTGATAGAGCACTTCAGCGAGAATGTAGTGTTATTAAACACCATCAGCGGCCTTCAAGTACTCAGTCCGTTCAGGCTCAATTGACTGTTTCACAGCATTCCTTACACAGCTATTTAACGAGTACAAGTGGAGTTAATTTTCAGGATACATGTAGGCACTCAGCATTATCCTGCAGTCCAGTTGGAGATGTTACTCAGGTGAGCAATGGAGGACCACAGCAGAAGACTTCTCAAGTCACAGTGGAACTCGCTCAGTCTTACACATCTGCAGTTCCATCACCTGGCTTTCCACCGGCTTCTGCAGCAAAAGTGAAAAACTGTTCCACAAAACAACCTCCAAGGTCGACGAAGACGCCCAAACCTCAGAGCATAGCTCCTTCCGTGCAGACGCAAAGCTATGCCAAAACTGCACAAAACCAGAGTTCTGTCATTACAGGCCAAGCACAGATCTATTCTACAGCACAGCTCCCAAGTCTGTTGTCAGTCAGCCAGTCTCAAAATTATATTTCTTCCCAGGCTCAAAATGTGCCACCCGTCAGTCACTCACAGGATTTCTCATCTAGCAAGGTTGAGAAGCTGCCCACATTGTACAAAACATTGACTTTTTCTGGGCAGTCACAAACTATTACTTCCGATAGTCAAACTCTAAGTTACTCCTCAGATGAACAAGTTCTGACTTCAGTTCCAAATGAGAACTACTCTCCACAGACAAGGGAACTTTCTTCAGTCAGCCAATCTCAGAGTTACTCTTCTAGTCACTCTCAGGGTTTATCTCCAGTTAGCCAATCCCAAGTTAGCTTTTCATCTCAGTCGCAAGTTTTATCAGCTGTTAGTCCTTCAGAAAGCTATTCTTCAGGGCAGTCTTTAACATTAACGTCGCCTTCTCTACCCTTTTCTGCCTCTCCTCGGATACAGACTCTTCCAGCCTCAAGTCCTAATCAGAGCTATATTTCTTTGCATTCTTCCCAGAACACTCAGTCACAAGAATCCTCCTCACCGCAGTCTCAAAAGTTTATGCCGTCTGTCCAGTCTCCTCCTTTTGCATCCCCAGCTCATTCACAGGCGCTGCAGAACAGCAGGCCTTCCTCAGAAACAAAAACGTACGTAAAGAGGAAATCAGACTCTAACTTATATGCATCATCAAAACAGGAGGAAGAGTTGTCAATGCAGGATATGCAAGCTTTGCAACGGCAGGCTTCTCTTGAATCTTCCACCCAAAGGCTAACCGATGAGGAAATCAGTGCTCAGGATGCATCCTATCGGGTCACAAAAGCAGATGACCGATACTCTCAAAGTGTAATAAGAAGCAACTCTCGTCTTGAAGATCAAGTTGTTGGACTTACTCTTCAAGGAACAAAAAAAGATGAGAGAATGGCTAATACTGTGGAACAGCTTTCCCAACATATTGGCCATATCGCTAATTTAAGCCATGATATGAAAAAAACAGCTAATTTAATGCAATCAACGCAAGTAAATATGAGTTCTAAAGAACTGAACCAGCAGCATTCTCTTATGCATAAGGTACATGAAAGTAAAGCTTCGGAACAGCAAGGCCAAGTCATTAGTACGTCTCCGCAGGTGCAGCCTCATGCTTTAAGACATGGTCATCAGCTGTGTTTGCCTGGTGCACAGGTGCTTCTGGAGTCAACCTGTGACTTGCAGATTCTGCATCAGTCAATACTGCAGTCAGGTTTAGGACAAGCAAAGGCATCGCCACAAGTGCAAAGAATACAGAGTCCTCAGCAGGTGACACATCCATTCCTTCAGATGGATGGCCATATTATTCAAAGCAACGGGGGTCATTCTCAGCAACAGCTTCATCCTCAAAATTCAGAAGTAATGAAAATGGACATTTCTGAGCCCTCGAAACCACTACAGCAACATTTGACAACAAAAGATCATTTTACTCAGACAAATCAACATGATTCAAAAAATCCGTTTGTTTCTCTTAGCTCAATATGTTTCCCAGAATCTATGCTTCTCAGCGATGAGAGGAATATACTGTCCAATGTAGATGATATCCTAGCAGCAACAGCGGCAGCCTGTGGAGTGACACCATCTGACTTTGCCAAATCGGCCTCTAACGAAGAGGAAATCCGGTCTGTTGAAAACAGTGAGGAGTCCAAAACACAGTTCCGATCAATGGATGTGAGACATCTGTCTTCTGGTTTCAATGCTTCGCCTGCTATAGTTGGAAAGCCAGCAAGCATAAATAATATTGCTCTTAATGGAGGCCAAATCACAATAAATCTTACACCGGTGTCAGCAATACAGACAAAAGCTGTGAACCTTAATCATCAGCACATTGACGCTTCTGATCAAAATGTACCAACAAGAATGACCTCTCCTACTCTTGGCCCTGGTCAAGAGGAGCAAGAACAAGGTGCTGTCCCAGTTAAGAAACAGTCTAGCATCAGTCGTGAATCTGAAGAAGATAACGACGTTTCTGCTGATGGTACACTGAATGCAAGGGACATAGATTTTGTTTCAAGCGGGAAGAGTCTAAGTGAAGAAAGTGCTGTTTCAGAGAATGATTTTAATATGAGTGGTGATGATGGTACAGTAGCAGGTAACCAGTCAAAGGGTCCATTGCAATCGTTGCCTGTGCCCCAGAGCGGGGCTGAAGAAGAATGCCAAGATTTAAGTCAAGGGAACCTTCAGAAGAAAAAAAGCAAAGGAAAAAGCCAGAACAAAAATGCTGCAGAAGAAGACAATGCAATTCAGAAACAGATAAAAAGAAGCGGACAGTGTAAACGTCAAAACTCAAGAGGAAATGATGCTTGTTTGATGTACTCTTCTCCTGTTTCTGAAAGTTGTTACGATACCTATCAGCATCAGGAAAGAATGAGGCAAAAAATTAAAGAAGTTGAAGAAAAACAGCCTGAGGTCAAAACAGGATTCATTGCATCTTTTTTGGACTTTCTCAAGTCTGGCCCTAGGCAACAGTTTTCAGCTCCAGCTGTGCGAATGCCAAACAGGACTCGGCGACCGGTTACCCAGGTAGTTCGTGGCCCTTGCCTACAGTCATCCACAAAGCCTGTGCCAGCAGCAGCGCCTGCAGCTTCTGAGGTCACTGGAGAAAGTCCAACCAAAAAAGCTGATGAGGAACTTAAGAAGAATTTAGAAACGCTGCCTTCATTTTCTTCCGATGAAGATGATTCTGTGGGAGGTAACCACGATCTTCAGAAGAGCATCTCTACTGCATTGTCAGCCCTGGATGATTCTTCTGACAGAAAGAACAAATCAGGTAAAACAATTGCTGCTAATGCATAGATTGCAGGATTCTGTTGCTGATGGGGTGGAGAAGGGGCTGGGAGAAGAAAAATCTTGGCTGTCTTTAATTCAGGTAAATGTTTCGACTTATGTTGTTTTTATTTGCAGCCTTAACTAAGAGTTGTGTTCAGAAGCTGTGCTAGGTATGACTTGAGCTAATGTTGTCCACAGTTGGAAAATGTATCAGTACATTTTTTTATGCTGTTTATTTAGGACTTTTCTAATGCTGAAAAGCTACTTTAGCTCAGATCTGGAATCCTGTGTCTGTTCTTTCCTCTGTCTTAGAATGCTCAGTGTGATTGTCATCCATAAACCTCAACAAACCATCACATCCAGTGGTTTTAAATGTATTTTCAAAGAGTTTTGGCAATGCGTAGTAACACAGAGCACGACAGTTTTTTTCTGTTGAATGTGTCTATAACTATAAAATTGTTTTCTAAGGCATTCATTGTTGTTATTTCTAGATTTTAATCAGAGGTATATTAGCTACAACATCAGGATTTTCTAATGGCTTTGTCATGACCAAGTTAATGATCATATTCAGCTCTTCACACAGGTGTTTTGCTTAGAATGTATGTTTTTTATATGTATTGTAACAGAGAAAAATGCTCTGGTTCCCATCCATGCTGCTAATCCTTGATGGCTAATTTTTTATTTTTATATGTTTATTTTGTTTTTGCTTCAGAAGCTGAAAAAGCAGCAGTCATTTCTGCTGCCCCCGCTGCTGCTGTAATAAAGCAGGAGTTGCCGCAGATAACGTCATCTGTAGCCAGCGTGCAGGAGAAAACGAGTTCAGCTGACTCCTTAAAAGCAGCTCAACAGGATGCTGGGACTTCAGACCAGTTAGCAAAGATCCAGGCAACTGTTGCAATCGAAGGAGGTACTGAGGAGGAGAATACAGACAGTGGAGGAGAGGGCATGTACAGAGAACGTGATGAGTTTGTAGTGAAGATTGAAGATATAGAGACACTAAAGGTAATGTAAATGTTTTTTTTTTCTTCTTGTTATTTAAGTAGTCCTTGGGAAGTGCTTCTACACTTGATTGTATGCTTTCCTAAAAGAGTTTTTGAGGTACTGATTTGAGAATTCTCAGGAGAGGGAATAATTTCAAATCTGTTTCCAACACAATTTGTATTTTGAATTATTTGAGTAAGAAAAGTCTTCCAAAGTCAATTTGGGATGAAGTTGAGCTGAAAACTCCTGATTCATTCATTTGCACTGAATGTTCCTTGTTTGTGTTACCATGAGCATCACGCTGTAACATCAGAGATCCTGTAGGCTTCTGCTGTGGAATATCTAGGGGCTTGGAAGCCTTTTTTGCTGCCTGTTGTGTGATCTTTGCATTTTTGTTAGGGAAGTATTTAATAGAGCAAATGGATACATTTTAGAAAGTGCAGCTTTGTGACTCATTTGCAGGATCTGCTGGCTCTGACACTGTGCATAGGCAAAGCTCTTTGGCACGGCTTCATCCTCTGAAGGTGAAGTTTGTAGATCATTATGCTTACTATAGTGCGGGTCTTAAAGGTGGCACATGATAACTAAGCAGTTGGAATTTGAATAACCTCTATTTCTGTTTTATCCCTGGATAACTTGCTCAAAAAAAGAATAAAACAACAGTGCACAAACACACACGTGAGATAAGAACAAGCATTGTTATTAGCAAATATTTTTCTGTCCTTACAGCTTGCTTTGCAAACAGGAAAGGAGCCTCCAGCTATTTGGAAAGTACAGAAGGCCTTATTGCAAAAGTTTGTTCCTGAAGTGCGGGATGGACAGAGAGAGTTTGCTGCTACCAACAGTGTGAGTCTCAATGTCCCTTAAGAAGCTTCATGGCTACTAAATTACTTAAATTAAAGCATTACTTGAAATCCATTGAATAATTCCTGTTAAATTTTGACTGCTGTGGGATGACTCGTCATTGTATATGAACTGATTGACTACTGTTGAATTATTAAGCTGAATAATTCTGCTTAACAGAAGCACTTGAATGCTATTTTTTTCTTCCTAGTATCTTGGCTATTTTGGGGATGCGAAAACGAAATACAAGCGAGTGTATGTGAAGTTCATTGAAAATGCAAACAAAAAGGAATACGTTAGAGTATGTTCAAGAAAGCCACGGAGCAAACCTGTACAGTCTGCAAGGTATTTTATTTCAGCTACGTGTTTTCTTCTGGTGTTTCCGGATGATGAGTACTCAGATTATGATACATTTACATTGGTCCTATAGTACAAACTTTCTGGTAATAGATTTCCTGATTGGTTTTCCTGTTTTGAGTGCTAGGAAGAGAAAGGAGAGGAGTTGTTTTCTTCCTCCTTGCAGTCCTCACTACTTGGTGTTTCTACTGGAATTATCATCCTTGTATGGATACAACATTCCAAATACGCTTTGTCAGCTGAGATAATTAATTACTATTATTTGTTCAAGCCTGTCAAGTCTGATTTTTTTTCATTATGGTCTGTGTTACTATTAGCCCCTATATTCTATAGCTTATAAATTCTACTAATATTGGGCAATTTGAATTTGCTGTGCTTATCATCTAGCTATAAAATGGACATACTGTTTTATTATAGATAATTGAGAGTAATTATTGAGCATCATATAAAAAAAAAAAGTAGCATTATAGTATATATGTCCTAATTCCTAGTTACATGTGACAGCAAAATAGGTATATATAATCCAATAAGTATATATAATCCAAAGGAATATCTCATGGTTAAGTAAACCCACAGCTCTTCTGTTAAATCACAGACTTTCGTGGTAACTGTTTCAATAAAGATGTTACTCATACTGTTGCAGGACTATTCATTGCAAACCTAGTAGTAGCAACAACAAAACACCCGATCCACCAACACCAAAACCAGCAGCAACAAAGGTCTCTTCTGTGAAACCCAAAGCTAAGCAGCCGAAAGTAAAGGCTGAACCACCACCAAAGAAAAGGAAAAAGTGGAAAGAAGAATTCTCATCTTCCCAGTCTGATTCTTCACCAGAGGCTCAGAGTGATGAAGATGGTGAGTTAGGCCATGGTTTTGCATCTTAGCCTATTTGAGCTAACTAAAAATAATGTTGTGGAACAAATCTTGCCAATTGTTCTTAGTTGCCTCATGGGGAAAGTAAATGAATACAGCAACAGCAATAACAAAAATGTACCATTTGTACCTAATTTGTTGTTTGTACCTGTTTCATTGCATGCTTAGTTTTGCTGTTATTTCTGATTGTAATGGATTTTAATCTCTCGGGATACCAGTAGGGGTCACTTATGTTTTATGAGAGAGAGCCTCCAGTTTTCAAAAACGCACAAAATATTTGTGGAATACTCAAGAAAGAAAAAAATCACCATGTTCCCATTAATTTTCAGAGCTTGTACCTCCAGCTCCATTTGTTACTCGCTTTCTGAACACAAGAGCTATGAAAGAGACCTTTAAGAGCTATATGGAGTTGCTTGTTAGCATTGCCTTGGATCCAGACACAATGCAAGCCTTGGAAAAGAGCAATGGTACAGTATGTTTAAAATGTGTGTGATTTTGTTAGATCTGTGGGTTTGGGTGTTTTTTGTTTCTTTGTTTTGTTCTCAAACTTTTAAAATGTTCTTGAACAAATTGCATTATTTTTGGGTTATGATACTGGGTGGAAGAGCAGGTTGGATCGCTGTCTCATGTTACTGTGTGTCTCTTAATAATCACATATTACTTTTTAAATTGTCATTTAGATGAGCTGCTTTTGCCTCATATGAGAAAAATTGATGGCATGCTGAATGACAATAGGAAAAGGCTGCTTTCCAAATTACGCTTGGATAATGCTTTCAAGGTATTCTCTTTTAAATTCTAAGCTTTTCTAAAGTAATACTATAAGCCAGTCATTGAATGCATACCATGCAGGCACAACTAAACAAACCCAGAAGGCAAATTTGTAACAGAAGTGAATATGGATTTGAAAGAGAGATGCTATAAATTCAGTGCTTGTGTGTGGCATTTGGAGAACTTTTGTGGTCTAGATGTTTGTACCTCAAAGGTAAAGTTCTGGTTTTGCTCACCATGCTTTCTCATTCACTTTCAAGCACTTTTCCTTCTAAGCTGCTCAAGTTTGCCAACAGAAAGTCTGCTCGCTGTCCTTTTAGAGCTGCTGGTTCAGTGATTTTATTGCTTAAAAATCTTAATACAGTTGTAACCTAAATAGCTGTACTGCGGAGCAGATGTCTGGACCTCTGTGAAGGAGATAGTGTGACCAGAGGAACTTGAAGCCCAGGCAGAACGAGTGAAGAACAACTCATTTGTGAACTGTCTGACATGCAGGGAAGGGCTGCATGTTTTCAAAACATAACACAGAGCCTCAGAGAGGCAGGTTATATTAGCCCTCCATTTTTGCATTTTGTTTCTGTTAGCAAAGTACTTCTTAGCTGATATGTTTAGATGTGTCTATAAGGTAGGCTATGAATTTCTAGAATTCTAGTTACATTCATAATATGTGCAAAATGAGAAATAGTTTATGTTATTCCTTGGTTTAAGGGAAAAGCATAATAGTATCTTCTATAATTCTGACATAATTAACGCTTCTTATTCAGTTGGAGTTCATGACTGCTGTGACAGCTTTGCTCTGTGTTCACTTAGAGGCAGATTATGCATCGTATCTCCAAAGTTAGCTTAAGCCTAAATTTTACAAGAGGAACTCAGGAAGTTGATGGAGTTCTGGATCTAAGCTAAGGAATCTGTTTGTGATGTAAACCTCAACATAAAGAGCCTTTCATGTTCGTTTTCTGTTGTGAAAGTACCAGCTTGTACTTGAGTTAATACTTTATCCAAAAAACAAAAGATAATGAAATACTAATGTATGTCAACATGTTTGTGTTGGTGGGGAAAATGTTTGATATTGCTGTAAGATTCAGGTTCATCTGACAAAGACTAAGCCTGCTTCTGCTTCAGCTGATGGAGGCATTGACAAAATAAGTGAAAAATATCAATTTCTGGGTTTTTATTCTGTTGGAGTATGCACTAATAAGCATGGATAAGATGTTTTTTTCACTGCATAGAGTTAACATGGGATATTTTAGCACTGTATTACTAAACAAAGCAGACACTGAAGTTAGCGGTCAGTGGGCTCCCATTCTTGAACTTTTCACAATCCTTTTTCTTTATGTGTTCTCTTTAAAGAGCGCTTTGGAAATCTTTCCTGAACTCACAGTGATCACTCGGGATTCAAAGACAAAAAGTGGTGGAGCATCTGTGTCTAAGATCAAAATGAACGGTAAAGCTTACAACAAGAAAACACTGAGGGCTTCTAAATCAACCACTAAATTAGCACAGGTGAGTGTTCAAAAAGTTTACTACTGCCACCATCTGACCTCGAATATATTAACCATGTTTGTAGAAAACACTGCTCTGTTTATTAGGTTGTTTTTTTTACTCTAGATTTATCAAATATCTTTGAACAAAATGCTTTTGCTCTTAAAAAAAAAAAATATATATATATATATATATATATACATATATATGTACATATATAAATATGTTTTGCAGTGGTTACTATATTCCAAAGTTATATTCCATGAAATATAATCAGACCTTTCAAAAGGATTTCCCTGTTTAAATTCTCGAACTGCAATGTGTTGTTTACACATCTTTACTATGTTTAGACCCAAATGCTCTTCTCCTGTATTTATACATTTGTGCATTTTATACATGCATACATTTGTCCTGTATATAGCTATACGGGAGGTCTTCTGTGGCAACCATTCATGTTTGCAGAAAGATGAAGCTGTAGTGTGCTGCTTCCCTTATGCAGGCAGTAACTGGTCTGTGTAGTTGGATGGGAAGGGAGAAGCTTGGGATATACAGTTTGTTTCCGTAGCATTCCCTGTGAGACCCTGTAATTAGGTTTTGCTAGATACTGGCCCATTCTTAACACACAGTGGCAAAGGTGGCTGGGTAGGAGACATCTACCCCAGGCACCCGTACAGGCTGGGAGGAATGGTCCTTGAGAGAGCTCGGCAGAGAAAGACCTGGGGATCCTGATGGACGAAAGACTCAACATGAGCCAGCAGTGCTCTCTGGCAGCCCGGAAAGCAAATGGGATCCTGGGCTCCATCAGGAGAGGGTTGGTCAGCAGGGATAGGGAAGTGATTGTCCCTCTCTACTCTGCCCTTGTGAGGCCCCATCTGTTGTACTGTGTCCAGGTGTGGAGCCCTCAGTACAAAAAAGACATGGAGATTTTGGAAAGGGTCCAGAGGAGGGCCACGAAGATGATCAGGGGGCTGGAGCACCTCCCTTATGAGGACAGGCTGAGGGAGTTGGGTTTGTTCAGCCTGGAGAAGGTTGCGAGGTGACCTCATTGCAGCCTTTCAATACCTTACTCCCAGGAGGGGAGTAAACTCTTCGAAAGGGCTGACAATAGCAGGACATGGGGAAATGGTTTTAAGTTAAAAGAGGGAAGATTTAGGTTGGATGTTAGGGGGAAGTTCTTCACTAGGAGAGTGGTTAGGTCCTGGAACAGGCTGCCCAGGGAGGCTGTGGATGCCCCGTCCTTGGAGGTGTTCAAGACCAGGTTGGACGGGGCCCTGGGCAACCTGATCTAGTAAATGTGTATGTTTGGTGGCCCTGCCAGGCAGGGGGGTTGGAACTACATGATCCTTGAGGTCCCTTCCAACCCGGGTCATTCTGTGATTCTGTGATCTGTGATCTGAGAAGGAATGATCTATACTTGTCTAATGCACCGTCTGTATGCTTTTTTGTAGTGCAAGTATTTTGATAGGAAATAGTGAACCTTTGGTAATATCTGCAGTAGTTCTCAAAGTGGTGTCTTAGCAGTCCTAGACTTCAATTGCAGTGCATTTGGAAGGGCTGAAAGCATCCTCAAAGCTGGTTTAATAAAATAATTTCGTAGGGAATGTGGAGATAAGAGGTAATGACGTAATATAAATTAAAGCATACCAAAATGTGTCAAAGCAATTGTTTGAATGAAGTATTCCGTTTCTGAACCATTGAAAAAAAATTACGTACACAATGTGTGTCATGTCTTTGTCTTGAAACTTAGCGTGAACTTACCTGAAAAAAAACCCACCACTTTCTTTTTGCAGGAGTTTACAGTGGATCCAGAAAAAATACAGTTGTATTCTTTGTATCACTCACTCCATCATTACAAATATCATATATATCTGACGTGTAAAGAGGAGGTAAGTATTGCTGTTTCTCTGAAATATTTGTACAGTTGTTTGGGAAGCTGAAATATAGAGGGACTGTTGTAACTCTTGATAAGTGAGTATAGATTGCCATAAAGAAATAATGAAATCCACAAAGAAAAGGGTATGCTGAGTGCGTATGTTGCCCCTAAAGGGCACTGCTGCTCAGAGATGAGGCTGAAGCAGTTTATGTGGAATCAGTTTGCAACAGAGTAGATTAGCATTCTTCACTGTTTTCCAGACAAATTACATGAATCTTTTCAGCTTGTGTAACTCCTGAGATCTGGGAGCTCCTCTTGTCTTAAAATGCCCACTCCTTTCTGGTTTTTCTTTCCTTGATTAAAATGTTCCAGGTAGCAGAACCACAAGTTGAGGTCTGGCTCAGCTGTTAACAGAAGCAGTCTGGTAGGACTTTGTTTTTAAAGCATAAAGGTTTTCTTCCAAAGAAGGGTTGTATTTATCTACAGAATATTATATAAAAACAAAAGAAAATATGAAACTCTGACAGTCTCATGTATATGTGTACACAAATTTCTCTCTTTATCTTCCAAATAGATTTCTTCTGTTCAGAAGAAGACTGCAGATCTGGGACAGGAAGAGATTGTGCAGCTGTGCATGAAGAATATGAAATGGGTGGAGGATCTCTTTGAAAAGTTTGGTGAACTTTTGAATCGTGTCCAGCAGAAATGCTCATAACAGAAATGTATTCCAGATCTCCCATTTTTCTTCGGCACTAATCTGATGGAACAGCAAGCTCAGAGAGAGGCTCTGATTTCTTTTACAAAGCCAGGCTGCGTTCTTGTTCATAGGCAGTTTTATTTCTCTTTACGGAACTTTGAGCCTTGGCTCTTGCTAAGGAAAAGTGATGCTGCCAAGGAAATCAGCCCTTTGGAGATGGAACTGAACATAACCCTAACCACATTTTTAACCTGAAGAATTTATTTTTTTTTCTATTTTGTGAACTATTGGATAACTTAGTTTTATTTTCAGCAATGTTTTTGACAAACGAGAAAGCATGCACTACATATTCTTTTTTCTTTATTGCTAAAAAGATATCAACACTTCAGATAGGCTTTTCCATCTCTGACTAAGCAAAGGAGAAGTCAGCGTTGGGGTACGTGTGTCTGGCCACCAAACTGAGTTTTGTACATTTTGTGAACAGAGCCGGAGCGACATCAGTTTCTGCAAACATACGTTGCCATCATAAGATCCAGAAACGTCATTATGCTTTATGGACTCCTTTTACTATTGTCATGTTCAGGAGACTGAACGTGGAGTTGGTGCAATCCTATGACTGCTTTTTTGTGTGTGTGTCAAATTATATTGTAATGAAAGACAATGATCTTAACTATTTTCCCTGTTTTGAAGAAAAGAAAAAAAATATTTTCCTTTATACTGCGGTTTTGTTTTTGTTTTTTTTTTCTTTTGGGAAAAAAAAAAAGATTCAATTGTACATTTTATCTCACTAATAGTTGTATTTTTCACAGAGAAAATATTGTGGTTAAAATCGTTTCATGTATCTTTGTAATACTTTCCATTGTTTTCAGTAAATCCTATTCATTTATATGTTGATTTCTTATTGTAAACTATATATCTCGAGGTAACCCTTTTGTTTATACAGGTTTGCTTCAGTGTTAACCAGAATAATGCATACTAGACTAGTTTTGCTTTAAGTGTAGTTGTGTTAGACACTGCAAGTATTTTCTGATACATGAAAATAAATTTCTTACTAAACTAGCACTTGATTAACTGAGAGTTTAAATGAGGAACTACTATATCTTTGTCAACAAAGATTGCTGATTCAGTGGACTGTATGCAGTGTTAAACACAGCTTACCTAGTTGTTTGTAGAACTGGCAGTTGCAGAGCTGTTCTCTTTTTGGTGCCTTTCGAGTCTACAGACCTTCTCTTGTAGCTTTTTTTTGTCCCTCCAGTGTAACGGTAGTGCCACTAGTCACACTCAGACAATGAATGTAATGGGCTCCAATCAGGAGAACATTTTCTTTAAATCTGCCAACAGAATGCCTTACTGAGTCATTCAGAGTGGATATTTACTGGGGTCCTAAAAAGAAAAAGAAATAAAAAATCATGTTGTTCATTTCCAGATAACATAGGAAAAAAATACTTCCTTTAACTGCCACTTAGTGCCTTAATTTCAGCCAAGAAAGCAGGGTTCACTACTCATTGGCCAAATGAAATAATGTTCATTGCCATGTGACCTTTTCTCCTGTTGTCTGTTTTTAGCCTATTTTAGTTGTTAAACATTCATTAGACCTTAGAGCTATAAAGAGTTTAATGAATAGATGTAAAAATGCAATTATTTGATCTCGAGTAATCAAATAGGTTTGAATATTAAAGTATGTACAGAATTTTAGCTGGTTAGTTTTAGAACTGTATAGGATGTTTACCGTATTTCCAAAGCTATTTGTCTTTTAAAAGCAATAATTCTCCTTTAAAACTTGTATGCAGTCTGCAGCAAACAGAGCTGGGTTATGAACCTCTGCCTTTTTTAAAGCCTCGTCATAACGCGTTTGCTTTAAAAAGGGAGGTCGCTGTCAATTGAATAGATGCGTTGTGCTACTGTGATGTCTGCTATAATCAAGGAGAGCAAAATGGGCTTTTATTTAGGAAGAATGTGCAGAATGTCAGAGCAGCTGTGAAGCTAATTCATTTTTATAGTGTAAAGAAGGGTAGACACAAGGGTTGAAGGGTTGTGGCGGTTTCAGCCATGCTGTGTTGAGCCTTGTAGGAGCCGGAGTTTGTGGAGCTAAAAATCAGTTTACTGTAAATATCCCAACTGGAGACATAGCAGCTATGTGCCTCTTGTACTATTTAATCTATAGTACGAGCTCCCCAGTTTATTTAGGGTATTCCTTTATTGGCAGGGATAATTGGCAGCAGCGGTTCCTGGCTGCGTAGATAGAAGAGAGGTATTGGACTGCACAAGTAGAGTTCTGTTGTCTCTTTTCAGTGAAACAATGTAGTTTGGGAGTCCCTGGGCTGTAATTGTAGGAATGGTTGGGATGCAGGCTGAAGGAACAGTTGTTGTCTCCTTGACTGCATAGTAAAGAACTCATTGGACTTTGTGTCTCATATCCCTCCTTCGTATGACTGAGAGCAACTAGCAGAGAGGTCTTTTTGCTTTCTGGATGATTTCTGTACCACTACTTTACAGCTCCTCTAGAGTTTTGAACCTAGAAGCAGCTTTAGGAAGCTGGTTGTCTTCATCCAAGTCCTTAGAGACTGAAGAAAAAAGAGATGAGAAGGTTTTGGAGTAGTTTGTCCCTATTTAATAAGATGAATTCTAGTGACAACCATCTAGATAAGTAAATAACAATGGCCAGGAGGCTCTGCACTGCTGGAGAGGAGATGACCTGGCTTATTTTTGGCTGTACTATTCCCCAGGCCAGTTAAACAAGCACTGTGCCTGTAGAGACAGAAAAAACCTGTCTAACTGCCCCAGACTACTGCAGAGGTAACAGAGCTTCCGTCTTTGTCTTGGGCTACAAAAATGCTGGCTGGATTTATGAGTTTACCATTGAGGATGAATAAAAGCATGGAACTCTCAAGTGTGTGAAGGATCATAAACAAGAATCAAAGTTTTGGTTGGTGGGATTGAAAAGGTTTTATTTTATACTGAAGCAAACTTAGAAGAAATGTGGATGTACAGATTATCTTTCTTGCACAAATACTTTGTTTTGTTGCCTTTTATGTAATTCTGCACCCACGCCTCAATCTTGTGTCTTTGTCCTGAAGCAGCAGTGATGTCCTTTGAACATCTAACAGTGGAAATTGAGTGCTCACGTCTGTGAGAGAAGATGCCCGTGGAAGGAACAAAACCCTCTTTAGACTATGAATTAGCGAAGCAGAAATTAAGCTAACTGTGTGATGAATTGTTATTATTACTTTTCATTTCCGCTGTCGTTTCCTTTAGTACGGCATCCCTGCTGACGTTGGGTTTGGTTTTTATTGAAAACACAGTATTTCTCTTAAAGGCAGGTTTTTCTTTGAGATGCTACTTCCAAAGTTTTGCCAGCAAAACACCGGAGACAAAATTGGATTGAAAAACTGTTTCTGCAAATGGCTAAAGACTTCAGGATCGTCGGAGTTCTGTGACTTGTATCATATTCATACATTGTCGAAACAAAATGCTACTTTTTAGAAAGGCAAATCTTACAGGCTGTCTTCCAAGTAAATGATTTCCTTAAGGGAATTATATTTTAAATATTATTTAAATATTTACTACTATTTAAAAAGGATTTTAAAACGGAAAAGCTGAAAAGTACGGTCGCAAAATGTCAGTGTGTCATTGGTCGTTTCATTTCTCATTGCTAACACGTGACATTCGGTCTCACGCTCTACCAGACGCACACGCATTGCGGTGTGTGCGTTCTGTCCTATCTTATTGTTTAAGCTAATCCTTACATGTCGTTGGTAACACATGCATGTTTTCTGCGTATCTCCTCTACGTATGGCAAAAAAACAAGAGGCTAGGGCTAATAACAGACACTTTATACGTTCTTAGTCCAGATTTTCAGGTGGTCCGTAATACAATGTATGGAAATGTGAAAAAGGACACATTTTTGTACCATTCGTGATGTTATTAACTGAACCATTAAAGTGAGAACACTTTTTAAACAAAAACCTCATCATTCTCGGTCGTTTATTCATAAAATATTGAGGCATGACAAGCTGGATTGTTGGGGAGAAAATGGCAATTTAGACTTCTGTGAACTCAAGATGAAGAAACACCATTCTTTTTCATTATGTAACATGGATTGAGGAACTTTGATTAGATTTCAGAGATCTAAATGCTCTGCATTCATTTTTACAGCGTATCTGCCAGTTCTTAAACTGGGGTGAGAAAAGATGAGCCAGAAAATGGGGTAAAAGAGAGAGGACTTCTGTGATTCAGTTGCTTTTTTGCTCTTTTTTGCTATCCTGTTTCCTGTGTGTTCTTTTTTGCTTGACTAGAACACTGTCTGTATGTGCATATGGGGAAAAACGGTGCCAGAGGGTTTTTGTCTTTCCTGCTGTCCCCTTCACTTAAAGGGAACTGCTCCAGATACTTCCTTGTGAATATTTTTGCTGCACACAGAGGGCTGAAATCCCATATAATCTCGTTGTGGCCATAAAATAAGTGGTAGGCATTCTCTGAGCCACTTACCTGAAGGAAAAAATGAATGTGAAGGGCTAAAAGATTTTTATAATGGTCCTCTGTGTAAGAGCTGCTTCCCAAACCAAAATTCAATTCAAAATGCTGCTATGCTTATTTTTCCATAGGTGTTTCCAGTTCAGATTATTATCAGGTTAAGTTTGTTGACTTCCTTATATTCTACAGGTATTACTTCAAATCCTTAACTGTATAATTGCGAGTATATGCCACAGCATTTTGAGCCTTGGAAGGCTTGTGATAGCAACAACTTTCAGTATAATTACGCTACTTGGCATCATCCTCCTTTCTCCCTGTGGTGCCAGCTAATCTGATTTCTCTGTGTATTACTTATGTATCCCATTTTTACAGCAGCAGCAAAGCAAATGCTGTGATCATTGAATAAAAGCTAAAGCACCAATGTTTTGTCACATGGTTAGCTCATGTGAATAACTTATTCAGAGCTCTGGGAGAATGAGGATTTCACCGAGTAAAGCAGCTTTGGTTGATTCTGAATGTTCTGAACATTCTGCTGTTGGTCAGCATATAGAAATTATTATCCTTACAGCTTCGGTGAATGAAGAAAGAATAAGAGACCACTTTTTATTTGCTTCAGCACAAGGTGCAACAGCTGTTAAGCAGCCAGAGAGATGGTTTGACTGCATTCAATGGACTTTGCACAGAAGCTGAAGGTAAAGATTATGTGTGAGAATCCAAGTGTTGCAGTTCTGGAATCAGCTGGTCAAAAAAGAAGAGAAAAGGTACCTGGCCAATAATTACTTTTTAATTGTGCTAGTTAGCTTTAGTTGAGTGACAAGGCTCCCTGCAGGCAGTGCTACCCACCCCATGCTCCAGCTGGAAATCCCCACTGCTTATTTGGCTTGAGCTGGGGTCCTCCACAGCTGTGTCAATTTGTGAGACCAGCTTCTTTAACCATATTGTGCATTTACCCAGACCCACTTCCAGTTAAATGAATGTATCTGGCTTTGTGCCGCAATGTTCAGTTAGATACTTCAGCTCACCTGTGAAACAGTAACTCCCGATGGGGCAGAGCAGAAGGAACCTTCAAACATATCAATTATTTGTGTCTGATGGTGCTCCAGACTGCGTGTTCTACTTGGTCAGGTTTCTAGAGTGCAGGTGACAGCGAATCTTCAGTGTTCTGTGAGGAGCTTTTACCCAGACAGTGCTGCTAGGACCATGCTACACCGAGCACATTTAGGCATATCGTATGCAATCTCAATCTCTATATAATCTCTTATGCTTCTATAAGAACATCTCAGACTTCTGCAAGAGCTGAAAAGTCCATTCACGACACCAATCTGTACTGCTTATTAAAACTGGGAAGCAGAAGCAAGCTGCTGTGTTTTTGGTCCCATTGCTAATAGTTTTTGCTCCCTTTTGCTTCCTCAAAGTAATTCTCAAGTACTTCTGACTCTTTTTCCAGCCCCTGTGCATGGATAGTTACTCACAGAGTGCAATGTGTTCCACTGGAGGTCAGTGTGCACCAGTGCAGGCTCAGCATATTGCCTCCCTTGCCCTTCATTTGCTATTGTACGGCTTGACTTTGTCTCGCAGCCACATTGGTATTCCGGCCCAGGAATGGAAGGATTGCACTCATTAACAGTGCGTGCTTTGTTGATTCAAACATTCAGTCATCTAGAAGCTTCTGTCTGGGGAACTTGTTTATTGTTCTAGGCTCTTCAAAAATGCAGAGGCGAAATCCTTGCAGATTTCTTTGCTATAAAATACTGAAGTTTGTGCTTCAAGAGCAAATCATACCCTTACCCAAGCTGTGCAACTGAACAGAGACTGGAGCTGGTGTGGTTGGCATCATGGTGTGAATGCTGCATCGCTGTATTCCAAAGAATCTACATCATCTTAATGTAATGAGAAATTGAAATTAGGAGTGAATTTGTGAATAATCTGCTCTGCATCCTGACAGAGAGCCAGTTCTCTAACCCATGCTCCGAGCAAACCTCTCACATTCCTCAGTATAAACAGCAGAACACATAACTCGGATATAAGACATATTCTAAATAACTGGAATATTTGTATGAACTTTTATGTTAAGCATGGTTTGATGTGCTCTTTCAGGAACAAAACCTTGAAGACTGTGTCCAACAGATCCTTGCTATTATGGCAATATGACTTTTTGTATATGCAAATTTAAATGGCGTTGATGTGTACTTACAAGTTTGTGTTGCTCTGGGACGACACTTGAAATGAAGGCTGTAAGTCTGGCAGTGGAAGAGAGAGCATTGCGTGGTCTGACTTGGAGAGATGTCAGATTAACGTGTGAAGTGCTTAAATTCTTCTGCAAATGAGCAGCACAGCAGCAGCATTATTCTGCAGCAATGCATGTCTGGGCCATCAGTTTTCAGTGGCAAGTCAGTCTGTTCTTTTGGGCATTGAATTTGTCTTTGTTTTAGACTTTTTATTTTTCTTCAGATTTGGGGTCTTCAGTTTTAAGAAACTGATTTTTTTCCCCTTTTGTTTCTTTGAAGAAGACCCAGCATGACTGAACAAGCACAGTACGACAGCAGCACCCTCCATCTTCTCAGACAACACATGCTCCATGTCCTGCCTTTTCCATACCGATACTGAAGGACTCCATATGTCCATTTCATTCTCCACAAGGCCTCGTATTCAGTTGTCTCCTTCACTTGTGTGTGGAACGCCTGGAAATTACACTACGCTTGCCTGCAATGGACCCTCTCTTGTTTTGAAGTTTGTCTTCCCGTTTTCCCTTTAGAAAGCAACACCTATTTGTCACTTCCTAACAGCTCCAACACAATACCAACTTTCATTCCCAGCTCCCTCGTCCCTCAGCCGCCCTGAGGCGAGAGCTCTGCGCGCGGGCGGCCGTTCAACCTCCGCCACCAATGGGCTGAAGCGCGGGCGCGGCCGCCCCGCCCCACAGCGGGATACCGGGATCCCTGCAGCGGGCGGCTGGGCGCTGTGTGGAGCGGTCGGAGCCGGGGATGGCTGCGGTGCGAGAGAAGGTGGCGGCGTTGGGCCTGAGCCCCATGTGCAGCCCCGCCGTCAGGCCGCCGGGTACGGAGCGGGGAGCGGGATGGGGGCTGTGGTGGGGCTGGTGCTGAGGGGGGTTTGAAGCGCGGGGGGTGAGCTGAGCTGAGCTGAGCTGAGCTGAGGGGAGGCGGCTGGGGTTTGTGCCCGCTGCCGGCCAACAACTCGGCTCCGGCGCCTTTCCCCGCTCGGTCGTAGTTCAAAAGTTGGCTGCTGTCCCCGCCGGCTGAGGGAGGCGCTTCCGCACGGAGTCCCGTGTCCGGGCTCGGCCCCTTCGCGCTGCCCTTGAGCCGCGGCTGGAAGGTGGAGGCGGAGAAGCGGCGCTGAGCAGCAGCACAGTGCGGGCTGTGTGTGTCGGGGAAGTAAAACCTGCGTTGCCGTGTGGACGCGTTGCTGTGCGCTGTGTTTTTATTCTTCAAGCTGCCTTCACAAAGCAGGTGTCTGTCTGCACGTCGCTCTGAATGTAATTGATGTCCCGTGTAACGCTGCTGGGTGCTGTACTGCTGCGCTCCCTGCTTTCTTCTCCTTTAAATCATCTCCATTCCCCTCTCCCCTCCTAATTTGCTCCTTCCTGGGCCCTCTGGCAGTCACAGAGCAGCTGGAAGCCCTGGTGCCCCAGATGGAATGCAATTCTCTGACTGAACAGCAAAATACCTCCTGTATCTTGGTGGAAAATGTTCATGGTAATATGTTCCAGAACAAGTTGCGTGGCTTTTTTTATTTTTTTTCCCTCTTTAAACACTGTGTTACACTGTTAATTCATGAGGTTTGAGGTCTGTCATAACCCCAGATGGCTGGCTGTAGGATTGCTGCCAACTCTCCATTCCTTGTTTTGTCCTTTAGCATTTATCTCTTCCACTTGTTTTGCCCTCTCTGTCAATTGCCCAGCTGAGTTCTGAGAAACGTGTATTCCAATTCTAGCCTCTTACAAGCATGTTGTGTCTCAAGCCCTTGCTGAAGCTGGCTGTAGTCTTTGCTAGCACTATTGCTAGCATGATCCTCTGAACCTGAGGTTAGTAAATGAGTAATAGTTCAGTGGTTTTATTAGGGGAGGGAAGGCTGGTTGGCTCAAGGATGTGGCCTTGAGTACACAAAGCGTGAACTCAGTTGGAGCCATGGTTGTAGGAGTCTCTTCTGTGGGGTTAGTGTCCAGTGAATGATGTCTCATGGGTTTTTGGTGCAGTTAGTGTGTCACTAGGTACCCTGTGTGTGTGCACAGTCATGTAGGACACAAGGTTCTTATGTCTCTTCATCCCCGCTCCCTTCTTTACCTTCACAGCTCTGTACTCTTTGTCTCTGCTACTAGAGGAAACCAGGGAGCAGCAGACAAGCAGCAAGTGTGCTCAGGTGTTCATCCCACAGGTGTCAGTGCTGGGTAACGTGGGGAGCGTGCAGAAGGCAGCATTATGGAGCAGCATGCTGAGAAAGTGAAAGCTGCTGGATACAGAGCTGCACTGCAGGTTAAAGCAGTGAGAGCAACCCAGCGAGATACGCTGTTACAATGCAGGCAGACTTGATAAGGATAACGCTCAAGTGTTTAACCCTTTGTTGAAGGCTGGTTCAATGCAAGCCAAACTAGAAGCCTCAAGCTTCTTACATCCATACAAATTTCACAAAACTCAGTAGCCACAGAGGGGACAGTTCTAATTGCAGCACGAGTTCAATCTTTGTACTTTCCCTGTTCTTGTATCATTAGGTTTTAGCTTGGCCCAGAAGCCGTTTGGAGCAACGTATGTGTGGAGCAGCATTATCAACGCGCTTCAAACTCAAGTGGAAGTGAAAAAGCGTCGTCAGAACCTGAAGTGCTACCATGACTGTTTTATTGGCTCAGATGCAGTGGATGTTGTGTTTGCTCATCTTCTACAGAACAAGTATTTTGGGGATGTTGATATTTCCCGCTCTAAAATAGTGCGAGTGTGTCAAGCGCTGATGGACTACAAAGTGTTCGAGGCTGTTTCAAGGAGAGTCTTTGGAAAAGACAAACGCTCGGTGTTTGAGGACAGTAGCAGCAGCCTCTACAGGTTCACAAATGCCTCAAGCCAAGCGGATCTTGATAAAGATTACCAGCAGTGTACGCCACAAAGGTTGGTACACGATGGACTGTGGAGATAAAACACCTTACCATAGGGAAATGCTGTGTTATTTTTCTATGGGGAGAGGGAAACAAAAGGGGCAGTAACGATAGGACTTGGGTGCAGGGGAAGCAACTACACGTGGGTGTTTGTGGTGCAGGGCAGGTAGGAAACAAATGTGAAGTTCAGCCTGCATGGTTACTTGTTTTCTGTCTATTCCACATCCCCTTCAGGGAAAGGCGAGCATGTGCAAGCTGAGTGCCTTGCAGATACTTATCTACTGGGATCTAAATGAGTGTGAGCAGCTGGCATTCAGGTGCATCAAGCAGGCTGTATGCAGGAGAAAACCTTGAGTTGTCTAGCTGTGGCTTAAGCCACTAATCAATCCAGCTTATGAAGAAAAGAGGAATAGAATTGCTTGCTGCTTTCATTGTCTTAGCTTGAGTAGTCTTCAAATTTAACTTTCTGCAATGCTTTCAGCTGTTTCTTTGCGTGCATGTGCCTTGTTCCTAGGTGAAGTAGCAGGCTACAAGGCTGTTATGTTATTGCATGCCATCACAAAGCCAGAAAGGAACATAATGGCAAGGGCTTGTTTCTGTGCCATTTCAGGAGTGAGTAGAGAAAAGCCTTGAACTAGCTCAACTATTGTAGAACAGAGCACGCTGCCATGTAGGTAACCTGGCCAAATAGCTTTCCTCTAGAGCTTTGGTGTAAAACATAAATCTCTGTGTATTCATCATCACAAATGATGTTGGCTTGGCCAAAAAATAAAAGCATGATTGTTGTGTTTGAGAGAAGCAGACATTAAATGGCTGAAGTGTGTCAGCCCAACTGACAGAACATTCTAGAAGCAGAGATTAAGAACAGATAGTCTCTGTCCTGCTCTCCCTCCCACACTTCCTCAGAACTGGCTCTTGTTCTGTGCTAAAGAAAACTGCCCTGAGTCTGTGCATGGTGTGTATGTGCATAGGAGAATTCTGGAGAAATCAACTACTTCAGCTGTGCAGAAATGAAAATGGATTGATCACAGTGTATCTTTAAGCAAGACTTTGGAACGTACCTGTCAGGTAGCTGTGAAGCCGGATGATTCACTTTGTTTGAGTAGAACGAAGATGTTTTTCTTCCGGGCTGGGCACATCTCGACTACATTCCTTTTCTTTTCCATTTCTGAAAGGAACACATCTATTGATGCAAATGGTTTGTCACATATATAGCAAAAGGACTTCTGTAGTGCTCCATAGCAAAGAAGCTACGCAAACTAAAATTAACTATGCTTAGAGGAATAGAAACTCGGGGTCTGGAGTTGTTGCTTTGTTTTTCTACTTGACAGCATATGAAGTCAGTTATGAGGGGAACCAGCTAACACTCAGAAATAGGGAACAGGTTTCTGAAGACTTCTGTTAGCGGATGGCATCAGCTGAACTAGCTGCCCAGCTTCAGGGGAGGTGTTGCTAAGGAGCAGCCACCTTCTAATTTTACCAAGAACAGCTCTTAACTTCTGATCTCATGTCACTGTTAGGAATAATGTGTTAAAGCTTCGGACTCTTCATGAGTGGTTGGGTGTTATTGTGTGTGTTACTTTCATGTAGTTTCCCTTCCTAGCCTAGATGTACTCCATGGTAATTGAGGTAGTTTACTCTTGCAATCTTTGACAAGCTCTAAGAGAGGAGCTATATACTTGTTTGCAAGTGGTGCTCAGAGTGTTTTTTTAAGGTATTGCTTGAACAGGGAAGGTGCTTGTGAGAGTCTTAAATCTTAACCTCAGATGGTTGTTCTTATCTAAGCATGCTGTGTTCAGTTAGTCTTACATGTGTATTCTTATCCACATATGTGTTTGTTTCTCTCAGGCATCAGAAGAACATGCTGTTTAGCAGTACTCCTGTCAAAGCAGAAAGCTTGGAGGATCTCTGGGAAAACCTGAGTTTAAAGCCTGCAAATACCCCTCAAGTGAACATCTCGGAAAGCTTGTCACGTCAAGGTAATGCAAAGCATATCTCATTTGTGGGAGAAGAAGGGAACTTCTAAGTGTAGGACTGGAAGGACTGATGGCTGACAGAATGGTCATGGAGTCAAAATGACTCTGTTTTGAATGCTATTTCATAACAAGGACAGATTACCTGTTTTGCAGATTACTTTAGCTTCTATTTGGATCCTGTCTGACAAAAATACAGTGCAGTTAATTTTAACTGCTGTTGAATTTTATGGAGAAGAATAGACAACCATGTAGAGCCCAACTGGACTTAGGACAAGTTGTCTGCAGTATAGCTGTGCCTGACTTAATCACTGCCAGTGGTCTATTTGCTAAAACTCTTTCCTGGCCTTTCAGCAGTGTGTCTGCTCAGCTTCAGTGCTGTAGGGAACTGTTCCTGACAACTCCCATTTCTTCAGACTGAACTATAAATGAGTTTAGCTTTTTTCCATTTGGATAAAGATGCTGAGGCATCATAGAAACACTCAGGGAGTGATAGAAACCCTGGAGTGAGGTCATAGTTGTAGAAGCTGCGATAAGGTCAGCGTGTCACTGCTACCCTTCTATCCATTATCTAGAACAAAGTCTGCTTGCAAGTTAGAGTGCAAAGAATGTAAGGCACTTCAGGCTTATCCAAAGAGTGGTTCTCCTATACTTGCAGTTAACAAAACAAATGGCTAATGCTTTCCTTTGGCAGTGATAAAATGCACTTACGAACGATAAGGGACACGCTTGCCCCGAATAGATTTACAGTAGCAAAAAAAATGAATCTCTTCGATTTGGGTTGGTGGGAGGGAGGGGAGTTGCCATTTTCCTAATCTTTATGGCACTCACTCTGTGTGTTCTGTGTATTCCACCCTTGGCAGTTATTAATGAGGTCTGGCGAGAGCAAACAATTGCCCGTCTGCTGCAGCTTGTAGACCTTCCACTCGTTGACTGCTTGCTTGAGCACCAGGCAGCCAAGCCTCATCTTCCACAACCAAAGGACTCTGGGTATGTCATCACAAGCACCTATTTGGACAGAGAGATTCTCAAGGCTTTCAGTGACTCACAGTAAGTACTCATTGCTCACCTCCCAGGACAGAAAGCTTTGCAAAGTTGCATCCAAATGTAAATCACGGTCAGTTTTAAGTAGAAATGTAAGTCTGCTGTACTGTAGGAAGGATATGAACAGGCACACTTGTCTTTTTGCTATCATACAGGATGTTTTTCCTTTTTAAAACAATAGTTTTATTTCTTATATTTCTTAAATATTTATTTAATTTCGCCTTTGTATAATGGCGAAAGAAAGATGATCCTGAAACTGTATAAATACATTCAGAAATACAGGCTGAAAAACCTTGCCATTTGGAATCAGTTCAAAGCTCGGGTTTCTGTTTATCTAGCAGTAATTTTGTCCTTGTCTATAACAGTAAAGGACGTCACTAACTTTAGGTTTAACTGCTTCTGACTGTTATCATTTAATCAAGGTGAGTAATTAGTAACTGCCCAGCTAAACAAAGGGATGTGTAGTTGGGATGCAAGTGGGTCAGGAGAACTGTTATTTGTACCAAGCTGTCATGTATTCCAGTACCTACCCATGTAGTGCCAGCTGACTGAGAAACTGGTCTGCTTGCTTCTGTCATAGAGCCCAAATACCTCGAGAGACACCAGTAAGTAATACCACAGTTAAACCACTTTGTCTTCTAGAGCAGATGAATGGCTCTCATCAGCAATAGATTGCTTGGAATATCTTCCCGATCATATGGTGGTGGAGATTAGCAGGAACTTGCCTGATCAAGTGGATAAAGCTGACACATGGAAACTACTGCTGTTTGAAAATATCGGTAGATACTATGGCCAGAAAAAGGAGCCGCTGTTGAGCCACGCACCTGAAATTCATTCAGGAATTGCAGAGCTACTAGGTGAGTAAAAATGGACTTACTAAGCTTATGTGAGCTGGGTATTAACAAGCTGAGTGTCTTGTATGTCAGCCAAGCCCAAAACCTGCCTTCTGAGGAGGCTTTTAATCTGGTCATCAAGAAAATGTTCTATCTTGGTGGGAATATCTTGCACTTAGATTCCATTCTGTGCCTATGAGAGCTTTGTGAGAATGGAGGTTTTTCATTCCCTTTGTTCTTCCATTTAGAGAATTGAGTTCTTCAGCGTCCAATTCATGTGTTTGATCTATTGCTGTATTTTTATATATACCTTTATTTTCTTCCAGTGAACGGGAAGATGGAACAATCACTAGAAGCTATTCAGCTCTATTTAAAACTCCTAGACAGCCAAATCAGGGAGGAGTTCAGAAGATTACTGTATTTCATGGCTGTTGCTGCCCATAATTCTGAGCTCAAACTCCAAAAGGAGGTAAATGTGCTTTCTTAATGTTATCAACTGCTTTATATTGGCCGAAATCTAGATGTCCCAGACGTAGGTCAGGAAGCACATGATGCTACAGGAAAAGTAATTACTCTAGAAGAGCAGAGGGAATGCCCTGCCCTTCAATTACCAGGAGAACTAGCCTTCCCATTTTTTTCATGTTGTTCTTCAGAGTGACAACAGGATGGTCGTGAAAAGAACGTTCTCTAAAGCTATTATCAAAAATAAATCCTTATCCAGAGGGAAAACCGACCTTCTGATCTTGTTCCTTGTGGACCACCAAAAAGATGTGTTAAAGGTAAGAGGGAGGAAATGAGCAGCTTTGTATCTCGTAAGCTTGTGCAGAATCGCCTTCTCTAACCCGCTGTTTGTCTTCTCTATTCCAGATCCCGGGGATACTGCACAAAATGGTCAGCAATAAACTAGCGGCTCTGCAGGAAGGCCAAGATGGCAGTAGTATAACAGGTGAGACAGATTTCCTTCCTTAAGGAAGGTGGATCTGTGGAAGGTGGTGGACTGAGTGGTGTTAATCATCTCCCTGCTTTATTTCCTTCTAGGTTACACATTCTGCCAGAAGCTTGATGAAAGAGAGTGTCGTTCCAATATGGAGAAGACCACAAAGGATGAGCTGTTATCTCTGCTGAAAGCTATTGATGAAGACTCAAAGCTCTCTGACAAAGAGAAAAAGAGACTGTTAGATCAGTTTCACAGCAGTAATCCAAGTATTTTTATGCAGTATTTTGGAGACAGAGTCAGTAATACGTGCGTGTGACCTTTTAAATTACTTTCTATATCGCGGTATTGAAAAACACTAATATATTTGTAAATCATTTGTATTCATTTATCTAATAAAGTTATATTATAGAAATGGATGGAGATTAAGTTATTACTGAAGCTAGTGGCATCCAGGTTTGATCAGTACTTTATGGTTTCCTTGCCTATCTTTGTGCTGGTGCTAAGAGCTGCCTTAGCTGCTGTTCCACGATGTCAGGGATTACACCTGCGGACACGGGGAGGGAACAGCCGCCAGCACAGCGAGGGGCGGGGCGAGGCTCAGGGCACCGGGGCGGGCCGCGGCCGTAGGGCGAGCGGCTGCCGGAGGCCCGGCCCGCCCCTGCGCTGTGGCGGCTGTACTGAGGGATCGGTGTGAGCCGGTAAGGAAAGCAGCAGGGATCGGGGAGGAGGGAGCTGCATCGGGAGGGGAAACGGGGCTGCGAGCCCGGGGGAAGGAGGGAGGGACGGCGCTGGGCCGCGCTGGGCCGCGGGGTGAACGCGGAGCTGTGGGGCCGGGTGGAACCTGCTGTAGGTGTTGGTTCGTGCCTCGGGCTTTGCCTTGTTGTTAGATTAGAGGAAGCTGCCGAGAATGGGGTTGTGATCTTGGAGCTGTTTGTGTGAGATGAAAGGCGACGGCCGTGTTTCTGGAACAGGCGTTGTCGGCCTTATTTATTTATTTACGCTGTGGAAATTGGGTTTGTTCTGGATGCGCTGTGGAGAACAATGGCAGCGCTCCTGCTCTAACGGCCGGCAGCTGAACACTGAGCCAACAAGTGGGGCCTGATGAGAGCAGGCCTGCGGCTGTGGGAGCCTCCCGCCTGCTCTCCACAGCCAGAACGGGGCTCAGTTGGTTTTCTGACTATTTAAATGAAACTGTTGGCATTTGGACTGGAAGGTGCTATATATAAAGTGTAGCCTGCATGGTGGAAGCAGGGCTGGCTGGTGCCACAGCCTGCCTGTCACCTGTGGAACCCTCAGCTCACAATTAACTCCCAGCTGCTTCGTTACATTACAGCATTTCTGTGCCTTGTGAGGATAAAGCACAGGGACAGGTTGTGCATTGCTGTGAAGTCGATGTGTCTAACAATGCCTTACATTTCTTGTGTAGATTTATCCTACGTGCTCTGCTTTCTTGTCTAAAATAAAACTCATGCATCGCTGTAGACAAGTGTTGCTGTGTGTCTTGTGCACCTCGCCAGATGATGATCCTGAGTCATTGCTGTAGAAGGAAAACAGTTTTTAAATGCCAAGTCTTCTGGCTGCCTTGTAGAATCACATTGGTGCACTCAATTGAAGCACTGATGGAGCAGGCTTAGTTATTACAGCAGTTGCATGGAGATAAAATCTGTGTGTTTCATATTCCTGTGTGACTGCTTGTATATGTGCGTGTTGCATCCTCTTCTATGTAGTCCTTGACTCTGCTAAGTGTTTTTCTTCTAGTAGCTGTGAGGTGCCTTTGGAAGCTGCATCTCTTGTTGGGAGCTTGTTTCTTTCATATTTGGAAAGCGGTCCCTCGTTCTTTTTCAGCTTTGTAATTCATTTGGGTGGTGTGGAGTGGGGGTGTTTAAGTTCTAATCTGTTGGACCAGGTCTCAGTGCAGGAGGATGTTGTGTTCAGAATGCTTTACCGCCCCTATATGGTAGGGAAATACCTTGTTGGTCATAACCTTTTTGCAAAGCATGTTTGTAATGCTGCTTAGAAGGTGTTTCTCAGTATATTTTTCTATTACATCTTTATGTGGCAGGTAAGGCAGGGGAAGTGTTTTTCAGAACTCACTTGGAATACAGATCAAGTAAACAGTAGCTGTGCTGAAAGCATCTCTTTCTGTGTGAGATGGGAAGTGAGTCATTTAGTCCAGGTCCCCTGCCATGATGGCAATGACATCATATAATTCCTCATAACATTTCTTTTATTCTCAGTTTTTTTCCTCAATTGAGAGAACTGAAGATGTTTTCTCGCTCAGCCACGTTATAAAATGCTTATTCATTGCCTTTTTTAACTTTTTTTTTTATTTCTGGGAAGAAACAAGTGAAAATGTCTCAGGATCCCCATAAGCCGCATTCAAGCGAAGAAGATTTGAGTGCTTTGGAGGATGATCAAGAGAGCTGGGACAACTCAGAGCAGTCTGTCAGGAAGAGAATACGACAGAGTGTTCCAGGTTCACATAGAGATGACACAACAAAGTGTAAGCAAAATTGCCCTTTGTTAAATAAAACAAGTCCAATTCTATGTCTTCTGCAGTGGAGTTGATAATGATAATGGGGTTTTATAGTATTCTGTGTAAGTTTGACTGTTTTGTAATGAAATATTAGACAACTCCTGATCATTTGCTTTGAAGCTGCTTGTAACACATCCTCTTTTCTCCATTTAGTTTTAACTGCTCACAATAACCACGTTGTTCTGAGCCACGTGTGTCTTAGAGCTTTCTGTGACTGCACTCACACAAAGGATAAGCACTGCTCCAGAATATTGCAACCAAACTGATGCTGCTGTCTACATTATCAGCCAGACCTTCTGGATTGTTGCAGCCTCTGTTTCTGCCAGAGGGCAGGGAGGGCTGTCACCACCAAAATCATGCCCTGTCATTTTATTCCCTCTTACCCAGCCAGACACAGGTGGAAGGTTGTATTTTTAATCCTAATATCACTTCCACTGACAAGGAGATTTCAGGACTGTCGCACTCCAGGTTTATTCCTGGGGCGTGTTTTTCTTTGTCATTCTGCTTTTAACATCAGGAGCTGGATGCAAGATCTCTCATTAATTCTGGCAAATCTATAGATGAAATGAAGGGGAAGGTTTTTTTTTTTGGTTCCAGAGATAGAGATCAAGGAAACGGAATCTCTCACATAACCAGCCCCAGGTTTCTGTCGGGGGAGTGCCAGGATGTAACATTTTATTTGTTGTGTTTTTGTGTGGTTTTTTCTTATTGCAATAGTGTTCATTATTACTTGAGCTTAATGTTTTTCTTAGTGTCATATTACACATAGGAGATGAACTCTATAGAGAAAGACTATGCACATGTGAAAGTGAAATGCATTGCCTTGTCTTGCTCTCATTGGTCTCAAGCCCTTCTCTCTCAGAAGGGAGCAGACATAATACAAGAATGAAGTAACATGATTTAAGAGCATTCTTTGGTAAATGAAAGAGTCTCTTAGCTTTGAGTGCGTCTACGGAGTGAAGTCATTTGGCAGCTGGACAGGAGCGCACTCATTTAGCTGTAAGCTCACTGTGCTGCTGGTTCTTCTCTGGATATCAATTCTTGCTGTGTTCCCAGAGACACTGTACAAGATATACCTCCAGGCAGGAGGAAATCTGGGTTTGAGAGTGCTGCGTGAAAAGAGTGAGATGGTAATGAAAAATTAGATCACTGCGTGTATTCTTGGAACTGTGCTGTATGTACTTGGAACAGCTTTGAAAGGCAGACGAGTGAAGGACAGTTAGTTTTGAAGGACCTTTTGTGCATTACTAGTTTAATTCCAATCAAACTGGATTGTCAAATGAGGCAGCCGTACTGGTTTTTCTAGACCATCCCAGTAAACCCAGCCTGTTTTGTTTCTTTCATGCTGGGAATTAATACATTGCTCCTATGCTTGTACTGCAGTTGAAGTGAATGAATTACAGAGAGAGGAAGCAATCAACTACAGCAGCTCTGTAGAGGCGGTTCCCCCTTCTGTTCAGCTATGCGTTTTCTGGAGGAGCAGAGATAAACCTTGCTGTTCATGCCTGCCTCACCCGAGGACACCAGTAATTTAACCTTCTCCTTTGTCAGTGTCACTGTCTCCCTTTTGACTTTCCAGGCTATGCTAGAATTGGCCGCTTCCTTTGTTTCCTACCTCATGGAAGCTGGCCTGTTTTTTTCAGGTGTGATGCTTCCTTCTGCTCAGCTGCGTCCTCCAGGGTCCAGTTTGAAGCTGCTTGTCCATCAGTCCCAATGCCTGCTGTAGGTAGAAGTTGTTGGTATCAGTGTTAAGGCCTTGACATCTTCTGTCACTTGGATGGTGACCTCCTGGGGGAAAAAGAGGAGTCTGGAGAAGTGCCAGTCACATTGAAAGTAGTGGGAATAATTACTGCTTAACATCAATGGTGGCTTGTTTGCTGGCTGCTTTAGAAATAAAGTCACTTCCTTGAAAAGCATGAAATTGAAATGGTAATGTCTACCCAATCATTAGAGGAATGCTGCAGTGACAATGCTAGTCTTTTTATCATCCCTTCCTATGGTACAGAAAAAGATGAAGTTAAACAATTCTAAATAAATATTCTGCGGGAGGGTTGGCTTCTTGTTTGTTTCTTCATATAGTTGTTATGAGCAGGCTCTTCTCCACTCGGTAGCTGTCTGACAGTTTAATGTATGTTGCAGCTAGCCCTCCTCGGCCTGTGTCAGTGGAAGAGTTAATGGAAACAGCTAAGGGAGTAACCAACATGGCACTAGCACACGAAATTGTTGTGAATGGAGACTTCCAGATCAAACCAGCTGAGTTACCTGAACACAGGTAAGATTGTTACCAAATAGGTGTATGAAATAAATCCTCGTTTGTATAGCTTTAGAATAACTCTAGTGGATGAAATAAATGCTCCAGCTAGTTCTGCCTGACAGTGCCTGCTAGGGAAGGTTTAGGAAGAAGCACAAGAAGGTAAGCATGCAGTTCTGTTCTCTCAGAAATGTGTTCATTTGAAAAGTGAATTGAGTGTCTGCTTTTGTTCCTTATGGTTTTCTCGCTTGAAAATGGGCAGTGATGATGTGTAAGTTTTCTGCTTTGCCTCAGAACCATGAAATTTATCTCAACATTCTTCAGGGGAGAAGAATTTTAGACAAATTTTCTTCTTTCAGTGTGTTCTTCTCTACACCTTAAAAAGGGAGGTGGTGAGGGGGAGAGAAGCAACCCCTATTGAAGAAGAACTTCAATAATTTGGTTGCTTTTGCTCACAGATTCTGAACAGTGGCAGCAGTTGTTCAGCACGGTGTCAGATTTGCATCTCTTCCCCTGATCAGAGAAACAGATATATTGCAGAGATCATCTTACTAAGAGTGCCTGAGCTCAGTGATCTGCCAGCACTGCTCCTAGTACAAGGTCCCTCTGTTTAGTGAAGGTTTTGGCTGAAGAGGCACTGTGGAATCTTCCTTGGATTAATGGCTTGTTTGTGTTTATGTGTAGTTTGGAGTCTCCCGCAGCCTGAATGTATGAGTAGAGAAGTTGTTTGAGGAGAAAGCAGTTGGAATTTATTTATTGTTTATACAAACTGAACTGAGCCCTTAACTCAGAGTAATGGCCGTATTTATGTGTTGAAGCGCAAAAGCTTTCGTGTCACAGAAGCTGCTTCATTTCTGTTATGTTTCCTTAATGAATTTTGCTTAGTCAAAGGAATGTTAATACTGTTCTTTTGAAGATGAGGTATAATTTTTATCTTTTTTTAAAAATTATTATTCCATATATATGTATATTTCAATGATTTTAATTGATAGCCTTCTTTGCTTGCATGTAATACTTTATTAGGGTATGAGCCATGTCAAATCCTTTGCCTATTTCATCTTGCGTGAGTGACAAAATGATAGTTTTCTTCTGTCGGTCCTCAAATAGTCATGATTACATTATCTTCACATTCTTGCATGCTGTTCTTCAGGAGCTGCATGTATCTGCACGTGGTGATGCAAAGACTTATATACTTGTTTTTAACTGGTCTTATTTACCCACAGCTTGGAAAAAAAAGTACGAGAGATTGTGCACAAAGCTTTCTGGGATTGTCTGGAAGCTCAGCTGAAGGAAGATCCACCGACATATGACCACGCAATTAAACTACTGGGAGAAATTAAAGAGGTAAGGTCACATGCTACCAAAGTAAATTAGTGAAATTTTATGGATGTGTTGATGGGAATGGACAAGAGGAGTTAGAAGTTCGGTTGCTCATAAGGGAAGCTCTTGATCTTCATTACTGCCTAATTTTCTCTGCACATAAGTAAATTGTATAAGCTGAGGAGAGCAATTTGAAGGTACAAACAAATGGGAAAGCATGTAAAATGAATCAAAGTGGGTTTCATAATTCCAGGCTTCCTCTATGCTATGACAGTCACGTTGGTTATGGGATCACTGAGATGTCCCAACACTGGGTTGACAAAGCCAAGTGCAATAGTCTGAAGTATGATCAGTGCTACAAAGCACTTACCACTTCATTTCATGTCACAAAGAATGAAGGGAGACATTTGAATTTGGAGTTGACAAATGGCTCTATGGCCTTGTTCAGAAAAATGCGATTCTGTTTTCAGATGGCAGTTAGTTTAAATGAGAAGTGGTTCACTGACTGCTTTGATCCCTGCAGCGTTTGGTGCTGAGAACTAATACACTGTTTAAAACTTTCTGTTTCAGAATCTTCTGTCTTTTTTATTGCCCGCTCATACAAGATTAAGAAACCAGATTATGGAAGTTCTTGATCTGGATTTGATAAAACAGGAGGCTGAAAATGGGGCTCTGGACATTGCTAAGTTGGTAGAATTTGTTATTGGAATGATGGGGACCCTTTGTGCTCCGGCTCGAGATGAAGAAATCAAGAAACTCAAAGATATACATGAAATAGTTCCTCTCTTCAGGTACTGAAGTGGTACTTACTAGTCATACTGAGAGTCCTTTAAATAATTTTAGAGAGAGATGGTGTGGGGGGTGTTTCCATTGGGGCAACCTGATTCATAGAAATGAAAGAGCTACACAGAGAGAGCTGGTCATATGGGTGTGACAGGGAGAGATGTGCCAGGAGTTTTTAACAAGGACCCTTCCTGTTTGGGTGAATTGTGTTTGTCTGGCTCCAGCATGTTACCGAAGGATATTTTCTAAGTGCCAGATGTATGTAAACTATCAGATAACTGGTGAGCGGTCAGTTTGTATCAGGATTTATTATAAACAGCAGGAGGGGAAGTGAAAGCAGTTGTGGGAATAAGGGATACATATTACTGTACTTTAGCTAGTTCTTACTTTCTCCTCAGTTTATGCTCTGTCTCACCCCAATATAATATGCTTTTAGTCCTACCAGGAGTGCACATGTTAGACTTAGGAGCACAGAGGTATCTGCTTTGTCATCATGTTCTCAGCTGAATAGCTTGAGCTCCCGATAGATTGAGGAAATCTTATTAATCTTGTTTTCTAATTTGATAACCCTCCAAGAGTTAAGCTTTGACTTGGCAGAAACACTGCCAGCAGGAAGTAGCTTGCTTTGAAATTAAGGGGGTTTGGTTTTGTATTCCTCAGGTTTAATTATTCACTTCCTACTGAGGTTGGCTATATAGGCAGCGAACAGATAGTATGCAAGCTTGGAAACTCAGGTGCCTTTTTGTCTGCTTATGATGTTGTAAAACTTGGGGAATAGGACCTATGGAGCTAGTAAAGTTAATCCTGTGGAGACATTTCTTCAGGAGAACAAGATTTATGTTGTATTTGGGAGATGTACATGCATGTGTGTGCATGCTCAAGCTACTTTTTCTGTCTCTTAAACTAAGCATCTTGTTAATGTTTTCCATGCATGTTTTTGCTCTTTCCTTAGGCAATCTGCAATAAATCTTGTACGTATGACCTCTTAAACTTCTGCAGCCTTGAATAACTTTTTCTGTTTGTTTGTTTAGAGCCATTTTCTCTGTATTAGACCTAATGAAAATGGATATGGCAAACTTCGCTGTCAGTAGTATTAGGCCAAAGTTAATGCAGCAGTCTGCTGAATATGAAAGAAAGAAGTTTCAGGAGTTTCTTGAGAAACAGCCAAGTATGACTTTGTTCCTTTCTTTTTTCCCCCCTGACCTCTCAGTAAATGGTGTGTCTTTGCTTGTACATCCTACAAATAAATCAGATTTAACATTAATTTCTATGTAATTCATATGCTAAATGACAGCTTGTGCCCCAAAACTGTAGCTGTTTTAGATGTTTTAGATGTTCTTCATAATGCAGTAAATAACATGCATATCAATATACAGTATTGTGGGTAACTAGGAATAGTAAGTAATGGCTTTATCTGGAAATTAATGACAGAAAAAATAACTTTGAAAAGGAATTTCCTTAACAACCCTTTTTATCTCCTACAGATGCCTTAGACCTTGTCACAGACTGGTTGCAAGAAGCAGCAGATGATCTCACAAAGCTGAGATATAAAAAGTTACCTCCCCCCAGCAGTGCTGTTGGTGCTGCTGGAGGAGCTCCTGCATTGTGCTCCGTGGCTGTGCAGAATCACGCATATCTGAAGCTGCTGAAGTGGGATCACACAAACAGGCCTTTCCCAGAAGTAAGTGTTTAACAGGAAAATTGATTTCTGTGCTTGTTCTGCTACTTTTCACTTGAAGGGAAAGGAGGGGGAAGGAAGTGTTTAAGGTAAATGACCACGTTTCAATTAGTTACTGAATATTGAAATTGTGGTTCTGGTAGCTGTTCCTCAAAGGACGGTCCAGCATTTACTGTGGTTTCCAAACTCTGATATAGAAGTCAGCTCTTTGGTGCTTTATCCTCATTCAACTGTTCCCCTTTGTGCTGTAGGATTTAGATTTTGAGATTTTGGTTCAAAATCTTTCCAGCACCCATTAGAATCTGGGCTATTGTGTCAGTTTCACATCGTCAGAGAGAAAGTCAAGGTGGCTGTTATTCAGTGGAATGTGGTATTTCCTGAGATTGTGTGTCTTTTCTTGGAGCAGAAGGGCCAGGAACTCATGATGGGAAAAAATAAACAGCTTGTTGTCCATATGGGGGCTTTTCTTTGCAACATGTTTATAGAAACAACAAGGCAGACAAGTTTATCATCTTTGTATTCCTTCAAATCCATTTGAGAGGTTTATGGAGACACTCCAGTTCAAACTATTCAACACGTAATGTTCCTTAAAAATATGAGTTTTCAGATTTGACAGGTTAAAACTTGCTCGCAATATAAACTCAGTAGTTGTAGGCTTGAACATAGGGACTATCTAAACTTTCATTTTTCTTGAGAATGAATGTAACAGCTGTGTGAGAATACACCACTCCTCTTGTCAGGCCCCCTTCATTTTGAACATCTGTAATGTCAGCAGTGCTCTTCCTTTCCTGAGGAAGTCATTTGGTAATGGTTCATTGATGAATTTCTTGCAGCTTTCTCAGAAGTGTTTGAGTCTGGTCTCACCCTGTGCTGCCTCTCCTGTTCTTTGCAGACAGTGCTCATGGACCAGAGCCGCTTTCAGGAAATACAGCTGGAACTGGAGCAGCTCCTTGTGGCTGGGACTGTCCTTTTGGTCACGTTCAATGCAGCAGGCGCAGCTCTCATCGATGTGCCTGGATTTGCTGAGCAAATCAAAACCATTGTCAAGGTGCTGCTGACAGGAATGCATCTTCCGTGAGTACCGAGTAACACTGTTCACATGGTCAGCAGTAGTTCCATGATGACTGCTAAATAATCATTTTCAGCCTCATTCTGGCTATGGACTGGAATACGTGGAGGGAGTGGTGGGAGCTTCTGATTAGCCAAGGCTGACAGTTTTTATTCACCTTACTGGTATAGAGCCAGCTTTTTTCACTATGTTCTTTTTAATATGGCATGCTTATTGTTTGTTTTTAAATCATGTTACTTGTGATGCCAGGTTAGAGCTGTGTGTGTACAAGGAGCAAATTCTGCTCACAGTTTTGGCTGGGCTCCATCGAGACTGAGAGTGGCACCAATTACCTGCCCACAGATTAAGGTTGCTGTACGCGCTGTGGGTTGACAGTTGTTCTTTATGTTACTCTGAGATGTCTGTAGATTGAAAATCAGCTCATACTTGTATCGTTTGCACAGGCTGGAGATTTTTTTAATGCTCTCCCATCTCTTTGAGTTACGTCTCAACATGATTTTCATGTATATAAAATACATTATTTTTTGCGTGATCTGGATTACTTTTCTTCCATTACGTTTGATAAATAAGACAAATGTAATTGGATACTTGATTTTCAAAAGATGGGGATAAAGTGAACAACTCCAGTAGCTAAGTAATGCTCTACTCCCCATTCCATAGCTCCTTTAACCTGAAGGAGTCTTTGGCTACCATTGGTGAGAAGGTGTGTGCCGAAGTGAACAGCTGCCTTTCCCAGCATGGCTTCGCACCGTTCACAGCTGAGAGAGAGACTGTGCTGAAAGGACAGATCCAAGCAGTGGCCAACCCTGATAACACCATCTGTAAACTCATAGGTATGCTTTGACAAAAGTACTCTGTTCTCACATGACAAAGCGTCTCTATTTATAAAGCTGTTAGTGGCACATCATGCACGGTTTCTATTTTAATTTATTTCAAGCACGTTTGTTATGCTCTGTGTTTCATATGAGATTAGAATCTTTTTAAGCTGCCTGTCTCTTCTGAAAACAAACTCTTGGTCTAATTTTTTCCAGATTCTCGAATTCAGAAGTTTCTGGAGAATTCTCTTGCATCCAGTCACCAGAAAGCAGCACCCACTGTTCCTGGAGGATTAGGCCCTATTCAGAGAGAGCTGGAAGAGATCGCTGTCAAGTACGTTCGTCTTGTCAACTACAACAGGATGGTCTTCAGTCCCTACTACGATGCTGTTCTTGACAAAATACTGACTAAGGAAGAACCCCAAGATGAAGGGAAGCCAGAAGAATTGTGAACACAATTTGTGTGTACCAGTGCAGTATTAATTTTGTCAGCTGTTTTGAAAAATTGCACCGATAATTGTCTAGGAAAACAGCTCTCCATGTAAACACTATTTCCTTTTAAATCACTAGTGCTGATCGATGAGGAAAACACATGAATTGCAATAGGGGTTCTGAGATAAATGGTGAAAAAGAGATACATTTTCAATGTAAGTATGCAACTTTGGTGAGGGAGTGTTGTGGTAGTTCTCTCTGGCTGCAATTTTTAGATTCCCAGGCAGGTGCGACATAGGAAAAGTTGAACAACCAAACTTTGTTTTTAAGCTCATTTTAGGGCTTTTCATTCTCATTTCTCACAAGTTCAGTTCTGTTCATCCACACACAGCAGGTTAGCAGTGGTCTTTCCCTGCAGGGGCAATGTGGCTTTAAAAAGTTCTTACTTTAAAGACTTAAGTGAGCTAAGACTCCATGTAAGAGAAACTTTAACAGGCAAAAAACGAAGCCAAACAGCACTTTACTGTAACATTATGGTTAGTGTGGTAGGTTACTAGGTTTTTTCTTTCAACATTTTTCTGCATTTTTAATAGCATTTTTTTGCTGTTTACCTGCAGATGTTACAAAAAACACAATCTATTTTTGTAGCAGATTTTCTGGTTATTGGGTAACTGTCCTCTGCTTTGTACAGTACTTAACAAGGTGGCAATCTTATAGATTGCAGCTGTATTTATCTCCTGTAAAGACTTCAGAAAGGCAGAGCTGAAATGTTTTGATAAAAGTGGCGTTTCTTACCTTTTTTTTTTGTTAGTAGTTTACTCCTTTTTGTGTGAAATAGTAATTTTGAAATAAATCCGTGTCATTTACAGAAGGATTTTAAGTGTGTTAAACTTTAGGCCAAAACTTCTACTTGATTTTTTTTTAAACAACTATAACTTGAGATAGCTGCGTTTTTCAATCGTCTTCAAAGATATCCAGGAAGTGCAGAGCACTATCAGAAGTGTAAGTGAATTTAAGGCATGGTGGGAGGTGCATTATTGAGTAATAGTTTGAATACACAAGGAATATTTTCAATAGAAGGTTTTTCTTTTTTACATTACACAGGTGATCTTAAAACCTTAAATGTTTAAGGTGTTGAATTTCATTAGTTACGTGTTGTGTAGATGAGTGTTCGCAGAAGAGCTCAGTGGTCTTACAGCCTTATTGCAGTTTTAAGCTCAGCTAGGAGGTAAGTGCAGTTCAAGTTTTCCTGTAGTTCCCAAGGGCAGTGCTGCGTTACAGTAACCAAAACAGAATGAGGCTGTGAAAACCAAGTTCATCATTATAAACACTAAGTGTCCCAAACGCTACACTGTATCCAAAGCAAAATATTGTCTTCTCTAAAAAAAAAACCACCAAAACCGGTTATGTAAAATGAATAAATGGCCCTTTTATTGCTGACATCCAGGTTTATTTTATTAATCAATTAGTCAACCAACAGCCCATCTAGAAGAAAGAGCTTGATTATCAGTGTTGATGCTTTTAAATGTCAGCAGGGACACACCTGCTTTGAGTTTGGAGGCAGGTGGGTTAAACATGAGCTTTCGTTCTGTATTACCCTGTGCAACTATCATATGATTGCTTTTTTCTCATTCATTACAAGCCTGCTTTTCCCAAGGGAAAAAAATGAACAGAACTCCATAGTAAGAGTTCACAGCTCAGACAGGTGAATACTTTTCCCTTAGCTGAGTTTACTCAGATAGCAGCATGGATGGCTGTCTTTGCATGTGTCCCTGGTAACTTAAAAAGGAGTAGGTTGGTAGCCAGCAAAAAGCAGAGTGGGTTTTTGATATGGTCAAAGGATACTACAGAGGTCTTCAAGGTTTCTGCATCTACGTACAGTACTCTGTTATTAGTAGAGAATCCATCTTGAAATACAGCTCCGCAGCTCCAAAAAATTAACCCAGTAGTCTGGGTAAGAAAGGGGCTACCCAAAACATTATGTCTGCAGTTTAAAAAAACAATATGAAACAGAAAAACCTGCTTTCCTTTTTGTAACTGAGAGTTGCTGAAGTTTAGAAATTGCTGCTGCTATTTTACACTTTACTATTCCCTAGAGGCTGCTTTTAAAGGCCTCCAACCCAAGCATAGGAGAAGCTGTTGGTGTTGTTAGGTCTCAGGGATGGGGGGGAGGAACAGAGTATGAAAAGTACGGTAGAATGAGTGGGACTGAGTTATGGACAGATAAAGTGGTACTTACTTGAGTGCTCCCAGTCCGTGACTGCCAACTCCAGCTTGCTGTGGCATGAGGTGGTTACCTCGTGTGGCCTTTGGAGGTTACACACTGGAAACCTGGAGTACCTCAGTTTCTTTAAGCTTTTGTAGGCCTGGCAACAGGAAAAGATCTAAAAAATCACACTAGTGATTTTTCCCTGGTCATTTTTAAATGGTTGTTGCTGACAAATAGTTTCTCTGCACTGTCTTTACAATCAGAAGGCAGGTGTAATTAAGTGACAAAGCAAAAGAGAAATGCTAGGATTGATAAGGCTGCCATTCCTTAGCTCTGTGTCAGTATTTATATGGGTACACACATGTTCTTCCATCTTTTTAGTCTGGTAGATAGGAGCAACGACCTACAGTTATCTCTACTGCTGGTGCTGGGAATGTCCTTCAGCTTGTCTGAATACCTTAATTCCCTGTTCATCATAGGCCTTCTTACCGTCTCAGGAGAGCACAGTCCTGAATAGTCAATGACAAGTTAAAATCTCAAGTACATATATAAACTAGCAGCTTCAAAAGTTCATATGGCTTTTTTGTTTTCGTTAGCTTCTTTGAAAATAACCAGTTAACCTCAGTAGCTAATATATTAACATTTAGCTTTGTACATTAGTAAGTGGACGACTGACGCAGGTGTCCAGGAACAGACTGCAGGAGCCAGTATTCGTGGCCAGCCAACATTACAGACCTGTAACGAGTCTGTCTTACACGGGTGTCTTCTTTAAACAGTCATGGAATTCAAAGTAAAGGTAATACTGTTTCCTCTAGAAAAACTGAAAGCTAATTCCTGTATGTACGCTCTGATCAATTTCCTGTGATGGTTCTAATTCTTGGTAACGTTGCTTTCAGAGTTGCTGAGTAATAGTTAAAAAGTACTTTGTTGTGTTTGAATAAAAGTAGAATGAGGCACGATGCTATCGATATCCTTTTATTTTAAAGGAATGTTGGGTTTTTTCCCCCCAATTTTCAACTATAAAACAGATTCCATACATTCTGCCATAAATAAAAATGACCAGTAAGGCAGGACACTACATGGACAAACTGAAAACAACTGTCTTCCAGAAAATGTGAATTACAAAATGCTTCACAATTATAAGCCATCCAGTTTTTAAAATAAAACTGCTGAAAACCCACAAGATTTCAAGTGGTGGATGTGAACACCCTCCAACAAAACGCACTTAGACATCTTGCGCTTTCGGTTTGGAAACCCCAGCTTTGTTCAGAGCACATTCTGAGATTGTTCTGGCTGTTTTTTGGGTCGAGAACCATATAGAAGAGAGGCACCACAGTAACAAAACCATTTTCAAGACTTTTTTTTTTGTTTGTTTCTTTGCAGCTGTCCCTTTTAAATGCGTTAACGTTTAAGAGACTGACAAACTCAACGCAAGTCTTTGTCACAGTACAACTCCAAGCTTGTTTCACCGGATTCTCTTTTGTTGTCGTGCTCTGTAAATGTCGTGTACAGGGGGAACTACTGAACCTTTCTCCTCATCGTCATCAGAATCCTCGTTAGATCTCTTGACAGCCTTATTGAGCATAGCGTTGTTTTCCACAGGTCCATTGCCTTCCACGGCTATTTCAGGTAGGCCTCCAGTAATTATCCGTACAGCTTCATCGACAGCTTGAGAAAGAGATTAGATTTGTCAAACCAAATTCCCCAATTAGAAAACTGTTTCAGCAAAGCTGAGTACAATTGCAGGCGTGCTTTTGGAATAAGAATCAATAAGCATGCCAACAGGGACACCAAGACAGATAGACAGAGTCACTCTGGAGCTTTTAGGAAGATAAGATGCTTGCTTGCACCGTTCTGCAAATGTTAAGAATTGAATCTCAACTATCTAAAACTTGCGCTACTTATGAAATGAACGCTGCTGCATCAGCTTGAGACCTCCATATCCATGTACTGAGGTCAGCTTGCAAGCTTAATAAAATAGTAAGATCTATTGGGGCAACAGGATCCCTAGTACATGACTCATCAGCAAGTATGCACAGCATGCCAGTTTCTGCTTAAGAACAGAAAAAACTTCAAAAATACCATGTATAATTTAAGCAGGTGATTTATTTTCCCTCTAACAGAAAGCAGATCCTCTTTGATCATTTGCTTCTTCAACCAGCAGGGGAATGAAAAGCGCCATATGAATCATCTCCCATAGAAGCTCAGGGTACAGAGCTGTCCCCTTTTTACGTGTCAGAACTTTACCTTCGTTGTAGGAGCTATGAAAACATGGTTCTTGAATTGCTCTTAAGCACTGCTACAGTGTGCAGGCAGAGTTACATTTACCAAGGCACAAATTCAGATGACCAAAGACTTGGAATTTACTCTGATTAAGTTTGCTAAGTACACTGGCTGATATCTTGGTGCTAGGTAATCTATAAACGTGCTACAAATTTGTAATTTAATTAATTAATCATAGTCATTATGCTGCTTTATATACTGCCTGCCTTTTTTTTAGGGGTATTCTGAAAACCTTAATTTCTTTTAATGCTTACCACTGAAATGTTACTGAAGTAGCAGCTGGTGATTTTCAGCTGTTTTACTTTCTGTTGATTTCCTGCACAGTTGAACAAACATCTCTAGATTGATTCCAGCCTACAACCACAGCCAATTCAACAGTACGCTCTTAAATAACAACTATACAGCTATAAATGAGGTCTGCGTCTTAGACGATAATATCCATATGTGTAATGAAGTCATATGCGCACTACCACAGGCTGCAGAGTGAACAAACAACTTGACTTACTGTCTGGCAGTCTGCATCTTCTAAATATCTCCATGAGCTCATCCACTTGAACAAAGGGACCCTGATTTGTTTCAAGAAAAAAGCAAAAATCAGAATACTCAAATAGAGTTTGTATATAACGTGGTTCTGTCAAATTAGAACAACTTGTACAAATGTAAGCTTTCGGAACTCTTATAACACACCTGAAAACAAATAGGAGGTGGCAGGAGCTTCATTAGGACTACAGCTGCTGGTGGAACAGGAAATACACCTCCTGGTACAGGATGTAAACCTGGAGCTGTGGGAAAAAGGGGTATGTGAATCCAGTGCAAGACAGCAAGACTTGTATTGCTTTAACAAAGCTATTATTAGGTGCAGATAATTACTACTCTGTCACTTTTGCCTAATTACTGATTACATATGGTTGAGTTACTGACCTAAAGTCTACGAGCAGTGCACCTAACAGGTTATTACCAACTGCCAGACACAGAATCTACTTGTACTTGTTTTCATGCGACCTTAGATTTAGGTAAAACATACACGCATGCCTTTAGCGATCCACTTAAGCAACAGCCTAAAATTGAAGTACAAATCTGTGTGACTGTAAGAAGTCTGCGTGATTAGGTTTGCTAAACATCCCTGTTAATACACTGCTATTGGGTGAACTACGGCTGCCTGAACATCTGACTTACGTGCTAAATGTCGTGGCTGAAATGGAATCATCTGCTGGGTGTCTGGTTTGGGATATTCGGGTTTTCTGTCAACTTCATCTTTGAGAACAGGCACAATGGACGGCGCAACCACGGGGTCTGGAATTATAGCTGCCAACTTGGCACGGGAGACGTCCTGTGAAAGCCAACGAGACAGCATTGAACTTGGCATTACCACATTGTTTAAATTACAGAACAAAACATCTCTCTCGACCACTCATTTCTTCTCGCTTTGTCGTAATTACGACTACAGCTGACCATCTGGGCAAGGCTTGCATGCTGTCATCATGCATTTCAGTCCTACAGTGGGACTGTTCAGCTGGGAATGGACACACGTGGTTTTGTTTCAGAATGGGAACATATTTAGCATTTTTGAATGGCACCATTTTTCAGTTGAGAAGATTTAGGTGAACAGGTGCAGACCGTTAAGCTTCACAATTGCCATTTCTCCTTCATTTCATTCTCTAGCTGGAAAATAAATGAATCATATGGCAGCTCACATGCATCAGCTCAAGTGATTCTATTGTGGTGTGTCACAAGACACAGAAACCAGCCCCTGGCCTGAATAATCTTAGGTGCACCTAAGACATAGAACTCCCATCTTGTTGTTCTGCAAAGCTCTATGGACTTGCACAGCACTCATACACCACTTAAATACATGTGGTCAGAAATGAGATGTGAGACCACCAGGCACAGGCTTCTGGCCTTGAATTTAAATTCCAAAAAGCAGCATTGACGCATCTTAACCATCATTTACTATTGGAAAAAAAGGAGGAAAATTCTACCAAGAAAAAACACCAAGTGCTAAAGAAGGAATATCTCAAGTTTGTTATGACTGAAATCAATAACAGTAAAAGGAGGCATTGCCCACTCACCTTATAACCAAGAGCCTTAAGCTCACTTGCAGAGCAAGGGTACAAGTCCATGAACTTATACCTGTCTACGAGCAGAGCTGTTTCTTTACCCTCATATTCTTCCTTGAATGCTGTAAACCTCCGTTTTTCAACTTTCAGGATACTGGCGAGGTCACCAATGTTACTTTCAAAAGCTAGAAACCGAGCCCAGATTTCCCTGTAAGAGAACAGATAAACAGTTACTGAAGGAGAAAAAAATCCAAATGATAAAGATATCAAGATGAGAGATTCTATTGAGGTCAATCAGGAACACGTTGCCATTTCTAGCATTTATTATTTTTGATCTATAGCATTCATTACCATCCCAATGCCTTACGTATTTTGGTGAAAGCTTTCAGTAGTGGAGGACTTTAAATACTACACACTCAGCTTATCTCTGCAATAGACCCTGTCATGCAAAGTAAAGGAACAGGTTGCCCAGTGAGGTTGTGGACACCCCATCCCTGGAGGCATTCAAGGCCAGGCTGGAGGTTGCTCTGGGCAGCCTGGTCTGGTGGCTGGTGACCCTGCACACAGCAGGGGGTTGAAACCGGATGATCATCGTGGTCCTTTTCAACCCAGGCCATTCTGTGATTGTATGATGAAGAAAAGGATTAACAGAGGAAGCACCTTCAGCACCTGAGGTATGGAGGTATGCTTTTATCAGTGTCAGAGGTACAGACTGCTCCTCTGCTAACAGAATTGCACTGTGACCCTGCCACATGAGGGATTTTCAGCACAGACGATGATTTAAACTTTAAATCTAATGGTTCTGAGGGACACCCTCAGTTCCCTCTTCTCATCTGTCCAAAGCACCAGTGAGCAACATGTGGCATAAGCCACACCACCTACTAAAACTACTGAGTTCTCACCACGCTACGGGATTTTGCACTTTATCCTCAACAATTCCACATCAACAAGGTCTTAAAATCAACAAATGAATGAATGTCTCTGCAAGTGGGATGGGAATCTGCACAAATCAGCTCAGCTGCTGCTATTTTAGATGGCATTAAGGGAGAAAAGGAATATGTGTGGCTAATTTTGTCCCGCTGGTCTTTCTTTTTCCCTTGTTACTTTGTGCTGTTTGTACATGAAAGTGCTTTTTTCAGTGCAGTGAAGCAGCTTTGGCAGACGTACCCCGATTTCTCAGGCGGGAGGCTCCCTGAAGTCAAAACACGCTCAAACAAAACTCTTGTGTTGTTGTCCTCTTTAAAAACAGAAGGAAAAAAAAAAAAGAGAAAGAAAGAAAAATCACTGAGTAAAACACAGCTCATTTCAGTGTGGACACTGCATTGAAGACTGACATTCTGATACCTTGATTTGTTTGTCAGTAATTGGAACAAAATCCAAACGTGGATACGATATATAGCGTATCTCAGTAACTTATTTGGGCCCTTCAGTTCATTACACCCCTTTTAAATGAGGGCAGTGTCTCTGTTGTATATTCCTCCATAGTTATTAGACCAGAAATTCTCAGTCCCCAACGAGCAGTGATGGAAAACTAAAGAAAGGCCTTGCGTTTATTCACAGAGACCTACAACAACTTCTTACATAACTACTGTCACTCTGACTTGAAATAAAACAGTCTTTATGCTTACAGGTGGCAGAAGAACAAAGATCTACCTCCATTCAGCTCACAGAGGACACAGCCTACCGCTTCCTTGTGCATCTCAGTGTGTGAAGCTTACCATTAAGGTGAGACAGGTAGTCGATATATGCCAGTACGTATTCTGGAATGTCTCCGTATTTTTTCAGCCCTAGCTCAAAAATCTTAAAGGCCACAGATTTATCCTGCAAACGTTAAAAAGAAAAAGTTCCAAGCTTCAGTGAGACGCATGCTATCCCATGCTTCTTTAATAGCAAGCCGAGCACCTATACTTACCTTACTGCAGTAATACTCCATTAATGCTGCAGTGACGTAGACATGGTGGCGGGTCCGGGTGTCCTCTCTTGCCTTTTTAAATATCATTCTTCCAGATTTTATGCCTTCTGCTCGCCTTGCAAATTTCATGTATTGGATATAAACCTAGAAGGGAGCATATGAACATTAGCTGCAGTGATAACAAAGAGTGCTAGGATATGCAGTTTGTGGCTGGACCTGAAATAATCCTTACTCACAAATTACAGCTAACAGGTTGTCTAAGAAACAAACAGGACTGTCTTGTGCCTCTGTGCTGCTATGCTAAAAACAAGGCAGTATTTTCCATACACTGATTTGAAAAATGGAAAAGACCTCAGACCAATCCCCCATAGTGACAACAGTTCATACACACATTCATACACACTTTCCTCAAGGCAGGGGAAGTAGATAAATGCGATTCCCATAAGCTTGTACCTCCTGAGAAAGAGGATTTCCCGTAGAAATAACAACTTTCCAAGAAGCAAAGACACACACAGGGCTAAAGAACAGGCAAAAAGCCCATGGAAGCCTTTTATTCTTCATTATGGAACCCAAGACACAGGTTGTGCTGTCTGCAAATAGCTATACCTGATCAAAATGCAAAGAATGTGCTATCTAATTTCATGGGTTAATCCCGTCATTTGCATTTTTTGCTCCACTCACAATTAGATCACAAATAACTGCATTCCTCCAATGGGAGGGGCTGCTCTGTGCCTTCTCAGAGTACACATGTAAGGAAAGCTTTGTAATCTTTGCTTAATGAATAGAATACGTCAGTAAATGGATACCTTTCCTCTGGCACCGTCTTGTTTAATTTTAGACCTCAGACCTTTTTACTTCTGCTTTGTCACATCTATATTACAAACTAAGTCAGCTAGGTTAGCTCTCAGCCTATTTGCTCTATACCAGCACAGCTGGCGCTGGGAACAACGCTGTTACAGCACAACAAAGGTAGATGCACAGCAATACACCTTGATAGCTACGTGGTGAACTACAATTTTCTTGGCAAGCTTATTTATAAACAGAATAATATATTTCTCTAAGAAAGGCAAGAGACGAAAGCGACATGCTTTTAGTCTGTTCAGGGGAGGCAAAGGGAGATTTTAGCTGCACCAATTCTTCAGAGCTTTCTTATAAAACGTGACACCTCCATAATTTATTTGAAGAGTCTTTACAAAAGACACAGAGGATAAAAGTGTGCGTGACTTGGTGTGTCTGGATGGGTGACAGCCTGAAGTTACCAAAGCAGCTGAAATTCTAATCCAGTTTTGCCATCTCAGCACTCCACCTGCTTGGCTCTCCTTGTGACCCAAAGAACTCAGGTCAGTGTGGTGGGTGTACTCAGGTGGAGATGCAAATGTGGAAGAACCCAATACAGGAGATCATCTTACCAGAGTGGGATCAATGTCTTCAATAGCCAAGAGCCGGTTATAGATGCTGTGCACTTTCTCATACTTCATTCGACTCTAAAAGCACATAAAAGGGAAATACAGACTGCTTAGTAACACTGCTACAAACCACCTGTGGGGATACAAAGATCAGTATGAAGTAAAGAAAAAGAGCCCATACTCAAGGCTGCCCTGAAAGCCAAGGGAGCCTTTTTCTTTAAGGCTGAAGATTTGTTTGCTGTTATGCTCCATTTCTTCCTGCAAAGACTCTCAAGGCACAATAAGTGGGCAGAATACACCCCACTGTGGATGCGTTGGTCCTCATCTTATCTATGGGACGTCTCTTATCCTATTTTGTAAGTGAAGAAACTGATGCTCTGGTAAATGTAAACTACTCAGTTCATTTTTCAAACTGCTGTGAAGCTGAAGAGTTAACATTGAAGCAGAAAGACATTACGCTTTCAAAACAATTAACACTATTTTCTCCCCATTTCGCCTGCCTAGTCTCAGAATCATTGGATGAAAGTCAGAAGAATCAGTAAGTAAAATGCTCAGATCGTCTATTTGGTATGTTTCAAGAATACAACCATATCGAAGAGAGATATCTGTGGGTTTTATAGCACTCCTGCACTCTTTGCTCACCTCTTCATAATCTGCATATGCAAAATAGAGAAGCATATTCTTCTTTAGTAAAGTGCTGATGGCTCTCTCATAAATATTAGCAGCCTCATCGCTGAAAAGTTTAGCATTGTTCATGTCCTGTTATAAAATAAACACGACAATAGTTCAACGCCTGCAGCCCGCCCATGGATCAGCTCTTCTACACAACAAGTTCCACTGAGCGCCCTCATAAAGAGTCACTCATCTCCCCGGTACGGAAGGAATCAGAAACAAACCCCAACCTTAAACCAGACAACTCTACAGCAGGTTATTGTAATTCATATCACCCAGATTCAGGGTTGTTTTGTTGTTTTTACATTAAAATAGCTCCATATTTAAAAATACAGAATGCGACAAAACAAAAAATACAGATGCTCGAGATTTTTCACCCCCCCCCCCTTGGATATCAATTGAGAAAACATTAATAACAAAACCCCGTGTTAAAGCAATTAAACAAGGGAAAAATAAAAAGCTATCAGCATTCTCCTTACCCCTTTTTCAGCTAGCAGCTTACTAGATTGCTCAAGATACTGTGCAGCTTCATACCAGATATCTGGGTGGTGTCCCAGAACCAAAAGGCATTGCTCATAGGCAAACATAACTAGGGGGAAAAATGTAAGAGATATTCCTTGTGAATTATTGCAGAAATAGCACTACCTTGCACAATGACATACAGAATAGTGATTAAATTAGAAACTATTGATACTAACGGGCTTTGAATGGAATGATCACAATTGCAGTTTTTACATCATTGGAACTTGGTGAATCACAACCAGCAGCTACAACCCACCTCCTCAGAGGAGGAGGAAGCAGAACTCATTCACCACTTTGTGACCTCTGGAGTTTGGTGGCACATGGCCATGGCACTGTACCCCCAATCTACACGTTGCTTTCAGCTTGTCTTAAGCAAGGACTAGAAATAAATAAATTCACACCATTCAAGAAAGAAATAACGTGCCCAACTTCTGCTACGCCACAATCCCCAAACACTAAAACATCGTCATTAACACTGCAGACCATCAATGGTCCTAAGAAACAGAACCCTCTGCCTCCTCCAGCAGTACCTGATTACCTCTTTTTGTGATGAGAGTTTGATCCTCCGTACGCAGAGGATTGCTCTTCTCCCACTGGATGTACTTCTTCCACATGTCCACCTGCTGAGCCTCCTGCGGGGTGTTCTGGGGGGGCACAGAGGGGGCATTGCGATCCAGCCCCTTCATGACCGTCTCGTATTCCTGGAACAGAATTGATGCTTTGAACACAGCAGAACTAAACATATTAAAAACTCATCCTGGGAAACTGATATCAATATTTCAGCATGCCAAGCTTAGTACTTTAACATGCGTATTCTGCTCAAGTAAGAAGCAGGTGTAATGGCAGCGTGAGGAATGGAAACAAAAGTCATCTGAAGTTTGTACCTTTGCTACACGTCTTGCATTCATGTAATCTCTACTCCTGTCTTCAATCATCTTCTTCGCTAAGTGAATGTTGATTCCCTGCAGGAGGGTGAAACAGAGGAGTTGGGTGTATAGGGGTTCAGTGTGGAATTGCCAAATCTTATTTCATACAGAAAGAGCCTGAAGGGGGATGCAAAAGTGAGCAGGAAGGTGAAAGCTACCTTCAAACATACACCTTACAAGGTGCTGGATTTCTCCTGATAAACATTTCACACAAAGACAAGAACTTATTTGCAAGGGAATTAATTCAATACTAAAATTCAGGTGACTTGAAACATCTCGGTACATTTTTAATCTTACCAGCATAGGAGCCTGGGCAAGTCAAAGCTCACTGCACTGCCTCCTGCCTGTTCCTGAAGCACTGGCCGGCCATACCCATCCCTCTGCGTGACCCACAAGTGCCCAGCATGATGCCCAGCCAGACTGTTGCCTGCTGAGGGCATGGCGCTGCCCCACAGCACTGCTCACACCACTGGGGATGTGGGCCAGGCTATGGGGTCCCAGGAGTGCCTACCCCAACAGAGCAGCTCTGATAGCAGGACAAGCAACTGTCCTTTCACTCAGGACTGGGTCAGAGTAAGTTTCCCTGAAGTGCTTGGCAGCATTATAAGGAAGCAACACAGTTTGAGTACCTTTCCAAAGGCATCTGAGCTGGGTACCAACACACTGTGAGAACAAGGGAAAGGCACCGTCCAGCCTCCTGCTGAGAGATCTGGGACAGCCATAGAACATAAGCCCAGCAGCACCCCATGCAGCCCCAAGATGCTGCTACCCGGTTGCTACCAACTGAGCCTGTGGGCAAGTTAAGGGCCTTCACTCAAGCACATCTTAGCTGTGGCAAACACCCAGTAACCTCTGGAGCCAGGAGCTGCACACCATCTTTCACTGGGCTGTTGCTGAGGGGATGGTTTCCCCTCAGAGCTCTCAGATGAGCAGCACTGCCTGCAGAGCCACCCTGCCCTGCCCTCCTTGGCTCACCAAGAAGACACAGAAGGAACATAGGCCAGGCTATGGCCATCATTCTGACAGCATCCCTGTGTACCAATGGAACCAGTAGGAGCAACTGGCAATAGTTTTCATTTACAGCATGGGAGGAGAAGAGGCAAAGGTTTATAGGGAGGCCATTGGCAGTGGGATGGGGATCTTCCAGCATAAAGGGCACAGCGCTTGGTGCTTCCCAAGTGGCTGCAGTGAGTGTAGCACTGGGCTGCTGCAGGACACGCTCAGGGCTATGGGTGCCTCCTGCCAGCTGAGCATGGTGGCCCTCCTGTCACCAGACACTGGTGTAGTCAGAAACAAGGAAAAACAGCCCCTTCTTCCCTCTACAGTATGTGGCTGACCTGTGGTATGCCAGCATCAGCAGCACCGGGTGCAATACGGGACGTGGGTGTGTGCTGTAGGAATGTGCCTGCTCAGCAGCATTGAGCACAGAGGCATCGGCTCCCAATTCTGCACCCCCACCTGTGTGACCAGGGCAGGTTAACAGGCCGTTACCAGAAGTGTTCATGAATACTACAGAGGTGCAGCCTCCAGGTCATTGAGCTGAGCACAGTGAGGACACTGCTGGTGGCAGCGGGACAGCAGGCTCACCTGAGTCAATGCTGTAATGGCTTCAGGTGAAGGATGGTGAAGAGCATTTGGTATATACCTGAGAATGTGCAACTTAATACTGCAGAAGGACTCCAAACTATCACACAGCCACTCGACAGTAAACCTGTGTCCATGGTCTGACCACCCTCACGGTACAGAAATGCCTCTTTGCAGAGTACCTGTCATCTCTTACACCTAATTTAGCTGGCCCAGTTTTGGGCACCGTACTTGATTATAAAATTATTATGTTTTTAAGTCACAAACAAGTGTTAAGCTTTTGATTACCTCTTCGTATTTGTTATAATCTCTCCAGAGCTGTTCTATGTTAATCATTGGATTCACACATCCGCGCTGATACACCCTACGGACAGCTGTTATCCTCTGGTTTTCTGCATAAGATCCTACAGCTTCTCTAAATAACGGGGAGAGAGATTAATGTCAGCTGTAACAGACCATAGCCAGTATGAATGTCAACATATTAACTTACCAACAACAACAACAACGAAGAAACAAATCTTTCAAGGTACTTACACGCCCTTCAAAAAATTGATGTAATCCACCCAGATCTATGCAAGAAAAAGATATCACATAGAATGAAATCAGTTGTTAACTGTATTTGATATCGACTTAGAAATAAGATGTGTTTTCATAGAAGAAACGTACCTGGTATGACATGATTTCCATGCCAATCTTATCCAGAGCAAAATCATATGCCTGAGCCATTTTTTCTCTGAGGAAAAGAACAGACCACAAAGACCAATTCTTCAGTATTTTGAACAACTCTTTATTCTGCATTTTTTTGTGCAACAAAGTCTAAGCAAAACTTGAGGAACGAAAAGCATCGCCCACCAGGTGAGAGCAAAACTTTGCATGGGGACATCTTTCAATTCTGCATTTGGATTTTTGTTTAAGAGAAAGTTGTTGGCATTTATTGGTGGTAATGCAGCATATTAACAGTCTCCCGAGACCCCAGCCTCCAAACTGCAGAAGGAAGTGAAGATAGAAGATAACTGCTGCCTACAGGTTCCTAGATGGCAACTGTACTCGTTGCTTCCTTTCCTCTCACAATAACTCCCAAACCTTGTACTTCTCTACCAACATCAAACCCAGGGCAATGAGGAGTAGCTCCACATGTGGAACCCAGCCAGAATCTTCCATGACATCTCCCACCCACCTCAAAATCAAAGCGGTTTTCCCCACATTGAAGGCGTTCAGAGCATTTTTTCCCTGCCCAAATTCCAATTAGAAAATAACTTTTACTCTTCCACTATATTTTGCTCCCTTTACTCAAATATTTTTTGTTATTTCCCCACTTTGTGTTATCATCACGTGTTATCACTTTATGTTATCATTATTTTCCATGTTATCAGGAAAAATAAAGGACAGTTAAATGGGAAAATAGATCCGGGGTGGAAGGGGAAAATACTTGTTTAAAATTATTTCAGAACAGGCTTCTAAAGGTTAAAAAAATCTATTTATTCTCATTAGTGGGTCAGTGAGCATCTGGACCATTGTAGGATCACGATTGTAGGATTACTGTATATAATATACACGATTGTAGGGATTATGGTGGGCTGGGAGAGAAACAGTTCCTAGAGTGCTGAAAGGTACTGATACTTCTTGAAAGCTCAAGCAGGAAGAATAGTGTTGGACTGTCCAGGGGATAATAAATGAGCAAAGAATAAGAGATGAAAATTAACAGACCCCCAGATTTTGACACCTTGATTTCTTTTTAAATGCTCATTAGAGCATTACTTCCCAAGCTTACTCTAATCAATGATTCATTTCTACTATTCAAACGTAGCACCTCAACTGGAAGCAATGTGCAACACTGTGGAGACCCTAAACAGGGCAGAGAAGGAGGGGGAGCACAGAGAACACCACGACTGAGGAAGAGGCATATTTCAGGTTAGCCCAAGCACCAGTCTTAGGTGCAGGGGGATGCACGGCTGCCCCAGCTGCTGTCCCACCTCTCCCCCCAGACCCAGACCAAGAAGTAATTTCACTCAGCAATCTCAATTAAAGACACTTTAAAGAAGGTGTTTCCAAAATGCAGATTATCCAGCATTACCCACAAACCCCACTCTACCACCAAGTCTCCCAGCAGGTTTGGCACACACAGGCTTCTCCCACCCCCCTCATTCAAAATTAAGTGAAGATTCATATAACACGAATAATTCAGAGCAACGCTGTCAACTTACTTGTAACTAGGCAGCTTCCCCTTGGTTTCACGTACATAGGAAAGGTAACATTTCCATAAATCAATGTGTAAAACCTTCATAAGGCATCGCTGAAATAACTGTTCAATACATCAAGAAGACGTGATCAGGATTCCAAAAAATATTAAGCTTCTACTTTTAACACTATGCACTATGAAATAAAGCCTTTCCTTTTATAATTGAAATCTGTATTAAACAATACGGCAAAATACTCGTCCTTTGACAAAAGCACCTTTATGCTACGCAAAGAAACTGGAGAGAATTAAGCAGAGATTCCTCTGCTAACTTACTAATTAGTTTGCTTACAACAAAGTCTATGCTACTGATACTTCTTATCTGTATTAGGCAATAGCACATTCAATGGCAGCTCTCCTCCTTTTCAATCTGCGTTAGCCGAATCAGAACCCATTTGTTCTTGCTATAGTTATATGGTGTATATGAACAGGACTCACCTTTTCCACTTTGTCATAATTTTTTGCTTTAATCTACAGGGAAGCAGAAAAAAACAAATCACTTAGAAACTATTTCAGAACGGCAGGAATATATTCTGCATACAGTATTAAGCATTCCAGTTTGGCTGTCAAAACTAATTAATTTCTACCGTTACATTATATTGCAAAAACACAATTAAGTACATAAAAAATAGGTACCTAGCTTGGCTTTTTCAGAACGTTCTTGTATTTAATGTTTGACATCCATTAGGGCCAAAATCCAGGTGTGAGTAGGCAAAGCTGCTTTCCTGTGCCCAGCTGTGGACACTCAGATGCAACCCCTTATTTTGGGGGACTTTGTTGTCTGAAGTGCACATACTGACTTAGGTACCAAAGCCTCCAGAACGAGATTTAGTAAAGGCCCATTAAAATACCATATTTACTTGAAGTAAGAGCTTAACTCATTTTATATTTGAATGCTTATTTCTCCAAGTGAACCAAAGCCCTCACATCTTAGCACTAAGGCAGATGACACCAAACAGGGCACAGGCCAAGACAGCCCCTAAGGAGCAGACTTCACTGCACACAGGACACAGGGAAGTGTGAGACACATGGGGAGCACACCCACACACAGCTCTCCATGTGCCTCTATTAGATCCAGTTTTGCCAATGGGCACTCTGTGCACACTCTGAGGAAACAAGAAAATCCACACAGCCTATAAAAGACACTTAATCTGCTTTGAAAGAAAGATCCCTTCACAAAATGAGGACTTCCTATGTTGCACTGCATATCTTTAAGCACCAAAATGCCCTTTATATTCCATTGCCCCTTGCTTACTCTGGTGGGCAGCAGGAGGACAGTGGCCTCTGGCAGCCTCCCATTCTCCTGCACCATGGGATTAAGCTACTGCGATATGATTTGCATTGTAAAACATAAGAGAAATTGTAATGGGAGCTTTAGGAAACATGGACAACAGGAGGCCTACAGCCAATATCTGCAGCACAGCACAACACAGATCCTGCCTGGGCTGATGCCTCCTCAGCTTCTCTGCTCTCTTGCTGGAGCCCTGGATCCCCAGACCCCTTAACACCGGTTCCCCACATCTCTCACTCTTGAACAAGATCAACTAAAAAAGAGGGAATTGAAGAGATTCTTGCTGACCTCGTGCCAGCAGCACTTTCAAACCAGAGCAGCGTCTTGTCTGGGTTTGAATGATTTCACAAAGGCCCAGCTCGCAGGGATTTAAACCTCATTACCTCACACAGGTTTCACAAACTTTTTCTGCAAGCTATTTGGCTTTGCGGTAGCTGATTATAGCAGTGACAGACTACATTGCTCTGCAATAGCATGACTTGAAGCCAGGAGGTGAGTTAATGGGCATCCACACACAGGCACACTTCTGCCTTCTCACGGCTTCTTGTGAGAACAGCACCGCACTTCGGACTGACCTCAGCAACTTTAAGGCACCAGATAAGCACAGAGCAACCCCACTCCATTGTTTACCAAAGCATTTCATTAGCACGTGGCAGCACCGTCACTGAGCACCACGAGATGGAGCAGAAGGAAAACCTGCCAACCAGATCACACCAGCAACCACAGAACTGACACCTCAAGACCTTGGAAATGTTTTGCAACAAAAAATTCAGTGTTCTCTACTTGTGTGTGACTCAAAGAACAAAGCATTTTCCACATGGGTTACCTGATATATGAAAAGCTATTCCCCCCGCCTTGGACTTCAAGCCAGTGTTAGATATTTGTTACTCATTTCAGAACGCACTCTGTCCTTCCCAACTATGAACTTCATAAACTTTCAAGGGGAAAATTCCATCCGTAAATGACATCATGCTTCACTATTTTGAGACTTACGAAGGTGTATGCACCATGTAAAGCTGAGGAAAGCAGGATGCTTTGGTAATCCAGAGACTTAAGACCATTTGCAGCCACCTAACAACACATCACACAAGACTAAACACGTTTGCTGGTTTTATTTAACCTTCTTAATGCTTCACGGCTTTCACCAAGCTCCTAAGAAATGAAGGGTAGCATGTGGTCCTTATGGGCCAGCACAGCTTCTGCCACAGCACTCATTTTCTACAGACCTTGGGCTATTTCTGTATTTCAAATCCCTGCCCTTTTCCAGCGCCTATTCTCTGAAGCAAAAATTGATATTCTCAAGCAGAAGACGCAATGTCTCCTTGCTGCTGGTCTCCAGCTGAACTTGCAGTTTTCTATACTTCTATTATATTTACAAAGACAAGAAACCCGGCTACTTCCAAATCTGGGAACTGGAAACAGACGTTGCAGAATCACAGACTGGCTGTGGTTAGGAGGGAGCTCTGGAGATCACCTGGTCCTCCTGCCCTGCTCAGCAGGGACACCCCATGCAGGTTGCCCATGACCACATCCAGAGGCTTCTGAGCATCTCTAAACACATCGTCCACCTTAGTTTACACCTTGGTTTGAATTTCACACACAGACGGACCTTTAGGACTACGACTTACCTCTAGTTCCTTACAAAAAATAATGGCCTCTTAGTTCTGCAGTGAGGACTCTGCTCATATTAATCGTTTGGAAAACAAACTATTGGGCACCACTGCCAAAATCCCAGCCAGAGGCTGCACAGAAAGAATATGTCATCGCAACCAGCCTTAAAACACAGTTCTGTGCATAACTGCGTTAGATGATTTTTTAGTAGGAGAGCAGTTCTCAATTACAGACACCCATTTACTCAGCACCTCATTTCTGATGTCACACACATTTCTCTTTTCTCAGTCTGGATTAGGAAAATGAAGAAGCAACTTCTCAAGCGTTTTTTCTCTTCCTTCACACCTACTTCATTCTACAGCTGTCCTTCCACTTTAATTCTTTGTGTTTTTAATGCCCTTTGAAACAATTCTCATTCCTTCAGGCCCTGGACGTACTTTCAGATTTCCATTCGTGCTTCAATACTAAACTCAACTCATGTTCTTAACTGCACTGTTTGCAGTCATGCCCTAATTTAGGAGCTGCAAACGAAATCCTGACCAAGAGAAAGACAGGCCTACGTTATCACTACGGTTACTTCTATTTAAGATTTCTAAGAGAAATGCTGATTCATAATTCCTTCTTGCTCAGCCCATTTCCCCCCTTCTCCTTATCATCTTTTGCATTTAACAGCTTCATATGGTCATTCTGCGATCCTACCCATTACAGTCAGGTGAAGTCACTGCGTATCATCCACATCGCTCTCCATGTTCTAAAACCTGCCCATAAAACTCCAGAAGCCAACTGACATACACAGCTTAACTAGCAGAGCCACGACCTCATACCTGCATGAGTTTCATACTGTCTGCTCAGCAACACTTGAGAAAACAAGGACTTGCCTTATGTGTTTCAGTAACAGCAGCTAACCTGATGCTTCTAATCAACATAACGTGAGCCAATGCAGTGTTCTTTCCTAGTTTGGTCTGTATTTTACTGTAGGCCACTTTCATTCTCAGAAGGTTAACATGAACAGATCTATCAGTCTCCTTATAATGCATTCAGCTCCTCATGGAGCAGCAGTGCTTTTTTTTCACCTAGTTTGCATTCTACAAATTGATAGGGCTCAATGACAAAACGTCCCGAGATAAAGACCCAGTGCCTTATCTATTGGCTGGATCATTGAAGTTATAAATATTGAATTACATAGTAAGCATAAAACCAACATATTTGGCCCACAGACCACATGATCAAGTTAATATTGGAGAATAGCGATCACACACAAGTAAAGCACTGCATTAACTAACGCAGGCAGCTGCCTTGATCAAAATCCTTTGTACATCTTAGACAAACAGAAGGAATTTCTCCACTTTCTCCTTTCTGAGAATACACACTGTTATGAAAAGTGACATACAGTGTTCAAAAAGGGAATGTCTCTATTTGAAGTCAATTAATGATCATAATGCTTAGCACACAGACAACGCCTTTCTAGTGTATTCATGCTCTCCCTCCACTTAAACTCAGTGCTATGAAAGCTTTTCATGTGGTTCCTTCTCCCTCCCTCCTTACACCTCAACTGAGGTGTTCTTAAAAACGCTCTGTGCAGCTGCTGTAAGATTAAAGCCTATTTAAGCCAATTGTATAACTGTCTTTACAGATTCATTGCCCCGCTCCTACTTGATATTCATCAGCACCGGATTAGCAGAGAAGGGCTGCTCTGACTTCCAGCTTCAGTCAAATGAAAACGTCGTGTTCTAACAGACATTCAACCCACAGCCAGGTAGGTGAACATACAGTTTATTTCACAAGGAAGATGAGGTGTGAAAGCCCATTATAAAAGCAGGACAGACACTTGTGGCCCACACAGTCTGGCAAAACAGACAGATAAAATACAACTGACATCACAGCTTCCACTGATCACAGAGAACAAATACCAGACGCTGGTGACATATATTCAAGCTAAACGTGCTGCCCACACAAGAATAGAATGAAACACCTTCTAAGGTATTTCAAATCCAAACTTGATGGTAAGTTTAAATGGCGTAATCTGTAGTTTGCCCATAAACAAGAACGGCATGAATCAAAATAGATACAAATAGGCACAAGCATTAATGCATGTTTTTACAGAGAATCCACTTAAAAGACTTACATAATCAGCTGACACAAAATCTTTGCTGAGGGAAGCCGAAGGACTTATTAGAATGAGCTGACTGCAAGCCAACAACTTGCAACTTCTGAATGTAAGGCTACCTACAGCAGAAGCCCTACACACAGAAACTGCATTATTCAGCTCACAGAACTCTTCAGTATGTCTTGATCCAGTAAGGAACTGAAAGGAATATTTGCACGGATAAATGCCTCGACTTATCAAAGAAAGGTTAATCTTGACTCCTAGGCTAGAACAAAAAACCTGCTTACTGATCAGCAAAGGAGGTGCTACTTTTATGTACACCAGTACAGAACAAAGAAATACAAGTGGGCCAGAGAGCCCTCTGAAGTTTCATATCAGTAATGAAATGTTAGGTATTAATCCTCTACTTTTTGTTGTTTTCCCACAATGAAAAGTGAGTTTACTTCTCCACCCTGGCACCAAGGGGTGGCCATACATTAGTGGACATACTCTACTAAGCTGCTGTTTAAGACAGCAGAAACACAGTCAGTTCAATATTCCTACCCCTCAAACTGAGCAGACAGATGCATTGCTATATTGATAAAGACTTGATAGAAAATGCTTTCAGGTTGGATTTGCATTAAAGAATACAAAATATCTGCCAGTTTCAAGCACTGAATTAAAAAAATAGTATAAAATGTCAGTTGACTTCTTGACTTCTTGACTTCTTAAATGAAACCATGGTAGGTTCTCCTTTGTTTTATTTGGCTGGTTTAAACTGAGATGGCAGGAATGGCATCTGATCTCACCTAAGCATACAGAGCCACAGAAACACCAAAGTACCAGCATCTGTAGAGGTGACATGTAATGAACACGGTAGCTTAAGCGATCACCCTTATCACTGACAGAAGATATTTGACTAAGTAAAATACAGGGCACCTCAACAAAAACATAAGGTAAACTATCCAAACTGAGAAGACAGAGCTCAAAGGCAGGCACAGTTCTAAGAGAAGGAGGTGAATTTCCTCTCACTCAAACCTTAGTGTCACAGAAGATGGCACTTGCAATTATTTTTGGTGTATATATCACGGATGTCTGTGGATCAGCTGACACTTGAGCAGAAAACTCACTGTGAGTATAGATTGTAGCAGAAAACTACTTGCATAGCTTAAAAAAAACCAGGATTTAGGCAGCAAACAACCCTGCAGACTGATTGGATTTCTACAACTCCTGCAAAATGAGCAATAAACATCACAGAACACCTTCCTGGTGGGAAAATGAACTTCAGGAACATCAAAACTAAGAGAAAAGAAACTTACCTCCGTCTGCTCTTAGTGCAATAAATACTTCTGCTCAATTAAACTGCCCATCAACTGTACTGTCCCACACTACTTCCTTCTTAATAGCCGTTTTCTAACACAGAAAAAACGTGGTATCATTTTATAACACTAACACTGTCAGATTTACAAGAAATGCAAAGCATAGAACAGCATTTAGTTACAGCTAAACGTTGGAGAAAAGGAATTTCAACCTTCCTCAGCAAACGCTACAATCGGTTTCTTGCTCTCGTTTGCCACCATTGGAATTCTACCAAGGGCAAACACAGTGGGATACTCTAAGACTTCAAACAACTACTCATACTGCCCATCTCATGTATTCTTGTGCTGCATTTCAGTGTTTAAACACACTAATAGCATTTCATAGTATTTCCCTGAGGAACACCAGCCAGGGGGTGGCAATAACCAACACTTACCAGGACCTCAATGCCTTTCCTTGTTTTGGAAGGGACCAGGGACACACTTTAAAATGTGTTGGTTTGCATCCACGCATTCTTTCAGTTAACTAGAGAACAAAAAGTCGCCTGTTGGGAACCAAAGTACAGGGCACTTATATAACAAAAGAGCAGCTAGTAAGGCTGGCATGTATTTGTACTTGTGAAGATTCATGCCAGTATAAGAACAGTCCATTTGAAACTTGACATTCTGTCGTACAAATTGTACTTTCTTTCCATTACTTTGTATATAATTTGCTCAAGAAAGGTTAACCTGAATCCTGAACTATTTGTACCACACACTGCACAGCACAGGCTGCTAACTGCACACCTATTCCAAATACAACACGATTAGTCTCCCCAGCAGCCACGCAGATGCAGGAGCATAATTAAATGCTGTTAAGAGCACTAGACTTCTGCAATATGGAGGATGTAGGTAGGTTTGTCACGGATTAGTTTGGGAATTAAAATATAACTAATATATTATTCAATTTCTGTGCAGTCTTCCCTCCCCTCCCCCCGGCTTCTGACCCATTGGAAACAGAAGCGTGCTTCTTAAATTCCAATTAAACCTCAATTGTCCAATGACAGCTTCTTCATAAGGATTCTTGGGACTTCCTTGTCACCTGCAGGGTGTGCTGTAAGGGCACACTGCGTGACACTTCCTATTGCAATAAGTGATAGAGGTCACAATTGTTAGAGCAAATACGCTTCTAACTCTCCTCACTAAAAGCACAGCAAAACGTTCTTTTGATAAACAGGGAGAGAAAGAGGAAGGATAACGCTCAGCTGCAATTTCAAGACCAAAAAAGTAAAGCAGAAAAAGCAGCTCAATTTTTCCCACTCATTTCCATAGCGCACCAAGTCATGTGGTCACACTCCATGTCTGGAGTTGCATAACATATAAACATACAGACTTCTGAAATTCTAAGTATATTCAACTTTTTATTTTTAAGTAACAGATCAACAGACTTTAAAGCATGTACCAGTTCCTTTCTGGTTTCACGCTTATTTCTTGTTTTCTGTTTCACAAGCTAATGCAAACCATAGGGGATATGAAGAGAGCAAACTGTCCCCATTACTAAATCTTATGAAGTCATATTATAAAAACCAAACAAGGTAAGATGGCTGATCCATCACCACACAACTGAACTTCTAAAATCAGCTGATTCAGAGGAAAGTTTGAATTAATTCATCATGTTAAAGCCTATACAAATTAGATATACCCATAAGCTCCATAACTACCATGCTGAAGCACAGCAAGGGTGAAAGCTTAAATAAAATCAGCACAATCCCCCATCAACTCTAGCTTTCCTCCCTTTGGTGAAAGCTGAGCATGTTTCAGCTGTGAAGGTTTTCAGCCTGGCTGCAAAGCCTTTGGTTATGGGATCTACTACAGCCCATTTCTTATTCTGTGAGCAGTAACGTACTCACCAGAACGTGTGAAAACTAGTATTAGCATGTGGGTCAGAGGACTTACTGCAGTGTACTTCCAAGAGAACGGACCTAAAGCCCAGTACAGTGCTCACACTTTGGGTTAGAAGTGGGCCCTTTTGGTCAGTCTCGTATCTAAATGCACTAAGACTGATCTATCAGTATTATTAAGAACTGTCCACAAACTAAATAAGAACATCTTTCTACTCAAAACGCCCACCCTCAGACTGAGATATTTCCAACAGCACAGTTCCAATGATCTCTGCAAACATTCCCATTGTAATAACATCTGTTATTACAAAATGACAATTAAACCTCAATGTGAATCAGATTCTAATCACTTCAAGAGCTTAAGGAGAAAAAACAACGCACGCTCCAAGAACATGTACTACGAGCACACAGGAACGTGGCAATTAATGACTTGCCTTCACAGAAGTTGACAGTTATGAGAAGCCACTACATTTCATTGCGGCAGTGACTCAAAGCCTTTTCACAGCCTGCAAAGACATTCTGAAACAAATAAAAGACAAGCACTATCTTAGGCCACACCATTATGAGATAAGGTTTAACAGAGAGTGTTCTCACAGCCATTGGGCTTCTCAAAATCCAAAGACAGACCAACAGGTAACTCAGCCAGCTGACTGCTGGAAGAGCTGTAGGAAGGAAAGCAGAATTACGATAGACTACTTCAAATGACGCTTCCTTCATCAATTAAGATGAAAATAACCCATCTGTAGCTAACACGGTCCATAGGAAAGCTCCGTATTTACTGTAGGTTCTTTTGGATTGACATAAGAAAACAGCCAATGTTTGTGCCTGACCTGACATGCACACTGCCCCCGCAGCCCAAAAACATGAGTGGAAGAATAAGCACGACCTCAAAAAGAAAGAAGGCACACAATAAGAAAAGTTTTCACTGTCTTCATTGCATTTAAAAGTGAGATTTCAAAAGTGTTGTGAAAAAGTGTTTTTATACAACTAGTATTGCTGATAAAGATGTTTCCATCACCCCAACTTGAAAGAATACGACAGAACAGGAAGCAGTCCATGTTTATTCACGTGAGAACGGCAACACACTACGTATAGCAGAGGGTTCATAGTCATCTCTTCATCAGGTATCTCTCCCTCTTCAGATATTAAAACTCCTAACACTTCCCCCATTATGTTATTTTCGTGTTCAAATACAGAAATATTGTAAATAAAAAACTCCCTACTACTGGACCACATGTCATCTGAAACTACAGATATCAGCTATGTGTGTAGCTTTGACATTACTTACATAACTTGTAGGACCACGGCAACTAAGCAAGGTATACATGCCTGTAATTACATTTTGAATAGAAAAGACAGAAAAGAAGCTGCATGTGATTTCTAGTACGAGTCTACAATAATCACACAGACAGAACAACATTTATTAACAGGAATGGAACAAGTCCACACACGGATAAGAAAAGATCATAAATACAGTTGTAAAAAAGTCTCAGACTGAAGTAGTCAAGAACGTGCAATATGGATGTTTGCACAGAGCACCTGTACAACAGTTCCTCAGAATTGGAAGTTTACGATAAGAAACGTAGTAAAATAGTGGAGGCAGAGAGCTGGAAGGGGGTGGCACGGCTTATAATGCGTATATCTTCCATTAAGAAGTTCACTAAGATTGGCTAGGGATATATACAATCCTTTCAATTTCAAGTACCACTAAAAAACCTCAGCCAAGAAATCTATTTTACTTTGACTTCTGATCGCTCCAACTTCATCCTGACAGAGGTCAGTTCCCATTTATCCCCAAGGAGAAGTATATTGATACGCATAAGTAACAACATTTTTTTCTGAACTTGGAAACAAATTAAAGCAAAACGGGGGAAGAAAAAGCTTTGAAGAAACACAAACATTTTAAACGAAAACAATCATTTTTCTAAATGGTTTTATTTACATTTTTCATATACAAGTACGTTAAATGATACATTCTGACTAGTATCCACACCAGTGCGAATTACACGAATTAAAGATACTGATGTATTGCATATGATGAAATGCAAAACAAATCAACCCTAAGCCTTGGTCCCACCGTCTGAACCATCATACAGCATCTTGTTTTCTTACTCATCTAAAATTCCAAGTGTTCATATCAGATAGAAGTTATCTGAACAAATAAATCTAGTTTCATTTCTTTAGAACATGCAGTAACACAGGAGTCTTATTTGGAAGAAAAAAAAAAAGTGCAGAACAAAAAGTACATATCAACAGCCAAACACTTGACATGCATGCTACTAGCGTTGTATTTATTGGTTCTAGTTGGGGGTGGGGGATATTTGTCAGAACTGTTTTGTGCTTCTGATTTTTTAAATCTTTAATTATAGCAACCTTTCGACATCTACTAACAACAGTTCAAAGTGACCAAGATATCATAAGGTATGTTCAACAACAGAAAAGGTAAGAAAGTGTGGTCTGTGGTCTGAAGCATTCAGGACAATTACAGATTAAAGTTTCCCCGTAACCTGACAGGAACTAAAAATTCATAGAAAGCATTGCAAGTATGTGAACATGGTTTAATAAGTGTGCTTTGAAAAGATCTGTGATTTCACAAGGAAAACTCGAGGTAAAAAAGACAAGTGTCAAATGCTTGTTGAGAAACTACTGAAATACCTACAGCACCAGTGAAGTGAAAGCGAAAGGCATTATCAGATCTTTCTGCATCTAAAAGATGGGTCAAACAGTCAAAGAGACAGAAGAAACAGCAATAGACAGCTGGGCCTACAGAATCATAGGGTGTATTTATAACAGAATTTATTGTTATTATTTACATTTGTGCAGCACCTTTTAGCCAGATGCCAAAAGCACTTTAATCGTGTAAAATAAGCCTCACAACAACCCTGTGAGGTAGGTAGGTATTGCTGTTTTAATCATGGTAAAACCGGTTAAATAACTTACCCAGGAAGTCAGAGCAAATCAGCAGAGCAGGCTAGCATCCAGATCATGGGAGCTATAAGTTTAACATTACAGCACATATGGGAGACTTATGTGACCCTTGTTAAAACCGTGAAAGAGGCACTGAGATGTGAATTGATTCAAGTTTTCTGTAATTAGGTTTTTATGGAAAAGGTATCAAGAGAAAAATGTGCTTTGAGCAACTAGAGAAAACAGCCTGAGTATCAAGAGTAACATCACTGCTCTAATTCCTCCATTGTAGGAGATACTAAGTACAGTAGCAGGCTAACTACTTTTACTTGCCAAAGTGAATAAAAATAGACTACTTGGTTTAATCCACTAAAACAAACTATTCTCACAAGTGTTACAGGCTATGACCTCTAAACACTGTGGCCTGGCAGACTTTTTATCCAGCTCTCCTATTTCTGATATTTAAATAAGCAGATGCAGGACACAGAAGTGATAAGAAATAGTCTCAGAACCAAAATTTCTTTTTGACCAACTTGAACTGATAATATCATAGCTTCTATGAGCAAACTGTCAAAGCACACCTTCCCCAGTTCATCTCCAAGTCTGACTGTCTGCCAAACAGACATAAGAGAGAACAGAGTACTTAAGTCAGAGCTTGCCATATCAAATGGAAACACAAAGTATTCAGTTACTTCAGCAAGGTCTGTGTACATCGATGGCAATAATTCAGATGATATACTAAGTGCTGAGTACTGCTTTACAACCCGTTTCACTAGGAAACCAAGCCACATGGAAAAAGAAAGAAGACAGCAAGTAACAAACACTGTCATAAAAAGAAGTAACCACAGCAGTAAGGTCTGCACTTAGAAGTTTAGTATCACATAATAAACCAGCATATGCAAGACAAGGTTTTGTTCACGTGGCTTACAAACAGCAATTTCTACCCAAAGGGTTGGGAGCAACTAAAAAGATCACATTCCTCAAGACAGGCAAAGGGAAATTTAGAGATTTCTAAAAATTTTGTAGAGAAAATATGCTAAAGGGCTCCATTTTTTTTTCCCCACAAGGCCACAATCATAACCTTCACCCAGCACCCAGTAATAGAACATCACTATGTAATGGTATTTATCTCAGGCTTAGGTAGTTCGGTGGACAAAACTCTCCAGTTAAAGACAACACGCTGGGAAACAGCTCCCACTTTCCTCTCTCCTTTTCTCTGTGACGCAAAGAGGAACTAAGTTATCATGTTCAAGAGGAAAGCGATATGTTTGTTTTGACACCAGGAAAGATGTAGCTCACAGATAACTGAAGATTTAGCGATTTCCAGATTTAAATAGCCACGACAGTAAAAGCCAATCAAAAGCAATGCTAAACAAAGATGTACCACAAGCCAACTTTCCCAGCTCAAGGCTGCAAAGAGACGTATTCAAGGGAAACTTGACAGCAGAACACTAAGATTCCCAAGGAAATACAGCTCTGGGGAAGAACACTCCCTGTATATTTTAAAGCTGCAATTAAAGCATCAAGATAATTTCTCCAGCTATCTCCAGCGAACTTACAAAGTTTAATTTACATTCACACCATTAAAAGAATGCTTGAGAAAATACATTGTTCTATATTTACTTCAACAGTACTGGACATACACAGCTTTAACGCTGAAAACAGTGCACAATTATGGGATTCCCCTCCCCCTTGAAGAGAAGAATTTGGAAATAGGAAGTTATTTCATCTTAAAGCTATAAATGGTTGGATATACGGAGAAAGGCAGCTATAAGCATGTTGCTTATCAGTTACATCAGTAACTGAGTTCTGAGAGAAGCTACTAGAACCACTACAGTTGAAAACTGAAGTTTTAATTGGAGTTCAACAAAAATCTCCTCATTAGTTAAGTTTCTGAACAGTAACTCCTTCCATTTCTTTCAGATTGAGCCCTTTCCAAGTGCAACCTTTACCAAAACTCCGCCGGTCACTTTTATCCATTTCTTTTTCCTTTGTAACAGAATAATATATTCTATTTTTCTTGTATTTTGAGTGTAGTTGTAGACAGATACACATGCACACAAGCATGAGGCAGTGATCTTAATGCCAACTGCCTCTTGCTCAAGTTTACCTTGTTTTATGCGGTTAACACATGAGCTGGATAGAAGCTTATCTTCATTCCTTGAAGAAGCACTTAAGAATTATATCCTGGAACGCTTAAGCCTTGTCACCATTTGTATCTGAACACAGTACTGATTATAAATTAGTTAGAATGACTAATGGTAATGTCTGCCCTTCAGTCTCAGATTGTGGTTCAAGACAATGACTCAGACAAGAAACCTCACACTGGTAACAGTACTTTCTGATGACAGATTTACAATGTAGCACGGACTTTCTGAGGTGGTCTTATTCACCTCTTAGTCTTAAATCCCACAGAAATCTGGTAAAGTTTCATGTAATCCTCAAACTAAGTTAAGATTCTAAAGGCTAAACTCCGTAGCAAATTATGCAGGGTACAAGAGGCTAACAGATAAAGATGTAGGGCCCTAAAAGGAGAAATCCACATCTGGATGTGTTAGTGCATTCACAATCTCTCAAATATGTCCAGTCACCGACACCCCGCTAAGCACAGACGACTAGAAACAAAATAGTGCAAGTTCAAGGGTATTTCATTAGGTACATCCATCATTTAGGTTGCACTACTACATCTGGCTATAAACTGTAACGTACAACTTTGTTACATTCCCATAACCCCAATTTGATTTCAGAAGCTTCAAAAATGTACTGCCAGGATACACTCGGATATGTAATTTAATGGGAAATAAGACAGGACACCTATACCATGCAGTTTTGCCACTCATCGCCGATTACCAATCTTCATGTGAAACAGAATAAATACCTCAGTTTTTAATCTATGAAACCCAGGATCCCACCACTACAGTGTAGCAGGTAGAAGACTTGACACAAGAGAAATGTGCAGCTAAAAGATGCCCATAAAAAGTATGTGTATTGGTAAAAAATAAAAACTATATATATATATCAGTTACAGGAAACTAAAAAAAATAGCCACATTAGAGTGGATTTTGCAGCACATGGCTCTGTTCACACGCTCAGTGCACTCAGAGGGAACACAAATGCTGCTGTTTTACATAAGTAAATAATCCCAACTTTGCTGGGGTCTCTAGAAGCTCATGAGTTGTACTAACACATTTTCCCATCCATTCCAGAACTCAGCATCCATCCCACACCCTCCCTGAACACATGACTCATAGAAATAGTCAGTTCTCTATGGAAGAAAAGATGTTAAAAGATCCAAGCATCCACAGAAAGCCATTCAAATAAGTTTGTACGTATGAATAAAAAAAAGTCCTCTAAATAAATGACACGGGAGGCAATAAATTGACACGACAAGTAAAGAAAAGGCTAAAGCACTCCAATACCATTGAAACTGTTTTAATGTTGTTGCAATTCCATAATGCAACAATCATCAACTCAGAAAAGACCCAAATACTTTAGAATTCATTTTAATTACTCCTTTGTACCTATTTTACAAAATAAATGCAAGGTATACTTAAAACCCCACCTTCCCCTAGGTTTTATGTGCCTGTCCTTATTTATGCATATGAGAGTGTAAACTTAAATCCCCACTAAATGTTCTATAAGAAAGAATGTTAAAATATTAACCTCTGCTTCAATGTACAGTTTCCAGAATCTGCCAGAACTGGGGAACTGGGCAACAAGGCGTTCATAGGTCTTCCGTGCTTTGTCTATAGGTTGATTCTAAAAATTGAAAATCAAAACAGCATTTACAATATTATTACTTATGTAAATGAATATGCTGATTTTACTCCAGAACCAAATAGTGTGAGTGGACCATAGATAAGGAAATGTAATCCTATGTCACTAAACCTGTGCCTCTCGAATGAGAATGCTCCAAGCGTCAAGGTCATATGGATTCTCTTCTAGTTTCTTTTCAGCTTTCTTCACTTTTTCTGGTACATATTCAGCAGCCTAGAAAAATTAAAGAGAAGACATAAGAGATCACAGGGAGAGTTTCTCAAATACAATCCCAGCTACAAGATCAAGCTAATGACAGCATTCACACAGCGTAATGTTCCAGATAGCAGGATCTGTGCTGTAAAAGCAGGTCGCATCAGTAAGATAACACACTTTTGCTAGATTTAATAGTTAAATGAAAATAAATTACCCATGATGATCCCATTCACGTAAGCTTTACATGCATGGTTGTTACAAGCATAAGTTGCATGAATTTTGCATAAAATAGGAAATAATAACATTTTAATCTGCACCCCAGAAAAGCTATTTACTTTCTGAACCTGACTCATTTTCAAGTAGGCATTAGCAGTCCCAAATCACATAATTTGTTTGTCCTAAGGAGTACTAATAGGAAGCATTTATTGTATTACTATACTAATAGGAAGCATTTATTGCATTACTATAAGGCCCTTCTTGAAAAAATGTACAATTCCATATTTACAGTTGCGATGCACCATTCTGAATTGTATGTGAGAGGGTGATTGATTGCTGTACAGAATAATTGAAACAAAGTCAGTTTTAAGATTGATTTCGTATAAATCAATTCTTAATATAGAAATGCTGGATCTAGATCAATATATAGCTGTGACAATTAAAAAGGTGGCATGCAGGACAACTGACACTCTTCTCTATCATAGGTTTCACTGTACGCTTAACTAAAGAAGGAGTCTGTACACGAAGGCCATTACTATTCTCAATTCAGCTTCTCTTGAAGCCCCCAGTTTTCAGGTTGCTGCTAACAAAACGAGCAAACAGAAACAGGCTCCATTAACAACTGAAGTATCTTTTGAAACACAGGGTCGTGTTCTGTAGTGACTTTTAAATCAAAAAGAGTAGGAAAAAAAGCATTGTAGTCATTTCAGCTGCTTCATAGTAGCAGTTCAGCTGTACTACAGTAAATCCGTCCGTGTGACACACACTCAGCTGACAGCACAGTGAAACACTCGAGCTTCCTGCAAGTCAAGCAGCAAATGTAAGGCAATAATATCAAAAAGGCCAAAATAAGTGAAGCCAGTGCAAAAATAGCTACAGACACAATGCATAGTCCTACATTAGTTTTGTTTGTTTGAAACAGGACACCTAATTCATGTAAGAAATGTAAGAAAACCTTCAGACTTGGTTGACAAACAAAGACTGACTACCTAAATCTGTAACTATTCACTTGAGATCAGCACATACAGTTATCAGGCAGCTTTTAAAACAAACCAAAGGAAAAATACAGGAGCGCTGCAGAACTGACAGATGAAATACAATTGGGGTTTTGAGCTGGACTGTTTTGTATTGCTCACATCTAACGTCTCAAGTAAGAAAACACCCACCCTCTCAAGGGCAGCCAGTCCTCCCTGTAGATTATAAAACACTGATACTTTATCAGACCCATCCGTGTTTCAGAGGGGCAAAGTGCGCTGCAGAGAAACCAGTGCTCTGCTTATATCTCAATCGAAACAAGATCATCTCCCCTATGAAGACAGGCTGAAAGAGCTGGGCTTGTTCAGCCTGTAGCAAAGAAGGCTGTAGAGTGACCTCATTGCAGCCTTCCAATACCTCAAGGGAACCTACAAACAGGAGGCGAGTCAACTCTTTACAAGGGTAGATAATAGCAGGAAAAGGGGAAATGGTCTTATGTTGAAGGAGGGAAGATTTAGGTTGGATGTCAGGGGGAAGTTCTTTACTATGAGTGGTGAGGTGCTGGAAGCTGCCCAGAGAGGCTGTTCAAGCCTAGGGCCCCATCCCTGGAGGTGTTCAAGGTCAGGCTGGATGGGGCCCTGGGCTGCCTGGTCCAGTATTAACTGGGGAGATTGGTGGTCTTGCCTGTGGCAGAGGGGGCTGGAGTTTCACGTTCCTTGAGGTCCCTACCAATCCAGGCCATTCTGTGATCCTGTAATTCACACATAATCACTCCTAAGACATTGGAGAAATCAGTGCTTAGGCTTTTCAGGCTGGACTACATTGCCAGGGCATGCTAGTAAATGCATGTGTTCAGTGACACATCAAATCTATGAGGACTGATACTGCCTGTAAGGCAAACAGTGAAGGGAGCTGAAACCTTCAACCTAAACATTAACACGGTGCTTAGAGTTGCTGTTAATCAGTTTAGGAGCCTGTCACTTTCATCATGTACTTGGAAGCTCACTATTTGCACAACAGTCACCATCCAACAGCATAAACACCTAAATCACAGGGTGCTGCTCACTGTCACCATCCTGCCCCTACATAAGCACTTTTGGTTCCTTCCTCTGGTTACAACACAGAGTTGCCTCACTCTAAAACAAGTCTGTTCAGTGAGTTCAATCAGCACACACACACAGTTAGGAAAGCAGGAAATTACGAGACTTGAGTTCTAACTTAAATCCTACCATCCTACCACCACCCCCCTAACCCCCCCTTGATAAATACGTGCAGCAAACATCCCATGTGATTGGTCTCCTATCTCACAAACAATCCTCTGAAGGTCACTGAATTATTTTAGCACTCACAGTTTGTAAGTGTTTGTATTCACAACACCTAGTCTGACTCATGGCTTTTACTGTACACAACTAAATGGCCACGGATTCTTAGTTTCAAAGATATCAAGACCAGCAAAATCAGTTAACTGCAGAAAAGCCACCTCTGAATTCATAAATGTCATGTTCAAGTCAGAGGGAATAAGAACACAAGAAACAGAATGAACTTCTAACATTTACTCCAATCTCTTTCTCAACTCCTTCAATGAGAACTTCAGTTCATACCTTACTACTAAAGGTAACAGTTCAGACTTTCCCCCGGCCTCTAAGAATGAACCCATGACTCCAAAGCACATTGCACAATATACAAACACCTCTTTCAAACCTTCACACAACATAATGCGTCCAATTGTTTAAAGCATCCTGCTTCCACAAGGGGGGATTTCTGCAGCAAAAGGAAGATCTCTTTCAACAGCTGTTTCACCTGTGAAGTGTTTTGTTTAAGATGCTGAAAGACTGCAACTTATTGTGCAATGGGATCTCCTACAAACGAGACATACAGGCTGCTGCGCACAAAAAGAAAGCAGCTGCAACACAGCTGTATCAGTCAATTAATAGGATTAATTAATCAGGATTAATATCTGGAAGGAGTTCAGTGTTCAATGTTGGAGGTTTTGACTATTTGCTGCAGTTGAGCACAGCTCAGCCTGTAACACAGCCAATGAATCCAACTTCAAATGCATTAACACACAACTTAGCAAGCATTGCTGCTTTTTCTGTTGGGTTACTTTACAGTTTGATAGCCCAAGTTGGTTCCTCAAAGTTTAGCTGCAGTTATATGTATACAGAGCAAGTTTGTAATTATCTTCCCTTACACATCCAGTACTTCAGTACCTGCAGTTACACCACTGACAGCCACTCAGCACAGAATAAGTCCCCAGCTGGACTCTTATTCTCTGCTCTAGAATCACACTATGTGCCAATCACCTTCTGCAAGTGCAGAAACTGCACTGCTTATCCTTAGTTCAACAAACAGCAGTGACAGCAGAAAGGAGGATATTACTCATAGACAAGACTTAAATCTGGTTTTTCTTCTTTTTAATTCTATTTAATTCCACTGTGAATGCAATTTTAGAAGAGTTTTTGCCCTTTAACGGTGGGTCACTAATAGCAAACGTAACTCAGTAAATTACTCCCATAATTATTAAACGAATACCTGTACATGTAAGCCCCCACAAACATAACCCAGGCTGTTTTATATCTCTGTACTAATCAGAGCTTTAGAATAAGAACTACTGTTCTTTCCTTCCTGAAACTATTTCCCAGACGTCAGCATTTATTTTTCACTTTCATTTCTTCTTTATATATCTGAAAACATCTGCATAACCGAGTCCAAAGTCTCCCTCCATCCATCCTTATGTTCTATTTACAAGCAGTCCCTACAGTAACAGTAACCCCAGTTACGTATTATATAAAATAACATGCTCATACAGGGGTCTGATTTTTTTCCCAAATGGCCTCTCTTGTAATGTCCAACCCACCCCATATATATATAATATATAATAACCTATATATATATATATATATATATAACCTACATATATATAATATATATATAATATATAATAATAACCTTTTGCCTTCAGTATCGTGCTCACCAATGATACACCTTGATAAAATAATTAACTATCTTAGCACTTATTACTGTGCTTTGATTTGAAGACCTCATATAGCGCACTGTACCAGACATGAAGTGTAATGAGAGACGAGTAGAAAAGGCCAGAAAACACCAGGAATAAAGCTGAGCAGCACTTGATGCTGCTTTACAGGTCTTTCCTACAGACACAGAGCCAACGCTGCCATTTCTTTTCCACAGTTGGAGCAGGCTTATACACAATAACCTGCATCACAGACTGAGGCATCTTGCAGTTACAGGAAACCTTTACTGCTTCTTTCAGGCCTTAGAAATGAAAATGCAAAATGAAATCAGATACATGATGGCCCAGACAAACATAGAAACACTTAGTTTCTCATAGCTAACATACTCTTTTCAACCCTGACAGATGAAGAGACTGAAAACAGCTTGTCAAATAAAAGGAGGGAATTTTATGGCAAACAGTAACAGCCTCTCAGTCTATAGAATGTGAATTTCTAGGATATAGATGTTTGGTGCTCTGGAAACACAATTGGAGACCAATTGTGTCTGGATAAACACCTTGTAGACCTCACCAGGAGTTTAACAGAGACCGAAGAGATTTTAAGACCTGACAACTAACCCCATCTGTTTCTGCAGAAATTACTTTGGGTCCAACACGACAAACGGTGCTAAAATGGAAACTAGTCTGACTCCAAAGGTAGTTCACACAATGGTGGTGGCTGCACCATATTCCCTATCCCACACCCTCCTTCCCTTCTCTTCCAGACTAGCAATGCAAGCAGACAGCCTCCATTACACAGCTTACATGTTGCTTAACAGTGCCTTAGTTCAGCCTGAAGGCAGTGAAAACATGTTTCAGCTGCACCACACCTCTGAAACTCCAGAAGGGCCTTTAACCTTACAATATCTACACCCAACACTCTGCTCTGTTCTTCCTTCCTGCACAGCCATAATTTGGTGCTCGTAAGAGACAGCACGGCAATATGTCTCACTTGGCCCCTTTTGGAAATGCTCTCCAAACCTAAGGCCTGGAAAGCAAGATGCAGACATGCCTGTGTCAGTGAGAGCACTAACAGTTATTTAACTTCATCATATACTAACGTGCACAACCAGTGCACAATACAGATGAAGGTTGCTCAGGGATGTGATTTAGCAGTGGGTTGTTAGCTAGGGTAGTGTGGTTAAGTTGTGGTTGGACTCCATGATCTTTAAGGTCTTTCCCAACCTGGGCAATTCTATGATTCTAAGGTTAATGTATAGTCACCCCTTAAACTGATATATGACTGCCAATAATAACAGCACTCAAAAAACCCAGAACCTGGTCAGAGATGCAATAAAGAAAGCCCTACAGAATGCCAGATGCACACCAACCTCTGCCTAATTTCAGCTTCTCACATAAAGGTTCCATTTCAAGCCATAAGAATGTTGTGTATGCAAGGTCAGAGAGACCTCCAGACAGCACTAGGTTGTGATATCTACCAGCTGCAATGTGGGTTAAGAGGGCAAGGCACAGCTGCCCCACTCTCAGCCCCCTGTTGTTCCTTTCCCAACAGAAGCACTGTGTAAAGACCACAGTTAGATCAACATTTACTGCCCTAAATCACAACCAGATGGTTGTTAACCTGCAATGGGGAGCCTCCACGGTACCACTGCTCTAAACATCAATACAAAATGATAACCTTATTTTAACACTGGGAATAAGAAACTCAGATCTGCCAGGGTGAGAATAATAATATTGCAGAGGACAACGTCATGAAACTGAAATAAACTGATGGAAGGAGCTGACTGGAACAAGGTCTGGGATCCTCCAGGAGAACAGAATACAGAGGCCTTCATTATGAGCATGGTATAGAAACCAAGATTCAGCTGAACCCACAAAAGCTTCATTTATGTACTTCAATACAAGCTATTAAACTTCATGCCCTATATGTGCCATAATAATTAGCCATTTTTTGAATGCTAAGGCCCTCTATGACATGGCCCCACATTACTACGCTTCAAAATACCTTCCAGAACACCTCTCACTTCAGTACACGCAGTCCATCTTCAGCATAAGAAGTCTTTCCTCACAAAAGAAAGTAAAGCCTTAAGGCAGCGCTGACTTGCTTTTTAAGCAAAAAAAGTAACATATTACATGTTCCAGAAAGGAGCATAGTGCTTTAATTGAGTTTTAATTACACAATTATCTGTCAGTGTCAACTGAACAAACAAACAAGACTACTCACTGCAGCGGGGAGCTTAAATGTGAGATTTATTACACATCAGGATCATCTTATTGTAACTTATTCTTCCTGTGCTGAAGTAAACCTATCTGAAGGACCTGGCACCTGAATGTATTTATTGATCTGAGCAGCCCTGAGCATACAGGACAGTAATTTAAAGCATAGTTTTCTAATAAGAAAATGACTATATTACATTCTGAATGCTTCCCTCCAGGAGAGCCGGATCTCACAAAGAATTTACACACCACCCTTCTGCCACGCAGGCCCCCACACAAACCTATTTAATAGTCTTTATCCTAAAAGACCTTCTAACGAAGCGAGTATTAAGTCAGCAGCTAAAATTTAAGCATTTTAGTGGGCTATGTGGGCGCTTCACAGCATGGTCACCACTTCTCCCTCAGCTGGGAACCTCCACGTGTATCCCATTGCCCCAACTAATGGGAATTACAGCTAAAAGATCTATCTGTAAGCAGGGAATATTTCATAGTAACAACATAGTTTAATATCTGACATAGAATGCTGCCTGCATCGAGGGAAAGAACGTGTGTGTTTTAGTGTATTAAGAAGCCGAAGCCAAACCCAAGTGAGGAATTACTCCCCCCTCAGAGAGAACACCACCCCACCCCACACAAAAAAAGGTTCCTTTATTACGTAAACACTTCTATAGATTCTAACTCGAAGACGTTCAAATGCTTGTAGAGGAGAACGGTATCGCTAATAAAGAAGCCCACAACCACACGTTAAACGAGATGGGGAGAGAAAGAGAGCCAGGGCCTCACCCCGAGGCAGGGCGGGAATGCCGGGCAGCCGCCCCGCAGCCCTTCCCCCATGGGCTCGGCAGCCGAACGGCCCCGCTCCATGGCGGCCTTATGGAGGGGCAGCCGGGAGCAGCCCCGTGGCCGTGCCCAGGGAGCGCCTGAGGAACGGGCCCAGCCCCATGGACGCCCCGCACCCCGCACCCGGCCCCGCGTCTCCTGAAGATTCCTGTGCTGCTGCTCACCTGCTCGCCGGTCCCTCCCTCGGCGGACATGGCGGATTAAATCAGAGAACAAAACCCCTTTAAAAAGCGTCCCGAGCCGCCGCTGCGGGCAGCTCCTCGGCCGCGCCAACCGCCACAGCCCGCAGCGCTACAGCCACCGACAAAATGGCAGCGCCAACCTCCGGCACGGCCTGCGCGGGGCACGACGGGAATGGGCGGGGAGACAGAGCGCGGAGAGGAAGTGCGTCACATCGAGCGGAAGTACGTCACATTGAGCGGAAGTACGCCACATTGAGCGGAAGTACGTCATATTGAGTGGAAGCGCGTCAAGAGTGGCCTGGTTGGGCCCTGCAGCTGTGGCAGAGCACGCGTTGTCCCAACCCTGATGGATATTGGCAGCAGCTGGCATTGTTGGGAGGCCAATAGCTCGGGGTTTCGTGCTGTGTTGTTCCATTAGCGAAGTGTTGCCGTGTGAACTGTTACCTGTTTGGCCAGCTGTCACCTTGCCCTCGGTGAGGTAGTTCCAGCAATGTCTGCTAACGACAGGGCGATCCCTGCTATCTCACCAGAGCTCTCGTTAACTGAGGAGGAGAGTTTAAGGGACAGGGTGAGAGTACATCATTTGAAAACACCTCAAGGACACAAGAGGCAGCTCCCCCTAAAGCGACTTAATTCCTATTTACAAAGTAACCACCAGTCTGTCCGTCAGAGAAGGGCTGTGAAACGGCAGTTGCTGAGACACCGGCTGCTGTAGGAAACACCCACTGAAGGAGACTTGGCACATAACTGAGGTGAAAGCTGACATAGCTGCCTTCACAACAGCAACGTAAGTGTTCTTAAACTTGTATCGTATGGTCATATTTATGTAGAAATACTTGGAATAACTGTGTTCCTTTGCTTCGTCTTCCAAAAGTCCCCTTGTTAAACTGCAGTCATGTGGAAAAAGGCAGTAAGAAAAACAGTCATTACCTTTCCTTAAGCGTGGCCTAAAGTAAAAGTATGCAGAGGGAATGGTAAGCATTTATTTCACCACTCTAATACTTTTTGTTCTGTTTTGCATAGTTATTATTTTGCTTACCAGAGGTGAAATGAGAGTACATTTATTGATCTGGTTTGATACATGAGCAATGTTCTCAGGTTTCTTAGAGAATTATGTCTGTGATACCAGGCTGACTTGTTTTGCATTGGCTCTTCCATTCCACAAGTTTCCATTTTAAAAGTGTTTGAGATACGAATATGATTTCATCCAAAAAAATTCTGCATTTCTGATTCAACTGTGTCATATTGTCCCACTTCCTGTCTTGGAACCAGTTCCTTGTAAGGGATTACTTAGAGCAATGCTGGTGAAACTGCTCATTAACGTTATTCATAGACATGCAGGATGTCAACTGACTCAGTGGCCTTGGTGAAATTTTGATCTACGTCTTTGTATATATAATTTTTTAAGCTACATATATTTCTATTTATCTGCTTTTTGTTTGGTTGGATTTCTTTTGAGGGACTGCTTTGTTCAGTCAAATGATTGAGGTGCTTTTTGATTGATGACTTCACCACTGACATCTTGCTCATCTCCTAGAACGAATTAGTAGGAAGGGAAAGGAACGATGTTATTGAGAGTTTCACTCCCGTGCTTCCCCACATCCCCCCTGCCTTGAGTGGAGCAGTTGTGTTATGGTAGTCAAGTCATTTGACAGGCTGATTTGGAGCTTTCCTGGTAATGATGTGGGAGCAAGTAATGGGGATGCATTAGTTAAGCTTACCACAACTGCTTCGTTGCTAATTCCTTCTGCATTACTCAAATGTTGTTGTAGAAAGTGACTGTTCCTTCTATTTGTTCTGGAGCTGCATCACTTTGAGTGGACTGGTAGCTCAGAGCTTCTAGTCCAACCAATGTAACTGGAGTGGTGAGGATGTGATTATAGGGCTGCCTGCTCGAAACTGCTGCGCTTTGATTTTCATATGGTTCGTTGTATGAAAGCAGCATGGCATTGCTAATACGTATGATGCTTTCTGATTCATGCTTGATTCAGTAATTGACATGAAGCTGAATGGCAGGCTGTGAGTGAACTGTTGTGGATTTCACTGCTCAGTAGGATTAATCATGGATGTGACTGTTCAAACGTAGAGAGAATGTTAACAGCTCTTAGATTTCAACTGCCCCATTAAGTTGTATATTGGTGCTCCATCTCGAGCTACCTGAGTGCAGAGGGGATTGACCTTGCTACTCCATCATTGTATCACCAACAGCTGTAGGTTCCATCAGCCATTCTACAGGTTGGATTTCAGCATGGGTAGGTTGAAGGCATGTTCACCTGGAAAATAAGAGACCCAAACTTGCTGGTTTTGTTGGTGCCAGGCCCCGTTGTTGCCTCAACTGAGAATCTGCAGGAGGCGAGTGCTCCTGTTGAGCCTGTGATCTGTCCCTTGGCTTTCAGAACTGACAACACCATGGGGATTCTCTGGACTAAAAATGATAGTCTAAACATCTGTTTCCGTAGGCTGTAATTAAGAATAAATGTCATGTTTCTGTCAAACTGGTTTTGCTCCCTGTTGACATTTATTGTTCTAGAGTGAGGTGTGTCCTGATTGGTAGCAACTGCAAAGATGAGGAAGTAGAACCCAAGCTAAGAAGCTTTGCTAGGTTTCTCTTACACTCTGCTCTGGTGCTGCTGGAGTTTATACTGAATAGAGAAGGAAGCAACAATGGGGATATGGGCAGTGATGAGAATCTAGCAGTGCTCAGCTGAAAATGGACCTATAAGGGCCTTTCAGCTATCAGGAATGTCAGTGTATGAGGCCATTTGTGTCAGTACGTGATTGGTAGGAGCTGTGGCATTGAATCTGTTGCCTAAGTAATAATCTCTGAAGCTTCTTTCATGTCTTCAATATTGTCTTTTACCATAGGAATTTATTAATAAGCAGAAAAGCAGGATGGATTAGTGAATGATTGGGCTGCGTAGCACACAACAGCTGCAGCAAACTGTGTAGTTGAAGTAATGCACTTAGATAGTGTAATAAGTTGTTAAAATGATAGATTGAATTCCAGTTTCCCTACGTGAATTTGCTTGCTTGAATTGGCCATCATTTATTTAACACAATATTGCCTGCTTTATTTTTTGTAAGCAGCTTTTCAGCTTTCCAAGCTGAGTAGGTCTGTTGGGCAATGCCGTGTTCCCGCACTGGGCCGGTAGGTGGCAGCAGAGATTTTGGATCCATTTAAAGGGTTTTAGGGTTGGCTTATTGCAAAGAATAGCATAAAAATGGGAAGCTCAGGCATCAAAAGGTGATTATAAATCAAAGGGGGAACGTCCCGGTGTTTAGCATAGTGGTTGTCATCTTACAAACAATGAGGAGAACAAAGTGAGGTGGGGCAGAACATTGTTACCTGTAATTGGTGTCGCATGCTTTCACCTATGTTCAACCACAGCTGTTTTCTGGTGTATGTTTATGCTGGTTGCAAGGCCTTTTAAAAACAGTGTGGACTTCAATAATTATTTCTGATATAGGATCAGTGAGACTAAGTGTATTGTTAGTTGTGATCACCAGAAGTGATGCTGGAGTGCCTTGGGGATGGTAGTGATTAAGTGCAAGTAAACATGGTCAGTCTGAGCATTGTATTACCTGCACTAAGGTGCTTTCTTCTTAGTTGAGTAACCCAGCTGTAATAAGTTGAGGGCGTGAAAGTATATTTTGGAGATATTATATGCTATTAATTGTCATAAATGGGGCTGTTCAACCTGGAGAAGAGAAGGCTCCTGGGGGATCTGAGAGCGGCCTTTCTGCAGCTAAAGGGGGGCTGTAAGAAGGAAGGGGTCGGTCTCTTTAGCTGGGTCTCTTGTGACATGATGAGGGAAAATGATTTCAATGTAAAGGAGGGGAGATTTAGACTGGATGTAAGGAAGATTTTTACCATGAGGATGGTGAGATGCTGGCAGGCTGCTCAGAGAGGTGGTGGATGCCCTGTCCTTCGAGGCATTCATTCAGAGCCAGGCTGGACAGGGCTCTGAGCACCTCATGGAGCTGTGGGTGTCCCTGTTCACTGCAGAGAGTTGGGCCAGGTGGCCATTAAGGGCCTCTTCCAATGCAAACAATCGCATGATTCTATGATGTGTTTGAATACGTAAGCACAGAACACCACAGGTTTCCATCTCAGGCTGTTTTGGTCAGAACCCTCATTTTCTGAAGCACAAACCCTGAGAGCGAGAAGCTCACCCTGCTGACATAAATTGTACCTTAGTTGAGTGCTGTGTTTGTGCATCCTAGAGAAACAGGAAAGGTGGAACTGGCAGATCTGTCCACCTGTACTCAGGGCAGGGAGGTTGCTATGTGACTGTACTATTTGATGTTGTACTTGAAAGCTCAGCTCCAGGAAACCAGGGTTTGCATTAAGAATCAATCACTCTTTCTTCTAAGTTTGTTTCCTCGTATTACAAAATGAAAACTGATTTTGTGAACCAAATACATCATAATCCCTCAGAATTGTAGGGAAAGTGTAAGAAAAACCAAATTCTTGTGTTGTTTAATCTCCTTATTTTAGACAGGGATGATTAGCATATCTTACCTATGGTACCCCCAGGTGCCAGCAGAGCAGTCACCGCCTCTCTCCACATTTGGTTTGTAGGCTGGACAACCTGATCCACAAAGCACTCCTTGCCTCAGTCCATCTTCCAAACCTGCTTGGACTGTTGTACCTGCCTTAGGATACGTCTCTTAATGTAGCTACCATCAGAGCTCATGATTATCAAAGGTTGTTTTGAAGAAATAACAAACCTTTCTGACTTCAGTGCAAATTCCCTCAATATCGGTGGTCTTACCCAGCCTGGGTTTAGACCTGCATGCTGCACTTGGAATTACAGCTCTCTTTGAGTTCATCCCTGTGTAAATTTACCTTGGCAGATCACATGCTCTTTGAATTAAGGCTTATGTTTTTATAGTTATCTATAAAGCATTTGGGTGCCATGGTGATTGGATCACACAAGCAGACAGTGAAATTTGCACTTAATGTAAGCTGGCAGTGCCAAGGTTCTTTTCATTAGAAATCCAGCTTCGTATAAACAGAGCTGTGTTCTCTAGTAAAACAGGTGATTTCAGGTATTAAACATGCGCTGTTTTTTAGCAGATTAATAGGTCCACAAAGGGAAGGAAGTGCTTTCTAATTTGCTTCAGTAACTAACCTTGCAGTTAGCAGTGAAGTCACTGCTTCTGAACCTCGTAGCAACCCTGCAGCTCAGCCACCACATGCTAGAAGAGAACTTGGTTTGTATTTTTTTTTCTTTCTAAATTAACGTGGCATGAAATCTTAGTTAAAGGAAATGTCTCGACGTAAGTATAGGAAAAATATCCATCTGGTCAACGGTGTGAGAAATATTGCCTCTTCTCTGCTGCTCTAATTACATATTGATTGTATTTGGAACAAATCGTATATTGTAGTTCATTTCGTGTTACATTTGTGCATTTTTCTCTTTTTTCCTTTATATTATTTTGAAGGTTTTTAAATAATGAATGTGTGAGTGTGTACTCCAGGATAAGTCATTGCTGTTTGTTAGCATACTGAGGGCAATGAGGTGGAAAAAGAAATGTCCAACAGAAGCCATATTTACATATTTGCTGCTCTTGTTCCAAGCAGTAATTTTCCATAGACTGTCTGGGGACAATTCCTGGGGGGAGAATTTCTCCCTGATTCTGGTACATGTCATCAATTACTTTGTATTTTGTTCAAAATTAAGAGCTTGGAAGGGTGAATGCATCCTAATCCAGGTGAATGTGACAGTGTTGGCTATATTGTCAGCACTAACAAACTTGAAAACCGAAGTGCTCAATGCAACAACTGTAGTTTTTCCAGTTCCAAATGCACTGCCAGCAGTTCTGCAGCAATTTAGGGATCACTGTTACAGAACAATAGAAACAAGCCTTTGGGCTATTGCTTGGATGCTAAAAGTACCAGGGGACTCTCTCACAAAGCTCCATATATACAAAAATCTCTGGACTTGTTGTGGGTTAAGCATACTTCCATCCAAACGTGCTTGTTACAATATATGCTCACATTGCAAAGTGTTAACATACCCTGTGTAGGAGTCTCTGGTCTATTGGAACAGAACCAGTTTGGTCCACCCGTCTGTGTCACAAAGTCCCATGAAGCTGCTGCTGATTCTTCTGTGTACTTGTGCTCTACAACAGCTTCTGAAACTCCCAAGCAGAAGCACTGAATGCTTAAAAAGCAACATCCTGGTTATTAGACGGAACAGAATCCATTTGTATGTGAGAAAAAGACCTACTCCTGACCTGATTATTACAGACAAATTAATCTCAAAAGGGCCTCCTTTATCTCATGATCCCCCAGTAAACAGAGAAGTTATTCTGTTATTCTTTGATTTCTTTCTGTTGCAAGTTAGGAATAGCTTGGGATGCAATGCTTTGTTTCTCTCAGAATGCAGGGTGAGGTGGCTCTGTCTGCGTGCTGGTGTGATGGAGAGCATGGCAACAGCGTGGAGATGATCAATAATGATGTGGTATCATGGTAGAGTATATTAGCCCTGTTAAAAAAGCATGGGATGGCTTTCTTTATGGTTCACGTGATGAAGACAAATGTTTTGGAGGTAGGGTAGGTTGATGACTGTGTGCATATGTGATAGGCGGAAGGATGGCACACATAATGGTGTCTAGTAACTTATTTGCTCTTCAAAGGATGCGATCATATTTAGAGAAGCTGAAAGACAGCAGGTTTGGCTGGTTGTGCTAGAGCAGTTAAAAGGCTCAGTGCTCTGGGTATATTGTCTAACTCAACGTATTGTTGGTTTTTTTTAGCTGTATCTTTATCCTTGCCTTGGCATTTTGTTTCTTCCTTTCCTGTATGACTCATTCTTATAATACACCTGCGTTACAATTACTTGCTGTTTTTCATAATAAACCCCATTCCTTCCTTTTGCTATCCTTCTTTTTAGGTTTGCTTTGAAAATTCTTAGCGTGATGAATTATTGATCTCTTGCACATTTTTCTTGCAGAAGCCAGCTCTTTGAACTAGTTACCAGCGTTAAGAACTGCCAACACTATCTACTGAATTATTGCCTATCTTTTCTTTTCCCTACAAACCCAAATATGTTTGGAAAAGCACTGCTGCATGCACCAGAAAAGTGAGAACTCTGTAAGAAATGTAAGTTAATGCCAAGAGCTAATGAGGAAAAACATCACTGTTTTAAACACAGTCAGGAGTGACCCTTTACAATTGGTAGATTTTGAAAACATATTTTCTCATCTCTTCAAAGCAGAAGAAAATCGTGGGTTAAGGGCTCTTAAAGATAGTCTTATTCCTTTCCTATCAAATTACTTTCATCATGTCATTAATGATCAAGCAGGAGCGCAGCTGCCTGAGAACTAATAGGCTAGAGTAAATACATTTAAAATACCCTTACAGCTTTTTGAATTGTCTCTGTATCCACACATAAAATCAAAGAATTACCTGCCCTTTCTCTTTTCAGCTGTACTTCATTCATTTTGATTCCTCTATCTAACTCATATTAAAATGGATGCAATATAGTACGTAAAGGTACCATTTAAACAGCAAAAAACAAAAACAAAAACAGGAAAAAGACATTTATAAAACATAGATATAAGGTGATTAGGTGAAAAAGTAATCAGTCCTGCATCTAGAAATCTTGTGGTTTTTTTAATATCTCTTTAAAATATTATAATATTTAATTACATTAAAAATACTTCTTAATTCAGACAGATGTTAGGAACTCTTTGGGCTGTTTTTTTCCTCTGTGTGTGCAGAGTGTGTGCATGTACATTCTTCTCTTGGTTTGGTTTCTTAATATAGAGTTCTAGAAAATAAACTGTGCTGTTAGCAAATGTAGGACATAAGTTACGTGCATCTAAGGTGATAGAGTGTTGTCTCAGAGAGATCTGACAGAGCTCTATGGTGGTGTTGCTGTCCAGTGAATAAACAAGTTCTCCAATTCTATTTATCCTTCAGAGGACTAAATAACTGTAGAGTACCCTACATAGGAGTTGCCCAGCTTTCTTTCTGAAGATGAAGAGAACTCACTTGTTGGCCTTCTGAGTTGTTTTCTTTAGAGACTCGTGTGGTTTGTTCCTGTTTGAAAGGGAAATAAAAGGGGGGGGAGAAGGAGGTACATGCTGAAAATAAATCATCAGAAATAATGTTTATATTTCATGCACCTCACCATGCATAAGAATGAAATCCGCCATAGGCTGAAGCAGTTAATAAATGCTCAAGAAGAAAGCATCGCCAGTTTGCAAAGTTATTAATATAGGAAGGAGTAATAGCCCTTCTTTTCTTCCTCTTTATCCAATTTTATAAATTAAAACTCTAAGTTGCAAAGCCGTCATCTTCAACATGTCAAAACCTGTTTCCTTGTGTGGAAGGAACTGCTTATCCGTCTTCCTTCAAGCTCTAAACACCTTTGAACTGTGGCTGAAATTTACAGTCAAATCTGCCTCTAATTAAAGAGTAATGGACGCTTCTCAAAATTGGAATGTAATTTGAAAAATACAATAAACAGCTGTAGCTGGGATGCATCACTAAAGGAGGAATAAGTCCAGACCTACTGTCTGGAGAATTTATGCTTTCTATGTGGATATCATTTCATACTGAGTGAAGGATCCTTGTTTCTTCTTGGGTTGTCCTTGTCTTTGGATGAAATTCTGGTCCTTGAAAAGTTAGTGGTAAAACTCATGGAGGTTTTACTATTGGACTTCTTTTAAGAATCAGTCACAGTTGTCAGAGTTTTGGTTGCAAAGCATGTAAGTGCGTATTCACAGGAGCCATCTTAAGTGCATCACTTTTCTGCACATCAGATCTACTGGTGTTGTGTTTTTCCCTTCACTGCAAGAACAGCATCATCTTGTCCCTATCCTTTGGCCCTTCAAATCCCAATTCTTCTGAATGGCTCATCAGGTTTTTGTCCCCTGCTTTGTTCTCTGTGTTTCTTCTTTCATACCGAACACTTGATTTAATAATCGGAGATCAAGCAGGGTAAAAAAGGAAATGTAGGTGATGTTTAGGAGGAAACCCCAAACTTGATGCATGCTCTGTGGTCATTTCTGTGGTATAATTTGTGCCAGTAAGTGGGTCACGTTGCTCCCACAGTGCTGGGATTTGCACGTGTGGCATGGCTGACAGTTTGCTTCGTGTTCTTTTTGTAGATGTCAAGGTAACAAGTAAACCACCACATCCTAGCTACTGCTAAAGCAGCTTTAGGACTACAGGCTACATGCCATGACACTCATTAAATAGTGCCCTAATTACCTCAAGTTTCCCAGTGTAGGAGTTGTTACTGTGACAGTGCATGGACTGCTGTGCGGATCCCATAAAAGCAGGTCACTGGGGTATGTCAGGCATCTGCACGTATGGTAGTGATGGACTGAGAATGGCACTTAGTTTTAGTTAAAGCCCCTCAGTGATTGAGAAAAGAAAATCTGGAGGAAAATAGGTGTCAATTCTTTAAGCTTTTAAGAAAATGTTTGCATTTCACTTTACTTTCATGTCCTTTGTATCTATTTGCTTTGGATAGCGGAGGGCAGTACTGCTCATCAGCTGACATGAGCTGGTGACATGCTGGCGGGTGGGTGAGTGGCTTTATGTCTCCTCACCTGCAGTGTCTGATGATGAAAACTGAGGAGAGAAGCCTTACTAAGTTGGGCTGGCAAAAATAATTTCTCCTTTTTATATGGAGGAATTTCTTCATGAGACACCAGCATTTTGTCCATGCAGAGCAACCCAGTGAAAGGTAGGGTGTGTTCTAAACAAGTGCAGTTGTGAGGGTTGAAGCAGTATTATTGAAGTAAAAGCTTGCACATTTGGCTGGAAATAGGAAGCATAAGCTTTTCACTTAGCCCCAAATGAAAAGAGTCCTCAGAGATAGGCAGCAGGCACAGTTCTTTCATATTAAGTCATAAGTAGCATATAGTTGTTTGTCTAACCTTTTACTTTTAGCATGTGTACAGCAGATGCTAATGTACCTGAAAATAGAAAGTCTGAAGCTTGTATATTCACCCTTGCTTTATATTTTGAAGCACTATATGTATAAAAATATGTATATAAATATGTAGTACAGGCCGTGTTATGTGGTAATCCCTGACCCATTTTGTTTGCATCATGCACAGCTGACTTCCATTTATCTGCTGTCCCTCAAAGTCCATTTTGTACCTAAGCAGTCATGTTTCTCTTGCTGGTGAGCTGGGCAGCGTGCAAATGGAATCACACTGCACTTCTGCACTCACAGGCTTCCTGCATACGCCACCTGTTATCTGCTCTTCCTTCCTTAAAGCAGGGTATGTATCAGTGTTGTTGCAGGGTGGCTTGCATTTGAAAGTCTTCCTGAAAGTCCTACAGAAGCTGCAAAAGGCTGTGAAGCTTTGTAAGTCATTGCCTGCACGGGCTATACCTGATGTATTTTCTGCTTGAATCTAGAGCAGAAAGGTTCCAGAGCACCTTTATTTACAGTGACTATATATTTGGAGAATGACGGCCTCAGACAGGTCATCTGAGATCTCCATGCAGAGGTACTTGCTGAGGTAACTCCCTTCAAAATTACTTTGGCAAACCACTTTTTGTTGCCTAACACTCCACATTATATTCCACAGGTGCCACAAACGGATCTCAGAAGTGAAAGGTTCCTTTGAAGTGCATTCAGGCTTTGGGTAGTAGGATTTGGAGGTGTTTTGGAGTAGGTTAATTTGCCGTGGCAATTAAGTATGAGGGCATATATGAGTTTAAGGCCAGCTTAAAGAAAGACTCACAAGGAATCATAGGAGCATTAATGTTGAAAAGACCACTAAGATCATCTAGTCCAGCCATCAACCCATCATCACCATCACACTAAACCATATCTGTAAGACACAGGAAGCACATTGTGGTGAAAGTATTGCCTGTGTTTTAACACCTGTTAGGAAAGGGCTCTTTCATGCTCTAGTTTATACCTGCCACTGGATCTCCTCACCAGCTTAGTGAACTCATCTGAGACTGTAGTGAGAACCTCGGCTTGGTTAAACTAAAAAGTTTATTCCTAATCATAACTGCACGTTTAATAACATCTGGTGACTTCACTGTGTCTAAAAGCTAGGCAGAAACCAAATGTATTCTGCTCAAAACAGTGGAAAGGGAAACATGGATATATATGAGGGCTTCATCTTAGCTGTGGTGTCCAAGGTGAGCCTCCATAACTACTGAACCATTTCTTCCTGTGCTGTTATCTCTGTGGAGTTCCCTGCAGAGGTTTTATTGTGGCAGGATGTGGTACAGGAGAAAGATTAGCCCTGAAAAACAAATTTTAAAATAATTGCTTCTGAGCAATTTTAAAAGACTTTTCCCTCAGTTCAACCATTAGATGGAAATGTCCTGCTGATGACTCCAGCATATTTTTAAATTGAATAATTAACGTGGTTAATGGGAATTCAGCAGCATTTTTTGTTAGCAATTGCTTTATTTACTAATCTTCCAGAAGGTGGGATGATTCAGAATCTTTTAATGCCCCAAAGCAGAGGGTGATTAAAACCCTACACTCACAACTTGGAATAGAATTGGGTACAGGTTCTGCAGAGTGAAAATGAGAAAGCTTCAGTGGAAAATCATGGTGAGGAGAAGAAGGAAAAGCAGTACTTTTAAGTGCCAGATATCTATGAAATTACACAACTGAAATACACGCTTGGATGAAATTGCAAGTTCTTGAAGACTTCCTTCTTTCACTCCATTTTGCACGTGACCAGGGCTGCCATCTTCTGGAATCGTCTTCTGTCTCTGCTTGGCTTTTAGCAGGGTTTTGCTGCTTGCTGCATGGAGGGTGGGCATGGCTGATCTGTCAGCAGGGTGCTCCCTAGAGCCACGTCACCACTGTGCAAGGAAAGATGTAGTAATCACATATTAGAGTGAGTGCTGTAGGAGTCAGCTGCTGAAAACCTGGTACGTAGTAACTATCAGGTGAGCTGAGTAAGGGTTTTTTGGGGGGGAAGGTTTGCTCATGCAGTCAGTGATGCTTCTTTCCCTAGGAGCATGTAATGAGCAAATACATACCCTGGGCATTCTGCATAATGTTTTTATGGCAGTTGCAGGCTACAGGGCCGTGCTAATAGATGGAGTCATAGGGCTTTGGCTTATCTTTGGTGTCATGCTTTTTGTTGCAGTAATGTGATTCTGGATACAGACCGCTACTTACGTTCCATGTATCACTTACCACGTATCGCTTACGGTCCCTTGACAACAGGGGGCTGCTGTTTGCCTTTGAAATTAGTTCTCACAGTAATGAAGGACTAACAGAAAACTGACCACTTTCTTTTCCTAGCACAAGTGGTATTAAAGTTCCTTTTTTCCTCCTTTGGAGGGAACAAAGAAACAAGCTGTATGTGACAAATACATGTCCTACAGTTTATTTCCTTCCAGGAAGATGTGCTGAGATGACTGAGTGTAGAATGAGAAACCAAAGAGAATAGGCAGTGATTTACTAATCTTATTTCCAGTGTCCCTAAAACAAGGCTAATAATTAACCTGTATAATAAGTACTCTTTTTATATGGGTGTAGTGGACATTTGGGACTTCACCATTGACTTCAAAGGACTAGCAATCGAGCTCACATTGTTGCAAGGACACGGCTGGATGTCTCTACGTTGACAAATTCTGTCTTTAAAGTTCATGGGTGTGTATTTGCAGAATTGTTTACAGGCTTAGAAAATGCTGTACAAAAGCAAACAGTGTTATTATTTGTCATTTTAGAGCCACCCCTTAGTTTGTGGTAGAGTATTTGTCATGAAATCAGGAATCTCTAGAGAAGTCGTGTCTGCTCCCTTTGAAATTTGTACGGTCCAAAATACTGACTAATGGGTCCAAAGGAGCGTAACAGTGGGCTGGGCATTGCCACCAGAGTCATCTTAAATTGTTCTGACTCTTCTCAGGCAGTGATTTCTTCCAAGACCGAACACAAACCAATTGTTGTTCATCCGTGGAAAGACAAAGGGCAAAGTACTTTATTTCCAGTAAACAATTGTGGGTTGGTCAAGTCAGTGGCTTTCATGAATTAATCCTAATACAATAGAAGGCTATTTATGTTTTGCTGTGCAGCAAAGCAACATGTGTAAGAACCGGCGTGGACAAATGTGCACACCACTGTATCATGGTAGTGTGGCAGCCTGAGTTTTGCAAGGACCAGAACATCAGAAACATTGCAAGTCAGTAATTTTGCACAGTGGCAGAACTCTGAGGAAAATTTATGCTGTATCTGTTGGGGTCGTTTCTGCCTCTAGCAAGTAATGTTGTTTTCTGTCCTGAGTTAGTAGGTGGGTGGGAGGGCTGAGGAGACTCTTCTCTCTCATTTCAATCCTCTACAAGGTGTGGAAGGGGAAGGCTGCAGTGTCTTCTGATAAAAGGCAGCAGGCAGGACTTGAGATTCTCTTCCAAGTTTCACAGCAGTTGGTATTTTTTTCTGTATCTGCCTTTGAAAAATGCATGATAAGTTCAGTTTTCTTTATAAGTAACGGCTTTAGAAAAGAGAGCAAAGAAGTCAACTTAAAAATACATAAGGCTTGGAATTTAAATTAGCCCATTATTTATTATTATTCTGAGATTTTTTGCCTGGCTGGCTAATTGGTTTGCATTCTGTATCATGGTAGCTCTCATGTGCCTCCCTGTACAGGAGTGTATTAATAAAAACAGTTTTCCCCCCAAACCTCTCTGAGGTAATGTATTATTTCTCTTCAAAAGGGCTGACAATAGCAGGACACGGGGAAATGGTTTTAAGTTAAAAGAGGGAAAATTTAGGTTGGATGTTAGGGGGAAGATCTTCACTAGGAGAGTGGTTAGGCCCTGGAACAGGCTGCCCAGGGAGGTTGTGGATGCCCCGTCCTTGGAGGTGTTCAAGACCAGGTTGGACGGGGCCCTGGGCAACCTGACCTAGTAAAGGTGTATGTTTGGTGGCCCTGCCAGGCAGGGGGGTTGGAACTACATGGTCCTTGAGGTCCCTTCCAACCCGGGTCATTCTGTGATTCTGTGATTTGACCACTGCAGTACCACACTTGGAAGTATAAATTGGCATCTGTACGTTTAGTACTTAACAAGTTGTGATTCCCCAAATTATTGCCCTCAAAAGATTACTCTGGGAATTCCTCTGTGGTGATTATTCATGTGATCAAGAGTTTTAATGTAAATGCATTATTATGGGGCTAAAATGATACCAAATAACTTAAAATATATAGGATTTATAAAGGGATTTTTGAATTCTTTCTTTTTCTTTTTTACTCTGGGTTTTATTAATAAATCCTAATACTGCTGATGGAGCCTTCCCATGATCTGCATGTTTTCTTGTCCTTAGTGCTCTCATGACTCTTCCTTCTTTGGAAAATCATAATCCTGGAATAGTTGGTTTTGAGCCTGAGTTTCATTTTACAGGAAAAGTCTAGATCTGAATACAGCTCTCTATGTTTAAATGAATAACTGTTGCTTAATAGTTAAAAGTAATTTTGACTATCATAGTTAAAATCATTTTTAGCTATTAAGTGTTAAAGTGGAAATAATGCTTTATCTGATTTCAAAGGTACTTGTAATGCACTTAAGAATATGGTTTGTTCACATGCTGATAGAATTATTGGTCTGTGCTGGTAGACCAAAGTTCAGTTTGTTGTTTTAATTATGGGATATTTTTTTGTGGATGGGAATCTTTGTGATTTTAGGTAGCTATTAATATCTTGAGCATCTTGGGATTTAGGAAAATAGCTTGGTTTAGTATTCCTTTAATCTGTTTTCATTTTCATAAACCTGCATGGCATTATAGGATTGATTGAATGAATGATGTTGAATATATGATCTGCTATCTGAGCTGGCTTTGCTACTCCAGTGGCTCCCTGCTTTACCATGCAAAAGTTCTGAATTAAGTTTGCATTAAAAGATAATGCTACTCTCTCATTTGCAATGTGCCAAACATGATGCTTAATTGCTTGTGAGAGAAAACTCCCTGTGTGCATCCCAAGTACGAACATGCCCCAGGCTGCAAGAAAGGGAAAGGAAATTCTGCCTTGAGTTGTCTCATCTTCAAGCACAATTGAGTGAGTGTAAGGCAATGGGAAGTTGCTCTTGTTTTGTTCTACAGCTGCAAAAAAAAAAGATGTGGGTTATCTTTTATTGCCTGCTAAGTTTTTACTTTTGACAGTACACATGAGCTTGTGCTACTTGAAAATGTTAGTAACAATAAGAAGCATATAAAACAAGAAATAGCTTATTTATAGCAAGGCAACTTAAATTGCCAGGATTATCCCATGTGACCGAGTGCAGGTGATGATCCACCTTTAGGGGCTCTGTTTGCTGTCTTGCCATTCCTCAATACTGGAATTTGAGCTCCTGGTTTCTGTTTTCAGTGTTTTGTGTCATCCAGTTTCCCCAGCCTGTTTTGTACATTTATGTAGGTTACATACAAAGAAAAAGCTATTTTAAAAGCTGTTTAAGAACTGTGTCTTCCATCTGGCGTGAAGTGCATTTCTGGAAGGGAGGGGAGAGAAATAGAGCACTGTCTGAGGTAAATTTGATAGTAGAAGATGGGATAAAACAAGAGCACTTAGACTAATTTAATTAATGCCATGGTGAATTTAAGAATATGGTGTCCCCTGCAAGCATAAATGTAGATCAGTAGCTGAATTAAGGAAGCAGTATTAGGCTGCACCTGTTGGGTATCAAACTGAATTCAGACCTTGTTTCAGTCATGCAGTTGGGACTGGCAGTTGCCGAAGGGATTAAATTATTTAAAGCCTTCAGCTGGCTAGTGCAGGCTAGCAGTAGCTTATAAAACACTTAATCTATTTTTTTAATCTCTTCATATGTTTGCTTTACTTAGACAGTAAAACTATACATGACACACACCTGCCACATTCTGAAGCTTCTTTGTCGGATAGCTTAAATGCATCAATTAGAGCGGCCTTTAAGCTGGAACCATTTGGGTTTCTTTGACAATACTCTTTTTGTTAGCCCGTGAGTTTGCTTTGATAAACTCAAAACTATAAACATGAGGTATGCAGACATAAGGTTCTTTCCCCCCTCCACACCCAGTTTTCTTTAGAGGCAGTTCCCTTCTAAAGGGCAAAAATTGCTGTCCAAGTAGTTAATTTTTGCAGTTACAATTTGATTTGTGATTTTAAGAAAGAAACTAACACCAAAGAGTTTGGGATTCTGGAACTATTCTTGCAATGCATTTAAACCAGTTCAAGAATAGGTGATGCTGTTTAGCTTGTTACGTGATATGTCACTTGTTTCTAGAAAGCTTAGAGTAAGTAATGAGTAGTTGCATTATGGATTGGACTGAAAAGCAATCTGGATAGCTGTGCAACACAGGATTAACCAAGTAAATCCTCTTAGGTTTGATTAGCCATTGCTTAGATCTACACTTGAGTTTGTCACTGGTTGCTCCTAATAATGACTTCTTTCTGTGGAAGTTGATTGTTCTAGTTTCTGTTTCGTATCTCACCTTTTTTTGTGTCAAAATGAAGATCCACTGAATGAATTTTATGGTCCTCTAGATAATAAGCACAATAACACCTGGCAACAATTCAAGAAAAATCCTTTTAATAATAAAATCTGCATGCAGTTGATTTCTGTTTTGTTCAGCGGATGATGAATTACATCATCTTATTTGGCCTTGGATGGTAAATTACAGAACAAGTAGGCATATGTATCTGCTAACAAGGGGTGAGTAAATGCTTATTCATGGAGATCAGATGATTCTTGCAGCATGCTTTTCATAGAAAGCCTATGTTGTTGATATTTCTGCCCGCGCTTTAGTTGTCCTTCTTCATTACACTATGACTTTTATTTTCATAAAATGAGCTTTTGTAATATAATCACTACAAAATAACTGAGCTTTTACATTTTATTTTATTTTCACTGTAAAATATGCTACTCCTTAGGCATAAGAAAGGAGAGAAAGCAGAAGAGAAGGAAAAAATTCAATGACTCCCCCGCACCGACACACAGAAATTGATGGGCATTGTAGGAGAGCAGCTAGATGGCGCAGCAAAGTAATAACAGGAAGGAACAAAAGATTCCAGAAGATATAGAAAGAGTTTGGCTTTTCTATGGGTGCTGGGATTCCATACAGGTATATGGTGCTGTGTGTGGCAGGGCAAGGCTTTGCATTTGATGCAATCTATGTAGCATCAAGTCTGAAAGATCAGTATCTTACAGTTTTTACTACTGCTTCTGCAGTGCAATTTGTTATTTATAACTTACTGCGGGTATTTCTTCTGTGGTATCGTTTGTGCTGTAAGATTGCATCTGAAATTCTCTTTCACCTTGAATGACCTAGGAAACTTGTCTTCATCTGTGATTCATCTAATATGAGCCATGAGAATGAATAGGGCTGGCTGCTGTTGTGTTCCAAGGCCGAAGCGAAGTAAAACTTAATTATAATAGAAATTTAATTCTGAGAATACAATGCACTGTAATAGAGAATCGATTGAGTATTATGGTGTTTCTGAAACCTGCAGAAAAAGACAAACCAGAACACTAGATCTAATAGAAAAGCAGGAAATGAAGGTGAGGAAATACTACCCTTACAGCCTTCCTGTTCCTAAAACTGAAGCAGGAGCTCGTTTAGTTCCTGTGAAGGATGAGAGCTCCTCCAGTCTGCTCCCTCCTGACAAACCCATCAGTGACCATTGCAGCAGCAGTGTGCTTGGAGCACAGCGTGTGCCCCACACACCTCTGTGGGAGGCAGCGATGGCAGCGGCATGGAGAAACCCCGGTTCCCAGAATAAATCAGAATTATGGTACAGGGAGAGCAAGAAAAGGGGCTTAACCTTTGAGCATGCAGGACAGAGTGCTTTGAACACTGAATAACCCACACAGCCCAGGAGAATAACACGTTCCTAATACAGGATAAAAAATGATTAAATGTGATTACTTTTAACAGTCCTAGATTTCTAAAGTGCTGGCTGCTCTAAAGGGCTGTGAAGTTTAATACCTTCAGTGAAAATCAAAACTTTGCTGATAATACTTAAGGTTTTGTACGTGCTGCCAGACTGCTACAGGGCACTGTTATTTCCCTGAATTGTGAAGTGAATTTACAGTAAAGCTTACTAATGGGAAAAAAAATTGCACGACTTTCCATCATTCCTCTTCGATTCCTTGGCTGCTTTTCAGTCCTGCCCCACTGCTGGACTGGCAGTGACATAAAGCAACAGCTACTGTGGACACAGGGAGTGTGGTCTGGCCGTCCCTCAAAATGACAGTGTAAGAGGAAATGCTGTGTGTGATGGAAAAACCTGTCACTATATGTCTCTACATCTCTTTTGCCATGAAAAGGGCTGCTTGAAAATCATTCAAAAGACCACGGCTTTGGCAAAATACCATCAGCTTGCTGCTAGGAAGAACAAGGTAACTCTTCTAGGTGATGGCTGGGTGCAGCTCCCCAGGTCTGCTGTTCCTAGTCGTGTCACTGCCGTCCTGCTAAGAAGCTTTAGATGGAATTGAGCTACATGGTGAATGCATGATTGACAGCGAACATGTTTTTGCTGACCTACTGCTTGCTCAGAGCCTGGTACTGAGACCTGGAGCAGCTGGTCTGATGAGACGCTCATTTTCTAGAGCTTTAATGATAGTGTAAAGACCATCAATAGAAGGGGAAGCAGCATGGTTAACACATGCACATGATTTGCAGTACTCGCACGATGCCAGGGATGGGTTTATGTCTGAGGGGTTCCCATACAGAATAAAATATTAGCAGAGTTTTTATTTTGATTAAAACCTCAATTAGGTTCAGCGTGCTTTGCAGCATTTACCATTCTTTTCTGGGAAATACTGATTAAACCTGGTTTTCCATTAAGAAAGTCCAATTCAACTAAATTGGAAGGATTCATGAAAGTACTGTGATTTTTTTTTTTAATAGACATAATAAATAATGTCAACATGTTGCAACGTAATCAAACAGTAGCATGTAAATCACTTTTAATATACTTTAATTCCATCACTGCTGGGAGCTGTCTAGATATGTCTCGCAGGATTCTTTTATTGGCTGTTTAAGGCAAGTCTATCTGGGGATGTGTTAGCTCATTTCTAGGTACCAGTTAGTGCCAACCAGGCAATGTTAGTAAGCAGAGGATTGAAGAGAACAAATTATTTTAAGGTTTCTGGAAAAAAAGTAGTAAACTTCTCATGGTTATCTGTGCAAATAAGGATTTGGGAGCTTTCTGTGGAGTTGAAGTTAACTAGTTTTCAAACAGCACTGGATACATTCCGTGTCATGGCTTACTTTTAATTGTGAAAATATATGGTTTCTACACTAGATAAAACAATCTTCTGAGCTAATGTTTGCTTTGGAATAGGGTGAAAAACAGATTTCACTTTCTTGTGTTAAATTACTTACAAAATTAAGACTTGAATTAGAAGGTTAGAAAGAGGTCTGAAATATAAATCACTTTTGAAGCCTCACAACTTTGTTATACAAACCTGTTGTATAATAAATGTCAAGCTGTAATGATTAAAACCTGGAAGGAAACTAAATGAAGGGTAATCTACAGAAAGGAGCTTTGCCAAAGGTATTTTCATGAGTAAGCTTGGTTCTACAGCCACTTAGTGAGAATGATGATAAGGCACAAAAGTCAATGTAAAGTAATTGTAAATAACATAAATGCAATTGATGCTAGAAATGATAGCATTGAGTCTGCTAGTCCAAAAGGAGTTCTGATGGCTGCTGTTGAAATGCACCTGTACCGAAATGAAAGGGAATAGGATAAAGGACCAGGTTGCTGCAATCCTGATACTCCGTCATCATGATGAGAAATACAACCAGGAGCTGGGTTTTAGGTGGGTTTTTTGTTTGTTTCTTAGGTATGCAAACCAAATCAGTTAAAGGACAGGAGTTAACCAGCTTATTTTAAGCACCACTTAGTGCAAAGGCTGCAGACAGTGATTAAATTAGTTTTAAGTGCCTGACGCTAAGAAGCACAACATTGAAGAACTAGATAACTATTGTATTTTTAATTAACCTGATATTTTGTGCTTGGAATTGAAATACGAGAAAATTAAAGAAGTAATTATTGAATTCAGCTCCTGCTTTTCCATATCATCTGCTGAGTGGGGTGCTATTCTGGCTTAAAAGCCTTATATAAGCAGCTAGAGCAATCTTTCACACATGTAATTGATACAACTGTTTAATAAAATATGAATGAGGAGCGACTCACGCCCTGCTGTGAAAGAGTAGTTAGTTTCTAGTGTAACAGATGAATTTGCATCTGTTGAAGGAATGCATTTAAATCGTAAAGAATGTCTGCTGATGGATGGTTGCACACGTTAAAACCAAAATACTTACAGTGCTTTTAAATTCACCCGTACGTAGATGCCATAATGCCGGACTGCAGAAAACCAACGTCCATGTTTTTGTGGCAGCCCTCCTTCATTCAGGGAAGGGCTCCTGAGGCGGGTGGGCAGCTGGTGTGCTGGTAGGCTCTGCCTGTAGTGCTGGCCAACGCTGGCTCCTTCTTCCTCATATACCCTTTTTCTATCTGAATCCATCTGTTGTCTCTCATCTAGTACTTAGCTAGCAAGCTCTCTAGCATTTTTTAAGCAACTGTTTTCCTTTTGTATTTTAGGTGACTTCTGACCATGACATTCCGGTCCATAACTTGGGCTGCTCTACTAGCGTTATTGTCTCTAGGCTTATTAAAATTCATGCTGATATCCCATGCATTTATAGTGACTCTTGTTAGTAATTCAATTTATGCATGGCGATGTTGATTGAATTTTACATAGTAGTTATACACAAAGCTTCAGGAGATACCTGAATGAAAATGGAGCTTTCCTGCTCTTAATAGCTGAGAACTTAACAAACTGGATAGAATCTGCACAGATTTTCTTCAATAACCAGCAAGCATCTGGAGACTTTCTCATCCTGGAAATAACTGTACTGACCATGATGGGTCTGCATCAGGAGCTCACTTAGCCAGCAGTGCTTGTGTTGTATACAGCCATCCATTAGCTTCAGTGGGGTGCTGCAGTTTCAGGCCCTGATGCTGCTGATCCCCCTGATCCTTTGTGGAGGATGTTGTGATTACAGCCAGCAGTGCTGTGGGTGATGATAGTCGTGTTCTATGACAATCCAGAAGGTAAAATGAGGTGTAAAGGGAGATGCGAGGCATGCAGAGGAAAGCAAGAGGAAGCTGATAGCAGGAATACTCCTTTCAGTGTATTGCTGTAGGTAGGGTTTGGTGCTATGTGTGATTGCAGTGGCGTTGCCATGATGACTGCTGAAGCTGGATGCCCAGGGCTGCCAGGCACCTGCACCCTCTGCTTCCATGGCCTGGGACTGTGCTCCCCAACCTCCTCAGCCACCTTCCTTTCCTTGTCATCTCTCCTCTCCACATTTCATAGATTTATGGGAAGCAAGTGAGTAAAGCCAATCAGAAACCGGGCTGGCATGTACAGTAGGGACTTGTGACTTACAAAGAGATACCTTAAAACTTGTTCAAGGAATTCATGTACATAGAAAACTTCATTCAAACACCTCTCCCTGCTGACCAATTGGTGCTTTCTTATTGCTCTTTTTCATGCTGCAGTGCCTAGGTATTCCAATCTGAGCCCTAAGCCTTGCCTGTTTGGCTATAACCTTGATCTGCTCGTAGCTATTTGGTGAAACACAAGTGATAGGTGACAGGCTTCCTCACACGATGTCCCATCAGCACATTTGGACTGACTATTCAGAATACAAATGCCTGTGCTTCATGCACTGTGGACCATTTATTACAACACTGTTTAACATTTACAAAACTGAATTGAAAAACAATGCAGTTCTTTAATTCAAAAGTTTGTCTGTTCAAACTGGATTTTTTTTCCTATTTTAAACACTAATTTGTACACTGCATATAGTAAAATAAGTTTCTAGAAGTGCTTTTTGTATTTAAACCAGGAAATTCTAAACTAATTTACACACTGAATAATTATTGCCCAGAATAGCCGTGTATTTTCTTCTTTTCAAATGTGGCACGATACATACACGTAGAAGTTCTTCAATCCCTGACAGATGTAACAGGTGGCAGCACATTACCTTATTCTAGAGAGATGCAGCTTCTATAAGAAAACAGTCTCTGCTCCTTCATTTTCTCACCTGTTGCATCTCATCGCCCTTCACTGTGGTGTGGGATGTGACATGATGTCTATAACCGTGTCTTTATATAGAGGTATGGATTTGCCATTTTCCACTTCTGCACCCTCATCGTCTATTAAACATCAAAGCATCTATGTGCAGGGTAATAGTCTCCAATAACACAGTGCTAATCATATCAAAACGTGGTAAAGCCAGAAAAATGAACTGACTTCCTGACTGCCTTCACAACCAATGTAACTAAAATGCAACACGGGTACGGAAGGTAACAAAAAATAAGAGCAGATTGGTTTTGTAATATTTGAGAACATAATAATTGGAATACTCGTGTATGTGAATAAACAAATTCCTATGAAAACACATTCTTTGCTAAACAAGGAAATGTTTTTTCTTTACCATGGTTTGATCTCATTTCATAAGTCGCATAATTAGAACGTGTCTTTTCTGTTGTTCATTCCAGACCAGAGCCTCTAATGTGGTAATTTAAATATTTGACGAATGCCAGTTAAAAATATCTGCTAATGACATCTCATGGGGGGGAAATAAGGAAGGCTTAAAAATGTAGCTGCTATTAAAAGTAGAAAAATACATGGGTGAAACTGTTGCAGGTGGTGGCCTGCTGGAAACCCCTTTGTGTGTTGACTTGGTAGCAGTGCCTATAAGGGAGATGGGAGCCTCAGACAGGTGAGTAGCGGGACCTTGCAGGCACACTCTGGCTGTGCCCACATGCTTCTGTGGTGAGGTACTGGGGCTGTACCCAGTTTTCTTCCCAGTTATTCTTCTTCACCCTCAATAGCCCTCAGCTGATGCGGCACAGCATCAGCCCCTGCTTGGAGCCAGTGAATCTATTTCCTTCAAAATGCTTTGGAATATACACTAAGAAGAGTGCATCCCCTGTAATCCTTATTCAGGTGGTTTTACTGAAGTCATTAGACTACTAATTAGCATCTACTCATTGAGTAAGACAAGATTATGTTTAAATTCAGTAGTTTGACCGCCTGCTTCTGTTTAATGACGTTTGTTTGTAGGAATGATGCATTCTGGAAAGTGAGGTCAGCCAGAACATTTGTGGTGTTCATCTGTCTGCAACCCTTGATCTTGCAATGTATCAGCCACTAAAAAAAGAAGCCATTACTCAACAGTAAAAATGAACTGCTTGGTGATATTAGTGGATGGCACCCTGTGAGTATTCACAGGGGTAGGGTAGAAATAATGCTCCTTTTGAAACAACAGTAAAAAGGACAATAACAAGAAGTGAGGTTGTGGATGCCCCGTCCTTGGAGGTGTTCAAGACCAGGTTGGACGGGGCCCTGGGCAACCTGATCTAGTAAATGTGTATGTTTGGTGGCCCTGCCAGGCAGGGGGGTTGGAACTACATGATCCTTGAGGTCCCTTCCAACCCGGGTAATTCTGTGATTCTGTGATTCTGTGATTTTCTATTAACAGATTTACAAGCCAGCACTGCATCGTAGGAATCTGAGACTGAAATAAGTGGTGACTGGACTAGTGCTTTACTTTGGAAGAAGTGTGAATTTCTGAAGCGCTCTCTTTGTGAATCCTAATTGCCATGTCTTGATTGCGTCACAGAGCAGCCTTGGGATGAGCAAATGTTATCCTTTCTGAGTTAAACTAAACCAGAAGCTGTGGTCCAGCTGTCACTGGTGTTAATATGCATTTAGTATGGCCTGCAGACCATCAGCACTCACCCTGCTAACCTGCTTCCACTGGGTTGCATCAGAGGGAACATCAGAGGGTTCCTGTGGCTTAATTTTAGTGACTCACACAGTCATAGAATGGCTTGGGTTGGAAGGGACCTCAAAGATCATGTAGTTCCAATCCCTCTGCCTGCTCCTTGTCACGGTCATGCAGCTTGGGTGACCTCTGCATATGAAAATCATAAGAGAGCAGCTCACTACTTCGTGGCATTGGCCTCCTATGTCAGCAGTTTGGAAGGACCCAAAGGATGGAAACACAGCCCCAGAGCCCGGCCTTCTCCAGGCCTAACTTTTGTGTATTGCTTCCCTCAGCAGCTCTGATAGAAGCAGCCCTGGTCAGGACACTGACGCTCAGGTTCATTCAAGTATTAAGAGTCTGGCAGATGTAAACAACTCATGAGCTGATACAAACAACTCACAATGGCCATTAAAAAAAAAAAAAGTTGGCAACGTAGCTTATAGCAGCTCAATGAGTAAAACAAATTGTTCCAGCCAAAGCATTTTCTGTCTCCGTCTACGCTTGGGATTTTGATAACTAAAATAGCACAGAGTGTCACTGGTAAGTGTGCTGCCAAGGGCCCGGGTTTGTCCTCACAGCTTCTTTTACCGCATGATATTTTCACATCTATTAGAAATATCTTCTTCCATGGCTTCTGTTTCTCCTTTCCACTCGGGGCACTAATACCTAACTACTCTTACCCCGGGCAGCATCACGGAAAGGAGGCAGAACAAAGAGCTCATGGAGGTGTTCGTTTCAGCGCTGAACTCTATCAATGAATGTAAATGCCAGGGGCCTCCTTGCGCCAGGTTACCTAAGTACCCTGAAACACAACACCCCTTGGACGGGTGGCATTGCTTACAGGTGGCACAGCAGGTTCTGCTTTAACCCCTCAGGTGCCCACTGGCACGGCAGTATGGCCTGGAGAAACAGGGCGAGGGTGTGCTTACTATTGAGGACAAAAATAAGGGAAATGCTTGAGATAGTTCCTAAAAGCCAACTGTAAAAATATGCCAAGACAGATTAGTAGCTGAGAAGGGCTGTGTGTATATATATTTTTAGTAGGCTGTAAGCTTCCATTGCTGTGGATGAAATACACATAGGGCTGGAATCAGTGTATCCCGAGTGCTTTCTTTCCTTCAGTTGTTTTATAGTTCGTGTACTTAAATAATGGGGAATGGTTCTCAAACTGTAGGCACGGCACGTGAACAAAATGCGTACGCAAACAATTCCGCAGGAACCTGATTGTTTGAGGAGCGGTGTGAAGACAAGTGGGATTAAAATGGATAATATTAGAAAAAGATGCAATGAGCAGCTCTTAAGAGCTATAATTTGCCTGCATTGTCTCCCACCCTTAAATTAAGTGTGAGGAAGACGGGAGCGCACGTGGCTGTGCAAGTGCAGCAGTTGCTGCTGGCCGCCCTGGGCAGGAGGTGGGGAAGCTCACGGTGTCCGGGCATTTCTCCTGCTGCTCAGCGCTCCGCACACGAGCAGCGGTTCCTCCTTCGCCCCGCATGAGCCGAGGGCTATTTAGGGTGAAGGATGCCGTTTGCGTTAGGCGGCCGGACCTGCAGCCAACCAACCCCTGCAACTTGAGCGATGCGCTGCGTTAGGGGCACGCATCTCGCTACTTGGGCAGGGGCCGAGCGAGGCGGAGCGCTGAACTTCAGAGCGGGGCTCGGGGCACCTGCACCGTGTGACGGCAGCCGCTAAGGCGCGGGGACCGCTCCTCCCATGGCACGGGGCGCTTAGAAGGTCGGTGCGCGATACCCCGGGGCCGGGCGGGGCACGAATTTGGGGTTTATAGTCGCTCTCACGTAGTTATCTTCTAATCTGCGGGTCTGGAGGGCGGCTGTTCCCTGGGACCGGCAGTTAGCGGGCCGGGCCGAGGCACCCTCGGGACGCTGCCGAGACGCTCTCCCGGCGGGCAGCTCCGTACGGGCGGGGCGGCTCCGCTGCATCGCTCCGGGGCCGGACGGGGGCGCTGCGGACGCGGCGGAGGCGTCGGGAGGGGCCCCCCACCGGGCTGCGCGCGGGGCCGCGGCTGAGCGGGGCTGGAGCCCGACGCGTCGCTTCCCGCGGGTCCCCTCGGCGGGGCCTCGTCCGCCGCTGCGGGGCGATGGGCCGCGGCGGGCGCCGCTAGGCCGCCGAGAGCGGGGAGGAGGCGGGAGGAGGCGGAGGCGGAGGAGGCGGCGGCCGGGGGCGGGCTGGGTCCCTCCCCGGGAAGATGAGGCGGAGGCCCAGGCTGCCGAGCGGGCCGAGTCGGGGCTCTTCCCTCCCAGCCGCCAGGACAAGATGGCAGCGGCCGGGGCGGCGGCCGGAGCGTTGGGGCTGAGCCGCTGAGCGCGGCCCTTCCCCGCGGCGCTCCCGGACATGCCTAGCGCGGCGGCGGCAGCTCCGGCTCGGACGCCAGCGCGGCCCGATCTATGAAGGTGAGCGGCGGGGGGGAAGGGCGCCGCTCCTTCCCGCGGGGGGCACCGGGGCGAGGCCCGGGCGGCTCCGCTTCCCCCCCCCCCCATGCTCTCCGCCGCCGCCCTCGCCCCGAAGTTTCTTCTTTGCCGGCTCCTCGTCGGCGGGAGGCGGCTCCCAGCGCCCGCTCTGCCCGTTACCGGCCTGTGCGGCGCGTCGTTGGCCGCTGGTTGCCGTAAACAAGCGCGGGGCCGCCCCTCCCGCGGGGCTGCCGGGCGGGCTGGGGCTGCGGGACCGGTCCGTCAGCTGGAAATCCGAATAGCGCCGTTGGAAACAACGTGGTTCGGAGGGTTTGAAAATAATATTATTATTGTTTCTTTTTTCTATTTTTTTCCTTTTTTTATTTTGTTTTCTGATTTTTAGCCTATCTCTCTCAACCGCGAGTACTGTGTGTTTACCTGTTTAGAGATCATTGTTTTTTGTGTCGATGCTGTACGCCTGTGTCGGACTCTGTTCTGACATAACAATTCCTTAACGGAACGATCAGTGGGAGGCTTCTAAGTTTAAAATTCGCACAAGAAAGAGCTGCCTTGTAAGCGCGGCAGCCTGCAAAGAGATTAATTAAGCATCTGGAAAATAGGTCAAGGCTGTATTACGAAGCAGCACGGTGAGATCGCAAGTAAATCGAGCGAGGTGTTACCGTGAGCTTACCGGGAGAAAACAGAGCGGGACGGGGCAGCGGTGACAGCGCAGTCTGTCCCAACCATTTATAGCAGCGCGCTGAGATGCGTGTGACCGCATGAAGCAGGAATGGGTTTTTGTGCACCGTGCTTCTTGCTGGGGACTTGCCTTGTGGTGCCGGTTCTGATCCCTGCGCGGGGCGTGGTGTAGCTGTGCCCGGGGGCTGTGTTTGGGAAGATGCTCGCACCGAGGTGGTGCACGGCTCGGTGTGTCTATGTGCCTCGGGGTCACCTGGCCGCCATCCCCTGTGGTGAAGTGGGGTTAAAATACTGCTCAGGAGGCCGCCCCCGATGCAGGGCTCTGCTGCCATCTGAGGTTTTCCTTTGTTTGAGGCTTTCTGTGTTTGTATTTTTCCTCTTTCCTGCCTCCCAGGCAGTTCCCTGGCAAAACGGGGAAATGAGAGAGGCTACATAACAAGGTGCCAGAGACAAAATAGAGACAGGGTGTGGGGAGGAACCGTCTTCAGCTCTTGATCCTGCAGTCAGCATCATTCGTGGAGATCTTACTGTTGGCGTGTGCTGCCCCTCTAGCGCTGTGCCTTGTAGCAGCAGCTTCAAAACAAACGCTGTTATCTGGAGGGGAGTTTCAAAAAGCTGTTTTGGGGCTGATTGCTCCCATTTAGCTCCCACCACCTTGCATAGGGATGTCCTGGGGGCACGGTGCTGGTTTACCCCCACCCCCGTGGTTAGAACAGGGGTGACCAGCAGCTGCTGACCCTCACCCAAAAACTCAGGCTCACTGAGCTCTCCTTCCCTAAACTTGCATGGTTAGGAATGTTCTTGTCCTTGCTATTTTAGGGGATCACGCTCTTCAGTCGGTTTTCTTTTTAACTTTCATTTAAGTACATATCCTCTTTCTGCTGGTTTCTGTTCTGCCAGTGGGCCGGTTATATAAAAAGAGATGCTCTCAACAAAGCCTCGTGTTTAGAAATGAGAGTTTTGTTGTTGGCTTTTGTGTGCAAGCAGGAGAAAAGCCCGCTGATAATATTCAGTCCCAAATGATAGCGCTGTGCCCTGTATTTCAGACTGATGTTAAATGCAGAGCTGTATGCCTGAGAAAACTTTCTGCTTGAGCTGACATTGTGATGTACAACTGATGTGTATGTAGTGACTTTGTGAGCAGGGCTCTGTGGGGAGCTAGTGCAGAAACATCAGAGCTGGGGCGGCCTGCTGTGCTGGCTGGTGGCAGGATGGGGCAGGTGACACCTGGTCCCTGAGGGGGAATGTGGAAAAGAATGGCCTGGAAAGTAGGATGTCCCAGTGGCAATACCAGCACTTCTCTGTTATGCATTCACTGCTGAGTTTATCGACTGTTGTCTAGCTCCCATAACTCAGAAAGGCTTGTGTGCTTCTGTTCTCCAAGCTTCTCCCCTTCCCTGACTGCACTGCCTTGCAGCTTCGCAAGAATTCCAGAACTCTTGGCATAGGATTCCTCTGGTGAAGAAAACATCCTTGCGCTTCTTCTGCAAAGTTATGAAGTTCCTCCAGATGGATTATATAAATTAGCAGCTGGCCAAGTGCTTATTTTGAGGCGGGCTCTTATGCTTTCTTGTATTTGAAAATGAAGGGGGTGAGAGCTGAAGTTGGTGGTGGGAACTTTTTGCAAGATTCGTGTCTCTGTTCATAAGCCCTTGGAATAGTATTTTTGCTTCTTCAGCTCTCCTGATTGACAGCGGGAGGTGGAGCGTCTGTATTACTTATAGTTCGAGTCTTGGAAGAAAAGCTCATTCTTGGGTGATGTGTAAGAGATCTGCAGGTATCTAGAACTACACTTGAGAACTGCGTGGTTGGGGTTCCTCATTGCAGCCTTTCAATACCTGAAGGGAACTTACTCCCAGGAGGGGAGTAAACTCTTCGAAAGGGCTGACAATAGCAGGACATGGGGAAATGTTTTTAAGTTAAAAGAGGGAAGATTTAGGTTGGATGTTAGGGGGAAGTTCTTTACTAGGAGAGTGGTTAGGCCCTGGAACAGGCTGCCCAGGGAGGTTGTTGATGCCCCGTCCTTGGAGGTGTTCAAGGCCAGGTTGGACGGGGCCCTGGGCAACCTGATCTAGTAAATGTGTATGTTTGGTGGCCCTGCCAGGCAGGGGGGTTGGAACTACATGATCCTTGAGGTCCCTTCCAACCCGGGTCATTCTGTGATTCTGCTGGGGTCACATACGAAACCAGATGAGAAGAAATTAGCAAGAATAAGTACCGAGCATTTTAGAGATGGCCGCTGAGTGGGCAGCGTGCCTTCAAGAGCTCTGCTGGCTCCATGGCAACGTTTAAAGCAACGTTCAGTAGGCAGCGCTATGAAATGGGTAAGCACTGGGTTACCTTCTCTCTGTTCTGCACGCAGCGAGCACCCTCTAGTCGACCTGAAGTAACTTAGAATGTGGCATAAGGCTTGGGAAATCCCGTTACCTCTTCTTGGCTTTATCCACCCCCTTCTAGAGACCTGTTTAATTTAGAGCTTCGGTCTCTAACGTTAGAGAAGCTGAAGCAGTATTTCTTTTCAGAAGCATTAACTTCAGAATAGTGGACAAGCAGATGAGCTGCTTTCAATTAGCAGAGTGGGCACCTTTCTGACTAAACGAGGCCAATCTCTGTTTTAGCCGTGTTGCTTAAAAACAAGATTTGCCGCATACCTGGAGTATCTCTTAAGCAAGGGAAATCAAGGAGTTTGATTCTGAATGTCTCTTATTCAGTGACTTGGAATCAATCTGAAATTACACTCTTAGAACACTCCCAATATTATTAACTGTGTATTTTCAGTAGACCCAGAGTTCAGGTTCTGAAACACAGCAAGGAAACAAGAGAGAGTTCAATATCTGCGGATAAAGCAGGTTAGCAAATATTTGGGTGTATTTTTAGTATAATCGAAGCTACAGCAACTATCCTAATGATTAAAAATTCAATGGATTGTTACGTGCAGATTTATTATAGTGTGTTATGAATGACGCTGCCGTCAGAAAAACGGTATTTAAAGTGAGTCATCTCACGTTCATATGACTCTTTCCATTAGTGCTAATGTAATTTACCATTGCTAAAAAACCCCTGTTTTAGTACTGTTTTTAAGCATGTTACACACATGACTAATGCTTTTCATGTAAAGCATCGGCTATTATCAAATGAAAATCCCTTCCTGTTTGTATAACCATTACTCACCAGATACATGCATGCGGACCGCAGTTCCCTATTCAGGTAGCTGGCGGACTCTTCTACCATTTTCCAAAAGGTGGAAAATTCTGGGACAAGAAAGGCCATGTCCTAGCACTCTATTGAGGGTCCCATTTGTATTACTGTGGTTTAAGGATAAAGCCAACCAAATGCAAGGGGACAGCTGCATTTCCCTGAGCAATGACCCCAGTAACAGAGCGCAGTACTGCTGAGTGTTAGCCGTGCTGTGAGTGGGGTCTGCTACCTGAGATGGTTTGCTTTGAGTCGCTTTAGGAGTTGTACCTGAGCTGTGCTTTACTCCAAGGTGGAACATGAGCTGTGAAATGGAAGCAGGTCTCACCTCTTGGCAATGAGGAGGGGAGAGAATAAACTCAGTCCTGAATGGGAGAACCTCCTTTCGGATGCCTGCAGCTGGAACTGCAGTCACAGTACAGCTGCACTCCGTGTGGGGCTGGAGTGTTTTGTTCTCCTCTCCTGTGTCATGCAGGTTCTGCCTCAGTTGGTACATAACAATTGGTGGAACTTGAGCAATCTTCAGGGCATTTATTTTATTTTTCCAGCTAGTTTCTAAGGATGTCTTTCTGCCTTTAGACTGAAAAGCTGCTGGTGTACATCGCTGCTGTGTGAGTGCCTTCCTGCCTCTGTTTTCCTGGAAATATAGTTCTAGGAAACTGGAACCTCCCCCATTGCATCTATTTCATCAGTACAGGGAGTTTGGTGCTTGCAGCCTTATGGGTCTTTTCTGAAGGAGCAAGCTTCATTCCTAAGAGAAGGAAAAAGGCTCTTTGTTTCCCCTTTCCTTATCTACTAATATAAACTTATTTTGTGAGGCAAAGAATTAATCAGTGGTCAGTCTGATAGGAACGTGTTGCTTTCATGATACTCGAAAGGGTGTTGTTTTTTGAAGACCTTTCCTCTGTGGTTTTGGAAGTGATGCTGCGAGTTAATGTGATGCTGCGAGTTAATGTCCTGCTGTGACTCTGCCAGGGGAACTTGGGTGTTTTTCTCAAGGAGTGTTTTGGGAGCTCTCTGTGGCAAGTGCTCCTTGAGACTGTGTTTATAACGCTCAGTTGAAGAGATGGCTCGAGTCAAAAGCTCATTTCTTTTACAAATAGGAAGATCATTACATGGAAAGGAGCACAGCAGGTGAAAAACTTGGCTTGAGCTTAGCAGTACTGTGCTGTAGCTGTTGGGATCATATGTGCTCTCCTTTTGCATGTCATTCTGTATGGTTACATCAGTAAGTTCTACATAGGGGAGAAATTTGCTGCACTGATGGCTTTGGGAAATATTACAATATAGCTTAATACTGCTACTGGTTTGCTAGGAAGCAAAAGACAGCATTCTGAGGAGAGTATACATTGCTAATGGGGGTTTTACCTACAGGAAGTGCTGCTTCCATGTCTTCAGTGTGAAAAGAAACTCTTCTGAAAATTCCACACCAAGTTGGAAGTCTGGGCACAAAGCTTTAGTAGCAATGAGGACAATAGCCACAAAGGCTTGTATTCATGGGGAGCTACATTTGGTGTCTCTGGGTGCTGCTTCCCATGCCTGCAAACAGAACTGAGGGCTCTGCTGCTGTCAGGGCTTCACAGACTTTTATTTCGGTGGGTCTCTCCTATTTCCAGGTTCAAACAGAATTAATCTCTTAAAAGAAGAGATTAGGCCATCGAAGCGCAGGCGGATTGCAGCGTGCCATTTGTGTTGATGGTGGCACATTCTGATGTAGGGAGCGTGGTCTAATTGGGAGCTGGTGGCAGATACAACTTCTGTTTCCTTTCTTTTCAGTTGCATAACAGCTTCTTGCCTCACATAAAAATAGATGCTTTAAATATTGTTCCGTTTGTCTTTTTTAAGCAGTCATACTGGAATCATAAGATGTAGCTGTTGGTATTTGTGGAAAATGTGAATGTAGCGATTGTATTCTCTGGTCTTGCTGCTGGTACAAATGGTGGCATCGACTCATGGGTTCACACTGACGTTTAATGTAAAATCCATTTGTTTTAAATACCACGTGGCGTTCAGTTTCCAAGCATTGAGGTGGCAGCGCTGTGACTTGTTGGTATCACACTTGGCCAAACTTGTTGTTTCCATTGAGGTGTGTTTTGGTGTTTGCTTTTTCTTTTTTCATTAACCAATGCAAATGTATTTGTGAGCAGAGCCCTCTGTTGCTGCAGTGGCTGATATCTTTCTGTGGTTTCCCAAGTCACGAGTTCAGAGGTTAGAAGCAGAATCTGATGCATTCTCATTCAGGGTATTTTTTCCAAAACCAGCTGTTCGATCAACCCAGTAATTCAGTTTAAAGGCACCCCGTATTGAACGCCTTGTATGGGTAAAAGAAATACTGACTTTTGTTTTCTTTTGTGGAAGAATGTAGCAGTGCAATTGAGGTCTGATTTCTGCTATCACTGCAGCTCTGTTACTGTGTCCTGTCAAAGCGCCCAGATGTTGCACAAACAAGCCTGGTAACGTGTTTCTGGAGCAGGTAGTAACTTTATATCTCGCAGCTGCAGAACTCGATCGCTTTATCATTGCTTCATGCTGTGACTTTTATAAAGCCTGCGTAACCCTGCCCACTCCACGCGGCGCTGGCAGGAGGTGAAGGATCCGCAGCTCCGCTCTGCAGCCTTGTTGGCGTCTGCTACACGAGGATTCCAAAGCTCTGAGAGGTCTCTTTGCAAATAGACGTGCTTTACTCCCTGGTTCTGCCTGTCATTTCTGTCCAATACTCCCGGCTCTGCGGTGCTGTCCCAGGGCTCTGCCGTGCTGGTAGGTGCCTGTAGGTGCTGGCTGTGCTCCTGCCTCCGCACCCCTCTGGGCATGCAGTCCCAGTCCGGCTGCACCTCTAAGGCTGGGAGGAAACGACTCCTGAGGTAGGGCATGTTGGTGAGCCGCTCTGTGTGTTCTCCTTTGCTTTGCTGCCTTGTGCCATCATGCTGGGGCTCTGCTGGTTGGCAGGAATGGCTGCAGGGTAGCTGGGTTCCCTGGGTCTGTCTCTGCGCTCATGGCACTCCTGGTGTGTTTTCCTTCCTTACATTCCAAGCTATCTTGATTACCGGTGCTTTGTTACAGATAGTGTAGTTGAAGTAAGGGCGTTCCTGGGCTTTAACAGGGCACTGGGATGAAAGTGCCCGCAGCAGCACAGCTTGTTCCACGATGCAGCCAAACCTGCCCTTAAATCCAAGGTGCCACCAGCGCCAAAGTAGAAAGAGAGGGCGACTAATTTAGCTGTGCCTTTGCTAAATAGCTTCAAGAGACAGGTAGCACCTAATGCAAAAAAAGCCAAAACAACCCTCCCCCTTTCTTCCCCCCCCCCCAGTTTCCCGTGACAAGGAGGTGAAAGAAGTGGGAAAACAAGTTTTCTGTAGTTAAAGTGTAACCGTAGCGTTAAGGTTGTGCCCTGGGCCAGGTTGTGCTGCAGGGCTTTCACCAGAAGGTGCAATTTAAGGCTTGTGCTGCTGGGGCACTGGAAAGCCCTGTTCATTTTACACAATTCAAGCTGTAGCATGGCAGTTTTTTTCCTGAACTGTAGCTCAGTGCTGTTACTAACTCTCATTACTCTTTTCCCCCACCCCCATTCTCTATCAGGAGGAAATGTCATTCTGAAGTTAATTATTAATGGTGGTCAAGCCTGGAACAGCCTGTGCTTCTCAAGGCTGTTCCAGCCTGCCAAATTTGTCATGTTTATGGATTTGTCTAGGGCTGTTTGGGAAGGCTGGAGAATTAGTTTCAAGAATCTAGCAAAGAGCATTGGTGTGGCTAGGTGAAAATGAGCAGTGCTTTACCAGAAGTGTTCCGTTCCACAGGGCAGCGTCTGTGGGTTCATGGCTTGGTTTGTCTAAAGGGAGGCTTGGCTGGAAGGTGCAGACGGAGAAGTGGATCATCCTGTGCATGGGGGAGGAGGGCTGGAACAGTGTGGGGTGGAATGGACAGATGTCTGTGAGTGTAAAGGCAATGAAAATCAAGTCTGAAGCTTCCCTAGTAGTCAAACCTCCCTCTAGTGCTTTGTGTGCAGACTGTGCTCTTCAGTGACTCTCCAGCCCGTTTTGTTTGCTTTGCATCCTGTGATGGTCTTGCGTACAAGTTTGGACTTGGTTTTAAATGCAGTGTAACTGGAAGATGTACTCCAGCTGCTCGTGAGCGTTCAGGCTCGAGTATGCTCCCCAAAACAAGCATGGCATGATCTTCCTTCCTTCAGCACCAGCTGCTTTGCTGTATGGGTCCCTGTCCTGTTGTGCTGTCCTGCTTGTTAATATAGATGTAGTCTGACAAGCTGCAGTTTGTATGAGGAAGCGGGAGCAGAAAGAAGTGTAAGCCCAATGAAATGGTTTGTGACAAGCTGGGGTAGGGGGCAATCGCTCCAGGCAGGTGAAAATATGCAGTGTGCTGCTGTCTTTAACTAGCACAGCTCTTTTAGAAACACCTACAAAACCAGCACTGTAACGTGGTAATCTTTTCTTCTTTGCAGTGTAGTTATCTGTAAGATCACATTGTAAGCCAAATCTTCCAAAATACCAACACAGTGAAGCAAAACACCACACCACCGTGTCAGTGCTGTCTCAGGAAGGGGAGCCGTGGTGTTCTCCTGTTCTCTTTAAGGCTCACCCCACTCTGCTGTCTGTATATGTGGCTGGGTTTTCAGCTGGTGGAGGAGAGCTCATTCTATTAATAACCATTGCTTCTCAAAGTGGAGACCTCCGTCAGCATTGTGCAGAGTAAGCTGTGTGCTGATCTCATGTATTTCGTTTCGTTTGCTCTGGTACAGAGAGTGCACTTCTGTCTGAAACAATAAAACAGTGGTGGCAAGGGAGAAGCGACAGGGGAAAGCAAGAGGTTAAATGCACCTAAAGAACTTGAAGACCCTTTTTTCTTTTTCTGGAGTGAAATTTGTCTGTTAGTTTAGTCTGCCATGACTGTGTTACAAGTTGTTCTCCCAGGTGTGTCATCTAAGAGTTCAAGAAACTCTTCTGATCTGGGAGCAGACCTGCATGGTGGCGGCTGGAGCTGAGGGCTGCTTTCCTTTTCCCAAGCAGCCACCTGGATGTCTATCCCTTCAGAGGGGGCAGCAGCGTGGGTCGGGCCCAAGGAGGACACAGAGGGTACAGTGCAGCAGCCCTCAGCCTGCGGGTCTGGCACAGGGCTCAGCTTTGGCCATGCGGGCTGGAGCTGTTTCTGTCAGGAGCTTAGCGACGTGGCTGGACTGCTGTGTCTGCTTAATGTTCAGATCTATCGTCTAAATTGGACGCTGGGCCTGACACGGAGTGGCCATGCCAGGCTTCTTTTTTATTCCCTAATCCCTGTGTGCTCTTCACCTAAAGCAAAGCCTTATGGGGGTGTGGAAGTGAGGCGGAGCAGACAACACCTAGGTTATGCTAAGCAAGCATGAAGAAACAAGGTTGTACAGTACGTGAGAGCAGGATCATCTCACTTAGCAACAGCAGTGCTTTGGTGGAGTGTTTGCCTTCTGTCGGGAGAGCTGCAGCACCGTGCCTGGGCCTGCTGCTGGTTTTTAAAGCATTTCCTGAACTGGGTCAGAATTTCAAGATTTAGTGGTCAATTAGAAGGATTTATCCGAAGAATTAAATTGTATTTCAATTTGGCTTTTTTTTTTTTTTTCTTTGGCATTTTGTATTTTTGTGTAGTAGTGTTGATATGCTGATGTACTAAAATCAATGTAAATTAAAGCCATATTAGGGGTTCACAAGGATATTTCTCAATTTAAACACAGCGCTCTTTAACAGGGCGTGTTGTTTAAGAGAGGATTCAAGAAATCTGGAGGACATTTACGTGTGTTTTGCGATGGTGTGTCAGTGCCTTTTCTTAGCGTTCAGCGATCCATGCCACAAAGGTTCAAGATGGTGTTTGACAGATCTGGAGTGGTACACAGCAGGGTCTGAAGAGCTGGGAGTTATGGCATCTGTGAGGTGTTCTGTGTTTTAAGGTGGAGTTGAGATTGCTTGACATATGTGAGGACATGGTGCTGCTATAGTTTCCTATCTGGTGTTCTGTTGGCTCACTCAGCTTTTGGTTTGGGTAAGGCCTGTGCTGGAGATATGTAGAGTCGATCAGACCAAACGTTTGGGTTCAGCCTTTCTATGACTTCCAAAGTCAAAATGATCCACAGTCTTTTAATTTTCATTTCTCTTTTAGCAATGAAGTAATTGCATTGGCAGAAATGTATGTGTATATCTGTGTGTGTGTGTGTGTGTGTAGAATAATTACTCTACATTTTAGTTTATCCAGAACATGACAGTTGTTTATATAAGCATGTACACATGTGAGGTATTTTGGGCCCTGTCAGGCACTGCTGCTTTCTTGGCAGTGAAATTCCTGGAGTACTGATTGTTGTGTTGTTTGGCCATCTTCTCTTGAAAGCCTGCTGGTTCCTATGGTGGACAGGTAGGATGATAGGTAGGGTCAGCTCACAGATAGGGGCACTTAAGTTATTTTGCATCATATATATGTAATTGAATTAGTTATTTATCCTTAGTTGTTGAAGACTATGGTATCCTTGTATGTGGAAACGGAGGAGGTTTTGAAAGAAAACTGTCCTTATGCACAAAGGTAGTTCTTCCACATCAAAAATCATTAGCACTGCCTGCTGCAGACTGTCTCACTTCTGCCCTGTGTGGTGAGTGGAAAATGTTATCTATTGAGCCCTGCTGCAGTCTGTGTGCTGAAGACTCTGCACCGGGCAGGATTGATGACCTTGCATTTTCCACAAGAAACTAAAGACAAGATTGCATTAAGCTAGCTAGCTTGGCAGATATACTTCTGTCCTGATTCTTTCCTTGTTTGCTTGTTTTAAATGAGGAAAGTGCTGCAAACCTCAGAAATGTTCGATGTTGGATTCTTACCTCCGCTTTCTTTTTCTCTCCCTCTGCAGGTATGGCCTCACAAGTCTTGGTCTATCCACCATATGTTTATCAAACCCAGTCAAGTGCCTTTTGTAGTGTGAAAAAACTCAAACTAGAACCAAGCAGTTGTGTGTACCACGAAAGAGCCTACCCGCAAATCTATGTGAATGGTAAAAACTTTGGAATCTCTCCCCACAGGGTTAGCGCTTTCCTTCAGACTAAAAACCCATTTGACAGACCTCGAGGACAGAACGTTTTGTTGCAGTCAAATGCTGTTGCTTTAAAATATATTGCAGGTGCTACAAAAGCGTTAGCAGCGCAGGCGCAGCAAGCTCAGTTGGAAGCACCTCAGACTGGGACACAAGGAAGCAGAGTAGATATACTGGAAGGACCCCAGCGATGTGGATTGAAGCGTAAGAGTGAAGAGCTAGATAATCAAAGCAGCACGATGCAGATCGTTGATGAACTGTCCATATTGCCTGCGATGTTGCAAACCAATGTAGGAAACCCAGTGACAGTTGTGACAACTGCTGCGACTTCAAAACAAACTGGTACAAGCGGAGATGGAGACTACCAGCTGGTACAGCATGAGGTTTTGTGCTCTGTGAAAAATACTTACGAGGTTCTTGATTTCCTTGGGCGAGGGACCTTCGGACAAGTGGTGAAATGCTGGAAAAGGGGGACAAATGAGATTGTGGCAATCAAAATCTTGAAGAATCATCCTTCGTACGCACGTCAAGGACAAATAGAAGTGAGCATATTAGCAAGGCTAAGTACTGAAAATGCTGATGAATTCAATTTCGTGAGAGCCTACGAATGCTTTCAGCATCGTAACCATACTTGTCTGGTTTTTGAGATGTTGGAACAGAATTTGTATGACTTCCTGAAGCAAAACAAATTCAGCCCTCTGCAACTGAAAGTAATACGGCCTATTCTACAACAGGTGGCCACTGCACTGAAAAAACTAAAAAGTCTTGGTTTAATCCATGCTGACCTCAAACCAGAGAACATTATGTTGGTGGATCCTGTTCGGCAGCCTTACCGGGTTAAAGTAATAGATTTTGGGTCTGCCAGCCATGTATCAAAGACTATTTGTTCAACCTATTTACAATCCCGGTATTATAGGTAGGTGTCTTTTACTTTTTTATTAACATGTAATGGATGTTATTTTTAATGAAGTTAATGGTTTAATTAATTACTCTTTGAGGTAACTCATAATAATTTGGAAGACACAAGGGCAATGTTGATCATGCCAAGGTTGAATGGTTGGTCACTGTTTTAAACACGAATATTTGCTCGGAACATTTTCATAAGCTAATTTTTTTCCTAGACGTGTGTTTTGTTTTGTTCTGTCTGCAGCCATCACTAAATGCTATCTTGAGACCTCGGGTGAGACTGGAAAAAGAAAACTGGAACAGAAATTAGTCTTCACTTGCTTGTTTAGTGTTCCTTTTCTGCCTTCCTAGTAGAACTTTTATGTAAGCAGCTGGACAGTGTACTAGAAATGCCATATTTTATATACTGTTGCCAAAGATTATGTAAACTCCTCTGTTTTTCTCCACTGCTTGTAAATATTTTGCCTTGTTCTTATAAACTTAATTCTGATTGAGTGTCTTCAGCAGCATAGACTTCAGTGAGCTGCTGAGTTAGAGAGGGTACTTAAACATTTAAGGTGATACCAGGAGGACATTTAAAGTGATTTTTGGTAAATGCTTGCGTTCTACATTGGCCTTAACATGATTGTGTATTTCTGATGTTGTTTTTAATCTTTTCTTAGTGTAAGCAATCCCATTGGTGTTATACGTAAAAGCCATTAATACTTACCACCTGAGGGGCTTTGTTTCCTTTGTAAGCTGAATTTGTCTGGGTTGAACCCCTTCTTCATTCTGCTTTGTTGTTGGCAGTTATACGTCCTGCGTACTGCCTGTCTCCGCACAGTCAGTAAGAAGCTGGTAAACTAGGACAATGAGTAATCTAAAGACAATTTTAAGTATGCTTCAGCTATTCATGTTGGAAGTGAAAACTTGTGCAATGCAGTTCTGGGCCTGACGAAACAAAGGTGATTGTAGCTCATGCCAGAAGGATCTAACTGTTATTTAACCGTAGCTTGTAAACAAGAACATTTCGTGTGCTGTCCTTATGTAAAGTATTCTTATTAATCGCTCAAATTTCCATGTTATTTAATTACAAATTGCAGCTAAGTGTTGGAAAAAGTATGCATAGTTGATCAACAGAAAACTTAACTGGGAAATCCTGTTGTCTGATGCATACCCACACTATATGTGAGAAATACAAATGAAATACAGTCAAGGGAGCTCTCAGGTTAAAAAGCTCTACACCATTCAAGTCACTGTATTTCCAGGCTCCTCAGACAGAAACGTGCAAGTTCTGAAAGGGCAGTGTGAGTTCTGCAAGGCTATATTTGAGAGTAGATGTCTCCATAGTTCAGCAGATATTCAAGATGTGTAGTCCAAAAACCACTTATTTTGGCTTTTTGATTTACAGATGTGATTGCAGATGACTGTGAGCTGCTGCCATCTCTCTTGCCTTCCTTCTGCCTCACAGCTGGCAAAGGGAGGTGGCTGTAGGCGACCAGGCTGGGTGGTCCTATTGTCATACTTGATTCTGCGGTGTCTAGTTTCACATTGGTTTTCTCTGCTTCACATGGCTCACACACAGCATTGTTAACCGTGTTCAGCTGCTCATATGCACATTTTTAGCTGTTGGTTTGTTTTGTTTGGCTTTATGCTCCTTAACAGCTATACTTTATATAGGATTTTGACCTATGTACGGAGCGGGGCCTCTGTGCCTTGTGTGTAGGTTGGATTATTGTGTTACATTATGGACTCTAAAGCGTGAGTAAGCATGGTTTTATTATGAGTGTTCAGAAGTATTATTTCTACTTCTCTTTTAAGCATAAACTTTCAGACCTGTACACCCTCCTTGGCTCAGGGTAGGAACTTTTCATTATAGCTAAACTCCATGTTAAGACTGAATGATGTTTTTATAGAGAGATATAACACGTGCACCCTAAAATTCCCAGTTACTAAGTGGCACCGAAGTGCACTGTAAATATTCAGACTGTTAAGTAAAATACTCTCTTTATCCTGGGTAGTTTTACAGTCCTTCTGTGAAGTAGCATTTAAATCAGGGCTTATTATGATTATTGTTTTTTAAACAAACATACAAATGAGAGAGTCTGACATGTTTAGCTTAGAGTCTGTTTATTTGCATAGTTCCAATATTATCTCCAAGGTGAATAAGATCGTTTTGAAATGGGTTTAAGTTTAGCGGTTTTTGTTTGGTTTCGGGCTTTCATTTATTTATTTACTTACTTTATTTATTTTCCATCTCAAAGTTTAGTTCAGGAAAGGTTCTTAGCAGGTTGGATTTCGCTATGGATGCGTGGTTCCCAACTGACTGAGTGACTCAAGTTAACCCTGTGTAGCTTGGCAGTTTCTCAGACTTTGTTTTATTGTTTTGAAGTACCTGACCAAGATAAATAATATTAGAAAAGTAGGAGTTTGACTGAAGAAATGCTCTGGAGAGGAAATGCTTTCTCAGGGAATGAGAAAGCCTTCCAAGAACACACTGTTTTTAGATGGAATATATTTTGCAAGAGGTTGTGCTGCTTGTCAATCAGCTAAGCAGCTACTCGGTAAAATATTCTTAATCACAGAATGTACTTAAATTTTGTTGTGTTATGAGAGGGTGGGAGTGATGGTGCAGGTTTGACTTGTTTGACTTAGGACATGTTGAAACAAACCCTTCAAAAAAACTGAGCTGCAATTGAGACTTATTGAGAACTCCTTCAGTTCAGTGCTATATGTTTATTTAGATCATATAGTGTTCTAATTAAAAGCTGAGTTTTCTTGCTTCTTACAGCTTCAAAATAAGTCAATCTAATTACAGTTCAAAGGGGGTACGCTTATAGTGTGATCACATCTGAATTTTTCTATCTGGAGTTATTTCTTTGCTAACCTGTGCATGTATTATCACGAGCTTCACCTGTAGTTCTTACCAGTGGGGATTTCTATCCATTCAGAGGTGATAGTGCATAAGGTCTGGATTCACCAAGTGATGAGCACAACACACTGTCTAGGAAATATCCATTTCGTTGCCAGCATAATGTGAAATTTGAGCTATTTGGATGTTCAAAAGCACTCCACCAAGCTCAAGAATTTAAAGAAAAAATTACGAGGCTGTGGGATTTTGTTTTGCTTTTAAACAGCTGTTTTAGGATCTGAGATTGCAGAAAGAAATGGAGTAAAATACCTTTAAACTTGTACAGTGCAGCAGGGGAAGGGAAAGAGCTCTTCTGGAAGCAATATGAACTTGGTAGAGTTCCTAGGGTACTTATGCAATAGCTGTTCTCAAGGATGAGGTTTGCCCTTTCAGTACTAGAAGCACATGCCTGTCATTGTTGGGTGAACCAGAGAAACACGTAAAGAAGTTGTGCAGAAGTGAATGAAAACACTTTTATCTTATCACCATGTTCTCTTTTTTTTCTTGTGTATGAGACTGTCGTGAACGATGCGCTGCTGGAATGGAGGAGGCAGCAAAATCTTCTGTTACGCTTTTTTTCAGTGGTAGTACAGTATGTTGGGTCTGTATGTGAAAGTGAGTAATAAGTTGGAAATACAAGTAATAATACAAGATTTAGGTCTTAAAGCAAGGAGTGTAATGTAGCCAGGTGAATGGACAGTGGGGTGACTTATGTTTCCCTTTCTCTTACTCAATAGCAGAGAAAGAAGTGGTTAAAAACAAATACAAACATGCTTTTTGACATGTTGCATTACCTTTTGGAGATTATTGCCAGGAATTAGATTATGTACTTGCAAGGAGAGTGTATGATATAAATAAACATCAACAGCAAGGCTGTTTCTGTTTCAAAGGTGAAGTGTTATTCCAAGTAGTGTTTACCTTAAAGATGGTGTCTGTATTACATGTGGTTTTTACGCTGGCCTGGGCTTTAATATTTATGGGATAGAGGGATCTGGTATTTGATGCCTTTTCTTTGCTGTTGGTCTCACACTTTAAGACTGCTGACCTTTTATGAGTGATCTAAGCAGTGTATACTTCTTGGAAGGAAAAAAGACCCTTTTATGTACGGCGTAGGTGCTCAGGCCTTTGTCACAGATGGAAATGGCATAAGCATGTTGGTCATCTATTCTCTTGATCACCAGTGCCCTCAATCAGGAAAACAAGCATTCCATCCAAGACTAAAAGCTTCTTTTTTCCCCCCCACAGTGTGGGTTAGGAAGCGGAGGAATCAACAGCTGCCTCTTATTTCTCAGTCTCTAGTCTCATGCTCATCCACTGAGGTCGAAAGCTTTTCCAAGGCACAGCGTTCTTCTGCTCATGGAGTCATTTTCCTTTTCTTTGTCTCTCTCATAAGGTTATACGTGTTTTGGGAAAAGAGGGTGAGAAGAGAGGCTTCAAAATGTTGGATTCCAAGGAGCATTAATCTGCACAGCATCGCTGTTACAAGATGATCCAGGTAGTTCTGCTGACTTGCCCAGGGAGCCTACACTTACTTTCATTTAGCAGATTCCATTGTCGTGCAAAGAGCTTGTGTGTGTCCTCAGTGTTGTGTTCAGAGGGAGCTTCTTGGATCTGCTTTCACAGCAGACCTCTCCTCTTGTGTTGTTCTCATCCCAGAGGAGCTTCTGTTGGAGCTTCTGCAGAGTCTTTCTCCTTTGAAATAGCTGTGTGCAACACCGGTACCGGGTCAAGGAGCTCTGTTCTACTCATTAGGTGGTACCCGAATGACACAGGTTTGTTCTGCATCTCACTGTTGTCTGTGGCATTTGGCTGCTGTTCAAAGCAGGTATAAGAAATATATATTTAAAAGATGCATGGTTCTGTCTAATAGCATTTATTTGGCAGGGTTTGGGAATGACAAAGCCTCATTCTTCTCCAATATTATTCTCCTCCCACTTTTTACCTGGCTGTAATGCCGAGTTTGTAAAATGCCTTTCTGTGTTTATATTGTAAGCTGAGAGGGAGAGTTTGTAACAGCAACATTGTATCAGTGTTTGGGTAGAACTTTATGACTGCAAATTCCCGTCATTGATGGAGAGGAGCTATTGCTTGGGTTTGGTTTGGTTTTGTTTTCCAAGGGAAATCAGGCTTCTGTTGACTTGTTTTGAGATTGTCTTCCTAGAAAATGAGGTTTTGAAAGCGAAACCTTACAAAGCACAGCATTCCCAAAGTCCCAACATCACAAACTTGAGATGGTGTGGGTGTAAGAACTGATGTGTTAGTTCTTTGCATGTTCCTCATGTGCAGCCCCAGGAGGCAGTTTAACAGGCATCGTTCTCATTGCTCATATAGTTGCACTTGTGGCTACATTTCCTATCTTTAATCTCCTGCCTTCCAAGAATGCATCTGCTCCATCATATTGTTCAGCTTGTGCTGCTTTAAATTTTATCATTAAAAACACTATTGGACAGTAAAGAATCAGTTTCCTGATGGATGCTTTCCCTGCCAACCAGAGATCCATGCTCAAACTGCTCAAAGTAATTGGGGAAAATGAAGTGAACAGGAAGCAGCATAACTGATGTCTCTATAAAAAGGGGGACCAGCCGAAGCTGTGGTGGGCTTATGGGGAACTCGAGGGTTACTTGCAGACTGGAATGTATTTGACTGTAAAGGAAAGCTTGCAGCTTGGAACTGTTTTTCTGTTCTAGTGGTGATGGTGGTAAAATATGATCCCAATTTACTCAGCAGTGTGCCTGCAAGGATAAGCTAATGAGTAGAAGCAGTAAGCGGAGTCTGCTCATTCCTGAGTCAGTGATATCCTTCCTCCTGCTTTCCAACTAAGGGTAGTTGCTAATCAACAGAGCTGTTCCAGACAAAATGCCAAAAGTCACTAGTGTTGCAGCAGTGCTCAGGGAGCTGAAAAAAATCACGGCTGGATGTATTCCTGTTGGATGGGAGCAGTCTTCTCCCTTCCCCCCCCCCCTCCTCCTTTTACATTTCTCTCCCGTGGAGAGTCAGACAGGATGGAAAAAGAGATATCTGTTGCGTTCTGTGGTCCTGATGCTGCTGGTACATAAATCCACCCCCAACCCCTCCTCCTTGGCCCCAGCATACTTGTCAAGAGAACTGTAAGTTCATCTGCCACTGGCTCCAGGCTGCCTCTCCTTCAGCCCTTATGATAAATGTTGGAGCTGTGGGTGGGTTTTACTCACTGTGCTGTGGCTGGGAGCAGTGACTGGGTGCAGTGCTCTCTCTTCTCTTTTAAAGGATTTGGGTGAAGAGCTGAGCTGTGTGACTTAATTCCTGTCCATGACTACAGTGAGAGCTATGCGTGAGCTCTGAGACTGTTGCACTTAGACTGCTTTTTTACTTATCAGTATTCACCTGTGATGTATTTAGCTTCTTAAAAAACACGAACAATTTATGTTGTTTTTTTCCATTTCACGTTGTTGTTTTCTCTTGTAGGCCCTTTGAAATTAATAAAAAAGAAAGAAATAATCCTAGTGGCTGCGTGCACTTGGCCAGACTTGTTTTCTCGCTGGGCTTTGTAACTTGATTAAATGTGATTAAGTGTACTCCGTGTCACTCTGGTTACTCCAGAGAGTGTCCACTGGCAGCACCCACCCACAGTGTTTTTTTCCTTTTGTGGATTATGATTGGAGGCATAATGGTTTATTACCAGTCAGCAGTAATACATGAACCCATTGCATCAGAGTGATTTGTTAATTATCTCTAACGTCAGATCAACAGACAATTTACATGTATAAAATACCACTTTAGAGACTGGTTTACAAATAAACATGGGCATAAGCTTTCTTTATCAAGGGGAGAAGTCATGTAGGAATCAATGTCCCAGGAAGCAACTGCTTTTCAAGTCCAGCCGTTGCTGTCACATACTTGAAGCTTCAAAATAAGCTTGATCTGAAGTGGGATGTCTCGTTTTTCTCCATTCACAATGCCTATAATTCCTGCTCAAAAAACCCACCAGCACATTTTTCTTCGATATGGAAATAGGAAGTAAAGCTCTGTTAATAAACTTGAGTGTTCTGTCAGGGAAGCGAAGTACGAGAACAAGCTAAAAATTCCTCTGTAAACAACTCACACTTAAATATGCTAGCAGATGTTATTCTATCACTTTGAACTGTGCATCACTGAAGTGTATTGGGATATCTTAAAATAGTCGGGGGTGGTGGCCAGAGGCTCTAGACTACTATAGATGGTGAGGCTGCTCTGCTGCAGCAATGAAATAAGCCAGAAGTACATGCTGCTAAGGTCATTTGCCTGCTCAAGGTCAGCGTGTTCAAAGTCAGCTGCTCGATTTGCCAGCATGGTTTTACCGTCAGCGTTACAGACCAGAGGAGAGTCCCGATAACGTGATAATGTACGGATTTGCTGCCGGGAGTGAATTGAGGCGCTCTGAACCATTTTCCCCCCTTTTAAAGTGGCAAGGCTGTGATTGCTGGTTTATTTCCTTATCTGAGCAGCCAGTGTTTAATGTGAAGATAAGCTTCTGTGCCTTGTGCTTGAAAACAAATTGTTGATTTGGCAAGTGTTTGTTTGCACTTGGTGTGCAGTGCTCATTAATTGTTTAATTGACTTCCTGTTGTGGACTTGTTTTGTGATTAACCGGGATCCAGCCTCAGCCATTAAAAGTGCCCTCCAGGGGTGGCAATCTCGGCTCATCCAAACCTCGCTTATCTGCATCCAAACCTTGCTTATCTGTCTACTTGATAATAAATGTAGTTTCACTCCTCTTATTTTCTAGTCAACATACTGTAGTCTCTCATACCTTATTATTCTCTGTGATGGAAGTAGAAAACAAGGATAGTTTTTCATGGGGAGGGAGCTGGCTGTAGAAAAGAATGATGGGGTTCCTGCAAATTGACAGCTGTTTTTATTCTCTCTGAGCACCCAGCAGAGTATCATAGGGATGGGAGAGAAGGAAATAGCAACCGGCGTTCTGGGCATAACGCACACAAAGCATTAGAAGGTGCCGTGTATCTGCTGAGATGCGAGCAGTTTCAGCCTGTGTTCTCAGTTAGTTGTGATGGTAGGTGCAGCAGCCTAAATGAGAGCACAGATGACAGTTCTCCTGGTGTTCAAATGTCTGTAGTTTGAAGAGAAGGGAAAACCTGTATAATATTAAAGGAGAAGGAGCTCTGCTCTTGTCGTGTTTCCCTTTGTTGAGGTCAACTGTGAAATTTATCATCAGTGAAACTTTGAGAAGCAGCTTTTATTTCTTACGCATCAGTTGTGCCTGAATGCGATCATTTATCTCGCTGCACTGATAGGTCACAAAGACTTGCTCATCCTTTCAGTTCATGTTTGTGTGCGTGTGTGGGTGTCTATCAGATATCTTAATTGTAGAAAACAGCAGTGTTGGTGTCAGGCTGTATTTGTAAATACTACGTCTAGCTCTTCCCACTGTCCCTGTCTTGAAAATATGGCTCTGTTTTCCTGTTGTAAGAGCAGGAGGTAACAGATCTCAATCAATGTGATGGAAACTGAAGCCTGCACCCCAGTCTGCGTCTTTTCCACCTGGCATGGTAGAGTTCACCTTTGCTGTGAAGGCAAGCTGCTTTGTGGGCTCTTTCTGCATGAGAACCTGACACCCAGCAGAAGCCTTGCTGCCCCTTGTGCCTGTTTGGCTGTGCACCTGCAGGCTGGGACAGCCACTCATATGTGGATGCAGCTTGGAGGGACAGGGCTACACCACAGGCAGGGCCTCATCATCCCCTCTAGTGCCCAAGTTAGAAAGCAAGCAAGTTGGGCAACTGCAAACAGGCAATGTGCATGCATGCAGAACTCCTTATACTTGGCTGGTTTTGCTCTGAACCAGCACATGACATACTATCCTGATTTAAAAAAACAAAAACAAACAAGCAAAAAATAGTCTTTTGTGATTTCTAGCATCAAGCAATAAATGGCAGAAGTGTCTGGCATACAAACTAGTACTGGGGATGTAATTAAGTAAAACTTATATGGGAGGGGGGTTAAAACTGAATATTACCATAGGGTTATCAGTTTAAAAGTTCTAAAACTGACTTGAGCTGTTAGAGTATGCTGTGGGTTGCAAACTGATAGCAGTACTTAATGGTGTTCCCATCATGGGGTGGATCACACTGGGCACAGTGATGTCTGGAGAGGGAATCAGTTTTGGGCTCCTGACCTCTCTGGAATGGTAGTTAGATGTGGGGTCGTGGGTCTCAGCATTTTTTGGTAATGTGAAGCTTAAAAAGTGAAACAGGAGGAAAGAAATGTGGATTATGCGATAAGACTTCTTACTTCACTTTGGTTTTTATCTAGGCTTGAATTATTTCAACGACTTCCACTTTTCAGTGTTGGAAAGCTTTGCTTTATGTGAAGAATTGCTGGGAAAGCCTTGTAGTTAAAGTTTGTCTGGATGATGATTAACTTCTATATGCAGAAGTCAAGTGTTTAACTCATAATGAAATTTATTTCTTGCTGTTTCTGTTATGGTCTGACTGCCCAACTGCTGGTTGAATGGAGCAAGTCTTTTATCACACAGAGTTGACACGCAGTGTAGTTTTTTCTTTGTCAATGCCACTTATGTCTTGCCCTGTGTAATTTCCCTACTGAACATAATGTTTGATCTTGGAAACAGCTGGTTTTGATTTGTGCGGGCTTAAAACACACCAAAATAGCAGGAAATTCTCAGGTATTTAACGAGGGGGGAAAAATTGTAACACCGTGATGTGTTAAATAAAAGGATAAGCAGGAATTAATGAGTTATTAGTGCCTGGAGGACTCTTGCACTCTCTTAATCCACTTCTGCGGTGCTGGTAGGGAATGCAGCAGGACCTGGAGTAGGTGAGGAAAGCAAGTCTGTGTAGCCACGTGGTGTTCCTGAAATAACGACTTCAGTGTCGCCTAAACCTAATTAACACTTCATTTCTGGCTGTTCTCAGGTTTGCTGGATATGATTTATGAAGTATTTATAAACAGGGAGCACTTTTTATGTTGTGTTTTTTACCTATAACACCATTTTTAGCTTGTGTACAGATGATATCAAATGACTTTATAGCACACTCTTCTAATGTAGAGGCGTCTGGTGTAAAATCAAACGAAAAGCCCCAAAACATATTCTGATATTTCAGCAGTGGGTTGGGTGCAGGTCGTACCCCTGCACAGCTTTGTAGCTTTTTCTGAAGCTTCAATGTTTTTGTGCCTGGAGAATCTGTCTGTGCTGAGATGCCAGCTGGATGCTGCTGGCTGGTGTGAGGTTAATGCCATTGAAAAGCCTGTTTGCACATTTGGTTAGCAGCATCTACAAGTAGATCATCCAGCCCTCAGGTAGGTATCCTGCCTGCGAAGTGACAAGGAGGAGGACAAGCTTGGGGGAGTGGGGGGAGACTAAATCACCTTCTTGTTGCCTTCTGAGGATGCTGAAGAAGGCAAAATAGGGATCCGAAATTGGTCATTGTTGTCTGGGGGGAAAAGTGGTACAGATACCAAAAGCCAGCAAAAACATGGTTTAATCAAGCCCAGCATTTGTCAGTGTGCTTGTTTGACGTTATTGTGGTGTAACAACAGATTCTTTTCTGTAGCAGAAAGGCTTGTAATATGTGAAAAGCTTCCCAGTCTCTAAAATGGCAATAATTGGTGTGGAACAGCACATATTCTAAGTGCTCTCTCCAGCTTGTTGCTCAGTGCTCGCTTCTCATGGTCGGCAGTTCCCCTCCAAGAAAAACAGGAAACTATGCTGGCAGGACAGGGAAGTTAGGGAGGAAAGCTGCGTGTGCCTCTGTTTATGGGACTGTGGATTCCCAGGTAGCAAAAAGGTAAGAGAGAAAAGGGAAGTTACAAGGGGGATATGTGCATTTTCTCAACCTAAGCACGCAAAAAATGGGGAGGGAAATGTATATGAGAAATGGCTGCTCTTCGAGTGAAGGGCCATACAGGCCTTTAAAGACTGGACTGGAGAAGTTGGAGGCGTCCTCAGTAGTCTGACACTTTAACAAAGTCTTGACCTTGGAGTTAGGCTGGACCAAGTAAATGATGCAGTACCTTAAATTTATTAAGAGATGTTATGTTTGTATTTAAAGGCTCTGTTGATGAAGAAGAAATGCAACTAGAAATACTCTAGCGCTTGCTTTGCTCCTTTGCCCAGTGAGGGCAAATTGAGGGTCGTCCAAGTTACTTCTGAATCATGGGTCTGTTTACTTTCAATAATTTATTCTGTATCGTTGCTCCCGAAAATCTTCTCAGAGCTGTATTTAATTTTTGTGGCAGACTTCTGTGAGCCTGAGCCTATGAGAAACTATGTGAAAAATGAAAACCAGCTCAGATTTGTTCCAAAATGCACTCCCATGCCTGCCACCCATAGGTTGGGATTCTTTGCATATTTCCACTGGGTACTGTTCTTTAACCAAAGCACCTAGAGCAGACGCTTCATTTGGGATATGAGTGCTACTAGGTGTTCCTAGGAGTCTGAGTTCCTCTTCTTCTCTGAAGGAAGAATACTTTGCCTGTAAAACAAGGTTCTTTTGGTTTTTTGGTGTTCTTTTTTTGGTGACATATGGGATTTGTTGGTGTAATTAGTCCGGTGGCTGGGGAATCCTCCTTAACTTGGAACCATGTGGCAGTACAGAGAATAGTGGTAATTCCTATTATGCCTGCTGGCCTGTAGTAAACGTGCAAGACCCAACATCTTCAACATGAAGCTCTTAAGGCACGTATACCTACAAGAGATTAAATGTGCAAGTGTTAGAGGAGCTCTTGGTTACGTTACAGGTAGGTAATGCTTTTCTCTGACAGTTGCTCACTAATCTGTGTGATTATTTGGAGTATTTAAGTACCTTCAGGTAAGCGGCCAGCTTTGCTGCTGTAATAACACCTTACATAACTGGGGCCTTCCCACGCGGCTTGCAGGCTTGAGGCTTAGTGACATGTTAGTTTGTAGAACGCTAAAGAGGTAGAGATGCAAGAAGAGCTGAAAGCAGACGATGTGTAATTAAGAACATTGCTTCGGAGTGGTTTTTTTTCTCTTTATTTTCTTAATCTGATGGCCATCATTTATTCTATTTGCAGTTTTTGTCACGTGGAATAGACTGCTGTTTGTTACTAAATAACTTGTAGCTGAAAGGAATTCTTACCTTTTTCCTGGGTATTAATCCATAGCATGGTTGAATGCGGTCTCTTTGTGAATGTTAACTTCTAACTTAAGCTGCTTTTTAAGGAAAGATTGTTAATATTTGCACCTTTTTGTTTATATTCAGACTACATTTTGAGTGTTTTCTTGCCATTAGCCATAGTCTCTTCTTTGAGCTTGCTTATGGCATGTGAAAACTGTCTAAATGCCCTGCAATGTGATTTGTGAAATGTGCATGTTTTACAAATGGGTATGTTGGGGTATTTTCTAATGCCTTTTACAAAATTAAGCACACATTTGTGCCAGATAGCAATGTCTTACCATTAGATTTCAATGGCAGTAGGATACGCTTCCCTTTGCATAGAGGGGGCAGTCTGTGTAATCTCATTATTTCTCCTGCATAACCCTTCAGTAACAGGTGGGAGAAGGCAAAGGGCTTTGGAACATGTACATCAGCCTTTAATAATCAGCTGAAACGCATAACACTAGCTCTGAATGATCAAAGATTCATTTAGTATCCAGTTCGTATAGTGGCTGACAGTAAAAACGTAAGTAGAGGCGCAGTAGTGAAGGCTAAGAAGGTACATGTGTGTCAATAGCTCCTCAGATGCTCTCCCAGCTGCTCCATCTGGGGCTCATGAGCTTCCTTTTGTCGGTTCTTTTGCTTCTGTTTTGAAAGACGCAAACTTTTAGCATGACCAAAAGCCAGCAGCAGAATCTCACAGTCCGGTTGCGTCTTCTGAAATAGGTTTTATACTCAGTGTGTGAAGAGATCCTGATCTGTCACAACAGATAGTTTCGTTGTGTGAGTGACCGATGTTTCAGAACGGAATCGTTGCCTGCTGGTTTTGCTGAGCCAGGCAAGTGTCTAGACAGATTGGGAAAACTGTTGGAAAGGTGATTTCCTGAAGCTGTGTGACCAGCTGCCCGAGCTGGGGGCTGCCCCTTGCTGACTGCAGCTGGCACGTCGGCATGTCTCGGCCCTTGCAAAAATGTTTTCTTTGGATTCCAGTCCTTGCATACTTTAACCTTGATGGTTATTCCCCACTGGCCCTTTAAAGGGCATTTTGTGCACCTTCATTAGGAATGGCCCTCCTCTGTCCTCCACTGAGCTTTATTAACCCCAGGAAACAAACAGGATTGCTGGGGGAGGGAAAAGGAAGTAGACTTTGGAATTCCTCTGTTTGCAACTACTTGTTTTGTTCCAGTTAATAAATATGATATCAAAATCAGTTCTTTTGTTTGTGTGAGAAGGGTTCACTCTAAGTTTGCTTTTAGTTAGATGCTGCATATGGAAATGAGTGAACAAAAAATAGCAGGTTTGTGCTGAAATCGGTCTTGGGCCCTGTGTGGAAAAAGGGTGAGCTGCTTTCTCTTCCTGTTCCTGCCCTGCAAAAAGGGAAGGGAAGGGAAGGGAAGGGAAGGAAAGGGAAGGAAAGGGAAGGGAAGGGAAGGGAAGGGAAGGGAAGGGAAGGGAAGGGAAGGGAAGGGAAGGGAAGGGAAGGGAAGGGAAGGGAAGGGAGAGCTCTGCAGAGGTGACAGCACAGGCCTTGTTTCCCTGAGGCCTTACCCTGAGTGTGTGGCAGTGCAGCAGGTGGTTGCTTCAGTTCTCTCCTTATAGCTTGCTTATCCTGCTATTAATAAATCTCCTAGGTAGCATGTGTGTGTTAAGAAGTGGGTGGAGAAAGTAACTGTACCTATTGTGAGTCAACAGTCAGTTTTTATGGCATTGAAATGTTTCTATGTTTAAAAAAGAAAAAAGCCTCAAAAAAGAAAAAATCACCAATGTAGAAAAATCAGATACTCAACATTTAGCCTTCTGACCTGTGAGTGATGCATGTTCTGATTTCGTTAGAACAGGTAATCCTGTGTCATGCAGCTCTTGAATGTTCTTTACAGCATTTTTTAGAGCATTTTGGGAGCAAATTCATGATGAGCTTGTTGTAATAGCGTACATGGGATAAAGAAAATAGCTTATAGGTTTGTTCTGGAAATGATGACTTGACAGTAGCCTCTGGCAGCAGAATGTAGCCATCAATAGTGTGTTAATCCAGTTAAGTAGAGAGCCTTTCATAGGGAAATACAGGTCATGTGTGCTAGCTAAATAATTATGTTTAAAGTAATCATGGAACCTGTAAACATTGCCTCTATATCTTTTATGATTGCTTTGATGTTCTTATGGCACAGCAGTAATGGTAGCACACTTGGTGTGGTTTTTGGTGCTATTTTGGAATGTTCTGATCTGAAACTGTGTTGAAATATGAGAATTAACTTTGCTAAATTTTGCCTATTCCTTTTACTATTTAGCAAACAGCGAACAATATGGCAGTTCTAATTGCACTTGGGGGTTCAGTTCAGTTCATTCTCTTTCCCCACTAAATACGAGTTTAGTAATTTCACAGTTAAGCAACAGTTTAATTCAGCTAGAATCAAGGAGATACCACGTTAAATGCATGATTGCTTTATACAGTTAACATCTGTTTTTAACTTCAGTCTCTTAACTTATAGACTTTGTTTAAACATTTTGTATCCACGCTGAAGAGTGAAACAAAGAAACTATGATTTCACTTGTCTCTCATTTCAGTGGGTATTCTGGCACCAGTGAGGGATAAGAAATACACAACACAGTGAGGTATGTGCTTATACTGTAGAATGAAGCCTGTTTGTGGTAGCTCTTTTTGACTTGGTAGAGCTGGTAACATGATGCACTGTTCAGATTACTGTGCTGTTCTTGATTAAAAGATACTGCCATAGATTGCTTCTATTTGTTTAGGGCTGAATGTGGGGTTTTGTTTTGTGTTGCTCCCTTCCTATAAAACTAATTAAGCAAAGTTAAACGCTTCGTCTGGGTTGATAAAAATCTGGTAAAGTCTTGTAGGACAGTTCAAATGGAATGCGTATGAGCTGAAGAGATACGCAATTGGAGTCTGTTGGTTTTTATTGTGTTTAAAATAACAGAGATGGTGTAGAAACTGATTTAGTATCTTCAAGAAACTTTCACACCTATGGTTTTGTAACTCGTATAAATTTGTGTATGTCAGGTTTAAAACAAGTCAGTCCATAGGTATAATCCTCTGTTATAATTATGTATGTGATCACTTCTCATTCTCTGGAGTTATAACCACTTTTGTAATCATAATACTATATTGATATATAACACATAACGCACGTTAAAGTGAATGCTATAATATTACATTGGCCATCCTCAGACAGCATCAAAAGGTAGGCAGGATGTCATGATCTCTGGTTTGCAATAGGACTATCTTGCCTTTTTGTTTTTAATTTGTCCTTTTTTTTTTTTTTTTCTGTTGTTTGAGGTTTCTAAGTAGGTAAAGACATCTCTCCTTGTTACTTCACCAAGGCAGCTTTTTGTCTTCGCATACTCTCAGTACCATAGCAAGACTTGGCAAATCCCTGACACACATTTTGTAAGCTGTAGTGACTTTTATCTTCAGATTATCATTCTTTCAAAAAGGAAAAAAATAAGCAGCTTGTCTTAGAAGTCTGCTGGGTTTTATGTCTTTTCCAGTCAGTTATTTTTAGTTGTTTTCCTACAGTCTTAGATTGTAGTACAGGCTGATTTCCCCAAGGGTATTCGCAGCTTCAGAGACAGAAAATAATACTGAAAAGAGTAAGCCACTCATCTAGTCTTGTTCTCAAATGACTAATGAAAGTACTCATATTTGTCATTATTCTCTTGTGGATTCTTTTCCTCTTAAGGTTATGTTACTGTTCTCTAAGTCTCTGGTCTCTTGATTTTGATATAGTCCTGATGGAGTTCTTTCTTTCTAACTTTGTTCTCAAGAAGTTATTTCTGTGTAGGGCTCCCAAGTATTCCAGCTTCTCTGTGGTTGCATGCTTATAGATAATTTTGCTCACTAGTGTCCTGGCGAAGTTATTAACGTACTTGTTGTTTATAGAGCCTCTTCAAAGTTGTTTGACAGCAGTTCTTTCTGGATAACCCTAAGCAAATGTATGGGAATTACTACCAGGGTTTCTCTTGAGTATATTGCTCCTCTGCTTGTTCATGCTATAGCCTATCATCTCTTAAATCTAGTCAGTAAAAATTCCTCTTAGTGCTGTCAGTCTTCATCTAGATTTCATTAGGTAAATAATGATTCAAGCTGATCTGGGGGAAATTTCATGTTACATCCCATTGAGATGATGGCAGTGATCCTGTCTGATTTCACCTATAACCTTTGGCCAATACCAGCAACCAAAAACAACGAAAGGAATGTCATAAATTTGACGCTAAAGGAAATATGGTCTCTCTCTTACTGAAGGCACAACAAGGCCAATGGTGTCAGAAGCCTCACTAAAAAGCGAGGGTGTAAGCTAGAATAGCTGTGCTCCCACCCTTTGTTAGGGATGAGTCCTGGGGCTGCTACCAAAGATGATGCTGGTGGTGAAGGAATATGTATATGGTACCAAAGTGGCATGTTGTGCACCTTTTTTCTGTGTACTTTATATTATATATGAAACAGGGAGAAATCCCAATAGTTTTATTTTTGCAGATTTTGTTAGCAATTGGTATTTTTGGTAAATATTTAGATGGTTTGTTTTGCTGGTTATTTGATAATTGAAGTTCTCTTGAAATCATATGGATCAGGGCTATTGTGTGGTATTTATGTCAATTCTTGGTATTTAGGAGTGCTTCATAATCTTTATTTGTATTCTAGTAATGCATTCTTAATAGTATAATGAAAGAACAGTCGTGTTCTTGAAGTAACTCCTGCTATTTCCCCCCCCCCCCAAGTTCAGGAAACGTTTATTGCTTCTCACACTTGGGCAGCAGAGTTTCCTGCAGAGATTTGTGAAATTCTGTGAAGTATTATCTCAAAATATAGAGAAGAACTGGCAGGGGAAACAGTGTACATCTCCTTCTTCTTGGGAAGGCAGCAGGCCACGAGCAGCCAGTTTGCTGAGGGTCTGGTCTTTGCTGCTTCAGTTGATATCATCAAAAGGTGTTTCCTTTTGTTGGGTGAATGGCTGTCTGTAGCAGGAACAGAATGAGGGTTTTAGTCATAAGTAACGAGCTGCTCCCAATTATTGGCGACCTGGACTGTATTTGCTTCAATGAAAGGCTCCCATTTTTATCCATTTATTATCAAGATGCCATTATTATCTATTTTTTCCTCTTTAAGCCATGCTGTTTGCTTTTAACCTTTGTTTGCTATGAGAGCAAAATATAACTTTCTACTTGATTGAAACTAATGGCTGGTGGATTCTAGTTTAGCCTGCATTCCTCTTTGGTGTGGCTGTAGAGGGCCCGCTCTTGGTGCTAGAGGTCACGCAAGAAGCTCTTTCAAAGGGAAATCAAAGCTAAAAGCGAAGAAAATGGAACACTGCTGTAGTGAGAAGCAGAAATGGCAAAGAGAACTTCTATGCTTTAGTATTTGGGTAGAGTGCCTTGAATGTTTCCATGTAATGGTGCTTTAAAAATATTTGCAATGCGGAGCCTGCAGAAATGCTGGGCTTTTTGCAGTCGCATTCCTGTTGCAGCGTGCTGTCAGGTTCTGATATGACATCAATCTGGATGTAATGGATACATAGTTAAGCAGTTTATTTTAGGATCTGAAACTCTTCTAAGAATAGAGTGGCTCTCCTTTCAACAGGAAAGGACAAATAAATTAAAATGTGATACCAGGGAAGGAAAAAATAGGGAGAAAAAACAGAGCAAAGTATCTAAAGGGAGGAAAAAAAAATGGGAAAATAAGTACAACAACATGAACGGTGGGAGTTCAAGGCTGGAGAAGAATATGTGGAGGACTTGAATATGGATTCTTTGAGCAGGCTGTGGTACGGTGGCAAGCAGGTGATGCGACATGCTGGAAGGCTGAAGTCTTACAGTCTAGCCTACGAAAATAGACTTGTGTAATTTTCCTTGCTGGTGGTCCTTAGGTTTAGTGGCACGAGGGAGGAAGGAATAACCTTTCAGATTTCCAGTTTTGGCAGAATGGTGTCAGTTTCTTACCCTGGTGCCCAAAAAGTTTAAGCTTTGTAGTATTTACTTGTGATTGTGTCTGTAGAATCACTAAAACACTAGTGAGAACATTACTTGTTCTGATGGTGTCATATTTTACACCAGGGATCTAATCATAGAAACCAGAAGGGGAAAAACTTACCAGGTCATCCAGTCTGTTCGCTTGCCAGAACATCATAAATTAGTACAGCATTACACAAGTGAAAACGAAGGTTGGTGAACATCACTGTATACTGTATGTTCAGAGCATTTTTGTATTCTTTTTTTGTATAGATCAACAGATCTGAATAAAATGTTGTGCCAGGTCTACGTGTTGGCAGTAGACTTAGGACCTGAAAGTGTTTCAGAATATTTTTGTTCACCAAAAAGCCTCTACCACAGTAACCTTGAGCAAGCAGATTTAATTTCATGTGTGTTTACCCACCTGCCCCAGTTGCTGCTCTGTGGATTTTTTTTTTTGCCATAAATGAACTGATGCTTCTGTTCATTTACTCTTTTTATTTTCTGCTTAGCAGCTGACATGGCTATTAAGTGACTAGGTAATACTTTATATCCAAAGTGAAGTTGATTTTGGTGTTCCATTTATCTGGGGAACAGGGCACGGATCTCCTGTGTTGAGCTGTGGCATCAGTTCTTGTTGCTGGACCCTTTGTTTTTGGATGGCCTGTAGTTTGAACATTGCAAAATTAAGTGATCAAATGTTAATGTGATATAATCCTTTTTAAATGATAACTTCTTCAATAGCTCTCTCACTTGTTTCCCTTTTTAAACAGACCAACTTAACAAGTGTACTGTCTGTTTCCTGGGATCACGTTATTGGTGTTGGTGCTTGAATTGACAGTTTCTTTAATCCAATATCCCTGCATAAAATGCATGTAATAAAGATACTGACCTTTTATCTAAAATTACAGCTTCCTTTTCTCCTGACAGGCTGTGACATGGGCAACAACCTTCAGTTTACAAGTCATGATGGTAGATACTGGAATTCATACATGTAGAACACTATTAGAAAGGTAAATAGGATAAACATGGTAGTTTGTGTGAATACAGAGTGACCTCCAAATACGAGGCAGATAAATGATGTGAAATCAATCTGACCGGTTTTTGGTGAGCTTTCTATAATTCAAACAATGTAATTTAAGTCAAATGTTGTCAGTCAATTGCAAAACTCCATCAGATCATCGCCGGGAACCAGTCAGATGGGTGCACATCAGCAGTGAAAATCTTTTCACAGCAGAGGAGGATGCTAGAAGATCTTTGTACCTTTTCAGATAGCTCTACGGCTTGTTTACTTCCAGTGCAATATGCCCACAGGAAGAACTGTTGTGCAACAGATAAGTGCTAGAAAGTAGCTTCACTGAATGGTTTGTGGCTCTCATGGCTGTGCTGCAGGCCTGACATGTGCACTTGCTCTGATGTGGGACCTGAATACAAGTGCTTTTGCAGGAGTTGGTCCTGTTTTCTTTTTGTTTTCTAGCTACTTAGTATAATATGTTAAGACACACGTGGTTCTTGACATGACAGCTGTATATCCTTGTATTGTTGGGCTTTATACCTGAGCTATGCCAAAGTGGGAATCCTATTTTAAAATAAAGGAAGGAGGAGAAAAAAAAGAAATAAATGACCCTTGGTATCTTCAGCTTATGTTTGGGTACTGCAAGTCCATGCACACTCTAATGGAAATAGTGCTTTGTACTCCCACTAAATCAATAACAACTAGGCAAAGGGATGGGAATTAAGATCTTACTTTTCTTTAGTGCACTCTGATTTATGAAGCCTTCAAATCTGCCAGACTGAACCATTGTAATTTTTCTTCCTTGCTTTTTCAGTGCTGGAGAGCAATGCTTGTGCTTGCTGCATGCAAATGCACACAATCAAGCTCTGCCCAGGCGGAGGTGGTTCTGCATCCTGGCTGCTCCACCACCTGGGCACAAATTAAGGGGCTGTGTGTGTAATGATGTATTCCATAGGAAGGCAGCAGATGAGGTAACTTCTCTCTTGGAAAGAGAAAGCATTGGTTTTTGTTTCTTTTCAATCATTATATGATTTAGTGTTTTTTTTCTGTAGGTATAGTAAAGGGAAGGACGGTTGGACTAGATGATCTTGTAGGTCCTTTCCAACCTTGTGATTCTATGATTCTATGATCATGCAGTGCATGCAGCATCTTCAAGTGGTCCGTAAGAGTGGAGTGCTGTGCATAGATGCATGCTGATGGCGAGGGCAGAGGTAATGTCCAGGTTGCACCTTCATTTGCCAGCCTCTACTCTTACAATAGCACACTGTGAGATAGGTAACCCCAGTTGGTATTTTGTGTATTGACACTGTGCTATCCAAAACGGGGATAAAAGGTATTAAATTGCAGACATTATTCACTAGTAAAACATGTGAAGAATTTCTCCGTACATGGAATTTTCTTCTTTCTATTGCTGTATCAGTATCTCCTTTGCTTAAGTTTCATTTAATTCAAAAGCTATTCAGTGCATCAAATACGTAAATAAGTCACTTAGTAAGCTTGTTAGATTCTGCTTTGATTTCCTCTTCTCTCTTGTTCTCCCTTCTTGATTTTAAACCCTACGTTTAAATTAACTCTTTTTTTTGCAGTGATTGTTCCTTTTTTTTCCTCAATAGTTACATAGTTGGGTCACTCTCCTATAAGGTTTTTAAATCCTTTCTCTTTTTCAGGGTCAGGGTTCAAAGTTAGTGGCAGCTGCATGTTAATCTCATGTTATGTTCCTATGTATATGTAACTGATGTAGTGGTGGAAGGCTGTGGTGCTGGGGAGGACTGTCTAGCAATGGAACATTATGTTGGCTTGTGGAAAAGTTAGTTGATGCTAAAACGAAGCCTCTTCTGTCAGGAAATGACAATTCCTTTTGCGCAGTGCCGTGGACAACACCATAGCAATAATGTACCCCTAGAAGTTTGCATGAGATAGAGTGACTCATTTCCTCCTGTCTCCACTATCGCTTGCCACACCAGCACCTGCTGTTCTCCAGCACTCCTTCAAAGGAGGAATGGAATTGTGAATGAGGGATAACTCCTCATCTCTTCTTGCACATATTTGTCCTTCTTGTCTTTCGTGATATGTGGTGACATGGCCCTGAACTGTAAAGGAATATCTGTTTCTTTCCTACTGTGTAAAAGGTATAGATGCTCAGAGTCTCTTTCTGAGCATTTGTGTTTTTGTTCTCAATTTAAATCCTCTTTAGAGATAAAAAACAAAATAATCAGAACTTGCTAGTTATGAGCTGCTGGGTGTCTAATTGTCTCATAGTTGAAAGTACACTCGAAACTGTACAGGGAAATCCAGACTGTGAATGTTTAGATGCAGTTTCTCTTTAGATTGACAGCAGTGATGCTTATAAAGAACTAGGAGGAAAACTTGTTGTTTGGCAACATGTATATATCTGGTGTTGTATATTGTGCTTGTATTTCAAAGACCAGAAGTACATTAAGACAACACTACCAGTCTATATTCTGACATCTGAATGGGCTTAAAAACAAGAGACAGCTGAACTATGAGACTGGTTTGGTTTGGCTTTAAAATCGATTTGGTGAACTTCTAACCTGTAATGCGACTTTTGAAAGAGTCATGAAGAAGGGCGAATACTTGTTTGTTTCAGTCTATGGGGGTAGCTTGAGTAACTCTTTATCTTCATGCAATTAAAATAATTTTAGTGTGCAGGAAACAAGAAATACGTATGTCACCAGATTCATGATCTGGTATTAGAAACTTTACTGTAGCAGAAGGTTCTAATTCTACCTGGTTTTATTGTATGTTGATACGACAAGAACCCTGTGTTGTAAGAAACTTATTGTTTAAGGTCTGGGGCAGTTGTGGGTCTTATTTTTTTGCCAGTCTCTTCCTTAAAACTGTATACATTTTTCACCTCAGTAGCGGTCAAAGACTAATTTAACTCTGGCTTAAAAAAGCAAAACAAACAAACAAAACCCCCACGATGGTATATTTATATTTGCATCAGTTAATCTTAAAGGGCTGGGGGATTCCCTGGGTTCTTTGTCATGAGGTAGAATGTTAAAAGACCTGACTGCTTCTCTTCCATTATTTTATGTAATTTAAGTGATTTGATTTCTTCACTGAAATTCTGTAGTTCTAACCAGAATTTCTTCTTTCACCTGAGTCTCTTCAGTTCTTTAATTGATATGATCCTTCTCTGCATCTTTTCTATTTGATGTATCCTTTTTCAGATGGGGGTGACCTAATCTGAACACAGAATTCAAAAGTGAACACACTATTCAAGGTGAGGGGATATCACTAGTTTTATATAAGGCTTATGTCTTTCTCACTTAAAAATAGGTACCAATAGCCTGATTATTTTTGGTCCCAGTTTAATGTATTTTTCTCGAGTAATCTATAAAGTGATCTAGATTTTTTTTTTCTCCATTGGGTATATAATTTGTGAGCAGTCAAGTAATTCATGAATGAATGATTTACGTGAATTTTCAGTGTTTTACTATACACCATGAATGTGCTACTGCCTGTTATTGTGTTGTTGTAATTACATAGTTGAAATTCCTTCTGAAGTCCATCACAAACACACTTGAGAACCAGCTGTTGTTTAGAAACTTCATCATCCATAAATTTGGTCATTATGTGATTCAGTCTCATTGCCTCCACCAGATTATTAATTGTGCTTGTGTACGTGTTTCTAAATAACCGAGTGCTGATAATTTGATTAGGATCTCTCCAGCCTTGAATCTTTGCTATATTCCTTCAGATCTAGAAAGGTTTGTACTCCTCCATTTATGACAGACTCTAATTGTAAAGGAATTGGATGTGAGCATATTTGCTAGAGTGCCTATTGTTATAACAAATTACTCTTTGCTCTTCTAGGCCTCCTTTCTTTATAAGGATGACACATCTCACAGCCCTTGTCTAGTTATAACTTTAATAATGCATGTGCTTAGATTCTGTGAGTAGTTGTAGTTCCAAAATGCCAGGTTTGTAATCCATTTTGACTCCATTCACTGTTGAACTTGTGTAAGTTCCACCTCCTTTTTCTTGATCAATAAGATGGTTTTGAACGGCTCATTAGCAAAAGAAAAAACCATGCACTGCCCTTCTGATGACTTGGTTGTGTTGGTATTTGTTGTAATCATGACTGTTGTACCCAGAGCAGATGAATTATTAGGCACTGTGAAATGAAACAGTGGTAAGAAGGGGCAGTAATGTTCCGTCTATATAAGAAGAGTATGCATTTTGTCTTATGTTCCTTTGTTAGAAATATTGTCTGCATTTCCCTTTGGCTATACAAATGTGTAGAAGCCAAAATATATGGAGAACCAGTATTACATTTTTTTACTCAGGGTACTTAAAAGTTTCAAACTTAAAATACAATATTGCAAAAGAGTGTTACTGTGAAACCAGTAACAAAGTGGCAAGCTGCTAGAATTCCCAATGGTCAGCATCTCTGGAATATTAAGTAGCACCTGGGGAGAGGAAGTGACTCTGCTTTCCTCATAAGGCCCTGTTATCTTCAGCTGCCAGTGTGGAGGTTGGCGGCTAAAGGGTTCGGTCTTGGAAAGAGCCACGATGTGTTGAAAGGAGTGGGAGATGTGAGGGGAGGAGGGCTATTTCTGTGTGCCATAAATACAGCAGTGCCACGTGGCAGGCAGTGGGTACCGACAGCCTTTGTACTGCCGAAGAGAAAGATTCTGGTTTCTTTGATGTGTGAGGAGGTGTGATTGCTGCAAGGCCTTTGGGAGAACGTCTGAAGTACTATTTCTGCATTCAGCTGAATGTTATGTATATGAGCAGTGCTAGGAAGCTGCTGTTTTATTGTAGTTCATACTGTTCATCAACTCTCATTATCTGTTGGCTTTTAGCTTTTTCATTTACTTGTTCCTTGACATCAGAGTTCTGACCAGTGTTTTCTGGATAATGATCGTTGGAAGTGGCTTAGGCTTCTTACACCTTTTGTCCCGAGGTGTTATTGATTCTTGTTCTTTTTTGCTCTTTGTAACTCCACTGTGAGGGTTGGAGGAGTTCTTATTGAGGAATTATTTGTTTATTTTGTTGCTTTGTTCTAAGCTGACTAGCTCTGAACCTCACTCACTTCACAAGGAGTTCTGATCATGAAGTGAATTAATATAACAAGTGGTGTGGTATTTTCCTCAGAAGCTTGCAAGATATGCATGGAATAGTCTGTATATTCGTGATCTGTGCTGCAATAAGTAGAAGCATTACCATCCAAATGAGGCCAAAGTAAATACTCACTTGCATCTCCTGCCTGTTTGAGTATTTCCATCAATTGAAAAAGCCTGCTTTGGGAGAGATGAATTGAGTTGTGCTGCACCAAGTGAGAAAGAAGCATTTCACGTCTTTCTGCCTAGGAGCTGTTGCTGTATGAAGTGGATGTTTCCAGAAGGGTGTGAGGGGCACGGCTGCAGCCCCCTCCAGGCCTGTGGATCTCATGGTGGGATGGCAGAGCTTCTGGGTGCAAGTGAAGAACTTTTGGATGTTTATGTTTGGAAATACAGCAAGAAAGCTTTCTGCTTTCTGTCATTGTATCTGCCCGTATCCTTCTTTAATTTGCAATCCTATCTCTCAAAAGAGATGAGCGTCAGACTGACTGACGGTGGCTATTTTTGTACAGCACAGATATTAACTGTTGGGTAAATATAAGAGGTTTCTGAAGAGCTTATTTTAGCAGAAGCATTTGTTAAAGTTGCTATATCCATAGGCTCTGTGTATGTTCATTAACTATTCAGAGCTGTAACACAATACAACAAAAGGAAGCATATTTTCACAGAGATCTATAACAACAGGGTGCAGCGGGGCATCCAGCCAACAGTTGAATGCAGACGTTTCTTGCTGCTATTTCCAGTCTTGTGGCATGTAGATATATTACATTTATTTCTCAGATAACAAAACTAGCTAATACTTACTGCGGTGTCATGATCCTGCATTGCAAAAATACATGTTTAAGCTCGAGAAGTTAAATGTAACCAGATCTTTGAATATAGCAGAAAACTGAGCCTCTCTAGTTTCCTTGCTAGTGACAAGATTCGTCCTTCGTATAACTGCACCCAGTTTGTGAGCAGAGTGAGAAGCTAAGCATCGGCACAAATGGGAAGTGTTAGCATTTCACATTGACACTGCCCTGTCAATTTCTTATCTCTGGAAAGTCTCAGATTTTTCCCATAGCAGAAGCCTCAGGGTTTTTGCTGGACAAAGATGGGGCAGAATTTCAGGAGCCTTTCCTGTAATGAACATCTGTCTCTCTTTGGAGCCAAGTTTGGCAGACTTAAGCTGCACCACAGGTGGGCCTGAAGAGAGAGCCCATAGGTGCATCAGTGAACATGTCTGGCCAACCTTGTTGCTTTTAAGTCATATGCATGTCAAAAGTCAAGAAGATAGTTCTGCTCTTGGCTGCTGTTTTCCAGTATAGCATGAAGCAGGACATTGCATTTCTGTGAACTAAAAGAGTGTTTTTATAAAGGTAAATGCGTGAGAAGATAAATAAATGGGAATTTATTACATTAAGAGGTTGTTTTGTTTGTGGAACATTAAAATGACACAGCAACGTGTGTAACTTTTATAAGCTTTTACATGGATGAGCAATGAGGATTTTTCCCAGCAGCCTGTGCTGTGGTCAGTTGAATTCTACTGTTCAGCCCAGTTGTAATGTGAATTATTGTGTTGGTTTTGATTGTCTTCATGCTGTTCTGTCACGTGCTAAGATAACAACAGATTGTAATTTTAAAACTAAATCACATTATAGCTTGAACAAACCAGAGGGGAGGCTTAAAAAGAGCAAATGTAATTAAAGCTGATGCCTGCGGAATGCTTGAGTTTTGTTCAATGCGAACAGAAATGTTAAAAGCCCTTTTAGCAGCTGTGTCAATGCCAATTTTTGCAGTTGTTGAGTAGAGAAATAAATTTCAGTGTTGTTGTTGAAATAATTCACTTTTGTTTTAAGTGGAAAAACAAGACCTGGTCTATTTAGTAGGTGCAGTGGTGTCATTGAAATGGTTCAAGAATGGCTCGTCTTGTATTAATTTGAGAGCATAAGGGATTTGCAGTTATGTAATTGAACTGATGTTTTAAATAAACAGAGTGTACTTTCCAGGTTAAAAGCATGAGAGTGTATTTTCAGATAAAATTTGGTTGTTTTTTGTTTTGACCCAAATCAATGTGTTTTCTTTAGGATGTAGTTACAGGTGTACAGCGTCGAGCAAATGAATCGCTCAGGATGCGCTGGAGGAAAGGCAAAAACAATGAATCCTTTGTGTTCTCTTTCTCACACATATTGCTTATTTTCATGTGCATAGGAAGCAAACTGATAAATAACATCTCAGAGCGACTAAATTATTACAGCAGGTTATGTAGACAAAGTAAAGTGCAGGTTCTGATGCTGTGGTTTTAACAAAGCGATTAGTCTGTGTTTTCAAATAACAGATGTTTTTGTCATTGGATTGTTGAATTGTCTTTTTACCCTGAGGAAAAAATCCAATAACCATATTTAATTTGCAGAGCACCAGAGATCATACTGGGATTGCCGTTTTGTGAAGCCATAGACATGTGGTCATTAGGGTGTGTGATTGCAGAGCTGTTTCTCGGATGGCCACTGTACCCAGGAGCACTGGAATATGACCAGGTAGTAGAAAAACTTTCACAGACATATGCTCTCTTTATGCAGTTTCAGTATTTCAGATACTTAAACTGAGAATTTCAAATGCTAATAACATCCCTTAATAAGCAGTATTTCTTCAAGTCTGTTTGATGCTTTTAATTTAGTGTTAATGATTGCCCTAAAAACATAAATCCTGTTTCTAGAATGAACTGTATATTATGCTGCTTTTCTGAATACAACTGAAATTGTTTTTTCCCCCCTCTATCTTGTAAAATATATATTTATATTGAAGCTGTTTTATCTGATGGAAACCTGAGTTTGAGGACATCACTGTTGCTTTATAGCCTTCCTTTTAATTGCTGGGAATGGGTTGAGTCAGGAAAACCTGTACTTACAGAATCACAGAATCACAGAATTACCCGGGTTGGAAGGGACCTCAAGGATCATGTAGTTCCAGCCCCCCTGCCTAGCAGGGCCACCAAACATACACATTTACTAGATCAGGTTGCCCAGGGCCCTGTCCAACCTGGTCTTGAACACCTCCAAGGATGGGGCATCCACAACCTCACTGGGCAGCCTGTTCCAGGACCTAACCACCCTTCTAGTAAAGAACTTTCCCCTAACATCCAACCTAAATCTTCCCTCCTTCAACTTAAAACCATTTCCCCTAGTCCTGCTATTATCAGCCCTTTCGAAGAGTTTACTCCCCTCCTGGGAGTAAGTTCCCTTCAGGTATTGAAAGGCTGCAATGAGGTCACCTCGCAACCTTCTCTTCTCCAGGCTGAACAAACCCAACTCCCTCAGCCTGTCCTCATAGGGGAGGTGCTCCAGCCCCCTGATCATCTTTGTGGCCCTCCTCTGGACCCTTTCCAAAATCTCCATATCTTTTTTGTACTGAGGGCTCCACACCTGGACACAGTACTCCAGATGGGGCCTCACAAGAGCAGAGAGGTCTTATTTTCTAATATAATGTGAATATAAAGTCAGTGGTAGGATAATCAGAATTCTGATTTCTCCTTCACTTTTGGACTTCGAAAGTGAAGAAGGCTCTTGGAAATCCCAATTGTAACAGCACTGGCTTATTATTAACTTCTGCATCTTTGATTCAGCATGCAGTTGTAGCACAGTTCCTCCAGCACATTGGTTTAGGTTATTCCGATCCTGATCTTCATACCCCAGGCTTCTGGCTTCCTGTGCTTGAAGACAGGAGTTACTTTTAGAAAAGTCTTATTGTCAAAACCACTGTCAGGAAATAGAGTGATTTGTTTTGTTTTGTTGATTTGTTAAGATTTCATTTTATTGTTTCCCTTGTTTATACAAAATACAGTGTTTCCTGGGTAGGAAGTGAGCTGTGAGTGGAACATGGATTGAGGTTGACTGGTTTGCAGAAAACATTTAGGAACTGTATTGCTCTTAAAATATAGAAGGAAAGAGCAATATAATTAATTGCATTGTTTAAAGAAAAATTGAAGACATTTGGTTTTGAAATTATTTGAAATACCATCTCAGAGATTGATAAGAGCTTGGCAGGCCTATTTATTTATTATTTTTAAAAGAAACTGCAGAAAGAGATCCAGACATATATGAAAGGTCACAATGTGTAATGTCCAGATTTGCTTCCACTCTTGCCCCCTACTGCTGTAAGTAACAGCTAGTAGGAGTGATGCTTTGGAGGAGGAAGCTGTAAGCCCAGTTCACAACCTGATCGTGATGCTACATTCAGGTTGACTCTGCTCCTGGATGTCTAATATAGCTTTGGACCATGTTGTCTGTCATGTAGGATGAAAATGGAATTTCAGTGATCGAATATTCTGACCTGGTCCTGATTCCATCCTGAAATTAACTTGCGATTATTAATGATGGCAGAAACCCATTAGCTGATTCCACAACTGAGGGCCTCTGACTTTGGAGCTTTATGCTTGTACTGCTCTCTGTACTATCTCATCATTAGTAGAGTCTTTTTTAGAATAGATTGGGATCTTAGTTTAAAAACAAACAAAACAACAACAACAAAACAATCTTCTTTCTCCCATTGCAGCAGTCTTGTATGTGGAAAATAGGCAAACAAAATTTAAAGACAGCCACATCGATCGAGTTTGCTAGAAGCATCAGTTGATAAGTCGATATATCAACTTGGTTCCCACACTGGAAGAGGAGCCATCCCCTCTTCTGCACCATCAGTAATGGCCTTGTTTTAGGCAGGCTTGTCATCATGCTCAGCCATGTCTGCTAAATTTGCTGCAGAGAAATCTGCTTTATCGTTTTACTCAATGTACATGAGTACAGCAACTGTAGGAGATGGCTTTCAAGGAAATTCCCTTCCTTCTGGTATATGATGTGTCACCTAGTGAATGAATGGGCAAATGCTTTATGTTGCATTTTCTCTTTCCCTGTGAGTGACAGCCAACAAGCCTAGACCTTGAATGAAAATGAAGATAATAACTCAGAGCTTATGAATATATTCAGTAACAGCTGCACTTCTTAGTAGGAAGTAGCCACATCATCTGAGCCTTAATGCTCACCATCAAAGGCCCAGGTGCTTAAATGTCAAATTTTTGAACTAATGCACTGTTTTATCTCTCATAAATTCTAAGCCTGAATAAAGTGCTAAATTCTAAGCAAACTAGAAATATTTATGATAGCCTGGCTCTGTCTTTATTCCATGATGTCAAGAATTATGGACTTTCCATTTTCCATGAGCTTTCTTCATCTTAGATGCTTGCTCTCTAGTCCTATATTGACTATGAAACTCTTCTGGTATTTTCTTGCTTTCTCCTTCTGATTCCCCTTTCTTCATTCCCTGGGAGTCCCCAGCTGCTCTGGTTTTTCCATGGTCAACCCATCTGTATACAGATTCTGTATACAAGCAAATCTCTCACGCTAGTTTTCATATTTAGAATTAATGCATGATATTTAGGATTAGAATGGGTTGAGGATGACAGCAGTTCTCCTTAGGCCCTTGTACCTGTGACTGAACTTGAAAAGCTGCAGTGGTTTGTTTCTGTATAGCTGCCTCTGAAAGAGCGAGGAAACAATACCAAGCATTCAGTTCTATGTTTTTTCTCCTGCGTAAGATGTAGCTGTTAAAGTCCAGGTTTTTCTGTCACTGTTTTTCTTTAAGAGAAATAAATCTTTAACTTGTGTGGTTCATGTTTTAAAAACCAGAGCTAAACTCTTTTTGTTTCTTTTTTTCTTCCTCAGATTCGTTACATTTCTCAGACTCAAGGTTTGCCAGGAGAACAGTTGTTAAGCATGGGGACGAAAACTGCAAGATTTTTCTGTAGAGAAACAGATGCACCATATTCTGGATGGAGATTAAAGGTAATCACTGTAATATATTAGAAAGCAGAGAAATCAAAAAAGAGGCCAAGATTTACTACAATAGCATTTGCTCCCTTCCACATCTCCAGTGATTTTCTTTTTGTCCCCACTCTGCATCTCTTCTATTTTTTCCCTTCCCCACCTCCTTTCTAAAAACCAGCACTTCAAATTCACACTCCTTAAGCAGTGACTGGCCAAGAGAGCTCGTGTGCAGATCCTGGACTGCTGGGGCTGTAGGCAAGTGCACATGTGCCTGGCTGCAGCATGGGCTTTATGTTAAGCCTTGTATCTCTCGAGGCACCAAATGAGGTTTTTCTCTTGCTTAGTCACAGATTTTCATATCACTTTGTAGAATTTGTCTCTGAGGCCCAAACTTCTCTTAAAACAGTGCTTCAAAGTGATTTCAGGATTAGAAGTCTTGGGAGGAAGGAGTTCAAGAAACGACACAATTCGCTTGCTTCAGATTTAATACTAAAACAGTCTTTGTTGGCAGAAAGCTACAGTACAATGAAAGTAGACAAAACAAGTCTGTTTTTATGGTCTGTCTACCTTGCTTCACTCTAAGCGACTTTACGTGACCATAAACAGTTATAACCCCCTGTGCAAAGATAGTTTTTGGTAAATTAAATTGCTTCATGTTGCTGTTTTGCAGAGTTTACGCAGGGCTTGAGGAGTAACAAAGCAGTAACTGTTGACATAAAATCTGTGAAGTAACAAACAGCTGACAAACTCAAAAGCCCAGATTGCATAGCTTCCTCTAAAGTGGTAAATCCACAGTGTGCAGTGGGCTGAGTAGCTGGGGCTGGTGCTGGCCATGGAGGAATGAATACTGCTGGGCTCACCCAGTTTTAGGATTCTCTCATTGCTCTGCTGTAATTATTCCATTAGAAAAGAAATAAATTCATACAGTTGATGGAGAGATGACAGTGTACACCCGGCTTTTCTGTGTCAGAATCTAAACTAGTCCTTTATGCAAACAGCCCTCATCAGTTTTAGGAAGCTCCATTTTGCCCATCAGGCTCAACGCCGTCTTGGGGGAAGAAAGAAGTTTTGGTATGAAATACTGATCATGACCCAGAGTTTTCAAAGTTAATTTCAGGAAATTTCCTGTAATCTGAATGTTTGAAATAATAAAAACAAACTACAGATTCCTTGCAGTGCTGACTTGCATCGTAAAGCATGGCAAAGCAAATAGAAATTGAACAAAGTCTGACACATGCTTTTATTTTTCCCCCTTCACTGATATGGTGTTAACTGCTGTTTGCATTGAAAGGTCTGAATTTAAGGAAATGTGTGCAATGCAAGTCATAGAAAACCTGTGATATATAATAACAAGTATCTTTATACATATATACGCACGCACAGCCCATTCTTTGCTCGGCTTTTAATGCTTCCTGTGTAATTCACAAACCTACTGTAATGCAGTCCTATGTTAAATTAAATGTGAAATTCAGTGCTTTCACATTTCAATGTAGAAAATGGAAGTAGTCAGCAATTAAGCATATAGAAAACTCAAATATTTAATTGAATTGTTATTATTTGTTAATCAGGCTTCTTGGGCCAGTAGATGTTTCAGTGTACTCAGAAGTTGGAGGTGTTAGGGTTTTTTTTTTCAGGTGTCCTCTATTGCCAGTGTCTAAACTCAACTCTCCTTTCTGTTTCTTTGTTTTTTGTTTTGTTTCTTTTCTTTTTTTGAGACTTTGGAAGAGCACGAGGCGGAGACAGGTATGAAGTCTAAAGAGGCCAGGAAGTATATTTTCAACAGTTTGGATGATATAGTGCACGTGAGTATTTATGCCTCCTTCCTTTATGAAAAGAAGGATGAGAATAATTATTGTTGTTTTAGAGTAAACATCTTTTAGTCTGTTGTCATGTTGTGTGTCAGTCTTATCTATCCTTGTCTACATACGTTGTGCTGGGGAAAATCGCCAGTTGTATCAGTTTGTCTTTCTAGAAGGATGTTTTATTGTCATTGTGTTAAGCAGTGGTTCTTGCCCAGTAACAGAAGGAATCAAACAAACGTGGATTGCTTGTGTCTACCTCTTTTGTTTAACGCCAGGTGAACATGGTGATGGATTTGGAAGGAAGTGACCTGTTGGCAGAGAAGGCAGACAGGAGGGAATTTGTCAGTCTGTTGAAGAAAATGTTGCTGATTGATGCTGATTTAAGAATCACTCCAGCTGAGACACTGAACCATTCTTTTGTTACCATGAAGCACCTCCTCGATTTTCCTCATAGCAACCAGTATGTACCAGAGGCCTCATGTTTCTGTTGTAGCAGTTCGTATTTGTGATACTGTTGTTGCATCTGCTTTCAGAGAAAAAAAATCATCAGTCATTTCTGTAACATCTTAAAGAATTCTTTCAGGCACTCGCTATGTTAGATGCAAAGAAAGTGTTGGAATAACTTATTTCTTTTCTGAAAGGCAGCATTAAGCCAGTAGAATTTTAAATTATCTTTTATATGTCTGGATTATAAAAACTGAACGCTGCGGAAATTTGGGGTTTGAGGTATGAAGAAACACTTGTTGTCAGTTGTTGAGCTCTAGGGTAGGCACTTCTTTTTTGAAATGGACTCAGTCCTTTCTTCTATACAGTGGGTGACACAGAATATATTGAGAGCTTTCTTGCACTTCTGGAACTTAATCTTTCATTGTGCATTTCCAGAAGTGCAAGCATTTCAGGAAGGAAGAAGCTTTCCATCCTTTTAGTTGTTATCTTGCTTGTTATCCAGCTGTTAGAACACAGTGTTAGGTGCAAGGAGCAGGAAATTGCAGGGCATTTTTTGTTATTATTTTTTTAATATAATTTTAGTTTCAAAACATAAGAAGTCTTGGCTTGGACATAATAACAGCACAACTCCTGTGATGCTGCTGATTCTGTGCATGATGCTGCTCTGTGAAACTGGCAAGTGGGGGCTTTCAGCTTTTTTCCTTGTTGTGTGGATTTGCTACATACATTTAAGCTGCATACAATTGGACTTAAAGCAACCTATGTGTTTTCTGTCTGTAACAGAGTAAAGTCCTGTTTTCACATCATGGATGTTTGCAAATGCAGATCAAATTTATATGACCTAAGCAACCGCAATAAAACATCGCTTATGAGACCAGTTGCCTCGGGCAATGCAGCTAATCTGACTGCAAGCTTCACCAAAATTGGCCCATTAAGAAGCCAGGTAAAAACGTTTTTATATTCTTTTTGTATTTTTTTATATTGTTTTGATATTTTTGTAGTGGTTGTTTAAGAAACCGAACAGACTTGGTTTAGAATCCCATGTTTCCAAATTGCAACGAGCTGGAATTGTCGTAGTGGAGCATTGTTGTATTGCAGTGCCCTCCCGTGGTGAGATGGAAATGCGTCCTGACAAATGGATTTGAAATGTCTGTTTTTATAAGATTACTTCAGCTGTTTATTACACTAGCTGGTGGGACATCTTCACAGTTATAATGGTGCCTGTGTTTAATCTGCTCCCTTAGGCTTTAACCGCATCTGCCCACTCAGTTTTGCACCAAGGAATCCCACTGCAGGCAGGAACTGCTCAGTTTGGTTGCAGTGACATTTTCCAGCAGACGCTGATCATATGTCCTCCGACTCTTCAAGGTATGTTTATAACTGTAACTCTTAGCTCCTGAAACATGAGTAGTGCTGACTCTTATCGCAGTATTTGAGTCCATTATATCCACTTAAACTCTATATTAAAAGAATTAATTCTGTTAAAAAGAAAAAAAAAAAATAGCTTTAAGAGTCAGAATTGGATACATTACACCTTCTCACTCTTCCTTCTCCCCCCTGTTGCATTTGCATACATATATGTACACACATATATCTGAACAAAATTGAGATGTGCGATGTGGAATCTAAAGCAAGTAAGGAGAGTGTTCTAAAATAAAACTTGAGAAGAAACGAGAAAGATGAGGAGAGTATCAATGTTGCTGCAACTATATCCCTTGGATATAGTTATCCCTATATCCTTAGGGCTATAGGATATCCTAGGGATAAGGGTAAGAAACTATAACTCCTGTCCTAAATCAATCTGGATGATTAACAAAATGTCTAACAAAACATTTAGAATCCTGGGACTTTATGTAAGGATGTGGCTGCTCCATGTAAACGGTATCAGATGTGCTGTCCTATGATTAAGATCACTCAGGACAGCTATATGGAATAATTGCAACGTTCTGCTGGTTAAAAAACTTATGAGTCTTTGTTTTGTCCTGTGAGGAATTAAGGACTGGTTGGCTGAACTCTTCCTTTACCACAAGGATAAAATTGACTTGAGTATATAAATTTTCTATTTATGGAAAGAAATAATTGGCTGAGGGCTTAATTATCAGAAACAGTTGGAAGAGTGTGAGGTGGAAAGGCTTGCAGAGAAGCATTTCTGCAAGGTGGAAAATGACCAGATAAAGATGTGCATCTCAGGAAAGGTACATGGCAGTGTAGGTGAACTCTATTTCCCAAACAAATTTATTTACATACTGCTTGTGTTATTGTTTAGGAGTCTTGAAAACTTTGGTTTGATTGCAGAACGTATCAATCAAAAATTGTGGTTTTTATTTTCTTTATAGTTAGCTGATCAGAGAGTAGCTGATGGAGAACAGCTTTTGTATGCTAGGTACATTTATGGATAGGGTAAGGTAGTTTGTGTTGTTTGCTTGTTAACTTTATTTGATTATAGTCTTGCAGCTCCAAAAAGGCAATTTAGCTGTCTTGGTAACGTTCAGCTTTGCTATAGAGACCAGATTGTGAAATGATACGTTTTATTATAAGGTTTATCTTAATGTGATTTTCTAACTTTTCATTTTTTACCTAAACTTTTAGGAGCCAGGAAGTCTTTATCTCTTTAGATAAAAGCAGAAACAACATATTTTCTCTGTAATGTTGTGTGTATTTTTAGAATGATGATAAATGTCCAAACTGAAGTTCTGCTGCAGCTTGAATAAAAGAATTTATTGGTTTCATCACGTAGGTGACAAGCTGAGTTGCTGGTGTGGAGGGACAGGGATATTAATGGGGTCTGGCACCTCTTCAAATTTCCTCTACTTGGCTTCTCTATCAAATACCTTAAGTGCTAGGTCTTGCTACTCTTGGCAGAGTTAAGATGTTACTGTTCTGGGTGGTTGTGTGGAAAAGAAATTAGTCAACAGCATGTCAAAATTCAAAGCTTTTGACTGCATGATGATAACTTAGTATTGTTTTGTGACATTATAGTATTGCATCAGTTGAAGGTTTTATACACATGGCATTGTATATTACAAGAGCTGGGAGGGATGGGTTTCATCTAGCTGGAAATAATGTGTGAGAAATGCAGGAGTTGATGGGAAGCTTTGAAATTCAGTTTTGCTTACTTTTGTAATGCTTCCTTGCAGGTATGTTTTATGCAATTTGCGATAAGTAGTGAAATGCTTAGCTTTGCAAAACCTGCTGCCAAAGTCATTCCACTTCCCAGTAGCCTGTTTTCTCATAGTAGGCATTGGCAGTTCTTTCTGGAAATTATGAGGTAAAGTATTTGTGCAGATGAGTACTGACACCAAAAATCTTTTAAGTGTTACATTGATTTTATTTGGCTTAGGAAGCCTGAATTACGGGATTAGATTGTGAACGCATCAAGACAAAATAGGAAAGCTTTACAAAGATATTCTTTGTTTGCTCTTTGCTGAGAAATTATGCAAGGCTGCTGTTGTGCTTAAAGCCTGGCTGTGTTTTTCTTCCTGACAGGAATTACTACGAACCATAGTAAACCCACAAGTTTCTCCCTGAGGGTGGACAACGCAGTTCCATTGGTGACCCAGGCCCATGCAATTCAGCCACTACAGATTCGAGCAGGAATCCTTTCTCAGGTTGGTTTCCTTGAAAATGAAAATGTGATTTGTTTTTACTACTAGTTAACAAATATATATTTTTTAATGAAAATTGTTTTGATAATGCCCTGTACAGTTCTACTGCAATTCCCGTTCTGTATTATACTGATCTACAAGCATCTCTGTTATCTCTTCTCTACTTCATGGCAGACATGGTCAAACCACACCCAGCAAATCCTGGTTCCTGCATGGCAGCAAGTAGCACCCGTGGCAGCCCCTGCGACATCTCTGGCTTCTGATCCTGTGGCTGGCCCACAGAGGCTTGGAGACTGGGGGTAAGACAGCACGTTTTTTGCAGTACCTTATTGCCTTTGGTTTAACAAGATAGATGGGGTGCAATACAAATGGCTTGGTTTAAAACCTCCTTTATTTTTCCTCAGGAAGATGATTACCCAGGGCACTCATTACAACTCAGTGATGCCGCAGCCTCTTTTAACACATCAAATAACCTTTTCTGCCCCACAGCCAATTAGTGTGGGCATTGCACATGTTGTCTGGCCTCAGCCTGCAGCTACCAAGAGGAATAAACTGTGTCAGAACAGGTTGGTAGAATATTTCTGTCATTCAAAGATAGTATATCTGTAATTGCTGTTCAGTGGGTAGGGGCTGTGGAAGTGCATGTTTGTTAGTGGGGGAAAAAATGTCTTTTGGGGAAATTTGTCCTTTCTGCTCTGATTATTCAGTGTTATTTTTGGTAATACAGGCTAGATGGAAAAATATTTGCAGTAGCAAGAGATTCTAGTTCCTGTTGATAAATTTCTGTCTATTATGACAGCTAAGTTGTCTTTATCGCCTTTGGGAAGGTATGAGAATATACTGAGGTAGCTCTAATGAGATATTCCTAAGCTTATATGCATGAGGAAATGCAAGGTTTAGAGAACTAAAAATAAAGAGATACTGGATAATAAGGTAGCAGTATGCCTTGCAAGCACCTTAAGAGCAGTCTTTCTTTCACTGGTGGCCAAAAATACCTCAGCTTTATGCTGAAGGAAATAATACTTCAGTGCCGTATGAAGTAATTTAGAAGGTGTAGGTTTTCCTTTCTTTTTTTTTTTTCCCCTAATAAAAATAATAAGTAAATGAATGGGATTTTCAATTCTGTTGCAGAATTTACTCTTAAATCCTACTTTGGATGCTGTGATGCAGCTTTTAATTTGCATGCTTGAGATTCCTTTTTTTAATTGATGTCTAAAATAACAAAGCCGAATATTCAGTGCTGTGATGGATGTTTTGTGTTTTTCTTTTCTTGGAAATCGGTGTTTTAGCTAACTTTGTTTTTCTTCAATTACTACAGTTTTCAGGTCCATTGGTGGAGATTCACTAAATGTCAAACGGTGTATTTTCTTCACAGGAGCAATGCGTTGCAAAATACCAATATCCAAAATTCAGCCTTTATATCTCCAAAGATAATTAACCTGAAGGCTGTAAAGAGAATAAGCTGTATAGAAGCACAGGACAATCATAACTCAGATGGACAGGAGAGTAATTGCTGCGAAGCGTCGGTCAGGCTGGAACCTGATTCATCTCTTTCCAACAAGCAGCGTCAGGCGATCTTCATCGCAGGCTCCCCCAGCCCTGCAGTCAGTGTGATCACCATCAGCAGCGACACGGATGAAGATGACTTGGGCCAAACCCGTTCTCTGAGAGAGTAAGAGTTGATCCTTACTTTTATGAAGTTCTGCTTGCATATAGCTAGCATAGCATATAGCATGTAGCTGCCTTAATGCATATGCTGTATTTAATGAGTCTATGAGGTAATAAGCAAATAAAAAATTAACAGTCCACTTTAATCAAGTAGCACTGGAAAGTTAGGTCTGTAGCAGTACATTGTTTGAAGGTGAAAAATACTTCAAAAATTCTTCCACATAAAGCTATGTAAGACATTCAACAAGAAAACTAGTTCACTGCTCTTTGGTAACAGGCTTCTTCACAACAGAGTGATTTCAAGTTCAACATGCTTTCTTCTTTAATACTGCCATACCTTGTATCTGTGTTGAAGATTAGTCTTGTGGTTTTGTATGACTGATGATAGTGTTCTACAATAGCACCTTGTAGATAACATCACATAGATAAGGGTCCAGAACAATCTTCTCCTGCAGTTTGAAGAGCTGTGCACTTGAGTACAAAAGCAGGGACTGAGCATCATCTCCCAGAGGATTTTTCTATATAAAGCTATAAAGATTTTTGTTTTAAATAAGGACCTGAGAATTCGGTGCTTGTTTGAATTTATTTTCCCTGTTACCAATTTTGAACTGGAGGAACTTAATAGTAAAGACGAGATGTACGTGCTTGTAAGGATTCAGATTATGTAGTGGATTTCAAAAAATGGATTCTTAATCTGGAATTTCCAGAGGAACTTTGAAGAAGTTTGAAATCTGACTGGGACATTCTGAAAAGAACAACAACAACAAAATACAACAAATTGGACATTCATTTTGATTATTTAGGGGACCTGTTCTGTTATTTGAGCTCCTTTTATTCCATAATAGCTGCTAGGATGGTGGCGTATAGAAAGAACAGATGAGCGACTGCGTGTTTGTTCGCTTTCTTTTCTGTGTGCTAGGTGCAAAGGTAGCCTTGACTGTGAAGCCTGCCAGAATACTCTGAATATTGACCGTGTGTGTTCTCTAAGCAGTCCTGATAGCACTCTGAGCACGAGCTCCTCGGGACAGTCTAGTCCGTCTCCTTGCAAGAGATCCAACAGGTAAAAGCTGTGGTCTTACTCAGTAGAAAGGAAGATCCTGACAGGCTCAGTAGTTTCAGTTTATTAAGAAAGGAAAGTGTTATTGTCCTGCACAGACTCTTCTGTTATCCTTCTTGCTTCACTGGAAGTTTTCAGAATACCAAACTAATGGAATTCACATATAGGACACAGACATGTCACTTCCAGTTTCCTTTAGAATGAGAAACTTTCAAATTGACCAAATTAAGTAAAGCAACGTGTAGGTTGTTGCAGATTTGAACTTACCAGAATATCTTAAATTTTCCCTCTCCCATCCTCATATTGCAAGCTGTAATGACACTGATGCCTTTTTTTTCTGCTACCAAACTAAAGCTTCACTTATATTGTTCATATGAGCAGCTCTTGAATACTTTTTAGTTTCACTGCTTCATGTCCAAGTTAAACCTTCATTTTTGAATATTATTCAAAAACTGGTTTTAGAAGAATTTGCAGTGTAACTCTGAACTGCTTCAGGGCATTCTTAGTACAGTACTAGGGAGCCTGATGCTGAAGCGCAGTCTGTGTGACATTAATAAAGCATGGTCCTGGATCTTGTTGTCTGTATAATCCATGCTTGACATATTTCCAGTTGAGGACCATATTTTCTGGTAGTATTTCATCGTAATTTTTTAGACTGTGTATTACCTGCTGCCAGAAGGGTTATGTGGTTCTGGTACCACTGATTTGACTGTGATCATGCCCTTGTCAGCTCTAACCTTCTTTGTATGTTTACTGATTCAAATGTGTGCCTTTAGTAAATGTTATCAAAGGCTGATATTAGCAGTTGGTTTCTCCACCTCTTGCCCCTTCCAGCTGCTCTCATCAATGCAGCTGTTGAACAAGTAAGTTTCTGCCGCCTGATCAGCATTGCACAAATCTCAGAATAGCCAGTGGAAGCTTTTGTGAAGAAATTACCTTCAACCTTTTCCTAGGCCTAAAAAATATGAATGTCAGGTGAATTAAAAGCACAAGCTTACTTTAAAGAAACAATTTTAAAAAGTAGATGAAAGATGCAAATCAAAATGTTTATGTAGAAGTTATGCCCGTTTCTCTGAACCATTACGTTTGTGAGTGGGGTGCTTCTTGAATATTCAGGTGCCATTTTTGAATGCCTGTGCTTGTGAAAGTAAAATGTAACTTTTTATTCACTTCTGAGTCAATTCACTTGCATAAATGTTATTTTAATAACACAATAAATAATATGAATATGTAATAATATTATGTATGCGTATTTGTTTAACTATGTTACATTTACTTTTTTGATAGTATGTCAGATGATGAACAGGAAAGTGGATGTGATACGGTGGATGGTTCCCCAACTTCCGACTCTTCAGGACATGACAGCCCATTTGTAGAAGATGGCTTTGTAGCCAATACCAACAAAAATAAGGAGGCAAGAACATCAGTTAATTCTGAAACCAAATCAGCTGTTTGCACAGTAGTAGTGCCACCAATGAGTCTTGAAAACAGATTACGTCTTGATGAACAGATGGTGAACACAGGTGAGTGAGTTAAGGTGGTTTTTCCTTTCTATATCAGTAGACAAAAATGGAATGTGAATAATTTATTCAGCAGACATACTTAACTATATTTTGATTTACTCTTGTATCTGCTAGTCTGTAATAAACACTTTTGAATACCAGGGTTTTAAAACTTGAATTAATGCATTGTTTTATTATTTCCCCCTGTATGCTGAAGCAAATGAAATTGTATCTTTGAATTGTTAGAAGAGAGTAAAGACAACAAAAGCATAACATTGTTCATTTGTATCTTGGAAGATGCTACTTGTCAGCCATTGAAAAATGGTCGGTCTGTCCTGGGAAGAAAAACCCATTCTTCTGCTGTGGGAAACCGTCAGCAAAAACTGGCATCATCATTCCATCAGCAACATTTAAACTTCAGCCAGGTATGTGCACTTGCTTACCTCACAGAGGAACTTTTTTGTTTCCAAACGCGCTGACTACTTGCACTTTCAGTTGGCATAAATAGCAACTGCAGTTTTTCAACGACTCAGTCATGGAGGTGTTCAAATCTTGAAATGGATTTCAGCTTACTGTGCACAGGTCATAAAAGACATAGCGAAAAAACATTGGTATAATTATTTTCTACATTTGAATGCTAAGATGCTCATAATGTGCAGTTAGGAACTGGAGCTGCCTTTCAGTCTTGTTCTATTGGTGGCGTGCGTGAAAGCACTTGTAGTTTGAGTACGCAGAGGCAGAGCTTTGCAAAGCCAGTGGGAAGGAGCTTGTGATCGTAGTTCTGTCCAGTGTTGGAAGATACCCAAGGCTGATTTAAAAGCTATTTTTGTCATTACCTAGTATTGTATTAAACGTGTCCGTTGTGACCGAGAAATGAAGTTGATCCACAGCATTAAGTTGAAGCTCAATTAATTAATTAATTAATTTTGAGCTGTAGCTGCACCAAGCTTTTGGTAAGATACCTGGATATCTACATTTAATATAAGAGCAATATCCATTTGCATAAGTCTTGCAGAGTAACAGAATGTTAAATTGTAAGTCGAATAGTAAATGCAAGTATGCTATATGTAGATAAGAGGATTTACCAATAGTGACTTGAATAGTTTAGATTGAAAGAAATATTTGAGTGGTGACACTATCTTCCCTTCCTCATGATTATGCAGAAGGATTGATTTAATTAATTCTAAGCAAACCTTAATGTGATCAGCACAGTATTAATTTTTAATCTCTTCAGTGGCTGCAGCAACTCAAGCTCCTAGCAGAAATTGTAGGGTATTATGTTCATTACCAGAATTTATGCTGAGCCTCCCTTCTTTGGTAGATGCCCTACGTAGTTTAAAGTCCATGTCACTCAATGGAAGTAATTGATTTTTAGTCTTTGTCTTTATAATTGTGAATGATTGCCACATCTTCCTGTGATCGTAGCCCTAGTGTTCTGTTTGCTTAGTTGTCTCAGATATTCTCAACCCGTTTATTATTTTTTCTGCTCTCCTCTAAAATTTCTCTCCTATTTGTCCTCTTTGTGCCTCATTATGGTGCCCAAACTGAATGCAGCACTTCCAATTGATGCCAAGCCAGTGCTGAGTAGAGTGGAATAAGCACCTTGCTCATGTGATACATGGTATTTCTGTTAAAACAGCCCAGCATGGCATATTATCTTCTTTTTTCTTTTGCAAGAGCATTAAAATAACTTGTGTTCTGTTTATCATCTCTTATTGTCAGATTTCCTGTCTGTGCTGCTATCTAAATAGCTAATACGGTTTGTTTTTTTTCCCGTTTGTTTAAGCATTGAATTATTCCTGTCTCTATATTTCTCTTGATTTTGAGTTGATTTGTTTTTAGTGCGTTACTCCACGTTTTTCAAGCCATCTTTTAAACACAGAAATATTAAGGCTTGTCCCTTTCTGTGTACGGACAGGTGCAGCATTTCGGATCTGCGCCGCAGGAATGGAATGGAAACTACGCTCATCGGAGGCAGCAGGCCTACATCCCAGCAAGCGTTGCCAGTCACGCTTTCTCCCTCCCACAAGGAAGTCCAAACCCCACTACTGTGCACGCACATCTCTCTGGAAGCACCCACCTGGGAGCACAGCCTGCTATTCTTCCGTACCCATCGTCAGCACCCCTTAGTACTGCTGCACCCGTTGCCCACCTCCTTGCTTCACCATGTACCTCAAGACCCTTACTGCAACATCCAACGTACAGCATATCTCACCCCAGCGGTATAGTTCACCAAGTTCCAGTTGGCATAAATCCCCGTCTTTTACCTTCCCCAACCATTCATCAGACTCAGTACAAACCAATTTTCCCACCGCATTCGTACATTGCAGCATCACCTGCTTACACAGGATTTCCATTGAGTCCAACAAAACTCAGCCAGTACCCATTTATGTGAGAACTCAAGTAGAGTATATTGAGGAAGCTCAATGATACGGAAGTTTGACTTAAGAAGAAACATGGTATTTATTAAATATTAGCCATGGCACAACAGGAAAATTATTTTTTTGAATCATGTAGACTTGGGTGCAATTTAAACAACTCTGAGCTTTAAAAAAACAAACAAACAAACTCACTTTTAATGTGTTTTGCACATTTGGTATAACTTGTCTTTGGTCATGTTATCTTCTTATATAGTAACTTTAGACAGGTGACTTACGGGAGCAGAAATCTGGTTTTGCTCCTGCTATTTTTTATAAAATTGCCTTCTAACTAGTGCAAGACACGTCTACATTTGGAAGCCATTCAGTGTACAGAATTAGAGCAACAGATGCACATATGTCAGCAGTACAGTGTAGAAGTAACTTGTTTGTATGACGTATCTTGGTGTTTAAATGTTGAGTCACTTATCTAAGAGTTGGGCCGTTGTTCTTCACATTGCATGTGTCTTTTGCATGGGCAGAGAAGCCTAAACATTGCTCTTAAATGTCGTCCTAATAATCTCAGCTGCATTGTAAACTGTTCCCACACATAGTGCCTTAAATATTTGAGGTTGTTAATGTTATTACTTATATATCAATGTTGAGGACTGCAGCACTTAAAGATTCAGATCTGCTGATTTTTTGATAGCGTATTGCTCATTTTGGGTTTTGTGTGGTATGATTTTAGTATTTGGTGTTTTTTCCTTACCGAGAAGGCAGCGTGTTTTGCTGTAGCTGAATTTTGCTGTCTTATTTTTCTTTTTTTTTCCCCCAGAATGATCTAGCTTCAAGAAAAGACTTTAGTAGCGCTTAAGACAAGTTGATTCAGTAGCTCTTGAGTAGTGACACACAGCACAGTATTCCATACCGTTCAATGGAACTGCAATACAATCTAAGTAGTCTGTTTTACAAGTGTTTGTCTAATTGGGTATAATAAAACCTTAGAGGTGCGGTAGGCATGACTGACTAGGTAATGAACGAAAAGCAAAGTGCTCATCGACTCATGACGTGGTTTCATCTTAGCTTGAGCGAACCGTGCAGTATTCAGTAACTAGTAGCAGAATATTTACTATTGAAGCTTGAAGAGATGTGAGTTCTGTGTGTGCAATCTTTCATTTATGCATGGGAGAGATTTTAGTCTTTTTATTTTGTTGTTGTTTTACATGATAGTATTTGTTTTAGCCTGTTGCGGGTGTTTGCTTATTTAATACATTCCGTCAGGGACGTAAATTACGTGCTTCTTGCATTTTTCTTTTCCTTAGGAGGTGTGTCTTTCCGTTCTTCGTTTTGTTCGAATGATGAAGTTGCTTTTGCAGCACCAAAGACTTTAAATCATCCATTTCCTATCAAAGGTAGCTACTTTTTCATAGACCTCAAGTATACTGTAGTGTAGAGATGGGTTTTAAAGAAGGTATTAAACTGAGGCTGTGTTTTAGCTTATGGGCAAGTAATAAATCGTATCATTTATCTTGAATGTATCATAGATAAGCTGCTATATAACGATTGCCACTTCGGATAGCTGTGAAATTAGGTGATTAACTAGTTCTTTCTTAGCCTTCTGATTTCTGTACAAGTCTAATTACATGAAATAGAAGCCGGGTTTTGGGTTGTTCTTTTTATTTTTTAATTCTTTTATTTTTTTTCCATGTTTGAAGTGTCGTAACTACTATGCTGTAAATGAGGAAAGATGATTGCATATAGGGTTGTTATTTTTTTTTGGGGGGGGGGGCGTGTTATTTGCATCAGTATTTTATCTCCATTAACTTTGAGCTCATCACTGCATATAAATGGATGTATCGATATAACTTAATTTGTTTTTTAATGTTTTCATATTGGCGTTGTGCAGACACTTAAGCAGCTGCATCTTGCAGGCTTGACTTAACTTTGTTTTAAAACAAAATCTGGAATACAATCTTTGCGATGTTGACTGGAATAAGAGTGCAAAGCATTTGAGTTTTAACTCTGTCGATAAGCTAAGAACTGGTAAACCTTTCCTTTACTCCACTAACACAAGCAGTGTTTTATTTAATGAATGTCTGAATGAAATAAATGTGCCTACATTTGATTTGTTTTTTTTAAGTAATAACTAAAATACGACAGTATTAGATCATAAAACAAACAAACCAACCAACAACAAAATACCAGCAGTACGTTTTTAATCACACTGAAAATTAAGAAACCTGACTTTTTTTCCCAAAAGTTTCAGTGTTTTTAGTAATCAACTCTATGCATTTTGTACGAGTATAAATGTATATATGAAGTATGCATTAGAAACTAGGAGCATCCTGATTAATTTGGAACCTTAGCAACCTACGTATCAAGCCTAAACACACGGAGTGGAGAGAACGCTCTAATTGGATTATCCACCTTATCCACCTTGCCACTTCAAACCTGTGCTATATGTGGTCCAGCAGATTTTGCTTTTATGTTTAGCCTCCCTCGTGTTGGGAATTGACGCTTTTCTGGTGCTTACTCCATTGCAGGCAATGGACACACCACGAATCACCGATGCAAATGGAGTAAATGAATTTTGTATTGTGATAACAAAAAGAAAATAAATACTACGTTGTTTGGTTTTATTTTCCGGGGCCATGGGGATCGTCATTGGTTTTAATGTACTTACTGTGCTTTCTTTGGAACAGTGCTTAAGGTTTGAAGCTGCTGTGCTTGTTACATTGACACAATTATCTGCAAAGCAACAGCATCCTACTCTAGGCAGGACAAAGTTGCTGTCATTGTGCCCACACTTTAGATCTGCCGCTCTTTCTACATATGGGAGCTTTAGAAACAGTCTCCATTTTGGTGGGTGACATAATTGGTTTTCTGACACGGTTTAAATTCAACATAGTGGATGACTTTACCCCCATCCTGCAGTACATCCCAAGAGGGTGGATTCTGTGTCCAGGGCCCAGCTGCAGGTAACAAGCATTAGGCAGAGGGCCCATTGCTGGAGGAGAAACAACCCCCCCCCATCCTCTGAGAAGCATTTATACGCGTTATACTGATTTATTGCCTTTTTTAAATAAAACACTGCATGACTACAGAACTGCATACCTGCATATTACTTTAATTTGCAAGATTTTGTATGAATTTCTCGTGTTCGGTTTTTAACTTCAGGGTGTTTTATTGGTCAAATATGCTACTGTATTAACTTCTTTTTTTTTTGGGAGGGGGGTTTAATTTTTAACCTTTTGTTTTTACTGCTAATTAACTTGGTTTGTGTTAAGCGAGGAGTTAAATCACACTGCAAGCTGTAGGAAGACTTGTTCTAGAATTGACCCAGTGATAAAGACTTGATTAATGAGTTTGAACTGTTACTGTTTAACGACTTGTAGACTCGTGGCTTTCTTTTCTTTATTCTCCTTTTCTCTTTTGTTCTTTTGTTTGTTTGCTTTGGATTTCGATGCTACACTAGTTGGTCATGTAGCAATTGCACTGTGCAATATTACAATATGAGGACTGGGAAAAAAAAAAACAACATTTTTTTATGGATGTAATGTCTCTTACAGTTTGCGATAGTAATTCTTTCTAGTTCTCAGTGATTTAAATGTGACCAAGCCTTCTGTACTTTGTCACAAAAAGCGGGTTTTCCAGGTGACTATTTTGGTGAGTGTCAAAATAAGAATTTATGGTGTATTACTGTCGAGATTCACTTTGAATTAAAATATATATTGCAGCAAATGCGTTTGGGTGGCTTTCATTTCCTTGCTGTGTTACGTCAGGGCTGTGGGTTGAGCTAAGAGCAATGGGAATTACATGTGGGGGCCCAGCTCTTAAATTCCAGTGTAATCATTCAGCCCAGCTTCTCTGTTTCTGCACACAGCAGGGCACGGTGCTGCTGCTGGCATTAGGCAGGGGTACAGTGCTTGCCATGGAGCCGCTGGGTGCTGCTGTTAATGATCTATACACTATATATAGTCAAAGTATGGACATGTTCTGCAGCGAGTTTGTGCTTCCCTATTGGCTGAGGATCTCACATATTCTGCGTGGTTCAGAGCAACACGTCAACTAACGTGAAGTCCTTGGCCAACGAGGGGAGATGGTCACAGGCACGGGGGGTTATCGACGGCGATTTTGTTAAGGCAAAAGCCAGAAAGGACGTGAAGGGAATGGCTTTTAGATAGGAGATAACAGACGGGGAGAGCTACGGTCGCCAGGGGGCACTAAGGCGTCGGGCCGCCCAAAGGCGTGAGCCGCCCGCTTTACTATCAGCCTTGAACTGCCATCTTTGCTTTGTGGCCATCATTAGCGGTTATCACGTGCAAACATTGAGCACAACGGCAGCACGAGCCGCCCCGGCAGCGTTGGGAGAGCGGCCTGGCCTCGGGAGCCGCAGCCCGTGACGCCTCGAGGCTGCTGGGGGTGTCCCGGCGGCACCGCCCCTCGCGTTGGGCAGCCGCCGTGCAACGCCGTGTAACGCCGTGTAACGCTGTGCCGTGCATTACCGTGCAGCACCGGGCCGGTGGATGATGCTCCACGCCGCCCGCCCGCTGCCGGAGGGCTCTCGCCGCTGAGGGGCAGCGCATCCTGCGGCGTTGTCCGGCGGCACCATGCGGAGCTCCCCGCTCCTCCTCCCGGCGCAGCTCCTGCTTTAGAGCCCGGGGATGCTGCGGCGGGCGGAGGGTGGCGGGGCTCACCCCGCGGGGCCCCGCTCCGCTCCCGGCTCCCCGCGCCGGGCACCGGCCGCCGCGCTGCTGCCTCCGCTGCTGCTGGTCGCCATCGTCGTGTTCGTCCCCGGAGCTCGAGCGGAGCGAGGTAAGGAACCGGGACCGGGAGGGGGATGCCGGGCTGCGGCCGTCCCCGTGGGCTGAGGGGTGCGGGGGGTTTGTGGAAGCCGACACGCGGCCGCGTTTAGGGAGAGGAATAACGTGGGGATGTGCGGCGGTGCCGGTTCTGTTGCCGGACCGAGGGCTGCACGCTGGCAGAGCGCTGCTCGCGCTCCGTTCCTTGTTTTCAGACGCTGCGGGTTGATTTATTTGCACGCCCAGCTGCCCTGAGCTCGGAGCGCCGCTTCATCTTTTACCCTGCTTGACAATTCGGTCTGTAATTCGTACCAACTCTTTCTCCACACCTGAATTAAGAAACGTGCCCTGGCTCGGAGCAGCCCTCACGGCTGTGTTTTAAAGCCCGGCTATCGCTGACAATGGAGCGCGGTGCCTCCTCGCGTCTCCCCACCGGGGCCAACAGGACCATCGTAATGTTATTCCTTTCCCGTCCACTTGCCCGTGTGTAACACACGCTGCTGTATCAATATCCATCGGTGATAGACCTAAAGGTGTTTGAAAAGGTGGCTGTGGGTATTGCATGGCCCGCGGCTTGGGAAGAAAAGGAGGCATTACGTGGGGACTGGGGATGGTTGAACCAGCTGCTCTGAGGTGCTTAATCCATTGCGGTGAACGGGTGTGGGAGCTGCAGCTGAGATTGCGTGCGGTGCTGTGTTAGTCCCATCCAGAGCCTGTTGGTAATTGTTATTGTTGTGCTGCATAAACTGGGATCAGCGTGAAGAGCTCTGTCCTGCAGCGGGGCAGAGCGCATCGATGCCGACTCCTGTTGTAAGTGGGGGCTTCATTTTCAAGCACACTAATTTTGTCTCAGGTTGGCTTCTGTATGTCTGTGTAGGTCAGGCTCTGTGTCAGTCTGCATTTCTGTTAAGAAAACGTGCTTGTACTCATTTCTTTGACTGTTACTGTGATGTAAATGACCCCTGCAGGACTGGCACGAGGTCCGAGTGGTGTTAAATGGTGCCTTAAACGATGTGAAAACCCTTTGTCCCACGGTGTTTTTTAGGACAGCCCTCTCCATGGGGAGTATCCCCACGTATAGGGAAATGACCTGTGTGCAACGCGTGGCATCACTGCGAATTAAGACAAAGTGGGAAACTCAGGTCATGTGGGGTGAAGTCTCACCTGCAGCCAGTGCTTCAGGAGGCTGCTGGCAGGTTGCACAGCTGTGGTAGCAATGCTTCCCTTGGCCTCCAACACAAGGGAAGAGATGTCTCTGCCTGGAGCTTCTGGCAGGACGAGGTGTGTGGCTCTGAGTGTTGCCAGCCCTCGGTGCTTTTGCCATCCAATGCGGAGTGGCTGGATTTCCAGCTGTAGGTGAAAAGCGTGATTTTGAACTTCAGAAAGATTTCACGCTTCTTTACCTGAAGACTTACAGCTCTTCATTTTCCTCCATGAATTATGTTTGTTTGTTTGGCCTCTACAAATGATGAACTTGTTAGGGAAAGCTCTCTTTCTTCCCGTGTGTCTGCTGAACACCAGCACAGTGAGATCTCATCTTAATTAAAAGCAATTCCAAACCCAGCGACGCTGCCTCCAGCACAGCTGGAGCTTTGGCTGAACAACTTGGAGAGCGCTTCATGCCAAGTGCTAAATTGCCACTGCCACCTCCTGCGACCCATGGGGTCTCGGTGGCTGGCAGTGACCTGAGCACACCGCCTGAACTACATCTAAGGAACCGGGGATGGCACATATGCTATGTGTGCTTCAGGTGCTGTGTTGCCATGGATAATATGGAGTTCTACAGCATGGATGGAAAGAATTTGGCCTCCAGGAGCACACAGAGGGTGTTTTTTGGTGTGTTTGGTGGGTACATGGAATATTGGTTGACCAGTCAGAAGTAACTTTGTTCCCACTATGTCCTTGGATCTGAATTATTCTCCACGCTAGTTTATACAAATAACCCCAGCTTTAGCATTCTTAGATACAAAATATTTCAAATTCACATGTGCTGAAACAACTGTGATGAAACCGTTCTCATTAGATTACAGGAAGCAACCTGGATCTTTGGTGAGGTTGGAGGGACTCCCTGTTTCATCAGTGTAGAACAGTTACTGCTTAGTAAATGGTTAGCAAAGAACTTCTTAATCAGTCATCCACTAATATATGGACGTCTGATGGTTCTCTGGTTTTCACGGTGCTGCTCTCTGAAATCTCATGCTCCAGCTCGAGATCGGGTTGATGAACAAGGGGCAGGGGAGTGTGAGTAATTCTCTGTTTATGACATTTTCTTAGTCATGTGGGAACGGTTGTTTCTGCTGAAATAAATACTGATGATATTTGCATACGAATTTAGGCTTCAACATCCAACCGTATCAACATTTCATTAAAAATAATGAGCATTTCAGTGTTTATTTACTGTTTTAACTCCCTTCTGCAGAGTCTGAGGAAGGAGCTACAGCACTTGCTGAACTAATCTGCACTTTATGTGTAACCCAAAAGGCAATGGATCTAAAGGGACACTGCCTTCCTACTGGCAAGGTGGGGTACCACTGGTAGGCTTTGGACACAGGTCCACCCAATGGAGATATTCAGTTATAGGAAAACTCTTCTGTGCATCGCACACAAGTGGTTTGTTGCTAAAATGGTTACAGTAATTGTGGTGCAGTTGGTCTTTGTGTCTGAGATTGCCTTTTCAGTGCTAATGGTAAGGGTCAGGTTCATGGAGAACAGCAAAATATCAGTGAAATATCAGTCTGGGAGAGAGAGGAAGGAATTAAGAAGGAAAGAGCATCCAAAGGTGGAAAACATAAAGATTCAGACTTAAAAGGCAGTATATTTTGTGTCCCAGTGGCGCAGTGGTAGAAGTGCCGCGTTGCAACACCGGGGCCTGGGTGTTCGAATCGCCCTGTGGCGCAAGTGGTAGAAGTGCCGCTCTGCAGCACAGAGGCTCAAATGCCGGGGGTTGGACTCGATGATCTCTAAGGTCCCTTCCAACCCACACGAGACTATTACTATATTTCCACCTTTTCTCCTACCTGTGCTGCTGTACACCTGAGACTTCCTACAATACTGCGTCAGCCATGCGCTGTTTTCATTGCAGCATATTCTACATGCACGTAAATAAAATGCCTTCAATTAATTTGAGTTTGAGAAGTATGGGTTTTGTACATTCAAGCTTGTATATTCATCTCGAATAACACAGCCACAGTGTCTTTATGAATCCGTGTGAACTCAGAGATGCTAAGATACAGGTTTTCTAAGTGTGTGAGTCAGAGGAGGGCTGAAACGTTTAAGTGCATAGGAATTAAAATGTCAGAAGAGCCATTCCTAAGAAATGGCAAACAAAGATTGTTGCAATAGTTTTCAGTGGTAGCTATAAAACAATGACATAACTGAGGCTGATAAAATACACTGGCAACCAGCATAGAGACAGCAAGAAAAGAGCTGGGAAACTGAAGTTTATCCTTGGCAACAGATTGCTACCAAACAGCTGCTCTTTGTTTTGAAAGGTATAAAAATGGCTCAGATCATGTTATGTTGTTGGCCACCGAAGTTCTGAGAAGCTGATTGAAAAGACACCATTTTTCAGGCTTGCCCGGTTCCTTCTTTCTACAGCTTTTGATCTGATGAACAGCTTAGGCTGATGAAGGTATTTGTGCTGCAAGACTGGATATTTATTCGGGTTGTGGCTGGTTAAGAAAACGAATGCATTTGTGCAGTTCTCTATCGCAGTTGTATCTTCAATGTCTGGTCTTTATGCACTGAGTAGAGTTTTGATGGGGGGCTGTTTGTGGATCTACAGCTATGAAGAAAAACATTACTTTCTATCCTTACCTTTTATTTTCTGTGGCTAATGAGAAAAGCTCTTGGACTAAGAGCATAATTAATATGAAAATATTGAGTGCTTTTTTTACTATCATGTCACCTACCAATTGCTCAGAGACAGCTTTATATACCACTGAGAACCCCTATACAGAAATCCTATTGGCCAGCTTGGGTTGTTCCGGAACACGTACAGCATTTCCTCTGTCTTCTCACATGGACAAGAATAGTGAGAGGTGGAGGTGGGCGGTGATCAGCTGGAACACAGGAAAAACTATTAGTAACAGATTTGTGGGTAATGAGGTCAGAAAGGAATCACTGACAGCTTTGGATTTGTTTCCTGCATCCGGTGGAACTTAAGATTTCCTATTTTTTGGTGACTGACAGCTCTGGGCAGCTTTTAATAATCTTTAGAATACTGTGCAATCCTAATTAATTATTTTTTTCATGGGCTGGGTAGTTCAGCACAATTATCAGTGAAGGATATTGCCATCATGTTTGGAAATTTTTATCGTATTTCTAGGCTGAAAATGTCCCACTTCATTTGCCGTCCATCTTATCTGCCAGATTGAAGAGCTCTGAAGTATCTTTTTCATGCTGAAGTACTCACACACTGTGATCAAGCCATGCCTTTCGCTTTGAGCTGCCAAATGGCTCAGTCAAAGGCATATTTCCTGTGTCTTTCATCATTCCTGTGAGCCCTTCTTGAAGTGCTGCTGTCTGACATCCCTCAGGAACTGCAGCCCCCAGAGCTGGACTGGGATTCCTTGTCCATCCGGCGCCAGCATCAGTGCCAGGTATAACACAGTGAACCAGGGCTGTTCTTGTACAAGTGGCCCTTGATCCGATTATTCCTGTCTGCTTGCAAGCCATTGTTTTTAGAGTAAGTCTACACTGCAGACTTTGGTATAATCAAGAGAAGCAAGGTCAACAGCCCCTGAAGCTGCAATGCTTCTCCTACTTGTGGAAGCAGCAATTTGCCAAGTCACTATCCCCCTTCTTAGACACTTATCCCATGAAACTGATCTGTATTTCCAGAGATGTATCTGATACATGGCCATATCTGCCTGCCTGCTTCACTACTCATCTCTTTCCCAGTCTGTCACCTTTCATCAGAGAGAGTTTTTCCTTCCTCCAGGTTACAGATGAAAATATTGAAGGCTGAGATCCCCATGGGAGTCCATTAGAAGCGCTGCTGCTCAGTTTAATCGCTCTAAATCTATTGCATATGCACCATATTCATTTTATATTTTATTAATAAAAAATTGGGGATATAAAGTCAAACGCCTTATTGAAATCTCAGGCTATTAGATCAAACTTGCAGTCTGATTTCAAGTGATTCATCATACGTAAAAAATTGGTTCCTGGATATTAATTATTCCATCCGTTCTTTTTCTTTTTTTGTTCTTGGTTAATCAAATCTTTTCCCTACTAATTCAGCCCATCAGCGAGCAGCAGTATCGAAATATCCACTGGACGGTACTCATTTGCCCTGTTTAAATGTTACAATATGTAGGATGGCTTCTATGAGCCCCCTCCATTCATCTATTGAGGAGGGGGAGATGAAGAGGAAGGCTCTGTCCAGAGCAAGTGCTAGCTGGCCTGCCTCTGCCATCCTTGCTACAGAGGTGCTGCAGGAGCTGCTCTGCTGTTCCCGGGGAGGTATTTGTGAAAATCCTGTCCATAATCCATGGAGAGGACGACTTTCATGCTGCTCAACAGGCATGGCATGAAGCAGTGGGAGGTAGAGACAGAACCAACCATCTTGCATGGAGAGCACGTGGGACTGAGCCTTGAGACCAATCTATCAGTCAAAGTGCTGAAGGCTGTGCTTATGAATGAGTTTCAGTGATGAGATGAAAGGAGGAGGGCCTGGGGATTGTGTAAACAGGTGAGGACTAACTGGGTTGAATGGTCTTTCTGGTTACAAGGCTGTCTAATATCTTTGTAGTGTGGGGCTCAGCGTCCTTTGTAGGAAACCGTGTGGGATGTGTCGATACTTTCCTCCTTTTTGTCCTCTAAACGACCCTGAGAGAGCTGCTGCAATTAATAAAACTCTGAGTGCTCAAAGGGAAGTGCACATGATGCTTATCTGAAATTAGACTATGGTCCTCCAACACTGCAGATCCCTGGTCCTCATTAGTTGGGCTGTCTGTGTTGTGTGTTTTTGGTTGAAAAGCCAATAGCTCATTTTAAAAATCAGTGATGAATTAAAAGTAAAAGATAATGGTAACAGGACCGAGATAATAATGTATAGAATATTCAAATTCTATCAGATACATTAACACATCCAACATTTTCAATATAATGCAGATAATCAAAATTACCCCAGAGAGATAATCTTACAGGAAGATAGTCTGGGAATGCAATTTGTTTTCACCAGCATTAACTGTAGGCTGCGTTAATGTAGTCCATTATGCAGAGCATGAGTAGGATAAATTTCTGTAGCTATTGTTACCAGTGTCCAAACAAGGAAATCTCAAATTGTCATTGTAGGCAATCATTGCTGAGATCTCTGCTATCTACTTGTGCACACAGGGAATTTCTCAACGTCTGTGAGATCTGTGGCTTGGGCAGGTAAACTCTTTGCTGGGTAAAGAACTGGCCAGATGGCTGGGCCCAGAGACTGATGGTGAATGGAGTTAAATCCAGCTGGCCATCGGTCACAAGTGGTGGAGTGGTGGAGTCCATCCTGCTTGAAATTATTATTAATGATTTGTTTGTGGGAATTGAGCTCACCTTCGGTAAGTTTTCAGATGACACCATGTTGGGGGTTGTATTAGTGGTAGGGGGATGGTTGGACTTGATGATCTTAAATGTCTTTTCCTACCTCAATGATTCTATGATCTCTAGAGTGTCAGCTCTGTTCTGCCAGCTGCATCTGAAGCCTGGGCTGTTGCTCCTGTGGAATCCCCATTGAGTTTATAGATACAGCTGGGAGAGGCATCTTCAGAAGTGGGACAAGTGTTAATTGCTTGAGCTGCGTTCACAGCCAAGGAAATGAGCTGAATCGCTGTGCAGGGTACAGGATGACACTGATGCTCTCCTGAAGTGTGTGCTTACACAAATTTAGGTGCACAACAAATTGTATGTTAAAAATACTTTTGAGAGGCATGTTTGAGCTTACTGGTTAAGCTGACCTTGCTGGAAAATATAGCATTATGTAAGGGAAGAGGTGATGAAGTTGCTTAATGTTTGAATGTCCTTTGATGACTTGAACACAGATCCCCCCCACGCACAGGGATGTTCTCTTGGTGAGAAAACCAGGAAGGTCCACCAGCTTCTGGGTGGAACAGCCAACAGTTTGCTGACTTCAGCGAGCAATCCATCTGTATTTTGTAGATGTTCTATCAGTATTTTCAACTAAATTAGCATAAGCGAAACTTGCAAGATAAGAAGTTACTGCGCATTTTGCTCCCAAAGTTTAATATAGAGTGGGAGCACCACCAAAGCTGCGTTTATTGAAATACTATGTTTAGTGAAATATTCCACCCTTTTATTTATTTATTGTGAAATAGTTATCGTGTGATGATTCTCTCCCTGTAAGTCCAGAGGAGAGAGAAGGCACTCACTTATCTGACTGTGATTTATGGCTCTACCCATGGTTGCTTTTTCTTACCAACCTTACAGATTCTGCGATGATGTATGAGTCATCTTGGCTACCATTAGTCATCTTGGCTCAGGCTAAATGGTGTTTTAAAGCTCACCAAGGCACATACATTGTGTGGGAATGCAGAGAGCTGAGAGGTCAGCCAAAGCCTTGATCTGTTGGTATAAGCCTTCTGCCTGTCACTGAAGGATGCCAATGCCTCATTATGCCTCAGGTTGGATGTTAGGAGTAATTTCTCAGAAGGAGTGGTGAGGCATTGGGACAGGCTGCCCAGGAATGTAGTGGAGTTACTCTTCCTGGAAGTGTTAAGCACCATGGAGATATGGCAACGGGGGAACGTTTTTACTGGGCCCAGTGGGGATGGGTTAGGGTTGAACTTGGTGATCTTGGAGATCTTTTCCAAGCTTAATGATTCTGTAGTTCTTAGTTTAATGCTGATGTAAAACAAATCTTTTAATCTTTGTTTTATATTAACTTTGGTCAGCTTAGTTACTGAGTGAAGTCAGTGGGGCTGTGAGCTTCCCACCAGGCTCATTGCTGAGAGCAAGGACCCCTGCAAGACCCAGAGTAACTGCTCCTTTCTTGGCACTGCGAGTCCTCGTTTTGGCTTTGTGCTTTTATGGTTACTCGGTCAGAGGCACGCTACACATCTCAAAGCTTTCCACATTGAGATGTTTACCTAACTGCTTTTAGTATTTGTTTTTTCCTTATTTTTTCCTTTTTCAGGCCAGCTCAGTCATACACTTTCCTGAGCATTTAATTCGATTTCTGCATTAATTCTATATCAGGGAGTAATAAGAATAGGCAAAGAAAGGATAAACAGGGCTGAAGTTATAGAACAGAACTGCCACGTGAATTTATTGCCTGTGGTTCTTTGGGACCCAGTCATCTGCCACAACTTCTTTTAATAGCGTGTTCTGGCTTTAATGCGATCAAAACAAACGTAGCGTTTTGTTCCCCAGTTACTGTGGGATCCTGCTGCCTTGTGGTTGGCACAGATCGCACTTGAAGTCGGCAGGAGAGCTGAGCCCAAAGCACGGCACGCACAGGTCACCGGGGATGTATGGCAGAGCCTTCCTGCCCCATTTCCCTGGGCTCCTCCCATTTGAAACAGCAATCCTGTCGGCACATGGTTTTGTTTATATGAGCACTTATTTGCACACACTCATCCTCCTCTGTCTTGTGTGCATTGTCCTGCTGAGTCCTTATGTGCAGATCTAGCTCTTGCGTTTATCACTGTGGCTGCCTACCACTATGCTATTGACATTCAATTAAAAAGGAGGAGGAGAGGGGGAGAAAAGCCATAAACCACCAAAAAAACCTCACAGTACACGTTTAGAGAAAACACAACTTCTGTCTTACAAGAAATCTTGTAGAGCTGTCAGATGCTCAACATCATTCTAAAACTAGCAACTCGGGCTCATTATTACATATAGCACTGAAGGTAACTTGATGACATTAATGGAAGAAAGCAACTGTTTGTAATATCTGCCACAGCACTGTGACATGCTCTTACAAACAGTTGTTTTCTTCCATTAATGTCATCAAATTACCTTCAGTGCACGTCACAGAGCTGTGGCAGGTACTTGAAGGATATGCCCAGTGTAGCGAGCTCATATCCAAATGGAAAATCTTCTGTAGTGTAGCGGTACTCATTACAGCTACTGCATCTTAAATGAGCTCATTTCTAAATACAGCTTGGAAATCTCTTACTGACTTTTTACAGTGTTGATTTTTCTCATCTTCAGCACAGTTGCTGTGTTATTAGCATCGTTTATGATACGAGCTGTTTACATTGAAGCCTCTAAGTGTGCCTTGGTAGCATTACTATTTTTAAAGTTTTCTTGCATTATGGGATCTGACTCTGAAACGTGCCTGGCAACCTCTAGTGTAAAAGCCTGGTTCCTATGCTTGCCTTGTCTTCTCTGGAGCTGTTGGGCCGCTCATTTTCCATGACAGCACCAGGCTGGTACCGGTGGCAATGTTGAGCTGCAGTGCCAATGTGCCATGTGCCCATAGCAGAGGGTTCCTGTGTTAGGAGCAGGATCAAGTTATTTTATCGCATCTGGGCTTCCTACCAAACGTGCTACGTTTTTGCTGCTACAAATGAAATAAGCGTGTGGTAATGGTGTTTAATTCATTTGCTGTTAATTTATTGAAAACTGTTAAAGAAGATGGAAGTAGATTAGAATGTTGCTGAACAAGACAGGAGAAGCCTGTATACTCCTGCTTTATTGGATTGCTGGCAGCAGCACTGCACTTTTCTCTCAGTGCTTCGACAGTACATCATGGTTTACTGTTGTCTTTGCATATTTAGCAGAACTCCCTATCACAGAAATAAAATAGGTGAAGTATTATTAAGCTGTTTATATTGATAATTAAGTATTGAGGTGACCAGACTTAAGTTGCAAACATAATCAGTACAATTTACAGCTCACAGTAAAGTGCACTAATTATAGCCAAAGTATGGAGTTTTTAATAGTTCCATGGGAAACTCTTCTCTCACTTCATTGAATTATCAGGCAGCATTTCAAATTGTGAAGTCATTTTCACTAGGTGTATCTTAGACTTCCATTTCTTGTCTCCTAGAAAACTATTACATGTAGTATGAAATTAGTATTTTATTTCACATGCTATATGTGGGAGTAAATAAGAATTGTTCAACAGTGAGTAGTTTAACATAGTCTTATGTTGTTTGAAGGTCATTCATTATGTGTATCTCTTGTGAAATTTATACTGCCCTGACCAGTAGGGTAATACACTGTAAATTGTTGTGTTCATGCATAACAAATGTACTACTGATTTTTTTTCCTGCTACGATTCACCCACCCCTTTGTGGTCATATATTTGGACAGAACAAATGTCATTTGGACAGGACAAATGGGCTGGCAGTCTGCATCTTGAACAGCTTTGCTGGGTAAAAAAACTGGCTGGGGGCTGGGCCCAGGGAATGGTGGTTGAATGGAGTTAAATCCAGCTGGCAACCTGTCTCGAGTGGTTCTCTCCAGAGATCAATATTGGAATCCGTCCTGTTTAATATTATTATTAATGATTTGGATGAGAGAATTGAATGCACCTTCGGTAAGTTTTCAGATGACACCAAGTTGTGGGTTGTGTCGATATCCCTGAGGGCTGGAAGGCTCTCCAGAGGAACCAGGGCAGGCTGGATTGATGGGCTGGAGCCAGTGGGATTAAGTTAAAGTAAGACAAAGTGCTGAGTCCTGCACTTTGGCCACAACAACCCCGTGCAATGCTATAGGCTTGGGGCAGAGTGGCTGGTAAGGTGTGTGGAGGAAAAGGATCCAGGGGCATTGATCAACACTCGACTGATCATGAGCCAGCAGTGCGCCCAGATGGCCAAGAAGGCCAATGGCATCCTGGCTTGTATCAGAAATAGTGCAGGAAGCCTTCCATTTCATAGTCTCTTTTTAAAATTTATTTTTTAAGCTATTGAAGTCTTTTATTTGTTTTGATAAGTCTGGATCAAGAACTGGGGACGCAGAAGGGCTATGAAATGAAGGAACTTGTTATCTGAGATGCTGCTGCCCCAGTTCTTGGAGAATCTGGAAGGTGTTTTCTGCTGTGGGCAATGGATTGCAGAAAGGGAAAGGTCTCTTGGGACAAGACAGCTGAGACAGGTTCTGTGCTTCTGAGTGTGAAGGATCGACAGGAGAGCTCCTTCATGATGCAAGTGCAAATAGTTTAAACCAAATTTGGGGATTCTTCTCTTCTGAGCATCTAGTTGCAGAAATCTAATGTCTCATTTTCATATGTATTAAGAGTTTTGGCAACAGTGCTGAATTCTAACAGATCTTGAGTGAGCGAGTGGGGTTTTTGGTTTTCTTTTCCCCAGAGATTTGTAATGAGTAGATTTGGCTGCATACGTAGAGGTACAGTAGAAGACATTTTGACAGCAAGACAGCTCCATTTCTGTATTTCACACCCCTACTCCAAAGCATCTGCATGCTTATATATTTCAAAGAAAAAGCTACAGTAATTTCTGAGAGGACATAAAAGGGAAATTTCCTTCCTAATCTCATTTCCTTTAAAAAAGAAGAAAGAAAAAGTTGTATTGAAGTGCCGCATCTCAGTATCTCCAAATTTGGTTTATAGGAATGATCTATTTATAAAAAAACTTCTCTTGAATATTCCAGTTCAGCAGCCATACAAGGAAGTGAAAATAGGGCATTGTGTAAAGAACTGAGTAACCTCAGCTCCAGGAGTCACCACGAGCAATGCCCGTGTTATGTCATCTCCTTAACATTGGCTGTGTATCTACAGCAAAGCTGCAGAAAAGATCTTAGTCTTCAGTTGGTTATGAATCATAATGCTTTATAAGAAGGGCTCTGGATCATTTGCTTTCTTTTTAGAGGGGATTGTAAGTTGCCAAGGAGGATAACTGTCAGGATGTGATGTGGCAAAAAAGATTTAAATATTGAAATGCTAATAAACATTTACAGCTTTTCCCCCAGAGCTCTTTTGCATTGTTAAAATGAACAACCCTAATTACAGAGTATTTGTTGAAGCTGTGACGACTTGGCCACTGGTGCAGTAAGCAGAAGGGCAGGAGCACTGTCCTTCCCTGCTTGGAAGTGCATTGCTTCTCATTGCTGTAGCACAAGTGACTCTGAGCAGACACCATTAAAGAAGCTGTGATTTTGGTTGCTCCAACCAGTCAAGTTTCCTGATGCCTCAGAAGCTCATCAGCCATTTTTGAAAGTCTATTAAAGCACAAGAAAGTACTTTATACCTGTTTTAGAGAACATCTACTTCATAGCGAACAATTCTGCAGTTACAATTTGCTACGCTCAGGTTGGGATTTTGTTCGTTGTTGTTCATTATTGAAACCAAAATCTGAATATTTCCTGCCCCATTTACAGCAATAACACTAATGCTGATCAAGGGGTCTGTTCAGTGCAGAATATGCTGTGGAGAAGCGTGCAATTTGCAGACGTTATGAGGTATCTACTCCAGTTAATTTCAAGGTTTAGAGTGAGCGTTAAAATGAACCTGGATTCCTGACCTGGATTTCTGGGATAGCAAACCCCAGGAGAATACCACCATCACATTTTAGAAGGATGGAGAAATTAGACTTAGTTTAAAAACCCCTACAGCTCTGCAGAGCGCTGTGCATGTTCCAACAGGGTCATCCAAAAGTTCTGTAGAGAGCAGATCATTTTCTGTTGAGAAGATCTGTAGAGAAGAGCATCTTGCATCATGATTCCTACACGTACAATGGCACAGTTGATATTTGTGCATGACTTTGGAGTCCTTTACCATATATCTTTCAAGACTCATTAAAAGCCCCTAATCCAAAAATGAGCAGAAATGGGATCGCGTATTTGCCTGGAAGAAAGCAGTAGTGAAGAAACAGCTTCACAATGGAAGATCATAGGTAGCAGAACAGAAGTGGAAGAAGTAGTTACATTAAGAAGCAGAAGCTTTTGTCCAGGATGGCGTCTTCTGCAGAAGGTTACACCTGCCAGCAAGAAGGAATGGAATGGAAGATTGTTCAGAAACATATAGAGCTCAGGAAGATATCTGGAAAGCAAAAAGCGAGTTTTCCACAAACTGAGCCTGGCTGTGGGAATTAGGCTTTATACTTGTGGCCAAATCATGTGGATGTTTTTTTCTTAATAGTATTATAAACTACAATTTGTGTTTAGATGTCTGTGTTGTACTCGTGAGAAATCAGGGTCCCCTTGCAGAGAGAAAGACCAAAGCACTAAATTGTTTCATTAAACTCTATAGACATCCTAATTAAGCAGGTCAGCTCATTTCAGACTTCAATTTATAACAACGCACCTAAAAGGCTTTGCAGAGTTGGAGGTCACCTGCGTAACGTGATGGCAGAGCGTATGAAACATACAATCACAGAATCAATGCAAAGACCCCTCCTTAGCACTTTGTGAAATTATTAGCAGTATTATTTGTAACATCTGTTAACAGTGTGCTTCATTCCCAGAAGGCAACGCTGCAGTCCTAAGTCAGAGAAGAGAAATTAAGAGTCTGCTGCGTGGTGATGATCTTTGTGGTGTTGCAATCCTCAGATGAGGAGGCTGCACACAAATCAGTGTGATGAGGCCAGTCCCCCAGCTGACCTGGCAGCCCACTGTGCCACTCAAAGCTGTTGTTCTTGCACTGCCTGTGCCTGCAAATTACCTCGGATGTGCAGCTGCTAGAAAATGTGTTTGCACTAACCGGAGTGATGATCTGTCTGAAACTGTGTGGGTCAGGGTTCTCTCTGCTTCTACAGTCTGAAAGAATGCTTTGAGGCTGAACTCCACCTGAGTCTGCAGTGTTGGTGAGATAGACAGGGCACAGCCACAGGCAATGGGACCGTGTCTCTTTGATACTGAGGATCCCAGAACTGAATGCAGGACACAAAGAAAGCCGAAAGAAAGATAGTTTTGTATGGAACAACTCCAAAAATAATGAATGGGTCCATTCAAATTCATCCCTTCAGCACCAGTCCTAGTGGTTTAAATCAAGTTACTTTGCATCCTATGCCAGTACTTGGAAGCACAGTTGGTCTTGCAGCTTCAGTCTCCCTGTTCATATAGATGTCAGAATTACTCCACAATATCTTAGCTCTGCTCCACTGAAGGGCAATGGCCCACTTGGTCAAAATCTGTTCTTTACTGATACAATCTACTTGACCTGATTGAAGCCCTACATTGTTACTGGCATTTTTCCTAGCTTACCTCTCTCTTTCTCTTCTGCTGTTGCCCTTAGGATGTCAGGTGGTAACAAGGGTTTTGCACATGGCAGGTGTCTATGCTCCAAGGGCACCGAACTAATCTCCTGCTGCTTTCTTCCAGTTTTGACTTTCCTCAGTAGGCAAGAGCTCTTTGACAAGATGAAAATGTGCCGGTTGTAAGGCTTACAAGTTCATATGCAAGAACAAAATTATGTGAATAGCACATTGGAAGACCTCATTAGACAGCAGAGAAAATGTGAGGTGTTGCTGACCATCCATATAACAGTTCCAGAGCCTGATCGGGATGGATTCTTCAAGATGGAGCAAGAATTTCCCCAGCTGGACTTACTTTGAAAGGACAGTAAAACAAAGTGGATTCCATTAGTACATGAGCTTCATCAATGCGTGTGCATTTGAAAAGCTTTGATTTCCCATTTGAAACAAAATACAGCTATCTGTTAGTGGCAGATGATGGTATTAGCACTGGACAGAACTGAGTGTGCTGCAGTCAGGCACAGTGCAAAAATCTTGACATAGTCTTGTCACTTTCTATCTCTTGCAAACACATGCCTTCTCTGCTGTAACCCTGCAGTGAATTTGACCTTATACTGGATCAGTCAACCTGCTGACTGTATAAATATCTCTAAATCTCCAGGTTGAGACCATCACTGTAGCTTTGCTTTTTCCCATATTTCCTCTCAATGTGCCAATAGCAACTTCGGTGCTTCCATTTCACTTGACGCTAGAGTTGGCTGAGTCACACCTGTCACTTTTAATTTACATGTTCCCAAACTGTGTGCTCTTAGATGAACTGCTAGCGGCAGAAAAAAATCGACATAGTTGCTGGAAGAACATTGAAAGTTTCAATACACTTAACAAAATAATCTCTGAAACGACTGATTGAATTTCTTCACTGTTCCAGTCGATCCAGTATTACATTTTTGCCACATAATTTACTTTTCTACAATATGTGCTGATTTTTCAGATACTGTTTCCAAGATCTGTTGGTTGAAACCTCCTGGTTAATTCCAGAATTTCACTCAATTCTGTTTATAACTTCAGCCCTGTCCTCTACTTCCACTCCTTAGGGACAAAGGAACGAGATCTGTACGTTCCTCATCTCCCATTTTAGCAAGATTTAAGTGGGGAAAATAATAATCTTTAAAAGGAACTGATTGAGCAGCATATTCTTCTATTTTCTATTATCCCAACCGTGACTGATTAGAAGCAGCAAATAATGAGACATGGTGTAGCAGAAATGCCAAGTCATGGCCTGAAGCAGTGATTGAGCACCTGGAGGGAAGGCAGGGGCAACCCAGGGAGCTCAGGTGCATGCAGTGCACTGAGTGACCAGAACGGGTGGAGACAGGATCCATCCCAGTACAGAGCAACAAATTTCTTTCTTCAGTGTGTGCAAGAAGGGCTAATTGATTTGCTCCTTTTTTTCTTGCAGTGCCCTGTGCCCTATAGGCAGATTCAATATTGATTACCATCAGAGCGTTACAGGGGACTTGGCAGGCACTCCTGGAAAACGCTTGTTGATAAAGGGAATCTGAATGCAATCATTTGACATGCTAATTTCAGATTTTATTATGAATAAATTGCAAGAAAATCTGAGGTGCCTAAGTGAAAAATGATACAATATGCTGCAAAAAGTGCTGAAAGTATCAGCAGCAGTGAAAACTGTGAGGCTGGCCATTCAAAATACTTGCTGAGTCCTAAGCTTTGCATAGAAAAATATATTACTGTGTCCTAACTACTGCTTTTGGGGATTTGATTTTACTGAAAGTCATTTTCTGTGTTCTGATACCTTTTGAAGTGCACTGAGACAGTGTCTTGCCTGGTTTCTAAGCCAGAAGTTCCTCTGGTAGGCACAGCCCATGAAATGAGTCATCCCCCACGCTATTCCCTTGAATGATTTTGAATATACAGAACCCACAGAGCGCAGGTATCTCTTGCCTCTGATTTGGCTATTGCACTCTTAACTGAAGACTATTTGCCATGTAGAGTAAAGACACATCAGTGCTTTGATTTATGAGTCCCAGATTTGTAGGAGCTGGTATAACAGTTCAGCAAGGACATATGTGCAAAGGACACTGCAGCACAGAAATATTCTGTGGCTGTGATGCAGGTAAATTCTTAGAGACACGCTTAAGAAAACACCTTTCTAAGCAGAATATAATTGCAGCACATTGGTTTTTAGCTGGCAGCATTCAGGTGAGTATCTGCATGCTCTGACTGTCTAAATGCAAATCAAGTTTCAGCCCTGAAACCTGCCATCTTTACAGCCTTGTTTTTGGAAGAAATGTTTCTTCACATTCTGATGTAGCTGATTTGTTTCTGCAATGAATAATTTAACAGTTATATTTTATGTATATTTTATGTCTATACATGTTGTGAAAGTACCAACTTCCCCCTCAGATAGCCTTGGAAACAAATCCTGGTATAGCTTGTCTTTCTCACCTGTTTTGTGCCAGCTGCCTTTTTAAAACTGCATCCATCTCAGTTCATAAAGAGCCATGTCAGAGAGCACTGGAGTTCTTGGTGATTTGAGTTTAAATCTCCCTTCATATTTCACTGTTGTCCAGCCAGTAGGATTGGTTTAAGGGCTGTACTGTCACATTTCATATGTGCTGCGTTGCTTCAGCTTGTAGTTCAGAGAGGGGATACACGTTGTATAGAATGTGTGGCTGCATGATCTTCACTTCTTTGGTCCCACCCTGTCAGTTCTTTTCTTACACCCTTCCTTCTGGTGCACACCACCTACATCCCACACATCTCCTTCTGTCCTGCCTCTTGGGCCCACTTACCCTCTGCTCCAGCCTGCAAAATCTCCTTTCTGCAGCGCATGATCCCTGTCTGCTTTCTGTGAAAGCTTTGATTTTCTGTCCTGTATGTAACAAGGGACCAAAGTCACACAGGGTATGCTGCTGCTGTTGCTTAGATCCTGCAGTCAGCATTTGCTCTGAGGGGATCTCTGTGCCTTTATTTCTAAGCATTTAAATCCATACCAAAGAGAAGTCACCAATTCTCTTAAATGAGGATGCTTTCCAAGAGAGATGATCACAAGTAACAAAATAGTCAAACTGCTAAATAATTGCAAGAGAACTTTGTTTGCTCCCATTAAGAGAGCGTAGTCCTGTAAGAGCGGCCAGGTCTTTCCTTACTGTGATTTGATGGTTCATTTATAACAGATGAAAACTCCTCTAGAGGAGCATGGCTCTCTTTGTAACTGGGAGTGGGCCAGAAGTACAGGCAATCAACTGCGCATTCAAACCTGGTGTATTAATTCAGGGCATTTAAAAACAAATAATGCCATTTCTCTTATTTCCTTCTGCGAAGAAATCATTCATTAGCCATGTGGATTTCTGCTAAGTGAGACGGTTGAGGCATTCAATGGCAACAAAGGAAAATTCTAATTCTAACGAGTTTTAATGACTTGTTTCAGCTATTTTTATCTCCTTGCAATCAATAGCTGACTTTTTCCTCATTCAGCATAAATGGTTTTATCTCCCCATCCTGCACCAGGGGAAACTTATAAAGCTTGTTGTTTCCCATAGTAACAATTTTAAGACCTTTTTTTTAAGGAAGAAAAAAAGCAAAGATGAGGATTATTTGCTGTAGAATTTTGCTCTCTTGGAGCTAATAGATACAGTCTGTTATCTGTATGGTTTTGGGTAAGTTGTGATGCTATTAAGTTCTAAAGTGATAATTGTTTCAAAGCTAAATACATGGATGCAATTGCTCAGAATATAGTCAGGGTGAAAACATGCTTTTTTCTTTTCTATTATTATGGGGTTTTTTGCTTGGGGAATGGATAACTGAGTTCTGTTAGAGACAGTGTTCTTGGTGATAAAGCCTCATCACTAATACATACCATGTTTTGCAGATGTATGAAATAAGAGGGCTGCTCCAAAAGTGAAGTATTCTGTTTTATGACATTGGCCCATGATGTCAGAGGTGGTTGTTGGTGGTATGGCAGTGGAGTTGGAACCTTCCTGCCAATAACTGTGTTGCTGTGTGACAGATGGCAGCAGAGGGGCAGCCTGACAGAATGGCATTTGACATGGAAGTGTGGGTGAAGCAAAGGTGTGGAACTGAATTCCTCTGTGTGGAAAAATATGGCATCTATTGTCATTCATTGACACTTGCTGAACACTTACGAAGAGCAGCCGGTGGATGTGAGCACAGTGAGGGGTGGGTGGTGCGTTTCAGCAGTGTCAGCCATTTCTATCAGGGTATTGAAGTTTTGCTTTATGTGGCCATTACTTTAATCAAAGCATGTGCTTTCTTGATTTATACTCTCCCTCACAGAAGAGCATGGTCTTGTTGAGCTGCTTGTTGTGTGGCCCAGAGCTTCACTCTGGTGGCAGCCTCTTTGCTAGGGCTGACTGTTCTATGCAGAAACGCTCTGAGGCAGCATCTTTTCATGATAAACTGGCTTTTGCATCAGCCTGTGAAAGCATCAGGCAATTAAATGTGTGATAATTGAGGAAAATCTGTAAAGTCTGTTTTGTTTTGCCCTAATTGCTAATCCATTTATAAAACTGTTATCACTCCATCCTTCTCCATTTGTACTCTGGCACTGCACTGTCAGCCTTAGCTCATGCTGATCTTCCTGATGGTGCAACCATTGAAGTTAGCAAACAGTCATACTGCTAGCAAAGATGTTGTACTGCACAATCTGTGTTTTCACGGCCTCTGGGGGTAAAAAGAAGTTCTTCATAGTGATCCAGAAGTTGCTGTAGGTAAAGCACATACTGGAAAGCTTCCACTTCTCTGTCATTTCTTTGCTTTGTAGGTTTAACGTTGGAGAAACTGTGAAGTGACCTCAAGTGAAATGGTGTTCCAGAAGTGCCAAGGAATGTTGTGTAATGGATGCTGTGAAAGCTGTACAATGCAGGGATTGTGTTTTCGTGATGCTCCATTTTAGAGATAGGACTGGCATGCACAGAGTGCAAGTGGGGGCATTGCCTATGGCAAGGCAGAAGCTCACCTCAGTTCACCTGAGGGCTGGAGGGGAAGTGCTTCTGCAGTCAGCTTTGGTTTTAAAACAAGATCATCTTAAAATCAACCCAACTTTGGTTTGGTGGTTTGGTGCAGAGAGCATTTATCAGCCTCACAGATCTTGAACTTCTTTGTCTTCCTCAGAAAATCTTTGTGATCTTTTCCTTCCAAACACTACATGGAAGTGTGTGATGAAGCTGCCGAGGGATGAGCCTCTGGCAGAGGTTTTGGAGCTGGCTGAAGCCCTTAAAAGAGCTGGTGAGATTCGCAGCACTCGTGAGGCCCTTCTGTAGGGAAAACAATTGGAGTGAAGTATTGCTCTGATGCAATAGAAGACATAGGGGATGATGTTGTGGTGCCAACAGCTCAGGTTGGTGTAACTGCCTCTCATCGGTTCTGTGGATTAATTTGTCCTTGAGCTTCTGCAGCTTTTAAGGAGACAGAAGTGTAAAATATTGTCAGCATACATCTGTGCTTCACAGAGAAATGTGCTTATGTCTTTGCACGTGGACAATAATATGTCCAAACTGAAAGTATTTCTCTCTATTCTGAAGTATTTGCTACTATCTTATATTGTCTTGGCAATATAAATGGCAGGTGGTGTTTTAATCCCAGTAATTTGCTAAGGAATCAAGCATGTCAGTGACAATGGGAAAATGACCCTACCTCTGCCTAATGAGTCAGCATGTTATTATACTTGGTAAACTGGAAAGAAATAATCAAATTTAAATCATTTTATTCACTTTTTTTCCTTTATTGGGTTAATAGCCACTGTATATGCAAGAAATATCTGTATTATATTTTCTTTTGAAGTAAGTTTCAAAGCAAATATACTTTTATTCTGGAAACTGTACAGTAAGCCTATGTTTTATCACCTAAACATGGTGATGCATCATATCCCCCATCTGACAGGTCAGAGTCCTGTTGTGCTGGACATTTCACTAGCAGAGATTGTTGTTGCTCTGATGAATGCATGACTCCAAAGAATGGGTTTGGGTTTTAAGTAAGTAAACAGGAGATGGGAGGTTATAAACATAAACGTTACTTGACCTTCTAAGTGCCTTGAGGGGCAGGGCTATTAATCAAGAGCAGGAGTGCTGTAAGCTGCAGATGCTGGTGTCAAGGTTACAGTACTGCTGCCCATTGCTATCCCCTTGTATGGGAAACTGTTGATCACAGCCTGAACCTCTGATTAACCATCTGAGGCAAGCAGTGAGTCAGCTGTGGGAGCACAGGTGAAGGTAATTCAGCTGTGCTACTGGAAGGGGGGAGCTTGACTCCACATCTCCAAGATCTCATTTAAGGGCTGACCACCACTAAGGCAGCATCTCTTCCTCTTGAGATCACTGCTGTGTGAAGTTTATGGCAAGCCTTCGACACCGGTGAGCATTTCCTATTTATCATTGATTATCTTTCTCTCACAATAATCTTTCGTATGAAACATCTGGTTCTACCTCTGTTTACTTGTCAACTGTACACCCCTCTTTGGAGTTGTTGCAGTAATGATCTGAAAAGAAGTGTGTCCTCATGGTTGCCTGGTATCAGGCTCCTTACTTCTGTCCCCAGGAATAAATACCTGTGTTTAGAAAATGCTGAATTTCCTTTTAGACTTAAGACATCAGACTGTGTAGTTCAGATCTGGAATAAAGGCAAGTTTTATGAGTGTGATGTGATTTTCCTCTTGTACTTCAGGCTACAGACTGATTAATGCCTACTGGGAGTGAGATCCGTAGATTTTGGCCAATCTTGCAGGTCCCTAAAGGGCTTACACTGGTACTTTGAGAACATATGTAGCATTTCAGGCTGGAAAAATATCTGTCCTGGAGGAGAAATTGGTTTTGTAGCATGAACTACCAGGAGAAAAATGGTCATTGCAGCGTGAAGTGGATGCTGTGAGGAGGAATCTGTATTGTTTTGTGCAGGGGCTGGATTGCTTAGATAGAGATGGAAGAAAAGAAAAGCACAGAGCTCTGCTCCAGAGCCATGCAAATCGCCTGGCTGTGATTTCACTCCCGGCACAGTATTGGTTTTCACACTAATCAAAATCTGCACTGGAGAACAGATGGGTAAGAACACACCAAAGGAAAACAGCATCAACTCTGTTAAACCCTGAGCAAATTTAAAGAGAGCCAATTGCTAGAGGGATGCTCTTCTGTGTGGAAAAGCATCTGTGCTCTTTTGAGGGGGGAGATGTAGAGAGCTAGAGATGTGTGCATGCGTGTCTCTTGCCTTGCCCTGGTTTTATTTTTTCTCTCTCCTGGTTCTGGGTAAAATAATTATCTTGTTCAATTAGAGAAGTATGTGCTGGAATAGGCCTGCAGGGAAATGATCACACTAGTCCTGCTGCACAGTCAGCAGTTTTGCCCATTACTGCTTAATCCAGCTCAGGGCCCACTGCAGTCACAGAATTCAAGCTAAAGAGTGAGGCTGATGCAAGCTGGTATGTGCTCTGCAATCTGAACAAAGCACGTCCTGTTTGTTTTCCAGATGTAACCTTTTTCTTTTGAATGAGATCCTGAAGGTATTTCTTCATCTATTGGAATTTGAAGAAAGCAGGAAAATGTTTATGCCCCATCTCCAGTGCTGTGATATTTTAATATGCAGCCACTGGGGGTTAGTGCTGTAATTTGAGCTTTGGATGATGGCTTTGTAAAATCTTGCCCCTCTGCATCAGTGAAAGGTTGCTCTCAGTCTCACTGGAAATGCAGTGACTTTGTTCTGTGGCTTTCATAAGAAAATGCTTGTTTTTCTCTCATCCTTGCCCTTTTTGGAGAATAAACTGCTTTATTTATGCTGTGTGAATGCATCTGTTCAGATAGCTTGCGTTTTTATAACAAATAGTATCAGAACTGAGCATGCAAGCCAGAGAGATTAGATGTAGAAATATGTAATGGGTCTTTGTGAGTCTGTTTAGGTGTAATCAAAGGTTGGGCTCCTTCATGTTGCATTGAATGAGGGTGGTCAGGCACAGCAAAGCTCTGTTCATTAGGTTAACAGACTGGCTCATTTCAGTGTGTTTGGAAGGATTGTGCTCAAAGCCTTCACATTTAATGACAAATTAGGGAGTTTACCTATCAGTATGTTAACTCTATCTTGCCCCATTAATGATGTTTAGTATCTTTTAATCACTTCTTAAAAATTCAATATCATGTTTAGCACCTGTCACTGTAGTTTAAAGTTGAGGAATAGTTTGGTTGTGAATGCCAGGTACTGTAAATGGTGGGCACCTGGGGAGTCTGGCTGTAGTTATGTCTGGTGCATAGCATGTTTATTCTATGGTTGGAACTCCTGTTCCATGTTCTTGATGCTGCAGGTGGAATTCTATTTTTGACTTTTTTGGTAAGTACAATTTGCTGCAAAATACAGTTTTCTATTCAGACACTGGTGATACTGCTGTCTTAGAATGTGATGTATTTCTTTATTTGCAAAGGCAATTAAGAAACCAAAGTGGTTTAGAAAAGCAATAGGCAGCCCTGTGTTTACTGGAAAAAAGCATTTTGCTTCAGGTTGACTCAAAACAGAGGTGCTGAGTAAATTAATCAGCCTTCATATGAGTGTTTCAAATTAACATGAATGACAATATTTAACTAAACATTCATATTATTACCTTCACATTGTTGGATCTGTAAGGATAGCTAAAGAAAATTTATGTAAAAATGGTGTCATCTTTGTAGAGAGGCAATCAGAGGAATATGATATTCTTCATTCTGGGCTCCTCCTCTGTTTATATTTTTATGTTAGTCAAAATTAATTTGTGTTCAACAACAAATACACTTTAGGCCTGAAAGCTGAAGTGCACTTATTTGGAATGATAATTTTGGGATGCAAATCCCACATTTGGTTATCTTTGTTGAAGTCCTGGCTGACCCCAGGCTACCGTGTCATTGGGGGATGTAGCTGAGTGTGAGGAGCTCTGAAAATCAGGTCTCTCCTGTTTTTGTGGCTGAATCTGTAAGTTACTCCACCAAGTTTGTAAATGTTACCCAAAATTAATAAATCGTAATATTGCTGACATGGAGGCTTTGGGCAGCTTTAGCTTAACGTATCGCACCGTGTTGTTACTGTTCTCCATGCTGGTTCCTACATGTGTTAGAAACATGGAACAAATGATGATGGAGCACAGAATTCCTTCCGGGGTTGGAAGGGACATTGTGGATCATGAAACTCCATCTCCCCTGACGCAGGCAGGGCCACCAACCTCTGCATTTAATGCCAGACCAGGCAGCCCAGGGCCGCATCCATCCTGGCCTTGAACACCTCCAGAGATAGGACCTCACCACTCTTGTGCTTTTACCTGTTCTTTTTCTTCCAGTGGAGAGGATATGGAAAATACTGCACAGGGCAGCTGTATGTGTCTGTGCTCAGCATGTCCTTCCTAAGTGAGGGTGTTCAGAAGCCAGTACCCCTGTCTGCTCAGGCTGCCTCTTGTCCCCTTGCAGACTGTGGTCCTTGTGATGCAGCTGGCAGGGCTGGAGCTTGCTCCTGTAGGGACAAATCTTGGCTAAGGTGAGTTTGGTAGAGGCAGGCTGCCCATGGGACCCAGCCACCCCAGCAGGTGCTGCCTCTGAGAGCTTTGGCCTCAGCTGTTCAGGAGGTATGGCTCCAAGGCTGGTGGGAGATACTTCTTAGACTGAATGTGGTTAAATGGGGCATTTGGCATGTCACAGGAGAGCAGCATTTGACTAAGTGACTTAAGCTTTGTATTTCTTCATGATAAATCAGTGGTGCTCAGGGCAAGCCGACATTCAGTGTTATAATTAGAAACTTTTTGATAGTGCTTTACCACTCATCTAGACGTTGAAGGTGTCGTTGTATTTCAGTTGTCCTCAGCAATTTGGCATGTGTGTATAATAGATTAAATTATCCATCCTCTCAGCTGGCACAGAATTATCTCTGTCGTTATAACCTATGTAAGCAGGCCTGGATGTCTGCTGCTAAGGCAGCACATCCAGAGTAGCAGCGGGAGGCTGGGTTAGCTGAGTAGTAGATCACTAATCCAGGGCCATTGGTTGCAGAACAGATTCTTCCCTTGCCTTTACTTCTTAGGGAGTGGTATTACCTTCAGGGTGCTGTCTAAATGGCACATGTTTTTTAGTGTTTTTTGGTTGGTGGGTTATTTTTTTCTTTACATGTTGTAATAGAGAGCAAAGACTGGCTATACTGATTTTTGTAAGTCTTAGAGCCCTCGTTTGTGCTGAAGGGACTCACTGGATGGTATCAGTAGCCTCCCAAGTGCTGTTTTCACTTAGCTGGTTATGACATATTCCTCAAAGAACTGAAATGTGTATCTCAGAGCAGTTTGTGTGATACCAAGCGTGGTGTGACAGCATGACTAATGTGCATCTACAATTAAATAAAGCTCCTAGAGATTTCTTTTATTCACGTGGCTGCCAAGAGATCGCTAAGACTTGGTGATGTTGACAGTTGCAATAATTACCTTGCATCCATTATGCTGCTCTTTCTTGGTACAGTAGATTTGCTGAGCTGGGCTGAGCAGGACTGCAGTGTTTCTCATTTTAACCTGTTGTCTCTAACCTGCTCAATGCTGTGTCTATGCCCTCTGTTCTCACTTGTTGCATACAAGTTTTAGTCATGGATTTATTTCCAGCCAAGATTAGTTGCATAAACACAGTCCACTGTGTTAGAAGTTACTTGTTTCTAGTGGTATCCTTGTACTTGTTACCTTCACTTTTACACCTGATCTGACTGGATGGTTTGTTGTATCCTCTCTGAGTTCTCTTTTAGACTTTTCCCTTTATATTTTAAGTTCTACAGAATTTAAGAGATTTCTATTCAGTTCCTGAAAATCATCATCTAACATGGGCTGTTTAAAATGAGAGAGTCTCAAAGTCAAATCTGAAGATGTTGAACCTCCAGGTCCTGCCACTGGCTGCCTGCTCTGAGGCATAAGGCATTGCTGAAGTGGGCACCAATCTGCAGTGCAGCAGTCTGAGTCACCCCCCTTGCTCTTGCAGCTGTTCAGAACAGGTTTGAAATGTTGTCAGGTCAGAAGGATAAGCATTTATGCACAAAGTAATCGAATTGACAGCTTGGATCAACTCATTTTTCCCTCACCTGCTGTGCAAAACCTTACTAGGATGACAAGAAAATGGTGCTTTCATAGTAGAACACCACTAACCACACATAGGGAGGCAGGGTTTGAACATGCCCTGGCTTATTCCGTAGCACAGGCTCCCTTGTTAATCCACTGCTGTTCTAAAACTTTTTGTTTATTATTATTGAGATAAGAGTATAGTTTTAGTTAGTTCTCAAGTGCAAAGCGTAGCTTGAAGCTAAAAAGCATCATCATCTTTCATAACGATGCATCCTCATTGCGATACTTGGAAATTGAGATTCTGTGATTGATGCTATTATGTTATATAACGTGCCACGTTCTGTTGTCAAAACTTATTGTTGTCACTGCCAACACTCTAATATGTCTAGACAGAGGTTTAAATAATTGCTGCAATAAAAGGAGCTTTCAGGATAAGAAACATAATGCCTGTTGCTTTGCAGAAAGGAAATGTAATGGAGGCATATTTGTCACTGTGAAATCACAATCCCTGCTATGAATATTTGATTTGTGCAGAAAAGTCATGGTTTAGATTTTTAATTGGAATTCTGGATATGTCCTTTGCGCTGTTTTGAATCTCACCTGTTAATGGAAGAAGGAGTTGTCAGTGAGGGATGAAGTGAATTATTTGTCTTTTATTTAAGATTCAAATCAGTAAAACCATGGAAATGAGATTAATGTGGAAGTCAACAACACGAGCCTTCAGACTGTACCCAGAATTTATAATCTAATTTCTGCCCACTCTTGCAAGAAAGTAAAGCATTTGCCTTCATGTCAAGGGGACTCCAAGCAGCGTTGCCTGCAGGCAGGGACTGCGCTGTGATGTCCATGTGGGGCTGGATATGTGCTCCCACTGCAGGGGGCTGTGCATGCTGTGCTGTTTGCCTTACCCTGCTGTCTTTACACTGTCCTGCTATTTTATGGAGCAGTGTTGGTGAAAAAACTTCATAAATGCTTGTTTGACAGATCAAATGCAGCAGTAATGCGCCTAAAATCCTCCTTAACCTGACAGCTTTAGAACATGAGTGTTCCCTTTTACTTACATAAATGGAGAATGTTTGCATAGTGGATGCACAAAGGACAAATGCCTGAGTAGTGCATCATCTTTCTCTCTTTGTTAGAAGTGACCGCACATGTCTCTCAAGATTAACTGAGCAGTTGGAAAGGAATTAGGGTTTGGGTTGGTTAGAGGCTGGTTTTGGAAATAGCTTCCAGAAATTTTTACAGCAACAGAATCTTAGGAAATCCTAGCAAAATGGCAGTAATCAAGTGAATAGAAGCATCGTGGCTTTACATAGAGCCAGGCTCCTTCTGGTCTAATTCTGAGTTAGGCTGGAAATGAGAAAGATGGATTTAAGCTGTGGATCCAGGGTGGAAATGTTTCTAGTTGCTTACCTGCCAGGCCCATTTTCACAGTCCTATTAGGTGTGGTGTCCCAGTTCAGTGAGGAGGAGTTGGACTCGGTAGCTTCTAAAAGATTGCTTCCTGCTCAAATGATTCCATGGTTCTTTATGCCTCCTGAGCAGCAGCAGGCAGCCAACCAAACGAAAGTGTGTTTTATTTGGCTTTTTCAGAAGGAGTGTTTTAATCATTTTCTATCATGATCCCTATGTGTTTCTATGTTCTTTTTCAATGGGGGTTTGAATTAGGAGGTCTGCTAACTTGGGCAGCGCTGTTGAAACACCACATAGAAGCAGCAGCATCTGCTCTTTCTAATAATGCTCTTTGTTCCAGGCAGTGCATCTTATTTTTGAAGAAACCAGCTGCTCGTTTTTGGAGCAGTTAACTATTGGCTGATCTTACAATTAGAAGTGACTTCAGCTATTACTCAAAACCTATCATGACTGTAGCAGTGATGCTGCTTTTTTTTTTTGTATGATTTTTGGGGTTGTTGCCAGTATGCTCATTTCACAGCAAAGCTGCTGTTGCTTAATTAGTAACAAAAAATGCCAATGCTTTCATCTGAGGGAGAAGATTCAACTTTCTAATACCACATCACTGATTAAAACCAACATCTTTCACATTTAGGCAGTTGGTGCAAGCCAGTGGTCAAAAGCAGAGCTACAGCTTGTGAGTGCAGGTTCTATCCCTGTGCTTAGGGCTGGTTTATTTAGGTCTAGTTACGTTGCTTTTCCATCCTTGCTCTTCAGCTTGCTATTGCTTTTGCAATGTAAATGTTGTTCAGGGAGCAGGAGTGTTCATTTGAATGAATGTGTGTTGCTGAAGCCTGGAGCTGGGCTGTGATCTGAGGGGTTTATCCAGCATTCTCAAGTTCCCTACAGCCTATCAATGTCGTGCCATTCATTTTTCAGATGTAAAAGCAAATCTAATGTATCTGCATTCATGAAACTTTTCTTCTACATTTGAATTTGCGCTCTGCAAAGTTACCCTGGGCTTGAAAGTTATTTAACCTTCTTACCACCAGTGACTGGATTCCCCCTTTATGTTTTTATCTCATTTAGTCTGTTTGCAGGGATGGCTGATTTTTATTACTGACAGTAATGGTGTCATGCCAGGTAGTGTTTGCAGTGATTTCCGAGGGATGAGAATGTGGAGGAGCCGACATATTGCTATAAACTTGAGCTATTGGCACTTCCTTGCAGCAAAAAGAAGCAGCCCCTGAAAATAAAGGCAAATGAGCTGTGCAAAGCGCAGTGATCGTCATAAAAAATGGAAATAATCTTAGATATGTGCATGGTACTTTCCAGCGCAAGTCAAGTCCTCATTTCCTATAAGGCAAGCATAAGGCTTAAAAATTAATAACCTAATTGATATGCAGAGTTCATTAGGATATAATTTTTAATGGTAACGTGTACTGTGTTTTGTGTTAAGCAGGTGCTGCGGGTCATAGCAAAGCAGTTGATTGATGTGTTGGTCAGAACAGCTCAGGGTCTGCCCCATTGTAACCATGGGAAGCTTTCTGGTGGCTTCCTGGAATCTGGAAGTTTCCTTTGCAGAAAGAATTTGCCTCCTCTGAAGAAGAGGAGCCCTTGCTGCATGTGGAACAGGATAGGAATTGAAAGGCAATATTGAATCGAAATTGAAGATGACTTTTTATTGTAAAGGATTGTGTATAACTTGATTATTTCTGAGAAGTCTGTGGAGGAGGAACAGATGGAAAGGCTATATATCCATATATATAGGGTTGCGTGTCCTTGAAGAGGAGAAGGTGAGGAAGGCTGGGAAATCCAAAGCCTCTGAACTGTTCCTTGCTTTCAGTGCTTTCAAGCCAGCTCAGGAAAAGATTTTTTTTTTCTAATCTGAGAAAAAGATGTGCAGCTTACGTGGGCTATTTCTTCTCAAGAGCTTGTATTTGTAGCCTCATTCATTCACGTAAAGAGGATTTTCCTCCAAAGAAGCACGTGTCACAGCTTAGCTCAGTGTTTAGCTTTTAGCTCATTTGTGGTAGTGGTTCTTAGACATTTACTGATTTAACCTTTGTGTCTTCTGGGGGCAGGTAATTGATTTTTGCTTTCTTGGGTTCAGAAATTGTGCTGGATAGCAGTATAGATGAACACTGGTAATTTAGGATAAATTTTGAACAGAGAGTAGAATCAGAAGCTTGACAGCTTAATTGTTTATTCTGCTGCATTTTTTGGTAAGACAAAAGGTGTTATTTACCCTCCTTCAAGAGTTGGATAATATTTACACTTTGCTGAGAGTGAATGGAAATGTTACTTAATCCAAAGGTCACTATAATGGCAGTAGAACCATTTATTTTCTTCCCTGCACCTTCTCATCCTTGATTACTGTCAGGGGCCGCGGGCAGTGGGAGCAGCTTGAGAGTAACAAAAGGCATTGTGGACCCCACTTTGCTTGTATTGATCCTATATTTGTGGCATTTTCAAGGCTCTTTCCTCAGAGAGGTTTAACTACTCTGAACTATGAAGTTACTGCAACTCCTGAGTCCTGAAATGGAAGAAATCAGTTGAAGTTGAGCTGTTTTTGTGTCTTGAGTACCTGGCATCACATATTTGGGTTGCACATTGCTTTGTGTGGTCCAGAGGGCTCTGCTCTGAGCACGGGTTACAGCTTTGCTTGTGATGTGCGAAGGAAGATTCCCTTGGAGGTGTGTCTGGTTTGGTGAGCGGGAAGGTTTTTGGCTCAAGGGAGCATTCACAATTACCCAACCAGCCTGTCAAAGTATATTGTATTATGTAATTTGGTGTACAGTTCAACCTTTTGAAAGCACTGTTGTTCTTTGAAAAAGTTCTGGAGATGATTTTTCGTTTTGCTTTGTTAAAAGATTGAAGTAGAGGGCTTTTAGCAGGGGTTCTTTGTATGCTTGTTTTGTATTTGATTTCTGAGGCAGGGTAAAACTTTCCAAGCTTTGTGAAGGGCATACTTGCATAAGAAAATACCTCTTTAGTGCTTACAATGCCACTGTGACTTGTAGCTACTGGTGAAATACAGTCTGCTTTTCCTGCACTTGGCTGCCTTGCTCCCGCAGGGTTGGAGCAGATCAGATTTGCTGCCTTGCTCATGAAATCATTTATTATGCTGATGCTAATGGTGTCTCTTCAACTTCCCCGAATAAATGCATATTCTTTCCAGGAGGTTGTATAAATGTGTATTTATGGATAAATAGGTAAGTAGTCTGGCCGGTGGCAGAACTGTTTCCTTGCCTACAGGAAGGTGCAGTTTAACTACAGACCATTTATTGTCTCATCCTACTGTCCACCCTGTCCGTGCTGCTGGACAAGGCTGAAGGATGGCAGCAGAGCTGGCTGTCACAATGGAGATGCTTTTTGCCCCTTGGCAAGGCTGGCACTTGGTACAAGTTGTGTCCGTCTGTCAGCTCCTAAGGCAAAAATGGTGACAGCTGTGAAGTACTTGCAGGCTGGGCTCTGCCCTCCCAAGCACTGGGCAGCTTGTTCTTGGGCTGTGCAAGCAGGGAGGACAGGAAAAGTGCATTTTCAGAGCAGTCTGTAGGTAAAAGACTGCTGAAATGACTGAATGGTTTGTGCCCACATGTTTTTTTTTGTATATTGTGAAGTCTAACGTGTTGGGTTGTTTTGATTTGTGGTTTTTTGGGTTTTTTTTTTTCCCCCTATATGGATGGAGAACACTGTAGAGGATGGTGTCTCAAGAGCAGAATTTGGATGATCATGGAGACTTCTTACTCCATCTTTATCATTTGTTTTTACTGTCACAAATAAGTTTGATGCATGCGTCGTCTTCAGTTTTGGACAGGTACATGGTCCCTACATTAATGATTTTCTTTACTGCTATTCTTGTTATTTTAGCAAAAGGAGGATAAAGGGAGAATGATGATCATTCTCTTTTCCTTCTCTGTGTTTCTCTATTACTCCTTCAGGTATGTTCCAAGGGGTTTAGAAGTTGTACTGCTGCGATGGTCTCTAAGCTGAATCAGTATTTTGTCTTCCTGCTGTGGCACATTATAAGAGCTTCTCATTCTTGTAAACGGAACTATCACTAACCAATGATAACTGTAATAAGGTTACTGTAAATGAGCTTTAGGATTGTTGGAGGTGGTGGTTAGTCAGTAGCCTGAAGTGAAAGAAACAGAGCTAATCCTGAGATGTGAGAAGCAGCTGCTGCAGTTGTGTATGTGGTGGCTCAGTGCACAGAGCACGTGAAATGGTGCTCCCATTGCAGCTTTACGTTGTGGTTTTTTTTCCCCTCGTGGAAGTGTTTTCAGTTGTTTGTAGATAGGAAAGTGCAATACTCTCCCTTGCCCACTTTTTTTCCATAATACAGTCTTGGTTTTCGCAGTGTTTGATAAGAGTTTGTTGATATCACCCTCCAATTCTGAAGAGTGTCTACATCAGATTAAACTGTGTAATGAGGAGATAATTTTGGCTTCTGAATGCTGTGTCAGTCATGACCAAGATTCTGAATTTATCTTGTTAAATTCTATTGTTGTAAAAATTCTATTGTTGTAACTTTCTATAAAATAGAGTCAAATGAAGTTTGTAGCAGGAGGAAGGCAGCATTTTATTTCATTGCAGAATGTTAAATATTTTGTAAACGTCCAGTTAGTCAAAAGCTTTAGTTCAAATCTGGGCATAAACAGGAAAACTGTCAGGTGATTTGGGGTTGGAAGAAACAGGAGCAGAAGGACTAGAATCAAATGGTGGTTACAGGGCGTCTTTATTTGGTGCTTAATTCTCTTTGATATTTAAGCTTTCTTTTCTTCCTTGTCAAAACATGGTAACATCAGCTTAGCACTTTTTCAGGTTTATAGTGTCTCTCTGCTCATCATCGTTCTCATTAGACAAAAGTGAGAAGTAAAACATGAGGAATGATGCGGATGCTGTTGGGGTTGATGCTGACATACTTTGCTGTTTCAGAAAGTACAAAAACATTGTCTCATTTAACTGTCCTGTAGGACTCCCATTTGCGAAGTGGTAGATAAGTCTTCTGTGAAGGCTTTGCATTTGATTTCAGGGCAGCCTTTCAGTTTGCAGGTGAAACAAGACCATCTGGGTTGTAACAGATCTGGTAATGGTGACTTTGTTGGCTGAGGTGACCTACAGAAATTCAAACTGCATCTTGCACAGAGCTTGATCTTTGAAAAGCATGTAATTTAGTTTTTAATATCAAATGTCTGTATGAATCCATTTTATCCACTTGTTATACATTTGATGGGTGGTGAAGTACAAGAAAGAAATGCATCTTAAACTAGATTATGGTGACCTATTTTCCACCTGAACAGTTCTCTGCTGCTGGCTTCATTTTGTACAGGGTTATCCCCTCTGATTCTGTTGGCTTTGGTGGCTGGAAATGAAGTCAGGCCTGTTTCATAACCTCATATTTCAAGGTTTGTCTCTGTTTGGTCTTCCATGCCATTATGCTGGAGATATCCATATAGTTATGGAGGAGCTTGGCACCCTGTATCTGTGTGCTGCAGCTGGCTTTGTATCATGCCTCTGCTCAGCTGGTGTGAGTGGACATAGCTTGGTGCAGGACCAAGTGCCAGCATTGGGTTTTAATCAATTATCTTGGCTGGGGGAGAAGGGAAGAACTGAAATTTTACTCATGATTGAATCTTAATCTTTAAATTAGTAAGAATGTGAGATTTTCCCAACCTATGATTTTAGAACTATAATCATTTTGAGAAGACAAAGACTAGGAACATCATGGTGTTGAATGTAGAATGAACTGCTTTATTAAATGATGTGTTGTACATCTGCACATATCAAAAAAGGAACTTAATTTCCTAATTTTGTTTTGGATCTTACCCCCCTTTCCTCACGTTCATCCATGTTCTATTTTCTTCCTTTTGTGTCTATAATTACATGCATTATTAGAATTGGCAAGATGAGCACCTCCAGATGCATCCTACAGGAATTCAGCCAATGCTGACTCTATTCCCACATTAGATGACATGCTAAATCAGTGAAGCTTGATTGTCAAAATCCATTCCCTTTCTACTGTGCTTCTAAGCCCATCTTGTCACATGTTTTGACACAGGGTGGCTGATGATAAGCTCAAAAATTGACCCAGACTTAACACATTAAAAGAAACCTCCTTGAACCATCCCAGTTAAAAGCAGTATTTTGTAATAGTGCTGTTCTAGTACTATGGAAAACTAGTCTTATTCTTCTGTTAAATGAAACAGCTTGATGGGTTTGTAATTGTCATCTTGAGCCTTCCACTGTTCTTTTTGTTTTGTTTTTTAACTTTCTTCAGATATTTGTTCTTTGAATGCAAAAATCAGTACTTCTAGTAAGCATAATGCATTTTGTGCTGTACTTTCTTGCAACCAGATAACAACAACTTTGCCTATTGCAGAACTTCATATCCATTTTATTCATTATTTTTCAGGTATCAGGCAACAGCTTTTCAACATTGCTCCTTCTACAGAATCTTTTCCTAACTGGAGAACTATCCTATCACCAACACGGCCTTCCACAGAAACAAAAACTTCCTCAGTAGCTGATATTTCTATGGGACAGACTTTGGAGAATGCAAACTTGCTTCAGATGATAAAAACAACACTGACTGGCACACGTACAAGAACTTTGGATCAAACAAACCTGTCTCCCACCCTTTATCAAGGCAGTGGAAATAGTGCATCCCAAGAACCTGCTGAAGTTTCTGCTGAGTCACCCCTGAGGTTGTCATCTCAAGATGCAGATGAAACAGCTGGGGAATCAGGTTTGCCTCAACTCGGTATGTTTGCCACATTACCCACTATACCATCAGTGACACATTTGAGTACAGCTGTGCCATTTCAGCTAACACCATTAGAAACACCTTCCATTTCAAAAGAAAGCACATCAGGACCTGACATGCTTGCTGCTGTTCCATCTCCATCATTTTCTTCATTGGCAATACAATCACCTCATACCATTAACTTTTCTAAATCAGCTGTACTGGCCTTCAAAGTACCTCTGTCTGCAGAGCCTGAAAGTTCCTTCAACACAGATTCGACCAGCTCTCAGGTTAGTGAAAGCAGAAATAGTCCCTTAAGTGTGGTCAATGATATAAATTCCAGTATGGTGAATCAAAGAGAGGGTCCTGAGTTGTTGATGGACACCATGTCTTTCAATCTCTCTGGATCAACAGTGCATTTCACAAATAGAGTGGGAAAAGAGTTTCCTTCAGGAAGGACCTCCTTTTTATATGAATACTCTTATACTCCTGTGCCAAAGATATTGCATCAGTTTTCCATGCCTGTAACTTCCAGAAGCATGTTACGGTTACTGAATGAAGGTATGCATATTGTATCTTCTACTGGAGTGAAACCCAACAGTCAGCCATTTAAGCCACTCTTGATTGGCAGAAATAATGATGGTACTCCTCCGTCATCACCAGTTTTTCAGAGTAAAGCAGAGGTTCCAGCATTATTCTTCCATCCTGTGGGTACTCCACATAAAATCCCTCAGATGAGTCATCATCAGTCTTCCACGGCACTTACTAATTGCACTACAGGCTCTACCACTGCACCTTTTGTGTCATCAGCTTCTGAGAGCCTGGCTGAGGTCTCCAGCTCAACAGAGAGCATGTCTTCCTTTTTGTTGCCAAAATCATTTATTCCAGATGCAAAGCACGCTCACAATGCAGCGCTGCCAGTACCAGCATTTAGAAGGGAAACAGATTTTCTCTTTAGAAATGCAACACGCTCCTCTTCAACAAGCACAATGTCTCCTTTGCTAACTGAGACAAATGAGACCTCTGCTAGGGTAGCACTCACAAACAGTCCAAGCACAGTGACAGCCAGCAAGGGTATTTTGCAAATCCCTTTGACTGTTTTCTCACAGCACTCCATGGTGTTCCTGAACCAGGCTTTGGCAGAAGACCTTGCTAGTGGAGCTCATGAAACAAATGGCATGCTGTTGCCTACTGCTTCTGCACATATTGTCCCATATTCTGATGGCTCTCCTGTGACAAGAACAACTCAAGATGGGATGACAAGATGGGTGACAGCAAAAATATCCACAGACTTTAATCCTAATTTTGTTCTGCCTTTTGGCTCTCAGGTTTCCAGAGTTTCTCCAGATATCCATGTCAGTAAACCCTTCGAAGAGTTAAAGCTATCAGGAACTGCTTTGGAAACAGGAATGGCTGCTCCTGGTCTTGCTGTGATTACAGGACTTTCAGATCCTGAGCTTGCTGTCACAAATACATTTGCTACTACTAGTATCTCTGGGACTGCACGTTTTCCACCTTTTGATGCAGAAAGAACTACAGATGAAGAGAGAAGTAATAAACCCACTGTTGTAACCCCACATGCAGACCATTCACCTCCAAGAACCTTAACTCAGTCTCATTTTACCTCTATTCTGACTTCATATTCAGGTGATACAGAGCAGCTTGTCTCTGTTGTGCCTCTAGCATGGACTACTCTGCCATCCTTTGTTTCCATGACAACAGTGAGAGACAACCACGGCTCAGGTTTCTCTGGGATTTCAAGTGCAGCCTCTGAAAGCAATTTAGCTCCAATCAACGCTCCCAAACTCTCCGTTCCACCTTCTGCACGGACCAATGCAGTGCCGTTGTCCTTAGCTGACACTAGCATTTCTCTGGTAAAAAATTCTGTAGAAACAGCAGTAAGAGAAGTTCCTCTGAGTACTTCTACATCAGCAACTGAGTATCATTCAATATATTCAGTAGTTTCAGATCTGCAAAAGAAAATGAGAACAAACGATCAGCCGCTTTTCTTTTCCCCTTCTGTGGAGTACACACATGCAATACCAAGTCAAAATGTTTCCCATTTACCTTTTGCTGGAGTGAATTTAGGCAGCTTTCCAGCATTTGTTATAGATGGGTTTGCACTGAAAACATCTCCTGTCCCGTATCCGTCCCTTGCTACTGTGGTTCCTGCCAGCCTGCAGGAAAAGAATGGAAACACAGCTGAAAATGGTACTAATTTCTTCACCACTGGGAACATTAATATCAGTGCACAGCGTGAAGCAACACTCCGTTTACATGTCCCTCATGTTAATGATGCAGGTGTTTTTCCCAGCTCTCTAGAATCACAAACAACTGGTGCTGGAAAGATGACTTCAATGGCAAAAGCCTTTAATGCAACACCAAAATTGGCTTTTCAGCTCCCTGACAACTTGTCTCTTTCAGCCAGCTATGAAACTGGTGCTGCACACAATGGACTGCCAAGCAAGCCTCCTGTTTCTCTAACTAAGCCTTTTAGCTCAGCTCTCTTACATAGTTCTGTTAAAGAAGAAGATGTTGGTTCTGGAAATTTGGAATTTATTGATAGCCAATTAGAGTCCTCTGGTTATTTGGTCGCGGCTGATAAAAATCCAGCTCCGTTAAGTGTGGAGGAGTGGGACACAAGTGGTACAAGGCAGAGTCTAGATCCCACTAGTGTATCTAATAAAACCACTAAGGGCATGCCTTTGCAGACCCCTTCCATCAGTGCTCTGCAGTCAGTCATCATAACTTCTGTCCATCCATTACCAACACAACTAACTTCTGCTTTTTTTTCAACAACCAACTTTACCCATTCTGTCATTACAGTGTTATCTGGAGTGTCTTCTGGTGCAATACCTACGGTAGGAACTTCAGAAGCAAAACCACTAACAAGAAAATCATCTCCAGCTTCACCAGTGCCAGCTTCTTCCTTCATGTCGCTAGGCACTGAAAACACACCTTTGCCATCTGTGATGGCTTTAAACACTCCGGTACTGACTCTAACAAAAAATAACACTGCCACAAAATTGACCTCAGTTCTAAGTTCAGTAGGTGCACATACAGATCTTCCTTTTGCAACAAGAAACACAGCTGCATCACCTGTGGATGTGACAGCTATGTTTATAACTTCTAAAAGTAGCACTGTCATGGCTTCCACATTTGCACCCACAGCACATGTACCAAGGCAGATAAAAACAACAGTCACAGACAGCCAGAAATTCCCAAGCTCAGAAATCACCAAAACATCAACCCCATATCCACTGACAATTACAGCGGCTTTGACATCTATTACAGCATCAGCGAAAGCAACTAGGCTTCCCCCTACTCGAGTGGAAAACACTTCTGCTCCTTCAGAAACAACAGCAGCAGCTTTTGCTAATATGACTGCAGCTCCTCCTCTGGATTGTCGGCTCTCCTGGAACCTTATGGTTAAAACGGGTATGTGGAACTATTGAATTTGCTGAATGGTGAGGGGCACCTGGGGTGAATCCAAAATGTACTCAACTGTGAAAGAACAGGGACTGGTGATTTGTTAAGGGACTAGGCTACTGCATTAGTGTACTGGGTACATAAATGTACAGTTGTTAGGAAGGAATGGCACTGACTATTTTTGTCACTCAGATTTTACAAAGAATGTTTTAAATGGAACAAGATTGGGTGTGCTGAAGTTCATCTGGTCAGTGCGAGGATCTAGCAGAACCACCTAAGTGGAGGCACAGCCACGTTGTCGTGATGGCATGGCTTCTCCTTGGCAAAGGGGTCTGTGTTACTGAAGTAGATAGTATAGTAACCTCAGTCTTTTGCCCTCTTTACCTATAAAAACTGGATGAAGTATTCATATGAATACCTAAATCTATCAATCATTAAAGATTCACTTGAATATAACGTCTAGTGTGTAAAGTTGCACATCTCAAAATGAGAGAATTTTGAGCTCTCTGCATGAACAGAACACCATCTTATAGCTCTGAGTGTTTTTTCACAGACTGCTGTTCCATAACTTTAACAGCCCTAAATTAAATAGGTCTGGAGAGAACTCTTGCCCAGGCTTCCTATGAACTCCTTATGATAGCACAGGGCAGCACCAGCAAATGTGCATATCAGGAAGATGCAAGGAAAGAAGAATCAAAAAAGGATTTATGAGCATATATAATCTTGGGTGATACTGAGGGACAGTGAAATAATTGGTTTTTGTAGCTGCTAAATATTTATACCACTAGCATAATGAATAGAATGATTATTGCTGAAGATAGAAGTAGCATGTATGCAATATGACTCAAAATGTGTCAATGTAGCGGTAGAACTCAGCAAATTATAAGAGAAAAAGAAAAAGCTACTGAAAATGTTAGTAAACGAAGTGTATAGTTGGTAAATTGCAAGCAGTTGTAGCAGTGGAATAACTCGTTTCTTTGTTTAGCTCTGGCTGTGAAGGAATGATGTGGTTGTCTTTTATGGGAGCCTTCTTGTGTAGCAGCAGCCCTGTCCTCTGGGGAGGCTGCAGCAGTCAATCCACAGGTGACCAAACATTATCGTACCTCTTTCAGAAAGGCAGCATTGCAAAGTGTTGTTGCTAAAGAAATCACAAGGGTTTGACTGTGCCTTGGAGTAGTGGGTTATTGTCACCAGAAGAGTGGTGACCGTGGGGATGCTGCTGAGCCCCAGCAGTTCTTAGTCCCGTTGGAGCTGCTGCAAGTTGTAGATGGCTTCTGCGATCTCCACCAGCCTATCCCAACACAAAAGAATTGAAAATAGAAGCAACAGAATGTTAATGCCTAACTAACATGTAGCTTTTGCCACATTGCAGTTCTGTTTCTGAACACAAGGAGGATGATGATCAGCAAAGCCTTCAAGGAGAGTGTGACAAAAGGACTTAACCAGGCACTGAGACAAGCTTTCAATCAAAATGTCAGCACTCAGGTAAGCACTCCTGAATTGTCTGTGTGAAGAGAAATAATAAACATTTGTAACTAAGTGGCTCTTGTGTTAGTGGCTGCAGTGTTACTATAAGCTGCAGGCTTGGGCATATTTATTCCCATTTAGATGCTTCTTATTACCGAGGAGCACCTGGTGATATTGTTTATCCTATCAGCACTTATGTCTTATTCCATCTCCTTTCCAGTATGTGATTGCAAACAAATTCACAGGTTTGTGTTGCCTGTTGGCTTTATGCATTTGGGCGACTTGGCTGTGTTAAAGACAAGTAGCAGATATCTTTGTGGAGGGGTAGGTAGTAAGAGGAAGTTGGGCCAGGTAGTGACAGGTATTCAGTGTTGGTTGATGGGACTCTGTTCACCCCCCCGGTTGCTTCCTCACCCATACCTAAAACATCAGTGTCTCCAGATTAGTTCTGACACGTGGGCAGTTATGTATACTTGGTTTTGGGTCTTGGAGTGAGATGATTTCTTAACTCTGGTATTGCCTTTTTTGATGCAAATTCAAATCAGACTGATTGAAAGTTCTGCCTGGCTGCAGCTTTATGTTGAAGTAGTGGCTCTGAATGCAGAATGCCTCTTAAAGAGGAGCACTGAGCCTTTCTTATGGAAAGCAGACATAGATGACACAGAATCACAGAATGACCCGGGTTGGAAGGGACCTCAAGGATCATGTAGTTCCAACCTCCCTGCCTGGCAGGGCCACCAAACATACACCTTTACTAGATCAGGTTGCCCAGGGCCCCCTCCAACCTGGTCTTGAACACCTCCAAGGACGGGGCATCCACATCCACAACCTCCCTGGGCAGCCTGTTCCAGGGCCTAACCACTCTCCTAGTAAAGAACTTCCCCCTAACATCCATCCTAAATCTTCCCTCTTTTAACTTAAAACCATTTCCCTGTGTCCTGCTATTGTCAGATACTGACACCTGCTCTGGGCTCTGAAAACATGAGGACCATTCAAACATCTTTGTCATTTTATTTGGAAAAATTGAAGAGAAATGCAACTTTCTTTTAGGTATATTCTGAAAAACTGCAACAGAAGTTTCTTCCTTTACGGCAGTGCTGCTGTTCTTAGCCTTGATCAATTGCAAAAGCAGAGCTAGTAAATGAGATGTCATTGCTGTCAGTCCATTCCCATTGAAAACTGAGTGTCTGACAAGTTCAGTTCCACAGGGATGAAAATCCTGAGCAGGGAGAGAGCATGTTTTGCTGGGAATAAGGGGGGGAGCCATGCTCATCACCTTCTAGCTAACCTGCATGAAATTCTGCAGCTGAGTGTTAGAGGTTGCTGGGGTACTGTTCTATAGAACACACGTTTCCACTCCTCTTTGGCAGTTTGTGTTGAGCCTGAAGCTGTTAAATGGGGTATGCTCATCAAGGAAGGTGAAAGAAGTAATTCTGCTCAAAATAGAGAGTGTATCCTTTTACCTATATGTGAATGAAGCCTCGACCTGTATTGGAGATATGTGAGTTGTCATGGCAATGCAGTACTCCTTCAAAGGAGATAATGTGTTGCATGGGCTGGAACTAAAGGTCCCCAAGCAGTTCTGTGATTCCCATGTCAGGTGTGGTACTAGTTTTGTACAGATGAGAGCCTTGCAGGTGAGCCATATTCAGAATGAGATGTTTCATCAAATAGGGGTTGCATTTGCAACCAAAATGTTAAAGGTTTCCCTGTGTTCTTTAGGTGGAAATCTTGGAGCAATCAAGTAACATCACAGTTGGTTACTATGTTACACGAGGGAGACTGGTTTTTATTCCAGCTGCTGTAATTGAAAGACTAATTGCCTATGGGATTAGCAATGCCACAGCAGACTTAAAGCAACACATACTAAGTCTTCAATCCATCGTGGCCCTGGCAATGCCATGGAAGCCTCTTCCTGCATACCACCTCCAGCTGAAGACAGGTGAGTGATGGCCTGCATAGGCTGACAGTTGTGTGTTTTGTTAGAGGTCCTGCGCAGAGGGGTGATGCTCGTCCTGCCCTCTGCTTTCTTGCTTCCTTCCTGGTCTCCAGTGCAGCACCACAACAAGAAACAGCAAGACCGCCTGTGCTTTGATTTCATCTGCATTGTGACAGTGCCTTCAATGTCAGCAGGACTGATGGTAGTTTGGGAAGAATGCTACCTTCCTGAATCACTGCCTCAGCTCTGTAAAACAACAGTTTCAATTGTAAAGAGGCTCCTTAAATGTTCTTATGTATTTATGTATGAGTGCATGAAATATATATTCCTAGCACAAGCAGAATGAGAATCAATATTAGAATTTATTGTACCTTCTAAAAGCTGATTGCTTGCAAGATTTTAGAGAGTAACTTCTGTTTCAGTGTGAATCTCACCACCCAGCTTTGAGTAAATGTGCATGCAGTGCCCTGGTCTAACCATTTTATGCATCAGTACGATGCTTAAAAGGTATAAAATCATCTTACATGGCACTGTTTTTACCTGCAGTTGGGCATCACAAAGGTTACATTACTAGGCGTATTTTGTCTTCACACAAATGCACTGTTCCTTTTCCAGAGCTGCAGTTTGTGAGTCAAACAGATAATATACAGTCATGCAAGTTTGTTCAGACGATGGAGCAAAGGTTACAGAGAGCTTTTCAAGATGCCGAAAGAAAAGTCTGGAACACCAGCAACAATCTAACAGTTCAGGTACTGCATTGCCTGCTTTGCCAGTGCTTGTTGCTAAAGTTTCTGGGTTATCATTTGTTATGTGTATACTTGAATTTCCATATTATATATTTCAACTAAATGCTTTTGGCAGCCAATATGACAGTAAGTTTATGCTTTCCTCTGAAATAGTTTTGTTTATTGGAGGTAAACTTATAAATACAAGACATAGAAAAACTACTGTTTTGAAATTCAAATAGAGATGAAGTGTAAGGTATTCTTCCAGCTTTATATTTCTACTGAATATTCAGGCACCTTTTCTGCCTTCTCCAGTAATTCTGTACGTGCTTTATTTTTTTTGTTATTATTTCTTACTGAGCTGAAATGAGACCACACGTTATTTCTTTACTTCTTTTTCAGATTTTGAATACCTCCAAAGTCTCTCAAGCTGTCACTCTGTTTTATGTAGTCAACAACCAAAGCACAACTTTAAATGGCACTATTTCCAGCAATCTTCTTAATCAACTGTCAGCAGAGCTGGTGGGTTTCTATCTAACCTACCCACCTCTCACCATTGCAGAGTGTAAGTATGCGCTTCTCAACACACACCTGTAGGATCAACCACCACCAAGCCTTTAGATTGCAAACAGCTTCGGTTTGAAGCTCACAGATTATAGGTTATTTTGATGATAACTTTGTGTTGCTTTTTGTGATGTGTCAGTAATTCACTTGCACTTCCCCAGTATGAAGAATCAGAGGTACAAAGAGCTAGATGAAGTTGTATCATACAGCCTGTATGGTATATACGATCTCTGACTTTGCAAATTTCTCTAGAAAGAATAAAGAGATGGAACATTTCATCATGTGGATTTCTGTTTAATCTGCTTTGTAAAATCAGTCTGTGTAGTTAAGCTTGCTGTAGTGACAGGTTATCTATGCACTGGAAGTGAAAGTAAATAAACCTGATTAGGTACATTTGTGCATGGCAATGGTACCTGGTTAAGTAAGGGCATGTCTCTGCTTATCTCAGCTTTAGGTAAAGTGTCTTCATGCAATACTTACTGAATTTGATCTGCTGTGTCCAAGTACCCCTAAAGTTCAGATTAAGCTTTTGGTAGCCATGGAGTTATTGATAATGCTGTAACATTGCCAGAGTAGTTTGTAACTTTTCATTTTGCAAGTGCTGAGGTGATTGGATATGTGAGAGTAGAGCCAAACGTATTTATGATCAGAATACTCAACTGAATAGATTTGTAGCTTCAAATAAAGTTAATAAGGTCTTTGTTTATTTTATGATTCTGAGAAGAACTAGAACCAGAATAATGGAAAGTGAGCACTGGGGAAAGGTGCAAGTTACTTGTTTGGGTTGTTTGTAAACAAGATATACTTGCCAATGGTAGTCACTCCTGCAGGTCTTCATCAGGTACTTTCCCAATGAACAAGTGTGTGGTATATGTGATCCCTCTCCAGAGCGAGGAGGGTGGGAATCACAGCTAACCCTGGTGATCATGAAGATGTTTGAAAAAGGAACGTATGTTAATCTTGAGGCATTACCTATCCACATCAGATATTTGCAACCTGATGACTAGGTGAAAATGCCTGGTGATGAGTTTTGCTGCTGCAAAAGATGTAGTTTCAGTTCAAATCAGGCTTTGCACTACTTGGTGCTTTTTACAAAAGGCAATGCAGCAGTTGTAGAAGACATTTGTCATGAAGGAGGAGTCTCATGTGGTATTGCAGTTCTCTGCCAGTCCTCGAATGTGATGAACTGACCCAACTGAGTCTTTAGCAAGTGCTCCTTTAACAAGTAACGGCTTATATTTCATTCTGGAGTTCTTGGTTTTATTCCCAGCACAGCAGGTATACAGCAAAAGTGTGATCTTAATGTGCACATAGTATTTATGGCTTCAGACTGATGGCACGCGTTGTGAGAATGTTTGCTTTGAAAAGTGTTCTATGCTTATTCATGTGGTGGTGCAGTGGTTTCAGTTTATCAGACAAATGTTGCTGTCACTTTCAGAGCACGCTGTTTCCCCCTGGACTCTGGCAGCTCCTCCAGAGCCCTCACAGTCTGTCATGGAAATGGGCAGCTCAGGACATACAGTGAAATTTCCTTTCAGAAACAGTTACTGTGCACGATCAGATATTGTACAGTGTTTACTAATTCAAACCACAGTGGAGTTTAAAAATCAAGGTAACTTAATAGTGGTGTATCGATGTGGAAAGCACAGAGATATTTCCTGGAAGAAGTTCCAAATAATAATGCTTTCCACCTTGCATAAATCGACTGAGGAAAAGCTGATGTGTGTAAAGAATTAGCAACGTGTTAAACTTCACAGCCTAATGCACTTTTGAGGTGCAAAACACAACAAAAACATCAAAATGGCAAACATCAGTTCATCACAGCCGTAAGCGCATGTGGTAGTAATACCTTAAATGCTGCACTGTGGGTTGTGATTCCAGTGTGCCGGTACCCAACTCTGAACCATTTTCACTGTTTAGTTAGTCTCATTTGTAGTCTATGTGGATCTGTGTTCTGGTTAATGGATGCTGACAGTTGTGTATTTTAATTAATAATATTTGACAATGTGCTTTGTCTTAAGTAAGGACTGAGTCACAGAATGACCATGGAAAGTTTTCTTATATTCCTGGAGGATTGATCATGTAGAGAAAGCAGCAGAGATGTATACAACATGGAGATATACATATCATATATCATCTTTAGTAATAGTTAATCCTTGGCTTTACCCACAGAAAGTGTACTGGCAAATATTATGGCAGCAGGAGACTTGTTTTATATTGTGCAGCAGCACCTACACGGTTTAGATTTCGTGTCCTTTTTCAGACGGATGGGAAACTGTAATCCTGAATTTTATGTCTCTAGATCTTCTTCCTTGGTTGAGCAGTCATGTAACTACTTTTGTGAAAAAGCTGGAGATCAATCTTATTTATTGATGTGTGGCTGTGTTGTTCAGGCACATAAAATGTGTGAGATATTGGAATATTATGAAATCATTTCTACTTTTGTTTTAAAGCTTTGGAATATCCAAACCTTGATGTCTCAGAGTCAACTAGAGACTACTGGGTGATCACAGGTACTTTTTTTAATCTCCTTCTGTCTTCTGTGCAATTGAGAGAACAACTTTTAGTACTCAATTATAGTAACACATTGGTACAGTAATTTTATATAAAAATAAGTGGTTGCCCACTGAACGCTTCCATTGCATTCAGCTGGACAAATGTATCCGAAGTTACTCTTGGACGTGACTGTGATTTGTCATCTTGGCAGCCAAAGCTTGCCTCAGAATTTATGTCATTTTGGTTTTAAGTGTTTATAAGAGCAGCTATTTTCAGAATTTAAACACAGTTGTTGGGACTTGGGTTTAAATTTGAAATCAAAAGAGGCTTGCTGATGAAACCAGGAAGAAAAAACAGGTGATCTATTAAGCCCGGGGAAGTGTGTTAGAATCTTCTGACTGAGTCTGGGAACTTTTGTGTTTTACACCTGAAGCTTTAAGTGCATAATTTTCTGTTTATAGAAAAAAAAGGTCATTTCACTGGTATCAGGCTCCCCTTCAGGCAGTCAGTCTCCCCTTCAGTCCTGACTTTACAAGTAAGCAGGAGAGAGACCCTTTTTCCAATATCTTTGAGTCAGTAGATCCCAAAGCCTTCTTATCAGCGTGTCTGTAGCTGGAATGGTTTAATGCTCAGGGGAGTGAAGGAAAAGGTGCCTGATGTGAAATGGCTTAAATTCTGTAATCTCCTTCTAGTATCCAGTGTGACTTGGTGCCTGTTATGTCTACACCTAATTTCCAGGTTAAAATCACCCTCTGAAGTGCTAGTTGTCCATTAATGCTCCTTTTTCTTTTTTTTGCCCTTGTGCACTAACTGTGGTGGAATACTGTTGGTCTTACAATGGAAATAGTGTTTTCAGAAAACAAAGGAAAAAGCTCCTAATGATGTTCCCAGATGAATTTTTAAGTAACACTGAAAAATCATGCATAGTTATGAACAAAATGAGCATGCTGTATCACTTAATTGAACTCTGTGTAATTTTAGCGTATATTTTACTTTACATTCATTAGCATTTAGGAAATATCTATTCAGTGATAAATGCTCCCAAATATAAATATTTTTAAACAATTGTGTAGAGCTTCAACTTCAGATTTCAAAACTGCTGGGTAAAAAAAGCCCTGCTGTTTGCCTAACAGGAGCATCTGGCTGTTCCTTTGATAAGCATAAAGCCAGACAGGTCCCAAACTGGTTTTCACGGACCTCTACACTGGAGATTACGGATTAGATGCTTTTCTGAGTCTGTGCTGATGTGTGGTTTTCCCCGTTCCTGCAGTTATACAAGGGGTTGATATTGCATTACTGGGACTGAACAATCAGAGCTTTGCAAGATTAATGGAGCAGCGCTTGGCCCCGTTGTTCATGATGTCCCATCAACAAGGAAGGCGCTTTAAACGTGCCACCACTGTGGGCAGCTACACTGTACAGGTGAGCAGTCCAACATCAGTTACACCTAAATGTGCTCTGGAGATTTTTGTCTGGATGCATGCTGCCTGAATGTGTGGGGAGAGCTCTTTAACAGTGCTGAGCTTTCCTATCTGTTTTCACGAGCACCCAAGGAGCGTGTGTAATATGCATGGTATTAATAATGGGTTCCTTTTGCTGAAGTCAGCCATGTTTTCATGTCTCTCATATTCTAGAAGTTATCACTAGATATTCAGTTTTAACAAATATTTTGTCTTTTGGTTGCTGAGAAGATTAATACAATACACATATTTTAGCATGAAGTCATCTGTTCCACATAATGAGTAGTTCTGATTTTTGTTCTCAACTGTGGGGAAAAAAAGTGTTTCTTAGCTCTTCCACCATTGGAATAACTCAGTAAGGGTAGAATTGTTCCTTTTTGTTGAAAAGATGTATGAGGCAGTCCTTCTACAAGGTTAGTCATACAATCGTATGTCCACAGATCACATTGTGAGGTAAACATTTGAGCCCTGAGTAATTTATTAATCATCTTTCTACTACATGACAATATTTACCATTCATTTAGTTGGAACATTCCTACTTTGCTTTCTCACTAATTCAGCCAAATGATGGTAGTTGCCGGGTATTCAAAGAGAAAGTCTTTTCCAAAATCCATGACAAGTTTGTGTTTTTATCCTTCAGCTTTGTGTTATTGTTCAAGAATTGCTTGTTGAGAGACATGAAAACAAATGCCCACTTTTTTTTCCTGAATAAAACTGAGAAAGCACAGTTAGCCTGGCACCAAAAATAATGAATGTGGCAGTAAAATGTGAGGCAAATTTTCAGCTGTAATGTGTCAGTAGCGTGGTTTTCAACAGTAGGTTTTTAAGAATTCCCTTTTTACAGGGGACTGTGTTGTCCAAGCATTTGAACCTCTCTTTTTTTACTGCATGCCTTTCCTTTGCATTAGGATTATGTTTAAGGATTTTCATGAAGGCAGTCATTCCTCACTAATCCTAATAGTCTGTAGCGTAGAGGGGAAACTCTGCTCCTCTTCTAATATTTGCCTGCGGCTTATACTTATATCAGATCTGACGATCCGCATGCACTGCCTTCACGTAACTTCTTGCTGGTTTTGTAATGACATGATATAAATATGGCTTATTTTTCTTTTTCTCATTTTCTCATTTTTCTGGAAGATGGTAAAAATACAACGAATTCCAGGACCCAAGGAGCCAGCTGAACTGACATACTATACCTTATACAATGGGAAACCTTTGCTGGGCACGGCGGCTGCCAAAATTTTGAGTACTGTTGACTCCCAGCGAATGGCCCTGACACTGGGTTATGTGATTCAAGTTCAAGCTGATCGTAAGAGTCCTTTTCAAATTTCTCTCTGCTAATCTCTCTCTTCTTTTTTCCTTTTTAATGACTGCTTAATGTATGAATTGATGCCTTCAACTAATTGAATCTCTCAGTTGTCTCAGGTGTTGATCCAGGTGGAATTAAACTTACAGAGCAGATTTCCATTCTGGATCTCCTTTTTGGTTAAACAGCATATAAAATGGGACTTTCTGGGGCCATCACTTCAGCCATCTCTCTGCCTGAAGGAGCAGTAATTCTGAAATAATTACAAGTATTACAAGGATAGGAAAAGAAGGAGCTAGTATAAAAAGTAATTGATGTATCGTCCAAATCCATATGATCGAGTTAGAAGGCTGAAGTATGGTATAATTTCCAGGGAATGTTCTCTATACTGTACCTGATCCTTGATTTGTCTGTTATTGACTTTTATGGGATTAAAATTGCAGATTTCCATTCTTGCCTCCATAAAGCCTAGCACTTAAAATCTAAACTACTTTGTTTTCAGTGAGAATGTTTAGTGGCTTTGTTTTTGCTGAAGCAGCCGTAGAGAACGTATGGCAGCTTTATGACTCCGTGGAGTTACTTATATGGTTGTTTAGGTAATTATATAACAGCTGCTACAGATGATCTAACTTTGTACTTCTATGATCTGCTAAGGTGACTTTATTCACCTATAGATTTTCAGAAAAGTTAAGCATGCATACAATATTGTAAAGAAATTGTACAGAAGTGGAAATGCTGACCTTGGGTAACCGAGATTCCAAAGCCAGAGTGCTTAAAATGTAGGAGGTAGAACTATCTTTATACTTTATGAAGGAAAGAAATCAATTTGTCTCGTTTTAGACACAGTGTTTATAGTCAGCCTCTATGTTCCCAAAGAAAATATTTCATGTGCATTTCACTTCTACTCGTAATTTCTGCTGCAGCAGATTGAGAGGTTCTGCACCAGAATGCAGTAAGAAAACACATCTACCCTCAGGAGTTCATGGTCTGGTTAGGCAGATGAGTAGTAACAAAGAAGTTCCTGCTTCATAGATGAGGGACTGAGTTATAGCAAAACAAAAGCTTGCTTCAAAATCCACTAAAATCCTGTTGAATTTGCATAAGCAACGGAATGACTTATTGATGATATCATTGAAGCTAGTAACTGAATTTGGGATCTAAAACCAGGACTCCTAAATGTTAGTCCTGTTTGTCATAATGTCATTGTTTATTATGTGTCCTCTGCAGATAATAGTCGTATTTCTTCAATAATTTTCTGCTCACAGAATTAACATGATTATTTTCTGATAAAATTCAGATTCTCCTTCCTTCCCCACAGCCCTTTCATTCCTTTTCATTTATTAATTTAGACTTATACAAGTTCATTGAGAAGCGAACCTTGAAAGGTCACTTAATCCTATGGTTCAGCTTGATTTTCTGGAGCATCTGTAAGCATACAGTTACTATCAGGTACATAATGGTGCTATCCCTGCTCAGCCTAGCAAACTGCATTGGTGTTGCGAGGAGGTGCGGAAATGCAGTGAAAATAAGCTCAGTCTTTGAACACACTTTCAGCTGGCTTTCATAACTGCTGCAGAGCCAGAGCATTATGGTGTGCATTCAGTCTGATCCTGAAAGACACTGTGTGCCTCTGACAAGCTAATAAGCTCAATGACATTTGAAAGCATTAGTCCCCAAAGAAATAGAAAAGGCTACTTTACATTGATATATTCACAATTGCCTATCCATGCCAGCAAACAGTGGCAAAGAAAAATAAATAGAGAAAGCGTGTTGAAGTCCACAAAATATTTTCACTGAAGGAAAATGCAAAATCCTAAGGAGATTATCTGGTGTTTTTTCAAGAGAGAAATGCAATGATAACAGGTTTATGTAACAGGAGGCTCTGTGATGTGAGTATGAGTTCAGCATGCATACTAAAAGACTTTACTCTGGTGAAATGGAATCTAAAAGCATTTAAGTACTACTCTATTTCTGAAACGGATCTTTCCTCGTGCCATTATTAATATATCTGCAGAGAGCTCTTTCCGTCCTTACCAATTCTCCTTCAGAAATGATGGATTAATTTTGATCTTAACTATGACAATATATTCCTAGAGCACAAGAGAAGCATTTTGTTATTGCCCTGCTGGTGTCAGTAATGACTGTTAGCACGCTTAGCTTCATTGTCTTTGAAAAAGCTGAGCCAATTTGCTCTTGTAGAGCTATTAAGACTGTACTACTGGGCATGAACTCTGTGTATACTTTCAGCACATATACTATCTTCCTGTAAGCTGGTTGTGTTTTGAAAAGTAAAGGATGTATTACTTAAATGTCTCCTCTAAAAAAGAATATTAATTTTCCTAATTCTGTAAATGAATATTTGAGTGATATCTAACGTCATCTAGCGTGGCTTGGGAGCTGATGACAGCTTTTGCTGCTGGGTATGTGGATCAAATGGTGTTACTGATTCTTTTATTTATACTTAAGAAATATAAAGGCATAAATAGGTACTAGCACTCCTCTTATACTAATCATTATCTGGAGGCAGCTGAAGGCACTATTAGAAGCAGTTTGCGCCTTTAATTTATACAGTGAAACTTACCAGTGTTGGTTTGCAATTTTCTGTAGCTGTGGTGAAGAACCCACCAAACAACCTGTGGATCATTGCAGCGGTACTGGCTCCCATTGCTGTGGTTACAGTTATCATCATTATCATTACAGCAGTTCTGTGCAGAAAAAACAAGAATGACTTCAAACCAGATACCATGATGAACCTGCCTCAAAGAGCTAAAGTGAGTGGCTGATCTGCAAGTCCAAGACATATCTTTGCTTTCTGAAGTTCTTTGATTCTCTGCTAGATGTAATTGAAGGATTCTTCAGTTTCTTGATGCAACAGACAGCAGGATTATTGTGGTTTCAGCTTTGCTGAGAACTGTAGATTGGGGTGAGAGCTGAAAGTGTGATGCATATGACAGGTTCTTTCTCCTCATCTTAGCACAGCTGCAGATGGGTACAGCTGGTGTCAGCTGTATAAAAAATGATACATAAAGGACATTTTTGTGTCATTTCCAATATGCTTATCTATTTATTACCAAAGTAGGGCTAAGGACTAGATCTGGAAATTTGAAACAAGTAATATTCAAACACACAAAAAAATATCACTGCAATATCTCCTAATGTCTCACTGAAATGTCTAAAATACAGACTGTGCTTTATTAGAGGTCTGCTGTGAATATTATGCACATCTTAATTCCTATTTGTAATCTCAGGTCCCAGCTGAAGTACAAAAGGAGACTAATTTGTACATTGTTCTGAGCTGTCGTTACTGGGTACATTACAGCTGAGTGAAGTTACTATTTAATAAAGAGATTGCTGGTTGGAGCTGCAATAGAAAAAGAGCTCATTTTTATGTTCCACAGTTATCACTACAGAAAGAAAAAGAATTTTGCGTTTTGACTTTTCTCTAAGAAGGAAGATTTAATAAGGCTAATGAGGTAAAGGTGATCAGGTGGAAACCTGTTCCCTCAGTCTGCATTTTACACCAGCAGTCAGCGTGATCACACAGGAGTTGGATCTGCAGAACAAAACAATTGGTGCTGAGCTGCCAGCATCCATCCTTTGCTCATTTCAAGTGATTTGCTCACATTGGTAACTTCAGTGCAACAGGCTGGCTGGCTTGTGGAGTACATTTCCTATTTTTCTTTAATCTGAAAGAAGGTTCGTGATCCCTGAGATTGTGGTACAGTGTGAATCAACGTATGGCCAGTGGAGGTAACTTGGAGATTTACTACGAAGGTGTGCTCCTGAGCCAAACTACAGTGCAAGTATAGAATCTTCTTCAGTTCATTTTTGTTATATTTTGACACTCAAAATATAATTTAGTTCATTAAATAGAAAGTGATTCCTTTTGGAACGAAAGCTAAATTGATTTGTGCTTAGTTACACAAAGGTGGTTCCATCAGAAAGGTTCAGCCGGATCTAGCTTAGGGTATACAATGGTATATTGACCATAAAGGATAAATCCAGCAGTAGGATGGAAATGGTCTGCTTATTGTCTTTCCTGATTACAGTATCTTTACTTAAAATAAGACTAGGGAATATATTACAGGAAGATAATGTTATAAGATCATTTTGATAGGGACAGTTTCATTGTTATTTTTAATTCCAGCATTAGTGACCTCAGGAGTAGCAGTAGCTGCCTAAACTGTAGTTTTCTGCAGTTTGGCAATACAAGTAGCTGATGGTGTCATGTCTACATCATATTTTGAATGAATATATAGGAAGAAATTCTTTACTGTGAGGGTGGTGAGACACTGGCACAGGTTACCCAGAGGTTGTGGATGCTCCCTCCCTGGAAGCACTCAAGACCAGGCTGGGTGGGACTGTGAGCAACCTATTCTAGTGAGAGGTATCCCTTCCTATAGCAGGGGATTGGAAGTACATGATCTTAAAGGTCTCATCCAACCCAAGCCATTCTATAATTCTGTATGATATTTCATTGCTTAGAAAAGTACCTGAAACTGCTTGATTAATGCTGCATCTGATCTGATAAGTGTGGTCGCAGCAGAGTGATTTTTAATTTAAGGATCAGCTTTAATGTTTTGTTTATGCAGGCCTGAGATTTGCTTCTGTATCACTGGAATGTTTTTGGTACCTTTTGAATATGAGGAGAATGTCATGGGATGCATAACAGCCTTGGGTTTCAGCTGTTGTTTTTGAACTGTGCTCCCTTGTACCAAGGGAGCTGGCAGAGCAGAGCAGCCTGTTCATCGCTGCAGTCCTCCTGCTGCCGTGAGCAGTGGGATGCTGCAGCTCTTCACTGAGCAGAGCTGCCTGCCACAGCCCTTCAGGGACTCACTCGTCCCATGTCAGCGGGTAGGATGCCTGAACACAGCATGGAGGGGAAATGAAACGCCCAGCTTAAATATCCTTCTGCAGAGTGGGGTACGATGTAACAGCGGGATTGCTGCATCTGCCTGGTAATTTAGGAATGACTTTGTTGTTCTCACAGACTGACGGCTAAATAAGTAGGGTTTAAAAAATGACCTTTCTTGTACTGTATATTTTATAGTGTCTTAGGGATTGTGTTGTGTTTTTGTTGCCGTTCTGAATTGGCTGAGGAGCCAGTGACATCAGGACTAAGTTGCAGGGAAGTAGCAATGTTACCTTCTTTTTTTCCTCAGCTTTTTAAAAGTTTAAAAAAAAAAAGTTAAAAAATTAAAAGAAGAAAAAAATAATTTAAAAAAAAAAAAAGGTAAAATTCTATACGGAATTTATCTTAATGTTCTTGAAATGCTGCTTCTGTTCTGAGATGCTGTTTTTCCTTTCAGGTTTTGGGCAGATGTTAGCATTTACCTCTCTTGCTTCTGAATTCACAGCATGCTTTTTCAAAGGCTGTAAACTGAAATCTTTCTTTTATGCATGATGGTATAAGCTTGCATGTAAACAGAGATCAGATCTGCTGTCTAAGACCCACCAGCGAAAACAAGTAATGTAGGCCATGAGAAAACAGCCACTATAAATTTGGTAAAGGGCATGGAAAAAAGAAACCGGAGACACTGTCTGTGTTTGTGGTTATATATGCAGAAGGAGAGATTAACCACCCTTTCTTCTCTTCGTTTTCTTTTTTGTTCTTTACTTAAATATCAGTGCCTCTTTCATAATCACTTTGAAGAAAAATGTCCCAGTGACAGTTCTCCATGTTCATTCTACCCTTTTCCAGGCAATGTAATTTAATCATCTAATCATGTCTTATTTCAAAAACAATATTCAAATCTCCCTCCGTCGGTCTCTCTGAGTACTGTGGCCATATTGGACACCTATGCTTTCTGTGCCTTAGCACTGCCTGATCGTGATTCAGCCTTGCCAGTTCCCTTCAGGGGTGGTAAAGCCATCTGTTCCTGTGGACTTTCTCAGAGCAGGGTTCCAAGATCAAATTTTATTTAACACAATATGTCTGCTGATGAGGATGGCTTTTTCAGCTCTTCCTTAATGCAATTTGCTACCAGACATGGTGGTAAGTAGAATATAGATTAAAATAATCTTTATTTTGTTCCTTTGGCACATACAAGCTGGGAGTCTGTAGAGTCCTGTAAAAATACTCATATTCTGTCTCTTCTGCTGTTTTTTTTATAAAGTAAGGTATGAATTCAAAGTTGTGTCTTCTGCTATTTGATAAGCATGGAGAAATATCTGACTTAATCATCTTTTCTTCTTTGTTGTCTATTTTTGCAGAGTAACTGTGATAGTCTTGACTAAATGGTTAGCATAGTTACTAAGGCTGAAAAGCATTATGTTGAATAAAAGTATTACTGTCTAGGATGGTGTGCAGTAGCTCTTGCTAATTGTCTTTGCACAGCTACTACTTGCTTTTCTCATTCCTTTCCTCCCTTAGTAGCTAGTGGCTGCTTTTAAGGTCCCCTGCCTTTAGAGGAGGGCAAGCAGAAGGCTGTCAGGGGTGGTAGCATCACTATTTGCCATGGGGTAGTGATGGTGAATTGGTTTTCCTCTGATACACAGCGAGATCTGTCGTGCCAATGCATGGAGATGTCTGCTCCCTAGACAACAGTTAGCCCAATTAGTGTCTCCTTCATACACTGGAGCTGTTTATCAGATGAATTCTGAAGTGCTTGAGCACATTAAAGATCATCAGCCTTGGTATAAGCAGGAGATGGGGAACACGATACAGAATTCCAGAAACAACAAATTGTTTCTTTTTTTTTGTTTTAAGAAGAACACAGCATTTCCTTTTCAGACTGAAACTGCTTATGAAATTTATCTGTATTTTTAGCAGTAGCCCAGATTCAGGAAGGGACAGAACAAGGGAAAATGGTTGGGTTTTTTTAGAGCTCATTCTTTTTCTACACACGGATTTCTTCTACAAGAAATCAGCAGATTTCTTATTGGTCTGACTTGCTTCTGGAATGAAAATACTCAGTGGTAGCAGGACAGGAACCTGAGAGGGACTGCTTGGTTTTGAATGTCTGATTTTGATGAGTTCCTCAAAGTAATTTGAGGGTTAAAAGCAGCCTATCTTTGGAAGTGTTTTTTGATGTTTTCTTTCTTAGCAGTCTACAAATAATCTTTCTTCTTCAGGAAGAATACGTATTTTTGGGACAAATTAACTCAGTTAAATGCAGCAAGAACATTTTTGTATACTACGTGTTTTTCCCAGTGTTGGCCAGGAATGTCTTTTCTTCCCAATAGAAAATGCATTTTTAAGTTTTGCTTGAATTATTTAATTTCTCCTCTGGGAGAATCCACCTTTCAGTGGCTGCTTTGCCCTGAACATGTTGTCATTTCTGCTTTTTGCTTGCAGACGCAGCAGGGAAAGCACAGCCATGGCTTCAGGCTGGGCACACAGCACTTGGATGCCAGGGCTGCAAGCCTCTTGCAAATGCCACTTTGCAAGAGAAACAAGTAAAATCAATAGGAACATTCCCAGTAGGCAACTTGAAAGCCAGAGGGAATGTGATTTCACTACTCTGCGAAGAATAATTTTTTTTTGGGTGGGGGGGCAGGGGGTGGAGGGAAGAGTGGGGTAAAATCTTGCCCATGAAACTTTCATTTGTGCCTTTTTTGCTTTGTCTTGATCTGGAATAAATTACTCTCCCCTCATTTGGAAACAGAAGATTTTTATTCATGGAGAACGTTTTAATTATTTATTTTCTATATTGTTTTTCTCCCCTTTTTATATTTTATTTTGGTTTCTATTTACTTTTGCGTTGTCTGTTATAGGTAATTCTGGGGGTGTTCAGACAGGGGAAGGAAGGTTAGCCAAGTTTAATACTAATTAATCACATTTAAAGTGGGTGTAATGGAGATCTTATCAGAAAAGTTGCTTTGTTGGTCATTTGCATTGCAATCTACACATCTTCACCTTTAGTTTATTTGATTAAAGAAGTAAAGGGGTAGTGGAAAATTGTATATTCAAGTGGAAATTTATTTTAAGATATGATGCATTCTGGAAATGATTTCTTCCACTTGTTTTTGCAGCCAGTACAAGGCTTTGACTATGCCAAGCAACATTTAGGTCAGCAGGGAGCTGAAGATGAAGTTTTACCAGTAACTCAGGAGACTGTCGTACTTCCACTTCCAGTCAGAGATGCCCCTGCCTCCCAGGAGAGAGAAATTACTCAGGATGGAAGCACCATTAAAACAGCCCAATCCAATGAAACAAGGAAAAGGTATGGAGTTGTGTGTTTTTGCTGAGGGGTTAATGGGTTACATGTTGCCACTACTTAGGGAAAATTGAAAGGTTTGGTACCCAAGCACTATGTGTGGCAGATTCCTCCATGACATATTCTTGGTGTAACATTAGTATGTACTGGATGTGCAAGTTTGCTGTAAAATGAAAGATAAAATGAAGTCTCCACAGATTGTAGGTGAGTAGAGGAATTAAATGGGAAGTGTCTGTCTTGTGCATGCTGGCCTAAAATAAACATTGAATCTGGAGCATGAACACCAGTCATTCCTCAAATATAGTCACAGAAGCCTTGTCTTTTGCTTTAAGCTTCTTTAGAATTACTGACGGACTGCATCAGTCCATCAGTTGAAGAGCAAACACTAAATATCCACGGATTTACATCAGTAAAGCAAGATCTCTGGGTTCGAAGTATCTATAGCAGGACAAAACTTTGGAGTGTGTAAGAATAGACTAGATGACATCAGTTTCTAAAGTGAAGTTTCTCAGGTTTACAATCTCTTCAAATTAAGTCTTTAGGGTTGATCACACGTTAGAAGCTCTCCCTCCAGGAACCCATCTAATACTTGATGTATTCCACCATGTAGTCAACTTATACCTCTGCCTGAATTTCTTTAAGGTCTTCCAATGGCAGAATCATTACAGCTTCATCGAGGGATCTGTACTTCACTGCCATTAGGAACTGTTATGTAAGGTCTACCCTGAATCTTCCTCGGAGAAAATGAAAGATCACCATTATACTGGCTGCAGTTCCTGGTGCTGTGCTCTCACAGATAAACCTTTGCAGAAAATGTTCTTTAAAATGTTTTTCAACCTCTCCAGAGCCATTTTGAAACACACACTCACAAGTAAACCTGTCCTATAATAGTCTTAAAAAAAAGCGATTAGGAACTTGACCTCAGTCCTTCAAATGGGTGTAGGATCCCCCCCCCTCCCCCCCTATTTTATCTGCTCATTTTTTAAGCAAATGTTGATTAGCAATCTTGAATCAGGAAGAATCAGGAATTCACTGGGAAAGTTACTCTCTTTACAAAAGCAAACAGAACCTGTAATGCTTCTGTGTGCCTTTGTTAGCAAATTGTTGTTCAGAGTTACTTTTACCTCCTTCAGGGTGATTGAGTAAGTGAGAACATGTAGAAATGCAGTCTCTTTTCATTCCTGAGTTGTGTCTGGGGATGGAACTTAATGATTGTTTAAGATGAAGAAATATTTCTTGACCTTTATGTATTTGCTCTTTCATTCTGGTTACTTTGCAGTCTGGAAAGGTCAATTTAAATCAAACTGCCATGAAGTGGCTGGTAACTGATCAGAATATCTTCTCGTATTATTGCTGAAGGAAGCTTCAGAGATAATAAGTACAATGATTGCTTTAAAAAGAGGAATATTTAGCTTACTGGCAGCAGAAATAATTGTGCAAGCTATCTATACTTTGTTTCTTTTCCTTGTTCCCAAGTAGATCAGCTTTTCTTCAGGTACTGGTCTGTCCCTGGAATAACTTATATACTGGGACTCTTCATTAGCAGGGACAAGGAGATCTACAGGGGTGAAATTCTTTTTAAGAAAATTTATTCTCAGTAGAACTTCACAAGATAATCCCCAAGCTGAGCTGATGCATTGTGTGTGCTGAGTTCCCCTGAAGTCATGGAGCTGGGAAAAACCATTGTCAATCGCCTTTCCTCTCAGGCTATCCTCAAAAGGGAGTCTCTAGGAAGTATTTCCTCATACTTGTACCTTCCCATTCTGACTACAGTAAATGTTCTTTACTTACATGGATAGGGCAGCCAGAAGAAGAGGAAGACGAATGTTTCAATATGGCAGTGATGGGTTGATCTTCATGGAAGTTTTGTTTTGATACCATTTTGTGGATATAAAGCTATTTTGACAGCAATACAATTGGTTGGATTTCTCTCTCTAAACAAAAGTCCTTGTGAGTGGTTTTTAACTTAGATGCAGCCTGTTTAAATTATCCTTTCACCAGCCATGACGATCTAGAGTGTAGATAGGTGCATGTGTAACTATGCAAGCCCATAGATCGCAAGTTTCACCTCTAGGAACAATTTGACATCATGCATTGATTTGGAGTAGCACCAAATCTGGCCTATTTTTCTTGACTTGTGCATTAAGACTGAGTCATCTGCCCACCCCCAAAAGAAGAGAACTTGAGGTACACTGCATGTTCTGAGGGTTGCTCCTTGCTGAGAGCCAGTGTTGATGGGAGCTGCTGTACCCTCCCTCCTCAGCCAGTGTGGGGCAGTTTTAGTGTAAGGAGATGCAATGCCTGCACAAAGAGAACATTTTCTTCAGAGTTTCAGCAGATAATGGTGCTGGTTAAACTGCGTTAAGTGGAAATAGATAAAAAGGAGATAAGGGAATTAGTGAATTTTGCATTGTGGATGAGAAAATAGCTGTGTGCCGTTGCAGGCTAAATAACAAATTATTTCAGCTGTATTTATAAAAGCAGGAGTCTTGTTCGTTTTAGCTGTGTAAAGACAGAGAATTAAAAACAGGGAGTTCTGTCCTCTGCAGTGCTGCTTCTGTCATTGTGGGGGTTGTGCATGAGAAGTGCCTGCTTTCAGTGTTGCTTAACATGCCTATCAGCCCTGAACTAACTGAGGAGCAGTGCTCTCCTACCATCAGTCTGTTCCTGTTTTTTCCGTGTTTGTGCATGCCGTTTTTATTCTCTACTGTTTCGGTACAAAATCGGACCTGAAAACTCAGTGGTGCAAACTGTGCAGATGAAATAACCTTGAAACGAGGTTTGTGAAGAAGAACTTACAGCCTCCCTTGTTGCTATGGTTACTTGCAGCCGGTCCCCGAGCCAGAACGGCTCCATCATCAGCAATGAGTCGGGAAAGCCCAGCTCCAGCCGGAGCTCCCCGCAGAAAGTCGTGGCACCGCAGAAAGTGACAAAGGACGAAGGCAGGAAAAGAAACGGTGAGAAGCATTTACTGCTGGTGAAAGCTGCTCGCAGTTGCCCTGTCGTTGTACCCACAGCAGCACTGAATGTATCACAGCCATCTTCCTGTACCTTTAGCTGTCCTTCAGGCAGGTTTTCTTTTGGGCAGCCCCTTGCTGCTTATGGTTATTCATTGCTTTCACACGAAGCAGTATGCTGTTCTTATGCATGGGCCTTTGCAAGTTTTCTTTTTTCTTATTTATCTTTAAACCAGCAAACTAATGTGGATGCAGTGATGCCTAGTAGGTGGACTGGGTTTATGGTTCTTTTTTTTTTTTTTTTCTATATAGGCCATTCATTTAAATTACTTCTCTGATTACGATTAATTAAATAGGTAGAAATGAATTTGAAAGGTATGAGACGTTCAGAGCTTTAACTTCTGTCTCTGATTCTCCACATCATAGCTTTTTTGTTGCTAGCACTTTAAGCTGGCTTTTCCTGATGCTCTTAGAATGCTACGCTGGATGTTTTCTGCAAGCCCTTGGTTGGTGGTGGTGATTTGTGACCTGGGATGTATCAGGAACGTTTGCTGAGAGCTGGGTCCATTCCCCTTTATTCCTTGCTTTTCTTCTGTCAGTCTTTCTGTTTATTTCTCCTGAGTTACGACTTTGCTTCCATAGCTGTATTTTCCACATGAATAGAAAACACTGGGCTTGAACCAATCGATCACTTCCCCTTAAAGGGAAGGAATTAAATTGGATTTGGCCTCATTAGTTTCTGTCAGTAACAGAAATTAATTCTTCTTTGTTAAAAACGTATGTGTGGAAGTGAGGACTCAGGTAAAGAAAAAAATCTTAGTGTCTCCTTTCTCCACTAAGTCACCTGAGCAGCCTCTGTGGAGTTCCCTAATGGCAGTCCTGGTGTGACATTATGCTGTCTATTCATCGTTGCATCTTAATCATACAGAAGCGTTATGCAAAGAAATACTTTGCTGCCTTAGCAGAAATACAGTGCATTATGGTGGCAGATACACAGCATCAGAGATGGCCTTTGTTCTGTGCAGGAAAATCATACTGCTTTTTATAAGTGACCTCGTTTCTTTCTATACATCTATCACAGAGCACTGCATCTTGTGGGAGCTGTATAATTGATGTAAATATAGTATTCTCTTTTCCAGTCAGCTATAATGAGATTCACACAGGTTTACAAATTCACACAAAGAAGTTGTTCATTTTCTTTCATTAGTGTGTCTGTTACTTGCAGTGCTTTTTTCTAATAGACACGTGACTGTACTCCAGTCCTGTAACAACATGTTTTGTTTTGTTAGCTTTAAAATCCTCCAAGAAAACTGGTGAGAGCATGAAGTTTCTTGTTAAAAATTTGACGAGCACCTCTAGCATCCTGGGCTGTAGCACATTTCTATCTACAATGTAACACTTGTTTATTAAAGAAACATTTCCATGTCATATGTGGCAATCCCAATCCTTTATTTCAAATATTCATTTCATTTTAGCTTCAAATTTATTTGACAGCAATAACTATGTACTTTTCAATTTCTGCTAACTAATAACTGCTTTCTTTCTTGATTATTTTACCTTCTGTCTTCTCTCTTCCATAAAACAAGGTCTGAATGATGATGGTTTTTTACTGTGTTTAAGGTCTTCCTTGTTTGGAGCAGCAAAGGAGCTAAATAATTTCTAGTACCATAAGGGAAACCATCCATACTCCGTTTATACTGGGGATCCTTGCCGTTTGTTCCTACCACATGCTGATAGCAAGATCTGGAACTCTAATGGCTGAATGAAAGAGAAGGATTTACCTCTTTAGAAAGCAATGGTGCAGAGTATATTATGTGTCTATTATATACAAAATGGGAGAAACAAGCTGTTGCCATGTGGTTATTCTGGCTTTGAAGGAACCTGTGCATGAAACACTCTATGTGCAGGGACCCCAGCTACTTCAAGAGGGACTTCATTTCTGTGGCCTTAGGTGGTTTTGTGGTCAGCTGGTGGTTTCCACGAGAAGGTATAGAGAGGGGTAAGCATGGTTTCCTGGGGAAGAGATGGAAATTTTCTTGCTGGAAGCATAACTGTATAAGAGAATTCCCCAATACAACCCTTTTAGAACCATTCCTAAGAAGGAAGATTAGGTCATGGAAAAGGAAATGGCCTTACCAGAATTACAGAACTGGCCTCATGTTTATTCTCATATGCATGTGCAGATGTGTTTTTGGCTTTTGAGTTTTCATACCAAATGCCTATTGAAGTAGGAACTGAAAAACAAAAATCAAAGCAGCTTTTGCTTTCTGTCACTGAGCTATGCTTTGTTCCCCAGTACTATAATTTCAAATGCTGTTGTCATCTCTGGCATGTTGTTCTTTTTGGAAGGAAATGTCTATATCCAGTGTCATTAGCATCAGTAGAATATTTTGGCTGTTTTTCCTTCCAGTTTAAGAAAGAAGCTGTTTTTGTCTTATTTGTTTGTCTAAACCTGCTCTAGTCTGGTTGTACGCTGCCACCTCTAATACACATGTCAGCAAAAGAAGCTGAATATTTTCTTCTTTGAAAAGTAGAATCTTAAAACTGGAATGAATCTCTTGATGGTCACGTGTTTGATGTGGGGACTCCATGTTAGAATGGCTCATTAGTTGCCATAGTTACAGACCAATTTTAGATTCTATTTCTTGCTGACATTTAGTTACACAGAAAAATGACAGCACTGGATGTTACCTCAGTGCATAAACTCTGTATGGTTTGTATCAAAATTGGCTCCAAATGCAGTGTGTCAGGGCTGAGAGGGAGCAATGTGAAACCACTGTAGGCTGACAGGCTTGTCTTAAGCACCTGGACTCCTTGGCTGAGCCTTAGTTTTAAAGAAAATGAGAATAAACTACCTGTTTATATTACAATAGTGATACATTTTGGTGAGATAATTGTATTTTTCTTTGTTTTTATTGCAAAACATGTATTAATGTTTTAATGAAAAGTTTTGCATCTGAAAGATAATGGGTTGTGCTTTCTTTGGGCATTTAGACTGAAAACCTGTTTTAAACAGTGCTTAATTGCACATGATAAAGGACTGTGAAGTGAATGAATTGGTCAACAGTGTTGCTGTCAGTTTGGCATTTTCTGAGACCTACTCAAAAGGGAGCATGGATGAGAACAACAGAAAGTCAGCACTTTCAGCTGCTATTTTATCAAGGTCTAACATTCAGCAAATGGCGGAATCCACATATGCTTAAAGAATTATAGCAGCCTACAGTAAAATCTTTCCTGTTTCTAGCTCCTCACAAAATCAATCCAGCAAAAGTTACACAGGCCATTTTGTCCAGACTTTGAGTGCTTGACCTTGCAACCTTGCAACCTTGGGCACCTTTGGGTGGGTGTGAATCCTGGTTGGTTTTGGGGGGGACAAAAAAGGGGAATGAAAAAGCATGTGAAGGAGATGGAAGGATATTGTTTTCCTGCAGTTCTTGATGAAGCGTGTGGTTCCGTTCCTTTTGAGTTGAGTAGTCATGTAGCTGAGTCCAGGTTTGTACATCAGCCTAAAAAGGCACAGATCGTATGAATATTCATGAAGAGTTGAACTTCCTTGTGTAAGAAACCTTCCATTCCTGCTTCATGGAATGCCACCTGGAACACTTCTCATCTTCCAAGCAATTTGGATGTTGTCTTTAAAAACAGTTCTAACTTTTCAGAAGTAGTTCAGTCAAAGGTCTCACTCCTTTTAATATACCAGAAGCTTTTTGTAAGACTACATAGTTTTTTCTTGCCAGGCAGAAGCTGTTATAATTTTTAATTTCTTTTCCCATCTATTCTTTGTAGCTCATCTGATTGAGATCTCTGAAAATCAGGTGTCTGTGGGAACAAAGTAGTGGGGAGGAAAACTTGGCTGTATTATTAACTTAGCGAAAATCAAAGGAATTTTTGGCTGTAACTGCACCAAGCTATGATACAGTGCTTCCTTTATTCTACTGAAGTGTGGGCCACATTTTTCACGCTGTGTGATGTAGCTCAGTGACAGAGCCAGCTTTTCAGAATTTCTGAGCAGTTGTCTGCAGTGACTCAAGTTGAAATCAAATATGTTAACAGCAAACGAATCCAGTAGCAGTGATGTAGCAGCTTGCTCTGACATAGGGATACCTTGGGGATCTGACAGATTCTAGGAAACATCCTGTGCTGGATGGAAAGGGTTTCATCTTGCCAGTTTTTGGACCTTTAATGTTGGCTTTCTAATGTAATGTAATATAACCAAGCTCTCTGGTAACTCTAGAGGGTCACAGCTGATTGGGATGGATCTATCTTCTCTCAAGGTTCTTGTCTTTCTATTTTCAGAATTAGAGCAGCCAAGGCAACTACACTAGAGCATATGCACCAATTGGAATTTAAATGATTCCCTTTCACAATGTCTCTGCCTTTGAAAGGCTGACAAATCTGAGTCTTTGGAATAATTTGTCGTGCAGATAGAGTCTGTTCTTTTCATCCTTCATTGCCTTATCATGAAGCATCTGCTCCATTTACACAAGTGTTGTTTGGGATCTTAATCTAACTCTTCATCTCCTCTCAATAGAAGACTAGACTTTTCTGGAATAATTTCTTGATGTTCATGGGAGGGGGAAAGAATTAACAACATTCACTTGTACAGCTGAAATTCCTCATTTTGGCAACAGTTGCTGTTCTCCTTGAGCCTCCTGGAAGTTTTATGCATTGATTCTTCAAAAAAATCCCCATAGGTTTTGGGTTGTGTGACACATTTCCCCTTACTTTTTCCATGCCTTTCTCTGGCTTTTTTTTTTTAGTTTGTTTTAATTACAGAGCATGCTACAACCCTGGTAGCATCCTACTAGTGACACAAAACCTTTGTTTCTTCAGATGTAGTCAATACTGTTTCCTGCTGCTTTCTGCGTTTGTATTTTGGGCAAAGAAAAATAGCTTTCCCGTGCTGCTAATGAATGTGCCTGTTGTAACAGACCTCTGAATGAACTGGGATCGGCAGGTGGCTGTGCAATTGAACATTTCTTAATTCAAGTTTGCCTTCCCTCCGGATTGAGCTTTACTTTGCACTTAATTGAATCTGACAGCGTTTTTCATCCAAGGAATGATGTGCGTAGATGCTCATGCCATCTGACTCTTTTACTATATGCCAGCACTGAAGAAAGCAAATGCATAGTTTTATTCTCCATATGGAAAACTGCTTCTGCAGAGCTTAAAGTTCAGAGAGCACTACTTTGTTTTAGAATAGTCTTCTGATGTAAGTGTTCATGCCTCCCTTAACTGACTTATTTGTATTGTCATCAACATTGTCAATTAAATAATTATTTTAGTTATTAAGTATGCTTTCCATGGTATTATAGAAAAGCCAGCCAAGTAATGAGTCTGATGGGTTCTGTACAAACATTATGAAGCACACCACAAAAGAATTTGAAATTTAAATAAGTAGGACAAATTTGGTTGGAGGTGAAAACATAACTACAGAAGAAGAAACTCTTGTTGCTGTTTGTAGGGTCAAAGTAGATTGACAGAAGCTGAACAAAGCAAGCAGCAAATGGAAGAGTAGACATCCTGTGTATATTGTTTCATAGAAGAGCTGCAAATGCCAGTTCAGAATACTCAAAACACCTGCTCAGGTAATTCCCATTTCAGGATCCCTGCCAAATCCCAGGATTGCAACAGCTAAAACACACGGCCTGGCATTTAGCAGACCTTTCATGTTAGGAAATTAATGTCCAAGAGAAATGATTTTTTTTTCTCTCGGAAAATTTAATATTAATATTGTTTATGAAAGGTTTAGAATTGTATTGTCTGACTGCTGGGTATGTATTGGAAATGAGGTGTATATATGTTCACAAGAATGTACTCTGTTATACTGCAGTATCTTACAGAGAAGAACTTCAATCTGGAATAGGTTCAGAACTACTTTAGGAAGCTTGTCTATACTCCTTCAGAAACATACGTTTCTTTACTGCTAAAAACTCTGGTTCTTATCATTGTGGAGATAGTCAGTTGACATATAGAATAATTTAGAGTTTCCATCTTTTTGCCCCAAATTGAAACATTTACTCTAAAATGAAATTTCCCTGCTACTAATGTAGTTTTCATGAAGTGGCCCGGGCTTCTGTTTGAAATACTCCAATGCATACTTATTCCTAATGAGGTAGCTTTTCAGATCCATGACATCGTTCTCTTTGTTAAACTTAAGATTTTCATTTAATATACTCTGTTTGTTTTCTTATTATTTTAAGCTGCTCCATTTCTCAGAGAATTGCTTGCATGTTGTATGTATGGTCATGATGTTCACATTTGCTTTATACATAGTAAATTTTATGGCTTCACTGAAAGACCTAAAGAAAGGCAGATATATATGCTATAATTTTACCAAGTCCACAAGTAAAGATTTTGGAAAGGGAAGGAAAAACAACCTACAGGGAGAGAAAGGTAAGACAAGAAATGTTGTGAATCCTTAGGATGGAAATCTTACAGTGACATAAGCAATATCTTTTTTTCTTATATAAGTTGATAAATAAATTAACAGCAGGATATCCTGCATCCAACTTTTTCAAAGGTGCAGAGCCAGTTTCTCAGCTGCTCCTCCACCACTGGATCATCAGTGGTATGAGTGGGTAGCACCACCTGCTGGCATTGCCTTCTGGAAACTGTGTAGAGTTGCTCTGAAAGGTGTGACTAGAATGCCTAAAACAGCATTAATCTAGCAAATATTGTATGCTAGTAGCCAGTGATATGGAGATAAACCTCCAGTCATGGCCAAAAACCCAGGGCCACAATGATCTTCATTGCGATTCCTCAACCTGACTAAATGATCGCTTTGGATAAATCTTACTGTACTTCAGTCAAAGAAAGATAAAGTAGGGTAAATTCAATCTTGACGAATTTCATAGCACAAAATATCTAGTGCCAGATGTTTCAAAGAAGGTAAATTACTCTTAAGTAGGTGATGAAATAGGTGTTTTTTTCCACTGAACTTTTTGAGTCTTGCAATGTCTGCGTGCACACATCACAAGCAAGAGTTGGAGGAGCAATGAAGCCACAGAAATGCTTGTATGCATCTGTTTAAGAAAAGAAATTAAAAGCATTGCTCTAATTACATATTGCTAATTATAATAAGCAAGTGCGCTAATTATAATAAGCAAGGGAGCAAGAACACCTGGGTGGTTTCCTAAAATTTCCTGTGATTATCCAGCTCACCTAGCTGAGGCACTGAGGGGGCTGGACTTACCTTGGCAGGAGTGCATTGCAGGAGCAAACACTCATAGACTTTCTCTTCTCTGTGAGCTTCCTTTGGCTGATTTGTTAAAGTTAAGGGGTGGCTGTAGTTCAATCCTGTCAAACACTTGCTGTGATTTCTCTCTGAAAGAGACTGATAGGAGCAAGTATAAAATTCCCACAGCATTTGCTTATGCTTCCTGCCAATCTAGACTGTAGCAACACGCCAGTAACTGCAGATCACAGGTTCTTTATTGCTCTTTGGTGAAAAACAGTCAATTGAAAAAATACTTTTACATTGTACATACCATCTAGTGAACAAATGCTAAGCTAAGGTGGAACATGCTTCCAATTTCCAGTTCTGCTTGATTATTATTTCAGTGCAAATTATATTATACTGGATGCAGGAGATCTACTCAGAAATGAGAAGGCTGACATGTTCCTTCTGCATTCATTCACCACATCAGAAAGAGCTGTCTTAACTTACTAAAGATTAGCTACCTTTATTATTATTATTGTATCTTAGAACAGGATGAACTCTGATTTGGTAAACATGCAAGCTTCTGTTTCTGGAAAGAGGGCTGAAGTGACAAGCCATGAATTGGTAGCTAGCCATGTTCTGAAGGTGCCTGACAATCACAGCTGGCTCTTGGCAAGCTAAGTCCTTGTGAAAAGTTGGGGTGCAACCAGCTGCACTTCTTGGTGCTTTCAGTGTGAAGTAGGATACACAGACGATGCTTGAAAAGAGTCAGATTTTGTAAGTTGATGCTTAACCATATTTTGTGGCATGCCAGGTTCAGGCAAACACAGAGACAGTAGCAAAGGAGAACTGGTTACACAGCTTCTTGGCACTTGAACCACAGGTGGGATGCTATCCAAGCTCCCCTGAATTATTGGGTGAGACCACCTTTGCTCATGTAGGCTACAATTAAGATAGCCATCTCCTCTATTAAAAGTAGCCCTGCCACCAATGAGATAGCTTGTTTAGGTAGCATGGAAGTCCTTGTAGTGAATTACAGGAAAAAAGAACTGCATTGGGTAACTTATGTGATAACTGAGCGTATTCAAAATACTCAGTGGGATGAATGTGTGTGCTTTCCTTTTATAATCATTGTGATGTAAATGCTTTCCTGTTGAGGTGCTATCTGTGATAGGCGCTTAGCTCACTATTCATCATATTTTGCCTCTATGAAATCTTGACAGCATGGTTGTCAGTGGGAGCCTGGCAGTTAATTTCAGCTGGGTTTTTGGTATGCTTGCTTCTGCAAGCATTCAGACTCAAGACTTTGAACAACCCTGGGAGGGACAGGAGGATTTGAGGCAGGCTAAAGTCTCTCTGTGGTATTTGGACAGTTTCATGAAGCCGGAGGGACAATATTTAATGACACAGTGATTTAACCCATGTAGTTCTCAAAAGCTTAAGTAGTGTCAGCTCCAGTCTACTCTGAATGCACAGAAAGATAATAAGCTTACTCTCTGGGTTCATATTTTATTACTACTGTCAAGTTTTTTTTTTTAAACTGAAACCATTGGCTGTCTTAACTGCTGAGCTTATACAAGTCCATTGTAATTTTTGCAGTGATTAAATATTAAAATAGAGTGTATTTTTCAGAGGAAATAAATATAGAGCAGACCACTTTGTTCTTTAGCAGAGGATCTCTTCTCCTGTCGCTTAGGATATGGAGCAAGCATTCTTCCCTTTAATAGCACAATTATTAAAATATGTTTGCAAGAATCCCTTCGTAGAATCTATGCTTGTGTTTTAGAGTCAATCTCTTATTCCAAAAGGAAGGTAAAGTTAGGTTTAAGATTCAACAGCTGACAAGGTAGCGCAGCTTTGCAAACAATATTTGGAGAGGAAGGAGCCTGATTGTAGGTGAAAGTTATCTTAAAATGAAGATGCTTTGCTGTGTGCTTTAAGTTTAAAGGTTTCCAAGTCTCCTCCTGTCTCGACAAACTCTGATGGCTTAACTTCACAGCCACTAGAGGTACTTCTTTGCAAAGTAAATAAAAGAGTCCTTGGATGCTCTTAGTTTCTTCAGCATGTTTTAACATGTAAAATTAATGTTTTCATTTTGAAGGACGGCATTTTTAAAATTAATAGCTTTAGCTAAAATCAGTAGATTTTGAGAACGTTGTGCTTTTATGTTGTAAGGCACTGAAAAATAAATGTCTGTTTAGATGAGGAGTAGCTACAGGTACCTTAGCACACAAAAGCTTATGTGTGTGTGGATGTAATATCTTTTTCCATGTGAAGTGTAAGAAAACATACTGTGTGTTTAGTTGCCATTTTCATAGCATTTTCTTTGCTATTCTTCTTCTCATTTTCCTTTCAACTTATTAGCGCATATTGGAAACCAGTTTTTTGGGGGAATGCTATATTATCCTTGGAATGCAGAATGTTATCTATAATCTAAAGGGATTTTTTTCCCAGTGTGAAAGTCTCCCAGACCTGCTCTTGAAGTGCACATTATTAATCCTAAGCGTGCACTCATTGAATTTTACCTTTAACATGCAGTAAAAATATCTCTTTATGCTGAATGTTTGATGTGCTTTAGTACCCATCAGTGATGAAGAGGAAGGAGGCATTCTCTTTGATAACATTGCCAAATCTGCCATTGACCCCTTTGACACCTCTTCTGGATCTGTACAGCTGATAGCTATCAAACCTGTGGCACTGCCTGCTGTTCATGCTGCATCAGATAGAAGTCAGGAATCGGCCATCATTAATGGAGAGGTAAGGACCATCTGATAATGTCTGCAGCTATTTCCTTGGCTCAATCCGAAGACCAAAAACTCAGTTTATTTTAGGTTTTTATGTCTGACAGAGGCCCAGAACAAATTTCTGAGGTAACTGTACAAGAGCCTGTGTATGACATCTCACCAAAATACTTCCCCAGCCATCAGCGATGACTTATTTCTGGTTCTGTTTAGCCAGAGGTGATGGTTCAGTACTTCCTGGACCCTACAGCAATTTTCATTAATGAGTTCTCCCCAACATTCCCAGATCCAAGTACTGCTTTGGGTCGCAGCAACTGACTAACATAATCAGTGTTTTTCTTCGGTGGGTGTATCTGAGTCACTGTTTAGATGGTACATAGATTTTAGGCTAAAATTATTTAACCATCTGCCAAGCCATAAAAAATGCAGCAACTCTGTTCACTTGCAGTTCCTCGCTGCTTACAGATGGCATGGTGTGGTACAGAAAGCACTCTGTAAAATGACACGTGAAGTGCATCAAACACTCTGTAAGAGTACTGTTTGAAAGCAGTCAGTCCAGTGCCGTCCTTTAAACATCTTCTTGCCTTTCAGGTGAACAAGGCTTTGAAGCAGAAATCTGATATAGAACATTATCGCAACAAGCTGCGTTTGAAAGCCAAGAGGAAGGGGTACTATGATTTCCCACAGGTTGACAGCAACAAGGGTCTGACAGACAGAAAAAGGATGTATGAGAAAAACCAGAAAGAAATTGACCACATTTTGGATCCTGATCCAGATGTATCATCTCCGTTTGCTGAGCCTAAGAACAGGTGAGACTTTTTATGTGCAGTTCTTCCTCTGGGAAGAAATTTGCTGTCCAGGGGTTTTAAGGAATCAGAAGGTCCTTTCTTAAGGAGGCAACTGTTTGCTGATCAAATCCCTCCTACTTCATGAAGAAAATCGATATAGCCCGTGATTATTTGTGAAGGCATGTAATCTGATAAAACTGGTGTGTGATTAAAAAGAAGTAAATAGAAAGGCAAAGAAATACGGGAAGGGACTATTCCAAGTTTTTTGTTTTTTTTTTAATCATTTTCCAAGTAAATAGAAAAAGCAGTATAATTTTTCTTTGGAAATATGAAGAGTAGACTTAAGCCAGAAAGTCAGCATTTCAATTATTTTCCAAAGTTCAGTGATGTTATTATTTTGGCATCATCTTTATCTGAATGTAACTATTGCAGTAAGCATAAGGCATTGCAGCTGCTACATTGCCCACGTATTCAGTAAATCCTGCAGGAATATCTGCAAGAATGTGTGTATACCTTCTTGTTTCCTAAGCAGAGACAATCATAATTAATTCAGATCAATTACCTTTAACATGAAGCTAGCACGTTGTGTAACTATAGTGTAGTTTGATTAACACTATGTTGTCTTTTGAAAATGACATACCGATATTATTTGTCTCCTTGTTTTAGAAATGAGAGGACAAGGTAAGTGCTAACTCTGCCTGAGTAGGTGGATGGACCTGCTCTGATGCTGGGTGCTCCCTGATACACAATTTGACACATTCAGAGGAGGAGATGACACCAGTCCTAGCCAGTGTAGCCCAAGAGAGAGAAAACGCAGGTTTCAGTTTCCTCCTTCTTAGGGCTGATGAAGATGTAAGAGGGGAAGACTTATTAAAGAGTACATTTGCCATTACTCCTCCTATCATGAAGGCTCTGATTCTTGATGTAAATGGGGACTAGTAGTAGTTGATCTGCAAGAGGAAATTGAAGTACATTTCCTCAGGAAATGGTACTTTTGCCTTGAGGTACGGTCTGGCATCCTATCTCCTAGAAAGTAAAGACTAAAGCTGTCCTATGAAAAACAGTATTCTTAGATGAAGAAGGCTGTAATGGTAATTATAAAAGCAGAGTTGATCCAGAATATGAGCAACAGCTGCAATCAGGTGTACTTCTGTAGGCCTAGAGTTAAATGGCAGCCCTCAATGGACTGTGTCACCATGTTATTCAGTGCAATGAAGAATAAAGATGTTCATTTAGCTGTGTTTTACATCCTTGCTGGAGGGCCTAGGACATCAATTTCTTGTGCTATTTTCAAGTGAGCAGGGAATAAACTGCTTCAAAAGCAATGGAAAGTTAAGACACTGAACCCTTATCACATAGGAGTCCCACTCTGTCTGTGGTCTGTTATGAGATACGAATGAAGGAAATAGAAATTTTGATATGGCTGTGGTGCACATATAGTGAAGGACTTAGACATGACTTCAAATGTTTATGCTATGTCATGCAGCATCTAGGAAATGATTAAATTAAAATGATTAAATTACTGCACGTGGAGCTTTAATGTTAACCGTGTGTTCTTTATTAAATATACGAATGTTTGCTCATGTGCCAATGTGCTGAAAGGTTCCCAGACACATTTTTTTCCCTATATGCTTTCTGATGTGCTGTGTAGATCTGTCATAGTCTTTTTGAGATAGTGATTACTGGCATCATAGTAACTGCTCAAAGGCAGGTGTACTACTGTAGAGGAATGATTCCCTTCTGTGACTGAACTGGATTTGCTTGTTGAATACATAGTCTTTATCCTTACATAGTGAGAAATAGGAAACATTTATGATGTATCTTTCTGTAAAGATGCTAAGTGTTTTGAGAACGTTCCAGATGTTGCAGATGTTTAAGAACTTCTTGCCAACAAAAGGGCTCTGAAGTCTGCATTAAAACTGGATGTGCTAACACACACATTGCAGCATTATTGTCTTCAGCTTGCAAGGAAAAAAAGAATGATTACTAAAACAACTTACTTGTAGAGGAAAACCTTGAATAAATCTTCAAGGTAATGTGATTAAAGTTACTGCTAAGTGAATCAACACAGTCGTGTTTCTGTAATGAAATAAAAGCCCTTTAAAAAGTAATCTAGGTTGGGGTGAAGTTGAAATATTTGATTCATGGCGTTTTCTGCTTTGTGTAATTGTTTCTATCGTTGTTACAGCAATTCATTTTCTATTTTAAAATGTTTTTCTTTTTCTTTTTTTTGAATATTACTTAGAAGTTGGTCAAAGATCTCATAATTTCTAGGGCAAAAGTCTGTTTCACACTGTATACTCCACTGACTTAAATAATGTTATTACAGCTTTTCCAAAGTATAGCGAATAAGACAGATGGAGCTGATTGCATTACTCAGGATCACCTTTGCAACTTGCATTTGTCTGAAATGCTGTTGAAAAGTGATTTGCAAAACATCGCCACTTAATAATTTGATTTGGTCAAGAACAAATATTTTCGTGCTCTTTGTTCCTTTGAGTTTTCTTCGCAGTAAAATTCATGTTATGAAATGTTTCAGTAGTGCTCCCAGAAGGCGTTTGCCATCCCATTTGAATGCCGGTTGTTAGTGTTCATACCTCCTTTCTCATTAGTAAAACTTTTGTAAATGAGCTAATTGGCAGTCTCCAGGCAGTTTTTGAAAGAGGTTTCTGATTATACCTCCTAGTCTGAGTTTTTCCTTAATAGTTTGTAATCAGGTCAAGAATCTGCATGTGTTAGAGTTGTGTGTTTTAATTTATTAGAAGATATATCACATCTACATCAACCAAGTATTAATGGACCTATTATAAACCTTAAAAAGCATTTGAGACCTTTAATGCAGAAACATAAAAATTGTCAGATCTGAGTTACTTAGTTTAATGAGATGTATGAAATTTGGTTGCTGTTGATGAGGTTTTTTCTTTGTCCTGTACTTTATCCTTCCTGATTTGTGTAAACATCAGTCTCTCTGGATCTTTTGTAACCCTTTTTCTGCCCGTTGACCTTAACCTCAAGGCTTTTACCTGCAAGATGCCCCTGAGAATATTGTAAGAGCTGGTCACTAAAATCTCTGCAAATGCAGCAGTTTTTATTTTTTCTTTATTAATCTATCCCAGTTTTGCTTGTAAAACCCCTTTGGGATACTGTGTTCAGGCCTGGGGCTCTGAGAACAAGAGATATTCAGAGCTGTTGGAATAGTCTCTGACAAGGGCTATTGAGATGTTCAGAGAGCTGGAGCATCTCTCTTATGAAGAAAGGTTGAGGGAGTTGGACTTGTTCAGCCTGGAGAGGAGGAGGCTCCAGGGAGACCTCATTGTGGCTTTGCAGTACTTGAAGGGAGCTTACAAATAGGAGGGGGATTGACCTTTTACAGTCTGAGAGTGATAGGACAAAGGAAAATGTGTTTAAACCAGAAGAGGATTTAGGTTAGGTGTTAGGAAACATCTTTTTACTCAGAGGATGGTTTGTTGCTGGAGCAGGTTGCCCAGAGCTTGTGGACACCCCATCTCTGCAAGTCTTCAAGGCCAGGTTGGATGGGGCCCTGAGTAGCCTGATCTGGTGGGTAGCAACCCTGCCAGGGTTGGAGCTAGAAGGTCTTTAGGTCCCTTCCAAAATAGGCCATTCTGTGATCTTTCTAGTTAATATCTTTATTTCTCTTGCTTCTAATGTCAAACTCACTGCCTGGGAACATCTTCAAGCTGTGTTTGAGGAGGTTTAATCCCCCAGAGTATAGCTCCCTGGAAAAGTTGTGCCATCTTGCAAACAGTTCCATTCCTGTCTGTTTTCTAATACACTTTGCTGGATGTTTGTTTCAGTAGAGCATTGTTCCACTTCTTTCTCACTCCTCAGGATTTGTCACCCAATACCCCCCCCTCCCCCCCATCTGAGTGTGTGAAAGTGTGCTCCTACTATTTGTAGGAGCAGCACCTGCTTTAATATATTTTTTTAATTTAAGTCATAACAGCTAATGCTGAAAGAGTTCTGATATCTCCTAGGGACACATTTCATCTAATAAGCTCCATCATATGATGTTTATATTTTAATCTTATTTTCTTTACCAGTGAACAAAATTTACAATACCTTCATAATGCAGTTGTTTTCCAAGTGTTCCACATACATTCTGTAATAAAGTGACACTTCAATGATCTTTATGATTACAAATTTGTTGTTGTTGTTGTTTATATTCTGTTAATTTTACTGTTCTTGTTTGACGTCCTATAGGCAACAGATGAAGAACTCAATATATAGAAGTCGGCAGTCTTTGAACAGTCCTAGCCCAGGAGAAACTGAGATGGATCTTCTAGTGACTCGAGAAAGACCCAGGCGTGGAATCCGTAACAGTGGATATGATGTAAGTTTATCAGGTATAGCCTCTGAGATTTGCTTAGCCAAGACTTAGCTCATTCCTGAAAACTGTTGATAAGCTCCAAGCCAGAGTGTCCTCGGGTACTTGACATTATGTGCACTCAGTGTCCTGAAGGAGGTTGAGGGTAATCTGAGCACAGACTGCCAAACATACTTTATAATTTACATCATTTTGTTGTCTGAAATGGCAACTAAATGTTCTCGAAACTCGTGTATTACAAAAGTATTGATTTTCAAATTTAGATAGTTCTTTCAAGTATGCAACTGCTTACAGGACACCAAAATCTTTTCAGTGTAATTAAAATCCTATTTTTTCTTTACCCTTTATGCTGCTTTCTTGATTCAGAAGAATGGACAACCAACTTCTAGGAATTGCACTGAAGTCCTGATGTCAGTGGTTTGTGGAAAACCCGTAGGAAATAGCCACATTCTTGTTCTCCTCTTACTATGTCAGAACTGTGAGATTTTTTTGAATATTTAAATGTTAAAACCAGGTGGAGTAGATTCTGCACTGGTTTATCGTCTGAGGAGCTCACACAGCCAGCATAAGTCTAGAGTAGTTGTTCCATGCAATGTGAACATACACTGGGTCTAAGCTGACACAGCACGCACCCAAACAGAAGATGAAAAAAAGCCCATACCCAAAGGTAAAGTAGAATGCTTAAGTCTATTCTGTATACAAAAAAGCTGTAGCTCAGCCATCCCTGAATCAGTTCCTATAGAAGACCAAGGCATTTCTTGAAAATGAGAAAGTTAATCTGGTGATTGTTCATCCTCTAGACAAGAACTTTTAGTGAGACTTGTTAACTCTCTCAGCTGGCAGGGATGCCTTTTTAGTAAGGTGAAGGAATTTACCAAGGTCAAGGAATGTGTTCAGGGAAGTTTAAGTCTTTTGCAGAATTAATTGGGGCTGATAGTGATTTTGAAAGCCAGGGTTTGAAGTTTTGAATATGATTTCCTGCGCATTGACACTTCCCATCAGGTTGTACAAGTCAGGTTGTGCTGTGTAATTGGAATGACTGCCTCCACTGCTCTCTGAGGCGTAAGAATACATTGCACCTTATTGCATCTATGACAGATGACATTCTGCAGTTTACATTCTGCAGAAAGAGGAAAGGTTTTTGTGTTTACCTTGCTTATGTGTTGCCTTTCTTAATCATTCATCATCAAGGTGGACTTTCCTCTGTATCCTGAAAATCAGGTGTTTCAAGAAGAGCATGGGATTTTTTAGTTGTACTAATAAGTAGTTTCTCATAGGTAAAATCTTTCTGAAATGGATGTTAAAAGCATTCTGCCAGCATGCATGGCACCCTGCCAGTAGTGCAAAATGAGCATGTCATAATATATACTCAAAGATTTTTAAAATATACTTGAATACATTCTATATATTTATAATACATAAAACGGAAAAAAGCCCTGAAAGTGGTACAATGAGCTCATGCAGACTCAGTAATCTCCTAGGCATAGTTACAGCCTCAGACATCAGCATATCTCACATGAGATTTCCTTGCTTTTCTTTTTGCACCGTGGCAGAGGGAATTGTCCCTGGCATAGCCTTTTTTTTTTTTTTTTTCTTACTGATTAGTTACATAAAATTCTCTTTGACTGATGTGCTGCAGATTCACTGCAGTGCACCTCTTCTAATGGTGGAAGTATATTTCTGTGTGAAAGCAGAAAAATGCCATGGGAAAATGGAACAGGACGTTGAAATCTAGTTCTCCAGCCTCTGCTTGCAGCGTGGGCTGATCACCCTCCCTCCTGTTTGAGCTACCTTGGTGCTGTGCCAAGCTTCTGACAGGCTTGCTCTCCCAGGCACAGGCTGGCTCTTAAATCTGTATTAATGCATGGAATCCATGTTGATCCCACCGTGGTGCATCAAAACACCCCTGTAAATCTGAGCTCTGGAGATGGGTATAAGTACTTCAGACATTTAGAGCTGAGGTATTGGCCCAGAAGAATTATTTTATTGGATTAGTTTCCTTAGCTGTTAAGTTCATGTGGCAGTCTGCTGAGAAAAGGTGTTAAAAGCTTGGTAATGCTATAATGTGTTTATGAATTAGGGCTGCTTTGTATGCTGGATCTCGTGTCCTTTCTTTTTTGCCTAGTAGCATCTTGTACAGCAGTTTGACATCTGCTTTGCTGTTCTAAAGAATCCACGCTTCTAACCTTCTCTTTCTACTACCTGATTTAGCAGCAAGTTTTAACCAACTTAGCATGAAAACTGTTCCAAAGGAGGAAATTGACAAAGCAGATACCCTGCGTTATCTTCAAGTCATGAGATTTTTGCAGAATAACAACTGGCTTTTCATTTTTTGAGCTGCTACCAGTCTGCCTAGACTATGTTGTTTTATCTTCCCAGCCATGACAAATTGTTGCTGTTGTGTGCAGGGTTTTTTGTCTGTTTTTTAAAGAAAATAGTTTGTTTCCCTAGAATCTTGAGGAAAGCTTAAGAATGGGTAGGTCAGTACACACAACAACATCATGAAGGTTTAAGATCTGCCCAGTTTTGCATTGCTCTGTCAATAGGAAAATAAGAGCTCGAAAACCTGTCATTCCGTGCTAACATTTTATTTGATTTTTTTATTTAATATTTTGTAAATAGTTTTCCTCACATAAAAATGTCTATTATTTCAGTCACGGTTGTCTGCTCAGAATGTGTAGCTTTTTTGTGCAATCTCCTGTTTGATATTCTCAGCACCTTTTTATCAGTGGATTATTGTTGAATTGTTACCTGTCATTTAATTTTAACAAATCCAAACAGGATTCAATTAAAAAACAGGTAAAGGAAACTTTAACATATTTATTACTTCTAACATCTTCAAAAACAATAATGAGTAGAGCAAATGCTGTAATGAAAGAGTCTAGAACCTTTGAGCTGCTAATGAGCCTTGTGCTCGGGCAGAAAAAAGTTAGTCAATTTTTGGTGTTAAGGAAGAAAACAATCTCATTATAAAAACCTAAGAGATCACTATGAAAAAGAATTTGCTGATCTAACTTTATTGATACAGTTACATTAATGCAACTCCTCAAAAAGCTTTGGATTGATGTTCACAATGCAGTGATTTCATGGTACAGTTGCAGCAGCAGAATCCTGCCAGAAATGGATAAACTGTGCTTCTGTACAGGACTTGCTTTTCCTTTTTGGTATAATTCTAGTATTACATAGTAACTGTGTCTGCATAGCATCCGAATTTGTGTAGTGTTAATGTTAACATATAGTGTTGTCTATATACAATACTTACATATTTCAATTGATAAAAGTAGCATGCATTAGAAAGTGATATGATGAACTGAAATAATTAAATATAAGCATTACTAGTCTCCTCCCAAATCCTTGTGCCAGCTTTTAAGTTGATAAATCAAAGCTGGCTTAATGTTGAGAATTATTTTAAATCTTATTTATTTTAGACATTATTTTCTTTCACTGGACAGAATCAAAGAGAGCTGTAATGGCTTCACTGAGAGTTGTATCAGGAAGCCTGATTTATTTAAACACTGGGCACTAGTAGGTCTCTTGTGGGATTCCATTCACTGATGTTTTTATGGGTACAATGAAACAGAGGAAGTATGGCTATTAATCATCCAGTTGGACAGCATGATTTCAGAGGCTTTTATTTGGTTGTAGTTATTATCCTAGAAGTGATCCCAGGAGTATCTTGCAAGAGGGGCTGAGGGCACTGGGGCTGCCCAGCCTGGAAGAGAGGAAGCCTGGAGACTTTCTTGTTCCCTTCAGGTCCCTGGGGAGGGGAAGCACTGAGGGAGGTTAGAAAATTTCAGGATAACTTCTAAACTTTAGATCTTCTGAAACCTTAATGAGAGTAAACAGTAGAACTTCAGTCTGCATAGCTGTAACAAGCAGCCCCTTGTAAGGAGTCCTTCATAGTAATGGTGCCATTTAGGGATCTGTACTCCTGGTACGGTTGTACCCCATTGACACTAACAACTAAGAAAAGAATTTAAACATGAATTCTCATTGTCTTTAAGTGAGTCCTTAACAGTTTAGTATGCTACAGAGTGTCTCTGATAGTTTTTGCTGCTAACAATGAAGGATGTGAAAGAGTCTTTGAATCCTTGGCTATTATCCTTGCCTGCATGACATAATTTCTTTCAAATTCTTGTCATGTGTCTATGCTGTAACAAGTCTTGACGTTGCATATGTTATATCAGTGTTCAAGAATGTTTTGTGTGAAGCAGCCGAAATGCTGTCTTGTAAAGCTTTTATGTGTACATACTTTTACTCCATCCAACAGACTGAGCCTGAAATTATAGAAGAAACAAATGTTGACCGTGTCACTGAGCCTCGGAACTACACCAGGTCCCGTCAGGCCAAAGGCCACTCAGAGACCTCAACTTTAAGCTCTCAGCCCTCCATTGATGAGGTTCGACAACAGATGCATATGCTCTTGGAAGAGGCTTTCAGCCTGGCCTCTGCGGGTCACGGAGGACAGAGCAGGCAGGAGGCCTACAGCTCCGCACCACACTTGCCCTATTCAGAGGTGGTGACCAGCGCTCCTGGTACCATGACCCGACCTAGAGCGGGTGTGCAGTGGGTACCCACATACAGACCAGAAATGTATCAGTACAGTCTACCAAGACCAGTAAGTGAAACTTCTCTTTAGTATACTGTGATAGCATAAAGATATTTCTACTCTAAGAACATTTTATTTTTTTTTAATGGTGGTGTCCCCTTTTCATGCTTAAAACCAGGCCTAAAGCCATGGTTACAGTAAATAAGTTTGAGTAGTGGGGTGTGTTTCTCTGTCTTTACACATACCCGTCTCTTGCATGAAGACTCTTAGAATCTATTTTAGCAGCAAGGCGACCTTATCTGCATTTTGCTTGAAAAAATAGGTTTCACTAAGCTCCAGACTGTTCAACAGAGAAATAACTGGTCTGGCATGTCTCCTGTTCACTGTATGCATATTGGGAAGCAGTCTGCTTTTGTAAAACAACTGGGCATGAAACATTCAACACTTGTGCACAAATTCCACCACTGAGGAATGTCATCCCAAGCTGGGGAACCAAGCACAATACAAAACCTGAATGACCTGAAATGTGGGCTGATATTGGCAGCCTTACAGTAATCTGATGGTGTAGGACTCAAGAGATAGCTCAGTGCCACAGGTTTCTTGGTTGACCTTATGTAGGTCATTCTTTCTACTTCACTTGTTCACCTCAATTTGCAACTAACAATTTATTATCTCACAGAAATAAGTATTTTGTAGGTATGTGGGCAGCAATAGCAGTAGTGCTGTGGGCATCCTTGGTAGGTCAAGCTACCTCTGAATATCATGATACCGTATTCTGAAACTGTATTTGTCCATCTCAGAGGGGGGGAAAAAAAAGCTGTATTAAATCTATATTGTTCGTTTTAATGCTTTTTGCGGGGTCAGAAATGGCTTGTTTTGTTTTGAAATAATGCATTTCAAATCAAGTCCCTAAAACACCTAAAGAGAATAAAGTAGAAAAGTGTTCTCGCTTTAAAATAACTATTACTGTGTCTTCTTCTCATGACAATAAAAAGTACTTTAGAGGATGCTGCTTCTGAACTATTCTAAACATAAGTGAAAGTCAGTGGCACTGCCTGCAGAGGCTCATGCTGGTGCTATTTTAAATCATACTAAGGGATATTTTTGGCCCTTTGAAACTACCGCAGTGAACTTCATATATGGCATATAATGGGATTTTATGGCTAGAATTCGATTAGAAGCTCAAGAGACAGTTAATAGCAATCCAAATTACTTTGACACTTGAGAAAGACTTTTTGAAAGGAATTGAAGAACATTATATGGAGCAAGATTTAAGAAAGTGTAATTGCCATACTTTTTTGGTGATTGCTTCATTATTTTCAAACTCGCTACTCAATCATCTACTTGTTTTTGGGCTTTAAAGCACTTAGTTATCCTTCTGGGGGGTTTGAAGATAGTGTTAAGCACTTCCCTGAAGAGGCTTATATTTTAACTGGTTGTGATGGATAGTCACAGGCTACTGTTGTTTGGATAAAGGATGTTAATTCATAGTTTTTTGCCGATCTGTTTCCCACATTTAAGTTGTACTTTAACTCAAATGTTTACTTGTTTGTTCTCAAATGGGGAAGGAGGATTTCAATTCAAAGCACCCCCTTGAACTGTACTTGCAGAATGACGTGTGCAGAAAAAATATGCTAGAATTGCTGCTCTCGATGTTTTAGTATCTGTTTGCCTGTCCGTGATACCTCTGTTTGGTAATCCTGATGGAGATGCTGAAAAGGGAAGCATCTGGGAGTTGATTGGGCCAGAGAACATCAGGGCTGGCCATGGAGCAGCTGTGCAGTGGTTGGTGTAGTGGTGTCCATTATGATTTGAAATTTGGATTTAAGATGGTTTTCCTTCCTAGATGGGACAAATGAGAACACTGGCTTTATTTATTGGTCTCTAAGTACAATATAAGTATAAAGATTCTCAACCCTTCCCTCTTTTCTGAGACTTGGGCCTTCATAGCCCATACATTACATGCAACCTAATTTGAGTGCACTTGAGCCAGCTCTTATTGCAGAGATGTTTCATAGATGATACAGGTTCTGAGTAAGATTTCTAACACTTGCATTCGCTACCTTTATTGAGCATAAATAATTAGATTGAAGCAAAACAACAAAAATCCTCATGAAAATCTCCATCTCAGTGTTGCTCTGTGTTTTTGAGAATTGGTCTTATATGTTTTCATTGGATGAGATTCATTTTCCAGGGCTGGGTTTTTTCAGGTTTCCTCCAAATTATGGATCTTGAATATTGTGGGTTTTTTCTTTTGCAATGAACTTTCTGACTAATCCTATCATTAGCCAGCTGTTTATGTCTCTAGTGTCTAGAGTGTGCGGACTTCTTCTTTTTCTATTTTCTCCTTTTGAGTCCTTGTGCAGCATTGTTCTGGGGCAGATCACATCACCAGTTCTGAAATCCATGTAGTTGAGTTGAGCAGAGAGCTACAACTTGGGAAAAAGCATCTCTTTCTCACAGGGGTGGATTAGGTGCCATTTCTCTTCTTTAGTGCTCTAGAAAGATAAGTAACAGAGCTTGATCTTGAGGTGAAGACTGGCGTTGCCTGGCAGGCACTAGGGCACAGTTTCTCAGACTGAGTGGCTGAAGGTTATGTCATATGTCTCCTGGACCCAAATTCTTTCTCACAGCTTTCCTGCTCAGCTGTAGTTTTGAAGAATAAAAATAGGCAAATTTCCTGTGAAATCAGCATCTTCATATATGCTGGCTTGTTTTTGCTTTTTTATTGTTTTTTTGTTTGTTTGTGAGTGTTTCTTTTAGATGTCAGTTTACTTGGCTTTCCAGCAGCGTGCAAATTTGAGTGAAGTTGCTTTGTTTGTGTAATCTTGTCAGTCTAGGGCTCATCTAAGCCTCTGAGAGACATGCCTTCATGGTCTCTGAGCATTCTTTTTCCATTTGTGTTGCATGTAGGAAAACACTAATAATCCAGTATAACATAGAGTTCCTTTTCATAACTATTTTGATGGCTGTGGAAGCACAGCAGAGAATTGACTGCTCTCCACCAGAGTGGATGGTCCCTTGGTGAGGTACAGTAAATCTTTCGATAGGATTTTTCACTTTAACAGGATTCCCTCTGCCCACCCGTAGCAACACGGTGCCGCTCATTCAAAATAGTTCATCTCCTATGTAAGCAGCAAAATAAATGCTTGGATTTTCTACTTCATATTTCTTTTTCCCCCCTCCAAATTTTCAGTGTGATTTGCAGGAAGTTTGTGAGCTATTCCTTGTGGTACCTTAAAAAGCTTCCTTTGATGTCCGTATTTCAAAAGATGTGTGTTAGTACACAAGAGAAAACCCAAGTCTGCCTCTTTTCCTTTCCATCAGCCCTACCATACTCAATAGTATTTGCATGCTGTGTATATTTAAGATAGGGAAAAAATAGTTTCATGCTTAGTACAGATGTATGCTGAGGCAAGATGTAGGATGAAAGGATTATGGAACCAGAAGGGAGTGTTCAGTTCAACATCATCAGCTTTTCAGGTACAGAAGAAGCACCGCAGACCATTTCAAGTCCAGTGCTATTAGAAATGTATATTATACTTCCTTTGATGCAAATAGCGTTTTGTTTCTTCTGTACTTTTATTTCATTAAAAATCAAAATCAACATTTCCCACCCCTGGCTAGGAAACATGCTATTGCATTTTCAGTTTTTCCCACCTAGAGATAGAAATACTTTAAACAAGATTGTAGCGTGGTGAAAGTGAATATTTAGAGACATCATAGGTGGTGTGAAAGGAAAGATGATTTTCAAAGACATGCCCTTGAGGGATCCTACCCTGCTTTAAAAGAGACGAGGATGAGAGGTGGGAGAGAGTTGCTTCGTTTATATTGCTTTTCCTTTAACTACACTGACATTAAAAGTCAGCTTTTGATAAGTTATCTTTTCCAGTTTTGTAGTAGAGAAAAAGCATAATGGAACACTGTCTAAAAGTGTGATATGTAAAGGTGATTACTGTATGATAATGATTTTAGAAATTTAGTGTGGGATTTATATTGCCAAATTCAAACTTAGATGTAGGTGTTAAGTCTGAGCTAATAGTGTAAATCCTGTAGGCTCTTTCAGCAGGGAGGAGAAGGAGGGTGACTCATCCCATGGTAACATGTTTTTAGTTTCTCTGCCGTTTGCTGAGGGAGAGTCTCTCACTGAAGCAGAATAATCTCTTGTAGTTCACTGCTGGATTTCAGATGCTAGTTTTTGTCTAAATGCGTATTTTTTGATACTGTGCTGCCTCCCCCAAGTTTGCTCACCTGATCTTTGTGCTGCTCTGAAGTGTTGTTGCTAAAAGCATAATAATAATTAAGGCATAGTGGGTAGAATACAGGTGTCAGTATTGTAGAGACTGATGCCATCCTTCTACCTTTAAGCATATTTAGCCAAATTGTGACCTGTAACATCCAGCGTATCAAAGAATGTAGAAGGGGTGCTTTGTCCTACAGGCTGTTTCCTTTCACCACGGCTTTCATGTGCACAATTACTGGTCCTTCACATGTGTTAGTGAGAAAAGCCAAAATAGCTGTGAGCAAGATGCTGTTTTGTGAGTTGGTGGGTTGACTGTGTGCTCTTCTGAATTACTTTTCTATTTCAAACTTATTTGAATTATTATTGCTTTAGAAAGATACAGAGCTTGGGTTTTGGAGCTTTTTTGTGTGTACTTTCTTTTAATCTTTCCAGGCCTGGAAAAGAAGTTGAAATATGTGTTGCTCATGGGCAGTTACATTTCATCAGGTGTTTCTCAGAGAATGTTTTCTGAATCTTTAAAATATTTTACTTCTGGAGAATGCCCCATTCTTGGAGATTTTCAAAGCCAGGCTGGACCAGGCCCTGAGTACTGTGATCTAGCTGTGGTCTCCCTGTTCATTGAGGGGGAGTTGGTCTAGATGGCAATTAAGGGTCCCTTCCCACTCTTAAGGATTTTATGCTTCTATGAAGTGAAAATTCAGAGATCTTTTTCCTTTGAATTCAAATTATCTGTGGATATAATCATCTGTGGATATAATCATAGCAGATCTGCTTTCCCAGCAAGATGACGGGTGTCTCAATGATAGAGTTTAATAAGTTCTGCTTTAATTAGACTGTCTTACCTTGGTGAACTCATTTGTTCATGTTTTCTTCCATATCCTAAAATCACCCAAGCTTTGTAAAATCTCTAATAAAATTCCATTACTAGCAGTGCCACAAAGTAATAACTTCTAGTTGGCCAGCACTTGAAATGAGTATTTGATTTCTGAGGTTATTTACTTTTTAATTTGAATGTGGATCTCTTGGTGTTTCAGAAAATATTTCTCTCTCCTACAGGCTTATAGATTTTCTCAGCTTCCTGAGATGGTGATGGGATCTCCTCCCCCTCCTGTCCCTCCCAGAACTGGTCCTGTGGCTGTTGCCTCTCTCAGAAGGTATATAACTTATTATATTCTCAATGAATATGAACTCTAAAACCCACAGTTTTCCTATGAACTGAGACAAACCCTCAAGTAGCACTTGCAAGCCATCCAGCTAATAAAGAAACACTCATGAAATTAGAAACATGCTATTTCTATTTTCATTTTAACATCAAGAGGAAAGAAATAACAGCAAATTTTCTCTTCTATTGGCTCATCTGTTTCAATAAAATTAGGAAATCCTTGCCTGCTTTAAAACATGCATGACTCCAAATCACAGAGTGCATGATGAAATGTTGTATAACAAATGTGCAGCAGATTGCTTGCACCATCATTCTCCCTACTTTTCTCTATTCTAAGGACTTGTATTGTGATACAGATGAGTTATCAGTATCCTGGGTCCGAGGGATTTCCACCTAGCTTTCAGATATTAAACACCTGTCCTTCCAAAGCCAAATATCTGCAAAAGCCTGGTTGCCTTAGCTCAGTGTATACTGCCTCCTCCTCAGAGTAAAGCACTCCATAAAATGCATTTCAAGATGTTTTCACACTTCTGTGGTGGAGGAGCTGATTTAGCCTACAGTGTTGTGCTGTTGAACACTGCAGAGCGCCAACTGTAATTCAGAGGCACTGCAAGCCTACTGAGAATTGCTGTAGAGTACTAAGAACAAAGGAAACTTTTCTGAGTGTCTGTTAGCTGTATCCAAATATCCAGAATATGGACGCTTTTGTGGCATATTGTTTTATAACCATTAGGTAGTAATGCCATAAATCAATACAGCTATAAAGCAACTGGGATGCATTGTTTCAGAAGCTGCTAGATGTGCATTTTAGACTACTTTATGACACCTTACCTGTGTTTTCTATCATCTTGTATTGATGAGCTATGGTATAGCTCTTGTATTTGTACTGCATATCGCAGGTATTTGTTTGATGCAGTAAGCAAAGGCTCTGTGGAGTCATAACAACATGCTTTAGTATAGTACAGGCCAGGTACAATACAGGTACTTTAGTATAGTACAGGTTGGAGTATTTCTCAGACATTTTCCAAACTTATGCCATGCCAAATTAAAACTGGACTGCACTGCTCAGTCCTAGCAGGCTTGTCGTACTGTAGCTCATAGACACATATATAGCTGTCTTGTCCAATAGTCAGGATATTAAATGTTTCTTTCTTTTTTGTCCATCTTTTAATGCACAGGTCTACTTCAGATATTGGCAGCAAAGTAAGAGTACCAGAGTCCAGTGGGGTGGATCAGGCCCAGCATCACGAGCCAGCATCTTATGCACCTGGCTCAAGAGCTCCAATGTCTGTAGGCCCACTTGATCAATCAGCTTTTCACTCAGGTGAGAAAATAGACCTGCAGATCTAACTTGCAACTTTGATAACTATGTGATTTGTTTTGCATATAAATGAGCTGATTAGATAGAATAACACACAATTATTTGGAGAGAGAAGATGTTAGGTATTTCTCCTGGTGCAAATGAAGGAGGCAGAGAAAGGATTGCCCCTTTGCAAATGCAGAAGCAGCTACATCATGAAATACTTCTCATCTTGTAAAAGGAAAGGGAGATGGTCATTTTTGAAGGTGAGAGCCCCTCAGATGGTCTTTGTTCTACTATGTCATTCTGCTGGCTTACCAATCAGGACTCTGAGCTACTAGTGTCCAGTAGAAGAGTTTATATGTACCAAAAATCCAGTGGAAATTGTAGTGGTCTTGTCTAGCTGAAACAGGGGCTATTGGTTGTCAAGAGCACAAGTTATAGTATTGATGGGACTCAATGGCAAGAGGCAGCTGTCTGGCAGACCTCTGAACACACCACCAATTGTCCAATGTCTGAACAAATACAGCCTTGCATAGAGGAAGGCTGTCACCAGCAAATGTCGGAGAAAACTGGAAGCAACTTCTCACTGGCAAAATGTTTTCTTGAAGAAAAAAGCTTTCTTGCAGACAAAAAGCTTTCAAGATTAGAAAAAATTTACGTTGTCATCTCAGTTTCGTAAATGGCAGATTTATTAGACATGACTTTTAATCTGCAAATAAATTCTTTCTTATCTTTCTCAGAAGTAATTGAGAGTTATCTGCATTGTATTCAATATCTGCTGAGAATAACACTGTGGAAATGCATATCTGCCTCCGGTTAATTAAATATAGTAGGTTTGAAGGATCCATTGTACACTCACTTTTATCACAGTACCTTCTGCAATGTGAGTCTAAAAGGAGCAGATGCCACCCTTTCACATAAAAGTATTTAGAACTATAAAGTATGCCGCACTGCTAAGAACTCTGGTGATGTGACCACAGCAATGTTCTGTGTGATATACTTCTCCACAGTTTCCAGTGATGGAGAGGTTTTATTGCTGTATGTTACAAATAGTTATGTTGTGCTACTGCTGAAGATTGTCTGCATTTCAGAAGACACAAAATGATCTTTGAAGAATACTTTGGACAAGTTAGCATTACTAACTCAATCCTCGGTGAAAATACTCAGTTGTCTTTTTACTGTGTTTTTGACTTTACTGGCTCTTCTGCTCTCACATAAATGATTTATTTTTGTTATATTCTGTGAAACTTAAAAGTAAAATACATGGCAGTGTATTACTGAGTACTCAACATGCCCTGTCCACATGCTTTGTTTGCTACGTGATAGAGATGGTAGAGAGCTTTCTCCCACTCTGGGTTTAGGAATGAGGCTTTAGGGTACCAGCGATGCAAATCACTGTGTATCTCTGTCTAAAGAGACACTAGTGGGAAGAAGTCTTAAGTACAATCTACTTGTCCAGTTACTCTATATTTGGCAAATAGGTGGACTTATGATTTACTTCTCTCCAGAAATAGTGGAAGTATGTGAGGAGATGGTGGTCTTCTAGTCTGCCGAGTTACATACTGTGTATAAATTCAGTAATGGCAGAAGGAAATACCTTCTCTTGTGAATCTCTGTGAGGACTGAAGCCTACAGTAATGAGCAGATATAACCATATCCAGACATCTGGTTGAACCTTGTCTTGGGAAAGCTGTTTTCTCCTACTTAACAAGGTCATAGAATTCTAACAAAAGAATTTCTGGACATCCCTATGCATATGTCTCAATCAGGACATACAAAAACAGATTTTATGTCAGCAGGTTTCCTTGGAAATATTTATATAAGTGGTAGCTGCATAATTCATTGCAGTCATAGGCTGTTGCTGGGAAATGAATTGAGCAGGCAGAGCCTAGGTATTTTTCATGGTAGCATTGAAATTTTATGATGGAGTTGTTGAGATTACAGCCTGTTAAATGTATCACTCGGTTTTGTAGGTCTTGTGTCTAGAGATATTAGGATGGTGTAACTACAAACTGAATGCTCTGTAACCTACTGTTGGAAAAACAGGGGCAGTACTCTGAAACCCATGGTAACAGCAGCTAAAAATTGAATATAAGGAAACAAACGTAAAAGGAAAATGAGCCTTTTATTTTTTCTGCAATGATTCAAAGCTTTAGAGGGAAGCATTTATTACAAGGATCCAAGTCTTTAGGAGTAAGTCCTCATATCTTTATCTAAAGATTGTGCATCGCTGTATGGACAGCTGCAAATCTCGTTTTCTCCAGTGTTTTCTACCATTATGGAGATGTTAGTTAGCTGCTGGGAGCCTTACATCCAACAAGTGGTCACTGGAAAAAAAAACCAAAACAACAACAACTAAAAACAACAACAACAAAAAAAAACAACAACAAAAAGCTCAAACATTTATTTCATAACTAATATATTTTAATTTATAACTTAAAAGATTAGGTATTAATTGTATATAATCTCATTTTTTAATAGGAAATACAGTACCAGCAGTGTTTGCCATACCAGCAGCAAACCGACCTGGCTTCACAGGCTATTTTATCCCAACACCACCCACAGCATATAGGAACCAAGCCTGGGTGCCCTATGCTGGAGAGAATGAATTATCAGGACAGTGGGCAGACTCAGTAAGTATCCTTGCTTTTCTAATGATGTGCAGCTCTACACAGAAGAGGTCATAAGTGATGCTAAGCAATCAGCAAAGAATCTGAGCAGGGTGATTCTTCCTGAATGGGAATAATCTCTAGCAGTGAGGATCTGTGAGAGAGGGTACAGATATTTATTTGTCCATACAGTGGACTGTAAACATCATTCAGTAATTTTGAGGCTGGCAGCAATGTGCCCTTGTAGCCAAAAAAGCCAATGGCATTCTGGGGTGTATTAAAAAGAGCGTGTCCAGCAGGACGAATGAGGTGATCCTCCCCCTCTACTCTGCCCTGGTGAGGCTTCATCTGGAATATTGTGTCCAGTTCTGGGCTCCCCAGTACAAAAAAGACAGGGATCTCTTGGAAAGAGTCCAGCGGAGGGCCACTAAGATGGTGAAAGGCCTGGAGCATCTCCCCTATGAGGAGAGACTGAGGGAACTGGGTCTGTTTAGCCTTGAGAAAAGAAGGCTGAGAGGGGACTTGATCCAGGTTTATAAATACCTGAGGTGTGGGAGCCATAGTGGTGAGTCTAGTCTCTTTTCAGTAGTGTGTGGGGATAGGACTAGGGGTAATGGGATGAAAGTACAGCATAGGAAGTTCCGCACGAATATGCGGAAGAACTTCTTTACAGTGAGGGTGACAGAGCACTGGAACAGGCTGCCCAGGGAGGTGGTGGAGTCTCCTTCTCTGGAGATATTTAAGACCTGCCTGGATGCCTACATGTGTGACGTGGTATAGGGAGCCTGCTTTGGCAGGGGGGCTGGACTCGATGATCTCTAGAGGTCCCTTCCAACCCCTACAATTCTGTGATTCTGTGTGATTCTGTGTCAGGTACCCCCAAGATGGAGGTTAAGTATTTGGTAGGTAGTGGGTGATGCTCTTGCCTCACAAAGTGGCTTTTTGCTGTTTGCAAGCTGGGGAAGCATCTTTCTACCCCAAAGACGCCTTTCAAGACAGCCCCTCTCTCAGATACTGGCTCCCAACTCTGCCACAGCCCTGCTGTGCAGCTTATCTGCAGGGAGTGACAGATCTTAAACTAAATAATTAATTGCACAATTCTACTCTTGGACAGATCCAATTTTTATTCTGAAGTATTCTCTCATTTCAAAGAAATGAAACTTAGTTCATCATGTCTGAAACAAATTCTATCATTTAGGGGCTTTTTTCTTTTTTAAGGCACTTAACTTTAATGCTGTTAAGGAAAAAAAAATAATGCAAGATTGACTCTGCCACTTGAGCTTACATGTAATGTTTATGCAGAACCAATTTAGCTAAACAAACTGGGAGATGGATTCTATTTCTTTGTGCAGATCATCAGCAGAATATTTTAGTAAACTGCATTTGGAGACAAATAGTTGCCTTGGAGCAGCTAAAAAAAAAAAAGGCAGTAAGGTCATATAGATGTTCCTTAGGACAGCTCTTTTGTGCCAGATCTTCATTACTGCTGTTGATGTATAAGAGGAAAAGAATTCAATTTGATTCTCAGGTGCAAGTCTGAATTTGTAGGCTGAACTGTCAAGAAAAAAGATATTCATATATAACCTGTATCTGTTGATGTGCTCCTGACACCTGAAGTCTTGTGAAGTCATAAGGTTCCCTTTCCAGAAAACACAGAAAATCTTTGTTTAAAACATATTTTTATTTGTAATCTTACTGATGCTGTAGATTCAAGAGGCCTAATTGTATCTGAACCATCAGTTAAAACTTTTTCATTAAGAAGAAAAAAAAAAAACCAACAAAAAAGGGGCAAAGTATTTTGTTGCGTGCATATTCTTTTTTCCCCTTTTGCATATTGGCTTCAGTCCTGTAAAATCAGTAAGAATCCGGTATCACCTGTCAGAAATGAAGACTGAGAACAAATCAGACTAAACTGGAAAGCAAGGCTCTGACCCCCTAGTTTGCTTATTTTGGGAGAGGAAATGTAACCCTCTTGGGGGTTTCCCTGCCTTCAGGGAAAGAGATGAGAAGAGCACATAATGCCAGTGCTCCTTCCTCTCTGCTGTGTACATAAAGGGATGTAGAGGGAGGTGAGAAGCTGTCTGAAAATTAACTGTGACATTATAGAATTCAAATTCAAAGGAAATGAATTTTCCTTTTGACTTTACTTATCTGTTACATAGGTTTAAATGGCTTCTTGTTACCCAGACTTTCAGCCCTTCTGCGATATAAAAGGAAAAAATGTAAAAATAAAATACTCCAGTTCCTTTAGTTATGAACAGGGACTTAAAAATGAGACTCTTTACTTCTCACGCATTTCCACTAATGGGATTGTAAATTAAACACCAAGTTGGCAAATGAAACTGGAGTTGTCTGGTATATGCTGTTACTTGAACATTGTTTACTCAATTAAAAGGTAAGTATTGAAGCACTAAGCTTTGTGAGAGCAGGGAAATGCGTTTATTTTCCAAGTTGATAGATGCTGCTTAGTGAAAGTAGGAACCTGGTGGCCTCTAGTGGCAGTTCATGTGTCGTACTACGAAAATGTTTGTCTTTTGAATAACCTATTGAGAAAACTAAGCAAAGGCAAGTGCATTTAACAATTGCTTTCATACTGTGACTGTTTCCTATGTGTGCATCATCACACCATGCTGAATGGGTGTGACATGCTGTGCATCATGTGATGGATGTCCATCATCCCATAAAGCATGTGTGAGCCTATTCGTCAGATTTGCATAGATTTTAAATGCCTGAAGGGGCAACATTTTCAGAAGCACCGAGGGGCTTGTAAAGATCTCACAGGGCAAGACCCAAAACAAGATTTGAAAGAAATGTATGAGTTCTTGTTCTGAAATTCATGCTGAAGTCCCATATTCCCCACCAGCTATTTAAAACTGGCAGACATTCACTCTTTGGCATTTGAGTCTGTTTGTAGACACATACAGGTCTGAAGTTCTGCTTTTGGCATTACCACGAAAGCCTTCACCTCAGTGGGTCAGGTACCTGACATACCCTATAGAAATCCAAAGATTAGGTGTGACACCAGCCTGGCTGCCTGTATTACATGTTTATACAAGACTTTAGTGCATTCAAACAGCTAAAAACATGTATTCTTCCCAATTAGAATAATACAAATTAGTCCATTAACTTTTCAGTGCTTAAATGCAGTGTTAGTTTATCGGTTACCTTATGGTGAATGTGGTATTATCAGCCATTCTATTCAAAATAAACATCACGGGACTTCTCTTCCTTATCATTGGAGTAGATTATAGTAATGAGTTGGCAAGGTTTTTCCTCAAGGATAATTTATCTTGTCCTAGCAATATGTTATGGGTTGCCTTCTGTTACAGCATAAAGCCCTTTACCGTGGAGGGCTGTAGATATCTATTTTCCAGACTTTTGCAAAATATAAGTAAGTGCTATTTTTATCCGGTGCATTAAAAAACTTCTGAGAACTTAGGTTTTCTATGAATGTGAAAACTGGTATCAAGGTTCGTGGATTTATGAAGGAAAATTAATAGTCACGAGAATTAAACAACTTCACTTATTGCTGAAGATCAGATTTTTCTGTACTGGGTTTTCAGTGTCCTGAAGTACAGTAGATCTGGTTACTTCAGAGAGGACACACTTTCAGAAAAGCCTCCTACTTGGCTTTTTTTCAGTGATTATAAACTTAGTTGTTCAGTGCTTCCGCAGTGCGGAGAGTTGAGTTCCTGTCTTATTGATGTATGTGCTTAAATGGCACGTGCAAAGATGTAAATTTATCAGCTGACCCTTTGGGATGTAGAGTTTATATGTTTAATAGGTTCCTGTCTGTTGCATCTTATTTCTACCCCATGGAGGTTTGTGTTACCTGCCAGGTAGCACTAGGGATAAATTGTTCTGTATAATTTGGTGTAATTACGATGCTCTACAGGTTCCACTCCCTGGATACATCGAGGCTTATCCAAGGCCCCGCTACCAACACAATTCTCCTTCACGACTGCCTCGCCAATACAGCCAGTCAGCAAGCATGCACCCCAGCTTGGAACAAGCTCCTTTGCCCTCTGCCACAACTTCTCAGCAGAGCCTGACAGAAAACGACCCGTCCGATGCTCCTCTCACCAACATTTCTACGGCTGCCCTAGTAAAGGCAATAAGAGAAGAAGTTGCTAAACTGGCCAAGAAGCAAACAGATATGTTTGAGTTCCAGGTTTAATGTCTTTTGTGTACAGCATTTGTATCATGGAACTTGAAGTAGACAAGAAAGTGACCTCTTTAATTTTCACTTACAAACCTGCAGTGAATTGTGCAAAGTGATGGCATTTTTCTCCATCTGAAAATTCAACGCTATGAAACAACTTAAAGTAGAGCACTGGGATCCTGAAGATATGTATTCTACTTGCCAGCTAAGGAAATGCTGCCAGGTAACTCTTTAAAATGGATTATATTGATCATATGCAAGTGTTTGTCACTTGGCACTCATACTATGACCCATCGTCGCTAGAGATGCTGCTGTACATGTCAGTGCCATGTAGTGTTTTGGTTGCAGGCCCTAATGCAGAGCTGCTGAAGAATATCTTCTGGATGACAAGACCTTATTTCTTTGACTAAAGAGGAAAACAGATGGAAAATGGCAAGATAAAGGCCATGGTAGGTGTGGCAGCCATGTTAATTTTTTGTTGTGGGACACTGTACAAGGAATGTTGATTGAATTTATCTGCGTTGCTGCAGCCTTTTCATTCTAAAGACTGTAACCAAACCAAAAGAATCTGAGATGAGTAATACTAAAAAATGTCCTGTGAATAGCCCCAATTCTTTTCATCCTCTTTACAGTACAAGGAAGTGAAAGAAGAGAAGACTGTGAGGGGACCAAGGATATTTTGATAATTAATGGTTACCTTGTCCATGAATGCCACTGATGAGTTATGGAGGAGACTTTTTTCAGTGTGAGAGAGCACAATTTGTGAAGAGCTAACAAAGGAAATTGGTGCTAGAAGTTTCCAGGAGAAATGAAAAAAGGCTATTTTTGTTTGCTCTATATTCAGGCTTTTCACTCAGAATGCATGTGAAGCTGATAAACATGAGATTTTTGAGCAAGTCTTTTAACCTGGAATAGTGAATACACCTGCTTGTACAAGACAACCTCTGTTTAACACAATGCTTTTTTCTCATTCTTAAACAATACTATCTACTGAAGTGCTACCTGAATACACAGTTGATCTTGATCAGACTGGAACAGTGCATAAATGTGTAAGAAGTTCTGAATGTAGAGGACCTGATTATTATATTAACATGTAAATAAGTATACGGTTAAATGGATTAACAAAAACGCTAGCGTGCTTTGAAAAAAGAGGGCATTTCTGGAAACGATGTTGACTGTACGTTACTCAAGATAAAGGTTGCTAATAGTTAAACTGCATCATTGTATGAATCCAATCCCGAAAGAAATTCAAACCAGTTGAATAGGACATTAGTTTGTTTTTTGTAGTTGTACAGAATAGTTGGAGATTATGAACAATTGCTTTCAGTTCCTTTGGCCACTAGCTTTGGGAACTGAAGTTGTTGCAAAATACATTGTGTTGGGCATGTCTGATGTCAACTGGAGTTAAAGGTAATGTCCTTCATTTCAGTAAGTTATCTGGTTATTCTCAACTGCTTACGTTATTTTGTTTGATCATTTCATTTTCTTGAATTTCATTGGTCTTTACCAGGGTGAGAAAGAGAGCTTAGTTTAGCTTTTTGGACATCAGTAAAATGAGAGGAGGTGTGAGACTAGAAGGGGAAAGAAGAAGAAACTGATGAAGCACAAACTTTTAATACAGAGCTATTTTTTCCCCTCCAGATAGTTATATAATAAACCCTGTTTGAGATTATGATATATAATTATCCTAGTATACACTCATATCTTCTGCTCCGAGACCTTAGGTATTGCAGAAGCTTTTGGAATGCTAGCTGATCTTTAAACTAATGTGAAATGTCATTTTTATTATTTAAAAATCAGATATAAATAAAATGTATTTTTGTAATCTCAGTGTATATACTTGCTGTATGTTTACACAAGTCTGCAATAGTCAGAAAATTTCCATAAACCAAGTGCAAAAAAAAAAAAGGAAAATAATAAGACAGAAAACAAAACAAAAAACAGATGAATAATTTGGATGATCAATATTAACATGCAGCATCTGGAATACACAAATACACATTTGGGTGACTTGCATACTGAACAACCAAAGAAACTGGATCTTTTGTGAAAATATAAGTCTGCTAAAGACAGACTACAGTCTTAGTTACCTGTCAGCTAACTAATATTGATCTTATCAGTATAGTACAATACATCCAAATGTCTTTTTGTGTTAATAGCTGCCTAAAAATGTTGCATTTAAAATAACTTAAAAATAAAGGGCCAAACTCAGAATGCCGTAAGATGTTAAGTTCTGTATGGCTTCGGTGGGAACTCAGCTCGCTGAGAGCAAGGCTGAGCTTTTCTATTAATTTTAGTTCTCCAGAATCACATGCTGTGCGTATTTTTCATTTGCTGTATCATAAGTGCAGGTATAATTTAAGAGCAACTTATAATTATTTAGCCTAAGCTGGTTCATAACCAGATTAAACTAACTTGGTAAGGGAAATATGCATTAAATTGTGTCTGCCACCTTGGGTATCAACTTTATTAACTTACTTTCTGAGTGATTATTCTAGTTATTCCAGTGAAATTTTTTATGTAGGTAGGCCCTTCTATGCAATGGCAGTGAAATGCCCTGTCGAATAAATTTCTGTGTCTTTGACTCAAGTTTTGCAGGGTTATCTTAAAGCTGTAAGTGCGGAAACAGCAGCAGTCCTGCAGACTGGGAAGGGTCATGATGCCACGTATCCCCAAAAGAGTCACAGGAGGTAGGATGTACCAGATTTAACAGCATCTTTGGGACGCTTAGCTCTGCTTGTGAATCTGTACCCATTCTTTGTGATTTAGTATTTCCATCCAAAAGTATGTTAGTGTAAAGCCAAGCATCTATCTGCCATACAGAAAATGAAGAAGTTTGGAAATTACGTGCGTGGTACAGGGATTGAATGCCCGTATGCAAACAAAATGAACAAAACAGAAAACCCTAACACCAAAAGAAATGCTTACATAAAATAGCCTTCTCGAAAGACAAACGATTCCAGTAAGGTTAAACAAAGTACTCTTCATACAACTGAAGAATACCTGTTAGAATTCCAAGATTAATTTTCTTTGGTATTGTGCTGATGATGTGCAGTATACCGAATATCCCCTGAATCATCACTCTGAAACCATTGTGGTGCACTTTATTCACAAAGGCATTTTACATTCTTCGTTCATAATGGCTTTCTATCTGATTTGTAATATGTTCCTGTATTTATTTATTTTTTGACGTACAAAGTAAGATGATTTAAGACAGTAAGGACATTCCTGTGTGAGAATAACATGCTGTAATATTTATACTGTTGGAGCACAAAGCAATGATAAAGTGAAAATATAGTGTATAAATAATTTGTAAAATAATAAACATTTTGTATGGCTACAATTACAGTATAGTTTTTCAATATTGATTTCAAAGAAGAAAGTACACCTGTTTAATGTTATGATATCGTCAGACTATATTCCTGTTACATTCACTTTTCTACTGAGTGCCCCAGTTTTCTTTAGAATGTTGCTAAATGTTAAGGTGAAGGTACTGTTTTTTGTGTACATATTGATGTTCAAACCAATAGTTGTATTCAGATTTGTAAATCATTGCTAGAAACACCTGCAAATGAAACACATAAAATTGTTTCTCAGTAGGTGTGTTGTGACCACTCTCTGCAAGTGCATATACTATGTGTGACATTTTATTGGCATTAGAAGAAGACTAAGAGGATAAGAAGGCATTCTTTGGCAGGTGTTTTTGAAGAAAAGTATACTTTGTGAGGAGCTCTAATGCACTGTAGAAATAAGAACAACTTTCATATCTAATAATATTCTATAGAGAATCTGATAGAAGTGCATGTAAATCCTACATAGAAATGGGAAAATTATCATAATTCTTTTATTTATTTATTTATTTTTTTCTCCACACTAACTTTTAAAAAGGGGAGGCATGAAGGAAAGAGAATGCAAGGAAGATCAAATACAAAGCAGATAGAGAAAGCAGCATTGGAGTCAGTAGCAGAACTGAAGTGAGGCCTCTGTCACATTTAAGGTGTGGTACATAAAACTAATTGCAATGTTGGTCACAATTCAAGATGCCTGTAAAGGATGTATTACATTTGAATGTATATTTTCAGGCCCACACTGTAAAAAATAACAGCTCGATGCCAGCTTCTAGAAGTCTGAGGGAAGTGAAAAGCAATGATAGCTTTCTGAGCTGGCACAAGAAGTCGCTTCATTTAGCTGACCTTGCACATCCTGTCCGTGTTTGAATATGGTTTGAGTATGCTCTGAATATGGTTGTACAAGGTTACTGTACATCTTGATCTTATTTTTCTTGTACATAAGCATATTGCAGTGGCTTTCAATTCCTCACTGACATGCAACTGGATAAAAAGAACAAGCATGAGATAGCATGAAGAACATGAACAGGTAAATAACAGTTCCAATGGCCTGTAAGCCAGACCAATGGCTTCTTCTGATATTTGATAAGTTACACCTACTGGAAAAATGGTTGTTTGAAGCAGCTTTCCTTGGAAAGGTGTATTGTGTTCAATGCTAATGACCAATATGTATAAATTAACACTCAGTCCTACCACAAGAGAATGTATCAGTCATGGCTTCCACAACTTTGCACAAGACGTGCATACTCTGTATAGCTCCACCTGAAACAGTGGCAAAAAACCACAACTGCTTTCCGGCTACTGGGAGTAAACTCCTGTAATAAAACACCAAGTTGTTGGTTATTTTGTTTAGATTTTACTACAGCATTAGTGTAGACATTCAGACAATATGTTTTAGTTCCTTTTTCCTCATATGGGCTCTGTGTAAAACAGGAAAGTTTGGTCTGCTGGTAGGATGGCTCGTTTGTCACAGTGGGTGCAGGGAAACTGCAGCCATCTTCTCATTATGCTATTAATGTGTCTCATAGATCAGTTATTTCCTCCCTCTGCTCAACTTCCCTTCTGAAATAATACAAACACAGCTTTTTTGAGTAAATAAGGTGTAATTTTTAAAATAAGTATGTGGGGGTAGATACATCTGCCTACTTCTCTGTGATGTCTCCATATGCACTGCTGTTTTACTGAGCATTTTATTTAAAACAATGTGAGCTGGAAAAGAAACGAATCAGCTCAGATTTCTTTGCTATGTTATTTGCAAGTATACTGTAGATTTTGCAACAGGGCTTTATTGATTCAGTAAGTCAAATGATTACTTAAACTTTCTGTGCTAGACTTTCTTTTCATGGGTTAATCTTTTGGCAATAATTCTAGGTCTGTGTAAGGCTTTTTTTCTTGCTGATGAAAATACTTCACAGTTTTGGGTTTTTTTTACCCTTTTTAAAGTGTAGGAGGTGTAGGAATGCAAAATGAGGATGAACACTCATGGAGAATGCTTTTATGAACTGTTGACATTGTCTTGTAAATAAATAATGCAAAAGATACTTGTGGAAATGATATTTGTAGAGGTTGGTAAATGAACTTGGTACTGATTTGCTCTTTAAAAGGAAGTTTCAAAATAGACGACACATAAAGGCAGACCTGCAGTGTCTTCATTGAGAATAATTGTATTGAACACTGATTATTTCATCGAAAGTATTGGTAACATTCTGCATGCTCTGTCAAAAATGTTTGGCAGTGCACAATAGATGAAAAGCAGTCAGAAAACTACACATGTGGGGATTCCTGTTATCCAGGCAAATTTTGATCAGGGCTGCATAGGACACATGGGAGTCGGGACAGGGATTTTGATCAGGCTCTGAGGTGGATAAGAAATGCGTTTTAAATTGCTAGGTGGCCAAATGTCCAGCGGATATGTTGAAAATAATTGCAAACACCATGAAGAGATATTTCAGCGATTTAATTCTGTCTCATTAGATAAAAAATAATTCTTTTAATAAGTGCCTGAATTTTCTTGAATTTCCAAGCTTGATGGTAGTGATTCTCAAGGTGTAACTTGAAAATGTATTATAATCTGTAAATAATGTTGTAACGTTGCAAATACACATACTAGGCAGAAATGGGATCATAGTATTGTGAAAAATAGAGAAAGTTGATTCCACTCAGTTCAATATTTAGGGATGAGGTAATTTTTTTCCCTTCAGAGTTTATCCTTCGGCTGCAGTGCAGTTCTATGCTCTGTAAACCATGTAACACACTGGTGATAAATTCTATCTGGCAAGAAGTACTACTGACTCTTTGCAGGCTCCAGTGTCACCTTGTAAAGAATGTAAAGAATTAAGCTATTAAAACAGAAATTTGTGGGTTCTTCGCTCTCACTCTGGTTTTAGTGCTTTCAGGTCATTTATGACCAACACGTTTTGGCAATGCATACTTTGAGATGTGATGCATACTTTGAGATGTGATGCAGCAGAATACAGCAGCCTATACCAGGCATTTAGTAGCATGTAAAGTACAAGTGACTACTAAAGAGGGGTAGATACTAAACCTTCTGTTTCAGTAGTGGATGGACACCAAGTATTTAAGGGGTGATAATTATGGTGGAACAAAGACTCTGAAATTAACTGCTTGGAATCAATTTTATGTGTTTTGTTAGCTTTTAATTTCACAATTTAAGGCAGTAGAAAAATAAAGACGTTGAGTGTGTATTCTGTTTCAGAATTATAAATGAGAGAGATATGAATGGAAGGAAAACTGAGGGTTTATTCTGTTTTTCCCTTTATCTCCTGATTTCAACATTGCATGCAGTTAAAAAAAAAAACAACAAAACAACACCAAACAATTTGCTCCAGATTAATTTTAATATTACTTCCTATGGTGGGGAGACCAACAAGGCTTTTGTATGGATACTGAGTTTTTCAAGTTGTATTCAAGGTCATACTGGATAGAGAAAATGAAATAGAGCTCATCTTACTAAGGCATGGATCTTAGTTTAGGACTGAGCAATCCAGCAGCAAGAGCTCCTTAGAGGAGCCGTTCTGAGGAGTTCTTTGGGTCTAGTTAAGGAAATGTGCACAACTCAGATATTCCTGCCCTATTTGACTTCCCATTTTTATTTAGCAATTTTCTTTTACTGCATCTGTGTGCTTTGAATTTTGCTTTTTCATTAATGTACTCAAACAGCCACACTCTTTAGCTTATTGAGGTACTGAAGGTGTGACAAAGGTGTTGACTAACATCTGTGATGCGATTTTTAATTATCTATGACACTGTGTGGCTTCGGCCTGTGTTCTGCTGTGTGATACTGGCAGTGTCATTATGGTGACATGAGTGTTGATAGTCCTCCATTGAAGTTACTGAAAAAAAAAACAACAAACTACTTGCTTTGAGAAAAGTGGGATTGATCCAATATTCTCACAGTGGTTTGACCATCTTAAGTATCTTGTAATTGTGCAAAGACAGGGTAGTAGCTGGTTATGGGTAACTGGAAATTAGGAAATTGGAGTTCAGTTGTCATTTTATCAGTTTTGGCTTGATCCTGGGCAAAGCACATAATCTGGCTATGCCTCAGCATCACTGTCTTTAAAGCATGGTGAAGCCCCTCCTCATCCTCCTGGTGAGGGGCTCAGCTAACTGACAACGTTAGGAACGATGAAACCCTGTAGTGAAAGCATATAGTATGAAGCATTGTTTATTGTTTCATGGAGCTTGGTAATTGGTCAGGACTGTAAGTTATCCATTCCGTTGGCAGCCTTAAAATATAGATGAATTTAAAAGGGAATAAAAGCCTCTTGATACTATTTCAGCATACTGTAGGAAGACTTTCTAATAAAAGCTTCTACTTTTTTTTTTACAGAGGTGCTATATCAAATACATAAATTGTCACTCCCCATGCAGCACATCTCACATTGATGACATGAACTTCTCTTGCGTCTTTGAGTTACAGAAAGGACCGGCTCTGCATTATTACAAGTATCCACGTTGTCTTTGTTACTCACAGCTTGATTCAACTAAACTGTAATGGCTGCATCTGAAAATAACTAAAATATTTCAGTGTGTTTCAGCTGGACATGCTTATACTGGGTTTCTGAAGTCAGAGCTGCAGAATTGAGAGTGATTTGGAAAATCATATCTAAAGACTAAACTGAAAGAGGAAGAAAAATACTCAATTAAAATTCTATATTATGCAATTGGAAAGGAGATCTCCGAGAGCTGGTTCCTTTTGCAATTACAAAAGTTGTCTGTACCAGAATTTGGATTTTACATATCACTAAGAAGGAGACAATTAAGATGTTCTGGATCATTACTAACTGGCTTTGTTTGTACTCTTAACTGTAGGGTGATTCCAGAAATGAAGTTTATCTCTGTGTAGCATAGTTTTTTCCATGTTAGTTGCTATAGCTTAGTTGAAGTTGTACATGTTATTTCTTGGCAATTTTGCACATTAAATAAAAGATGTCTTAAAATCTATGTTGCTACTTATTGATTGTTCCTGCTGTGTCCTCTTCTATAGATCAACTGCCTTTAAGCATGAGCATGCCTTTTGGTTGGACCAGCCAGGCTTCTGGGCCTGTGTAGAGATACTGTCAACTCATGATCTCAGGGATGAGCCTGGCAAAGGATAGGGAAGGAAATTAAAAATCTCCACAGGATAAAATAGTGAATAGCAGCAGTGGTGCTCCCTCTGAAGATGAATTTGCTGCCTTGCAGAGGTGAGCAGAAGAATAATCTGCAAGCACAATGATTCTGAGGTCATCTTATAATCCTGTGGTTTCCTTTGTAAATTTTTGTCCTTGCTTTCATTCCCTGTTTGTCTTCTCCTTTTTATTATTCACTTTCTGTTATTTTCATAAGTATATACTCAGGCCTAAGTTTCTTTGCTGTCAGCCTCAAGTGAAATGAGAAAAGAAAATGCAGGTATGTGTTTTGGACAATTTGTGTGATTAGTGATGAAAGAAATTTGAAATAAAATTTCATTTTACTACAAGGAAGACGTCTTCCCTTTCCTCCCTCTTGTTGGAGTTCCAGAGGAAAAAAGAGGTAGGAAAGGATCTCCCCAACATAGAAATAAATGAAGATTCTAACATACCTATATCACTGCTAAGGTTCTGGGCAGGTGGCATACTTGAGTTACTGTTATATATCTAAGTTGTTGCTTAAATTGGTTGAAGGGGTTGTTCTGTGTTTTCTCTAGATAGGCCAAAATCTCAGCCTGTTTTGGAAATATATTTTAACTGACTTGTGTTGTTAATCATTTTGTGTTTCTTTAGAAAAAGACCAAGTGCTCTGTTCATTGGCTGCTAGAAACTCTTCCTGATGAACGCCTCCAATTAACTTACATTCATTATCTAGCTGTCAGTAACCCAAGCAATCAAGAGAGGCCAGAACTTCTAGAACTAAGTGCTGCTCTTGATGTCCCTGCCTTTGTGTGTGTTAACCCTCAATATTCAAGACAGGCGATTCTTCCAGGCAGTATTCACTACCAAAAACACAAGTCATTTTATGATAGTTTAGTGCTATTGATTGCCTTTGTAATCTGTCCCAGAATTAATTAAGGCGGCTTTGCTTCAAGATAATTAACATCCTAATGATCCATTGTAATAATCCAGAGTATCTATTCAGAGAGTTTTAGCATTCCAAACTCTAAAATAAAGAAACAGCTTAAAACTTGATGGGCCCAACTGTTTTGATGTAAAATACTTCATTTGAAAGCTTAAATGCATTCTTGCCTTCCAGTGTCTTTCTATTGTTTGCCATCATAAAGCCGCCAAGGGCACTTAAGGTTTCCTAGTGAAAGACCTGAGAGCACACACCTGTCATGGCAGCTGTAGGCGCTGTGCTCTCAATAAAATAATTGGTATTGCTCAGTCATCAGGTTGGCCAAGAAGATGTTTTCTGCGAAGCTTTCTTTGTTAAGAACTGGAAGTGAAATGGAGCAACCTAGTCTTTTGCCCATGCATCCAAATCAGAGCCAAATGTTTATTCCTGCATGCAACAGGGACATATCTATCAACTTGTAAGTCAGCTATTTGGAGGAGACCTGAGCTGTGTCGGAATCTAAATGCTAAGGTTAAACTTTCCTAAACAGTCTAAGATAACAGAAACAGTTGAAAAAATAGATGACATATGCTTTGAGAATAAAAGGTGTGCAGTGAGAATGCTAATGTTCTAACATTTACTCTAATATTCTACTATTTAGTTAAAATTCTTATTGGGAAAGAATAAAGCAGTTTTGAAATAGGCAGATTTGAAAGAAAAATAAATAAACAAAAAGGGCCTACGGAGATAAGAGCGAATTACTGGATGTAACAAGGTCAGGTGGCAACAAGAAAAATAAAGGTAAATAAAGCATTTACAGCCAAGCGACAATCAATGTGTGCTTCATTACTTATGGCTAGTTATTTAATCAGAATATTAGTAAAACTTATTACTCTAAATTCATGCACGCAAATGCATTAAACATTTTCAGCTAAGGATACTGACGGTAATTTTATTCCAGGTAAAAATGCTGTGTAGAATTTACTGTGTTTCTCCAGGGTAATTTTTAAGAGCAGCTTCATGAAGAGAAGGCCAAACTGGCCTTCCAGAGAAGACAGCCACCATCCTTTGATGACCTTGGGACCCTGAGAAGCTTTGATAAATGGACTTTGACCAAAGCACCCTGAGAGCACGACTGCTGGGGCTGAAGCTGGCCAAGGTAAAGCCTTCTGCCTTGTTTTGGCACGTAAGTCAAATGATTTTCAGTAGATAGGTGCCCCCAGGAAACTTAGTGAGATTACATATTAACTGCTGTTATTCCTCATATCATCCCCCTAACTAAACATGGAGCCTATTTTTACATAGTGGTCATATGACAGAAACTGAACAACTGATGGATAAATATTTAAATTGTGCTCTGAGCATTGGTTCTGAAATTAGATTAGATAAATCAGATTAAGCCAAGTAATCCCATGTGAATGGTGGCTCTTATGAGAAAAGTGAAAGAGCATTTAAAAGGTGAGGGGATATAGTAGGAATTAGGGGTAATATGGAACGGAAATCTGTTCAGCCCCTTGTCTATAGGGAACTATAGGAAACTGAGAGTGGTTTAGGAGTGAGATCATTCAGGTAGATTTGAGAAGGTAGAGATAGCTCCTCCCCTAACTGATGAGATTTAAAAGTATTTCTTTGAATACTCCCTCAAAAGTTAGTTCTTTCTGTCAGACCAAGTTTGTGTTGTATTAATTTAAGGACTAAGATAGATCAATCACTGCATTGTGTTTATATGTTTGGCCTCAAAACTCTTTGTGAGAGACTTCTTGTTTTCATCCTGTAGATGGAGTTATAAAACAGCTAAGCCTAGATTCTCATGGTACCTATCTGGTTCTTCAGGCACCAAGATCTAGCTATTATATATTTATTCAGCCTCTCAGATATGACTGGAAAGAGAGAGAAATATCTGTGTTTCTGTGAAATGTGAGAATTTCTCCACCCCATAATTCTTAAGCATGGGGAGCAGACTAACAAAAATGCAGAAAATACCTTGTTCCTCATGTTGCCTGTGGGTCTTGACAAAAAACACACACAGGCTGCCTTCAGTGGGCTCTACCTTGGGTTAACTATGTGCTGGCCTGATAATTAGGGTGAAAGTCAAAAGCTAAATCCCCACTTTAGTAGTTAATTGCAATGTGCTGCCTGGAGTGAAACAACTTAAAAAGAGATATTTAGTCAGAAACACAGTGTCATTAATTAGGTTTTCAAGAACTAAGTGGCAATCAAAAGGTGCCAGGGTGGGCCTAAAGAACAGGTTAAAAACAGGTGGAGGACAGAGAGAGTAAACCATGCATCTGTATTATAACTAGAGAAATCCACTGTTAACGGAAAGCTACAAGTGCACGTCGGGCAGTAGACCCTCGAGGGAACCTGGAGGCTGTAGGCACCCTGGCCAAGCTCCTTAAGCAGCTTCACTTTCTGTCCCAGTGGCCTGGGAGTCCTCCAAGCCCTGGATCGCCCCAGCCTGGGCTATGTTGCAGCTATGCCTGTGGCGGAGCATCTTGGTTGTGCTGTGACACAGGCAGACAGTGCTCCAAGGATCCCTGCTCCACCCAGTACAGCTTTAAAGGCAGCATACATCTGGTACAGTCCCTGGTTGGAATAAAGACCGATGGGTCTGGTAACTATTGCTTTGCTTCGTTAAAAAGCACATTAATTAGCAGGTGAACTGTGAATTTCCATACTGGTGGAGGCTTCAGGAGGAGGGTGGCAATGGTGGAGGGTAAGATTCTGTTTAAGATTTCCTAGCTTTTCTGATAAAGTTCATTATAGCATGGTGACTGACAAATGGAAGTTATTAAGTGGACTTATTTATTTATTTACCCACTGTAGTGTAGATCAAAATCTGTCTGGAAAGAATAAGAGGAAAGAAGAAATAAAAGCAGCAGTAGGAAATAAGAGTTTGATATCACATCATGCTAAAATGCCTCTCAGTTGATCAACTTTAATTCAATTTAAAACACAGATTAAGATATTATAATTTTTTTTCTGAAAAAGCTGTTTGTTAAAATATGATTGCTTCCAGAGTGGTAGCTCTATTCACTGTCATTTCATACCACCACCTACTGCACCTGAATTAGAGCAAGAAAAAGCAATTGATAATCTTAACTATCAAAAACCATATTGGTATAAAGAGCCTATTTTACTTCTTAATACTGTTATTTTTGATGCCGTGTGGTGTCACTTTGTTGATGGCAAATGTTCTCTGGATCTTTGTATAATTATTGCTCTCTCAGCCTGTTTTTCTCTGTCCTTCCAAACATAAGGTAGTTGTCGCTCCTAAAGCTGCCCTCAGCTTTATCCTATGCACCATTAGTCATAAAATAATAAACTAACTGCAAGTGGAATGTCTTACAAGTGTCCTGTTAGAAACTAACATAAGCTGTTATGTCTAAAATTTGGCGCTACACTTAGTACATTAAATTATTATTGTTTGTAACAGATTTCTGTGCTATCACAGAAGTTTCCTAAAGCTCCCTTAGTGGCATAGGACTTCTAGTTGTATCTACTTGGCTCTCAGTTGCACTCACTGTACTTAGAATTATGGCTACTCTGTATTTGAATTACTCCTTCTCTGTTCCTTGTACCTTGAACCTCATCACTGGACTGCGGGGAAATCAGCAGTGTTAGTTTCTCAGTGCTTTTAAGGTAAATGCCATGCACGCCATTTGCCTACAATCTTTGGAGGGCTGTTAAAATATATATCAACGTTATCAATATCTCCTACCAGAGAAATGACAAACAAAAATCATTAATTAAAAATAAATAAATAAATAATTATATATATATAACAAATTTTCATTGAATTTATTAAAGGAATAGCATGTGGTAAGTAGAAAAATACTATGGCAGGTCCATTAAAATACTCTGTAGCACAGAGCATCCAGATGAAACATCTCCATCACACCAGGGACTTCTGCTTCAGTTTCTGCCTTGCTTTCATGCATTTTATCTTATCTTCTCTCAGTGCTTTCAGAAGCTTATCTAAACAGGAATAAAAAGCAATTGGTCATTAACTGTTCACAAGACTCCAGAGAAAAATATGTAATTTGTTAGGCAAGTTAGGAACTGTCTGTGTAGCATTTCTTGTCTAGAAATATCTGAAATACTGAAGTTTCTCAGATGTATTGCAAATTAAAGTGGGGAGAGGTATGTGTTGCTATGATGGGGAGGGCGGGGGGGGGGAATCCCACCTGTGAATTTAGTGTTTTGAAAAGCAATGTATGCAAGCTACACATCACAGCTTGGGGTTTTCCATCCAGTGTGTGTCTGATGAATGCTATCTGTAACACTGGGGAGATGCTGTCCTTCCCACAGCCCTCCTGCACCACCGCTGAGCTGCTCCACGTGGAAGGTTTTAAAATCAAAAAGCCAAACTCATTTCACGTTTGTTCCCCCTTACCCTTCCCTAAGCCTTTGACCACCTGCGGCCATCACTGGCTGTTACTTTACACCTGTGATGCCTCGCAGCTGCAGGGCCTCCCTGCTGGAGCTATAGGTGATCTAATCTAATCAGCTCCCTTTGCTCTGAGCGCTTCTGGCTCTCTTTGCTATCGTTTGACGCCCCGGGGGATGCCGTGCAGCAGAAACGGCTTCGCACTCAGCACAGCTTCCCCGCCCGCCGCCCCTCGTGCACGCACATTGCTGCGCGTCGAAGTCTTCGCCGATGAGGGCGAGCAGCTCCAGCTCCTTTATGCGGATGCCCAGCTCGCAGATCTCGTGCTCCAGCTGCGTCAGCTCGCCCGGTCGCCTCGCCGCCCGCTCCTCGGCCGCCGCGGGGCAAAAGAAGCGCAGCGGTTCGTAGGGAATAGCCGCCAACCCCGCGGGCCAGCGGGGAGCCCCGGCGGGAGGCGGGGGCTGCCACGGTCCGCACACGGCCGCCAAGATCTTCCGCGGGCGGTCGTGGAAATGAGGGAAGTAGAGCGGCCGAGGCGGGGGCTGCCCGCTCATGGCGCTGCCTGCCCCCCGACGGCGGTTGTTCTCGGAGACGGCTGAGCTCGAGCCCGGCCGTGCAGCTCGCGAGCGTGACCTTCCCCGCAGCATCGCGGCACCGGGCTCGGCTGCACGCGGTAAGAACGCGACGTGCTCCTATAGAACGGTATGAAGCCTGCTGGGGTGTATCGTGCCCCACTCGGTGGGTTAGAGGATGATGAACTCTAAGGTTCCTTCCAACCCGCACGAGATTGTGTTACTGTGAGCCATTGGAGTAGCTGATGCTGTGTGGTGTGAGAAGATGATGGGTGCGCTGTGCAGATGCTACAGATGTAAGCTCCAGTGAGGGGAATGTGTAGTAAAAGTCAATAACCTGCCCTCATCTAAGGCTGGCAGTAGATTTAGGGTGCAAGCAACGTGCTACTCGTGCCGAATGTGCACTGAGGTGATGCTGGTTAACTTAATTATTAACAATTGATACCTTTGGGTTTGGACTTCTGCTTTTTCCAAGCCTTTTCTATGGCCTCGGTAAGATTTTTAGAGTTACTGTTGTCCTTCTTTTGTGCTGTCTGCACTCCTGCACCTGTTAGTAAATAGAGACAAAAACAGGCAGGATATTATTACATAGTATTCTGCAAGGAAAACAAAAAAAAACAAACAAAGGTATCAGTGCCTGAGTGTGTTCGTGTAAGTGGAAGAGATGGGGTGCTGGGAAACCAACGAGGTTCTCTTTACCTCAAAGCCCAGCCTTAAACTTGAGGTGTCTTCATTATAAAGGAGGGGTTTAAGGAAAATTGAATTTAAAAGAATTCAGATCTTTGTGTTTGCTTTATGCCGTAGCCCATCTAACTAATGTACATATTTTTGCAGCTGTGATGTTGACGCTACAACTTAAGAATCCTTATGAGGAAAACAAGAGTAGTCTCTTGGTTAATGGTACATTCATGTTATATAGTATATCTAGTAAGGGGATGTGTTAAGTGGACGTTCATTACTTTTATGCTGTTAAGTGTTTAGTAGTAGAGTAAGTAGTAGTAGTAGTGTTTACTCTTTTGGAATGCAGAGAGTGGAATTTTTTAGCAGAAAGAGGCAAAATGAGGATTACTAAAAAGTAAGAAAGAGGCAAAATAAGGCTTACTAAAAAGTAAGCCGAAGGTATCTGCATTTCTCTATAAAACTTATAAACGCTTCTGTTTTCTTAAAATACATGGATGGTGTGCGATCATAGTGATGCATGATTTTATATGCCAGATGCTGGAATCATGGACCTGAAGGTTCCTTGTCTTTACAGGAAAACAAAAATGGGCGTGAGCTGCTCATGGTTTGTCAGTGCCCTGCTGTCCTTTGGTGCCATCTGGTGGAACAAATTGGAACAAATGCTGTGTTTTCTTTCTAAGCGCATTAAGCCGTGTCAGTACGTGTCTGCCTAGCACAGAAAAGGTTGCCACAAGAATCAGAAGTTAGAAATAAGGTAAGAAATAAGAAATAATGTTATAAAGTTTGTAGAGGAATATTCAAGACTATACATGTTATTATTAAACGTCTTCAGGACTAAAGATGAGCTACAACTGTGTTGGTCCTGTGTTTCCTATGGGAAAAAGCAGTGTTATTCTGCTTAGCCAAAGAGTTCAGAAATGCATCATTTTCTGCATAGTCCTCAGAACTAAGACCCTTTTCATGTGCTTGCAGAGGGCTGAAAGCATGAATTCTTTGTAATGTAGGATTGCATTCTTGATGCTGTCTGCTGCAAGCAGGTGAGACCATTGGGAAGGGGCACAGATGGGATAAGAGATACCTGTGTCTACCTGTCAGGAAAGTTGTGCATGGTGAGAGGATTTTATTTTGTAAGACATGAGAGAAACTCCTGCTTTCAGAAAAGATCTGTTTATTTGCTTTATACATACTGGCTTGTATGCTGGTCAGATGTGAGCCTTCCATTTTGACACTAAAACTTTGTTTCCAGAATTGAGATGCTTTAGTCTTGGGTTCTGAACATGAAAGCATCATGTAGGCAGAAGTCTTATGTAGCTAAACTGACCACAGGTGCTATGAAGATGAGAGTTGTGAGACAGGAATTTATACGGACTAGCGCACCAGCAATTAGAGTTAGTTGTGCTATACAGACTTTATCCAGTAGAGGGAGCAATATGCACGCTCTTGGTAATGTGTTGTAATTCAGTATATTTAGCACATCTTTCAGTACCCGATGATATTTGAAGTCTCACAAGTGATGTGCTTATATATACACGTTTATTTTGGAGAAGCAGGTCTCTTGTTTACGTACCCAGCAAAGACAGTAGTTCATAGAATCACAGAATCACTCAGATTGGAGAAGACCTTAAAGATCAAGTCCAACTGCAGCCTAACCATAGTACCCTCACTCTAACAACCCTCTGCTAAATCATATCCCTGAGCACCACATCCAAACGGCTCTTAAACACATCCAGGGATGGTGACTCAACCACCTGCCTGGGGAGCCTATTCCAGTGTTTAACTGCCCTTTCCATAAAGAAGTGTTTCCTAACATCCAACCTAAACTTAACTTGGCACAACTTGTGGCCATTTCCCCTTGTCCTGTCACAAGTGAGAAGAGACTTCCCCCACTCTCACTGTAAGCACCTTTCAGATACTGGAAGAGAGCGATAAGGTCTCCCCTCAGCCTCCTTTTCCCCAGATTAAAACAGCCCCAGCTCCTTCAGCCTCTCCTCATAGGGCTGATTTTCCAAGCCCTTCACAAGCCTTGTTGCCCTTCTCTGGACCTGCTCCAGTACCTCCATGTCCTTTTTGTACTGAGGTGCCCAGAACTGAGCACAGTACCCAAGGTGAGGCCTCACCAATGCTGAGTACAGGGGCAGGATGACCTCCCTAGTCATAGTTGATAGTATTCCAGCCACCCCTACCCTACAGTAATTGAAACTGACTTGGAAACATCTTCTGTAGAGAGAAGTTAAGGACAGTCAGCTGAAGCTGTGGAGTCTGAGTACCACTAAAATACGTTAGCAACAGCAGATGGTGCAGTCTACAGTCTCGGTGAGAATATTAACATTTCAAACAAATGGCAGGAATGGCAAACTATGCTGTAAACTGCTTGCATCACCATCTGATCTATGTGATCTGTGCAGGCATTCTGTGTGTGCCTTCATTTGTTCTAGGCTTGTGAAACAGTACTGAGGAGGCTGCCTTCCAATGGCTATTTTAGTTAGAATTTGGTGCAAACGCACAGATGACGCTCCTGAGTATCAGTATTTAAAGTGTATGTGCATGTGAATGTGTGTATGCTGTAGGAATATGTAAAAGATACAGCTTTTCCATTTCTACAGTGGATTTTGTATGACATTTAAAGAACGCGGATTTTTGCCACCATGAGACAACATGAAAAATTGCATGTCAAAAAGTTAGATTTAATACCTGATGTACTATTTAAAGCCCACAGTAATACATCACAGGTTTTTTGCTCAATTTCAGCTAGTTTTCATCTTCCAGCATGGGTGCTGTACCATCTCGTTGATGATGGTTTCCAGTCATTCACGATCAACTTGTTTGCTTTTCCTGAACTGTGCTGTGTTCTTCCTTCTGCATTAATCATCTTCAGTTTTCCAGTTGCTCACTTCTACACTGTTATTGCATTCAGATGTCTTTCTATATAATATCGTTAATGTGCTGTCTTTTAATGGTTCTTCTCATCACTTTGTCTTCCCTAAATCAGTTTGGAAATTGATGAGATTGTTCTCCATTCTCATTGTTTCTGGTACATTTAACCTGAGATCATTCTGCCTCTCATCTACATCAGACCTTTTTCTTTCAAGTCTTTTCACAATTCAGTAATGTCCTTTTTAGATATCGAGCTATGCTGCTGCTCCTTTCTGGCTTAGTAATGTACTTTATTCCATCGGTATTCTCAGCCTTTATTTCCCATCATTCAGATTTCCTATCAGAAATTACTGGCTTTTCAGTTATTCTCTCTCCTTTCTAAGAGAGAACCTAAAAATCCACACGGGAGCTGCTGTAATGCACTTCAGAGCCATGTATTTGCAGGCAGTGAGCTGTGACTCTTCTGCTCCCCTTGCTCTTATCTCTTCACTGTGGATGTTGTCTGTCACATTCATGCCATTTGTCATGCTGCTTCCCAATGAGAAGAGGTGTCCCACATCTTGAACTATTGTACTGCATCTAATTTGTCATTTGTTCGTCTTTCTTTGTTTACAAGCCCTTTCAGAAGGTTTTATTTCCTGTGTTTGACAAGCTGCTGGCCCCAATCCTGATCAGGAATGTGGGCTTCTAGTACAGTGTAGTAGTATAAATTGTAGTCATCTGAATAAATTAGTATACATTACTTGCTATTAATAAAATATAATGATATTTGCTGGCTTCCTACTGTTTTCAGTTTGCAATCTGTAGGATTCATTAGTGGACTTGTTCTCTGAAGCGTGTCACTCTCTTCACCTTCTAATTTTCTCCTCAGGTATCTCTGTGCCAGTCTTTAGGATCTAAAGAACATTCCCTCTTTTGGACTGAAAGTGTATAAGTCAGTATATTTTTTTAGTGCTAGGTTTGTGTTCTGTCACTGGTTTTGTCTTAGTGACCATAACTGACCGTATCTTTCTGCTGACTTATGTGCTACTGTGTTCAGTTCTATCTGGTATATATGTAGGGTGCTGGAGAAGGAATGAGATTATTTTGGTACAAAAGAATACTTTCTGCTTGTAAATTCAGTAGATGATACTTTGATCTGTTTTTGCCTTTAAGTACTGACAGGTGCTTTGTAAACATAAGTCTTTGTTGAACCTGCTTCGTGTTAACAGGTAAATCTTTAGGATGATCTCCTTTTTGAGATTTTACTTTTAGTAGTTCCTCTCTTCTTTGGAAGCTGTGTCATCTGAGGTACTTGGCAATCTAAGGGAAGTTACTGGATTTAATTTGTACTTATCAGCAGTGATTGTATTGTAATTCTTAAGTGCTGGATCTTTGGATTTCTTAAGTTTTTGAATTTATTTCAACAGCGAGATAAAGTATGGACTGTGTGTGTGTGTGTATATACATGTACTTTTTCTGTGATAAATTTTTTAAAGAGATTTATCTCTCTTGAGGAGAGTCCCAGTGTCCCACTGCCTGTGCTGCTGATGAAGATGTTGAGGAGCTCCATTCACAGGATGGGCCCCTGGGGGTCACCACTTGTGACTGGCCTCCACCTGAGCATAGTGCTGTTGGCAGCAACGTTCTGGCTACAACCATCCAACCAATTCCTTATAGTCTGAGTCCACTGGCCTTCAAATCCATTTCTCTCCAGTTAATAGGTAAGGACATCATGCCAGGCCGCGTCAAGGGTCTTGCACAATCCAGGTATACAACAGCAGTTGCCATTCCATTGTCCACTGATTCTGTCACTTGCTCATAGAAGGATATCAGATTTGTCAAGCATGATCTGCTCACATTTGTTATTTGCTTCATGCTTTCAAGGAAGAGACTTGTGAAAACGTGTTCTGGATAAAAGGAGAGTTTTCTTTCTAAGAATTCTACATATTTACTAATGTTGAACACAAATAGTTACATGAATATATAATTTACAAAACCTCACATTATGAAGGCCAAAGACTATCCTGTTTCTTGATTGCTAAACTGCCTAAATCACACAAGTGTAATACTAAAAATTGATTACGATGTCACTACTTATTTTTCTTAGAAATTTTTTTAGGTGCAGAATATGCAGTCCTTAGTGAAACTTACAAGTCTTTAGTGCTGATGTATAAACCAAACCAAAACAAAGAACACAAACTCCAAGCTTAAGGAGCTATTTGTAGTGCAGTATGCTGAGGTCTGCTGTTTCTGTTTTTCTCTGTTTATTGTTTACAAGTACTTTAGCCTGGACGCACTTCAGGATTATAGAGGATATAGGCTGAGTTTACCTCTGTATTTCATTTGTATATTTGTTGGTTTTAAAACCAATTCCTAGGTTCATCTGGGTAGTTTGGTTTTGAAGGGTCCTTATACATACAAGCAGGGAAGGCTAAACTGCAAGACTGACTTCAGGTGTGTGCAAAATATGCTCTGGTGCATAATGACAAATGCAGGATCTGAGCTGATGAAGTCCTCATACTTCTAAGTATGTACTAAGTATACATAGTATATGTATACATAGTACATACACTTAGTATGTACTAAGTGTACATAGACCACAAACATTTCCTGAAGAGCCCAAGCTAAAATGTTTTTCATCCTAAATGTGGACTTTATGGACTGTTAGATAGATTAGGAACTGGCTGTCTGGACACAGCCAACAGTTGTGATTAATGGTTCTGTGTCAGGGCGGAGGTTGGTCACAAGTAATGTCCCTCAGGGGTTGGTTTTGGGACTGGAGCTCTTTAGCATCTTCATCAGTGGCACAGATGATGGTATGGAGTGCACCCTCAGCAGGTTTGCAGATGACGCCAAGCTGAATGGTGCAGTCGATACATTGGAAGGAAGGGAAACCATCCAGAGGGACCCAGGCAGGCTGGAGAAGTGGGCCCATGAAAACCTAATGAGGTTCAATAAGGTCAAGTGCAGGGTAGTGCACTTGGGTTGGGGCAATCCCAGATAGTTATACCAACTGGGGGAAGATCTCATTGAGAGCAGCCCTGCAGAGAAGGACTCAGCTCTTGAAAAGCCCCATCTGTATTACTGCATCCGGTAGTGTATTATTGTCATGTAATGTGGGATTTTGTTCATATTTGCTGTGCTTGCCAATAGTTCCAGTAGAAAAATAGGCTTCAGTTATCCTTGGAATCAGGTTTGCTGTAGTCTGGAGATGTGGATGGTTTCTAATTATAGCAGCCTTGGGATGTGAATGGTCTCTGACTCACTAATAATTTTCTTCAGAGCTGCAGCCCATCCTATCAAGGCGTGTGAAAACATATCAGTGAGTACAATCTGCTCTACTTACATTAACTAGTTAGAATAATGGAGTCTGGCTCATACCAAACATAAAGTACAATGATTGCAGTGAAACTGTATTATAATGGAACATTGAGTTTCATTAAGAGGCATTTTCATCATACAGCTTGGCTGATTCAGAGCAAAGATGTCATTCAAGTATTCCAGTTCAATTTGCCTTTGCTCACGTTGCTAGCACCATGTGTTGATGGATAGAAATGGTGGTGTAGGTAACATTTTCTTTGAAGCTATTTTAGGCTGACTTTTTGAGCGTACAAACAAGACCTATATTTCATTAGCAGGAATAGGAACTGTCATATTGACTTTTTAGAATAAAGAAGGCTGGATTAGGATGGAAGACTATTAAGACTCTCAGGTACACTGAAGAGATCTTTAAGAAATGTTTTCTAGATGAAATTAGTGAAATGATTTGAAAAGTTTAAAGATTCTGAGGGGAAATGATTGGGGATTTTTTTCCTTTGTTTTTAATCTTTGATTAATATATGTTTACCTTAAAGCATTTATATTCTTTCTAGGGCTTCTTTTTACATAGGCAGGTCTTGTTATTGTCTGTTTTCCACTGCTTCTCAGAAATGTAAAATCTTTATCTCTCCAATTTCTTCTATTGTTCACATACCCCAAAGCAATGAAAGATGAGCTTTAAATTCTGGGGTCCCTCTGATGTTTTCTCACTTTAAAGATGGAATTCTATTTAGCAGGACTGCAGGAAGGGCATCTAACTTAGACACACTTCAGGGGAAGAAGAGGCAAACAGAGTGAAGAACTTAATACTGTGGCCACCTGCTCAGAGAAATAACAAAGATGGCAGCCCTTTGAAAGTGACTTGTATGGAAATAATTGGAGAAGGGGACAAAGATGGAGAAGTGTATAAATAAGGGAGCTTAGAAATAAGGAAGCATAGAATGTGATTTTATTTGCATATTTACTTATGTTAAGAAGGTGTTTTCCCAAGACCCAGAGATAAACTGTGGGGAAGGATAGTGTGACTGTCACTCATGGGCACCTTCCCCTGTGCTGCTGCATAGAGGTGGAACAGCAGGCTATTTCCTGAGCAAAGCTGAAAGAAATGGCTTTATGGATGGAAAACTTAAAAATTAGATGGAATAAAATGTGAGTCAGCTTCATCATCAGTACCGCACTAGAAATGACTAATTCTGTGCTTTGCTGTTTCTTTGAAATGTCCTCTACCACACAGTCATAAATGTTATGGCACCTGTGGCTCATTTCCCTCTTTGGCTCTTGATAAAGTTCAAAATAGGAATGCTGAAGCAACAAGGCTGTGGCTGACTGTCCTTTTAAGACATTGGCAAAGGAGGATTTTCCCTTTATAACCCATATGAAAGTTGTCTAAGAATAATGTTTGGCCCAGTTATAGTGAACTAGCTCCAGCACCGCGATGTTGGCTGCAGTCTTGTCTCGCTGGTGACTGTATTTCCTCTGGCTTCAGTGCAGTTGCTGAAGTTGATATTTTGTAATGTAACATCAAAGCTCAATCCTTTACCATTAACTGAGATACATTAATTAGTTATTTGATGGTATCCTGTCCTCAGCTCAGGAATATTAGAGGATTAATAGCTATAAAATACCTTGCACTTGGGTTGCATATTCAGACTTCAAGAGAGATGTGCGGTCCCTCTGGTAAATAAATGCTGCCTGTATTAAGCTGCATCTCAATGAGAACGTTTGTGAAGCAGTGTAATGTAACAAATCATATCCAACATAAACAGATGATATGCATCATAAATGAAACAGGACGCATCTGGAAAATGGTGTAATGAAAGTAAATGTATGATTTCAGCAGATTGGGGTGTTTCTAATTAGCCCTGAATAGTTCATTTTCATGGTTAAATATACATCCGCATAATTAAATGCTTAGTGCCTCGTGATAGTCATGTGTTTCCTCTTATTGCCAGCAGATGTCTCTTTTGAACGTTGCAGAGGAGGACGATGGATGAACTTAGCTCTGATGGAAGGTCCTGGCCTGGGTCTCACAGCTGTGAAGTGCCTCATTCTGGCTGGTTCCCAGTTAAGTGAAATCCTCCCCTGTGCAGCAGCATGGCTTTGCACACAGAAGGCTGAAATTGTATTGCATTAATGGCATCCAACAATGAATGTGCACAAGTGTCTTAAAAATGTGCTTCAGTTCTATACAAAGTAATGGAATGACGCACTGCAGGAATTGAAAAATATCTTGAGTTTATCAGGCAAGGTTTGAATAATCAAACAAAAAAGATCTATCTAAAGTGTAGATTTTTGTTTGGTTGGTTGGTTTAGTATAATAATGGAATTATTACTTATATTATTACTTACTAATTATTATTATTACTTACTACTTATTATTATTATATTATTACTTACTAATGCTGAAGGAAGACTATGAATGAGAGGGTGGAATTTGCTGTAAGGAACAGGCTGGCTGCCAAAGGTTGGGAGTGGGGAAATGGATGGGGATGTGATGCTGAGTGAATGAAAGCAAGGCCAAAGAGGGCTGTTAGAGGGACAAGTCACAATGTAAGGTGGTGGAAATACCAGCTGCTGTGTTAGATGGCAGAAACTTCAGTGTGCTAAAAAGGAGTGGGTAAGTACTAGAAGTCCAGAGGGTGAGAAATCACAGTAAGGGGAAGCAGACATCGATTAAGGGCTTTCTCCTTAGCGCAGCCTGGTGCACTAGCCTGATCCCTAGGAAAGAACTCATAAGAAGGGTAAGAAACTTCAGAAATGGATGGGAGTACTGAGTACTGAAAATGGGATGGGGGGAAATGTTCTGGTTTTGTTCATAATGTAAATGGAGATGTTGTGTTTGTGACATGAGTACCTTAGAAATAGTTGTCAATGAAATATGAACAGATTTTACACACAGCTCTCAATCGTGATTGAAAGGAGGAGAGGCTGTGAGGGCAGAGATTAATTGTCCATCAGGAGAGCCAAATCATTTTTCTTCTCTGAATACTCCTCAGGTACCATGTAAGTGCAGTACTAGAGTGGCAGATCTAGTCTGCTACCTAAAGCTAATATTTTGTGTAGGAACATTTTTTTTCTATTAAATTACACGTTTCTGGAAAATCAGTTAGAAATGAAGTCTGATAAAAGCCCTGAAGAAACATGCTGGTTTTGGTCTTTTTAATACAAACCCTTTAGGAAACTGTGGTGCATCTCCAAAAGGATAGATACTTCAGAAAAGCACTGCTAGAAATAAATTCTCTTATTGTGTTTTGTATTACTTCTCAGGTTCTTTTAGCTTATGATATAAAAAGCTATTTCTCTTTCACTGTGGGAGTGTTTCTATGGGAAATATGTATCTGATAACAACAGATTCCACATAGGGTTGCTTCAGGGATATGTGTAGTTTCTGAGGGCATGACTTCTATTGTAAGGGAAACTGAAGTTCTCCTTTTTTAATGAACCATGCAGAGGAAGAACAAAGAAGCCCTTGATAACTTTGCAGTGAAGAAAAAGAAAGAGTCTTATTTGCAAGCCTGCAATCAGCAATTGTGTGAATTCAGAATACTAGATATGCAGGCAGAAGAAAAATAACTGTATGGCAAATTATCTTAGAAAATATATGGAAAATGGTTGTTGATTTTTCTAGCTGGCTTAGCAAATAAACTTTTCCTTATGATTTTAACCTTTATGAGAGGTGGTTTAGGGCTGCTGTCCTGCCACATTCTCCTGCTCCGTATATTCCTGGAAACACTGGAATATCTCTTTAGATGAACATAGATGGTTTACTTGGAAGCTGTATGTCTGCACAGCTGGTCAGACCTTACTCTTCTTCTATGTATGTAAGGAATACTGCACAAAATGCTGATTGTGGGTGTTGCTGACAGGATAAGTAATTGCTGATAAGGAATCTGGTTAAATTGCTGATCACAGCATTAATGTTAATTTGCTGTATTAACACACTTTACTGGGAAGGGATTGGGAAGTGCTACAGGAAGAATCTTTCCTTGCTTTCTCTGTGTGCTGTGGAAATCCAAGTCATTTGACTTTATCAGTGCAGCAATCTGTCTCTGCAGTGAAAGGAAGAGTGGAAGGACTCTGGCCATATCATCCCTGTTGTGCTGGCATCCTCACTGCATTTGCCTGTAGCCCCCTTCTTGGGGGGAAAAAAACTGCTGGAAAATTCTGTAGAAACACCATTTCAGTTGACGTATCTCTTAGAATCCGTTTGAAAAGCTCCACTCCATCTGGCAACTCAGCTGCAGTGCCTGCACCTAAGCTCCCCTGGGTTGGCCCTGCCTTCCTAACAGGTGCTCAATCACTGGTTCATTCCATGACTTAACATTTTCACTATGTCCCTTGTAGGCTAAAATGCTGAGAACTCCTAGAATGTTTCTTTAAGGTGACTATGAAAATTGATTTGGTAATTGAAAATTGATAGAAAAAAACACACTAATGGTGCTCAAATATACATTTAATACAGTGCTTAAAATCTGTAGCCATTAGAAAGATCAAAGCAAAAAAGATTGCTATTTTAGTAGTTATAATTAAGTATTCTGCAGGGAAGCATATTTTTAAGATGTTGCTTCTCATACAGAAAGGCACAGCAGTTGTAATGAGATCTTTTCAGGAAAAACAAAAATAAAATAAAACCCAGTAGTTATTTCTGTGCTTTTCCTTCTGGAAATGTCCAGACCATAGCAAAAGTCATGCATATGTTTGAAAGCATTAAAAGGAAAACTGAAGAAGCAGTGGGAACTGTGTGATTTGAAGATATGTGGATGGGAAACAACCCTGTCTGCTTGATCTGTTTCTTCAGGCAAGGGCTGGATTAGAAAGTGTTGCCCCAGATAAGGAAGAAATAATCTTGCCTTTTCAAAACATCACTATGACATGATGGAAATAGCCTTGAAATACAGGATTTGTGCTTCAGATCTTGAACTTTTGTTCCACACTATTTAAAGTCCTCCACAACATCCAGAGATAAATAGGCCATGTTGTTCCAGGTCCAGTTTTGCCAGAGTTAGCCTTCATCATAGCAAAATGTTACTTCCGTGCTTGGGAATAATGCGCTTAGAGATGACTTTAAATCTTCAGAGACAATTGATACCAAGGTTTGTCTCTTTGTTCCTTCACATACACTGAAGTCAGTTTGAATTGATCGTGCTGACTCTCAGGTTGTTCCTAGATGCAGCTTAAGCAGTTACTCTGTTTTGGGTATTATTAATGTGAGGAACCATTTGTCTCTTTTTGCTGCAATTAGGATTAAGTCAGGCATTTGAGTTCTGCGGTACACTTGTGGAGGAAGCCTACTATTACTCTGCTTTGATATGACATGAATGTATTTTATTTGAAAATCCACTGTTAAAACATGTTAAATTTTCAAAACCAGAGCCAAGATCCATACTTCTCACAATCCAGCTATCTTGGCTTCTTGCCTGGCTGGAGCTGGAATCTATCGTCATTTCACAGTACATCAAATACTAAATCAGAATTTAACCTAGTAGGAATTTACAAGAATCAAAAGCAGAGAACGTGATGGCATCAGCTGCTGCTTCCTGTCTGAAAAACATGGCACGTAAATCTGCAGTGACCGATGAATAAATCTGAAGAGCTATTTCCTTCTTTTCTATTTTGCTACAACCTTTATACCCCCTGTTATTCCAGCTCAGCGTTAGTAATTTATGTCTCAAGATACAGAATACAGCCATTGTCGTCCAGGTTCCTCCTATCCCAGAGTGGGCCTTGTTTTTTCCTGCTGAGAACTGAGCCCTAATTGACATCCTGAGGGGGTGATGCCCCCTGCACTGGGGACCACAGATGCCCTTTGTGTGCTGTCCCTACCACGGCCCCAGGGTCACAGCCCTCACGTGTTTGGTAGCAGGTCCTTTGCCAGCACTGGGGCTGAAATTCTGCCCAAATTACAGATACATTAGGACCAGTGACCACCTCTTTTGTATGTTTTGAAGATCAACTTGGCTTTAAGAAAGACACCACCTTTATTAACCAGCTGTCTTTCAGGATGTAGCTGCTTGACTGTTGAGGTCAATCAGCCTGCTTTACAGTATGATCCATACCCCACTCTTTGGGTGTCCCCAGTTCACAGTGGAAGACTCTGGTGAACGAAGAGAGTAATCTTGTATGATCTCCATGCAGTTTGGTTTCCATTCAGCAATGCTATCCTGTTGCCTCCTTGTCAAAGCTGATCTCTCAGCTACTTCCAGATGCCAAGGAAGCTCCAAAATAATTGACTCCAGCTCAGCTCAATGAGGTTTATTAGCTGAGCTGGAACACACAAGGTTACACACCTGTTTCCAGATTTCCATGTGTGATGTATGATAGTAATGTCAGAATAGTCACTAACTTTAAAACATCCTGCTCGTATTTTTGAAGAAATAAGTGCACAGCCTGGCAGATGAATTGGCTTCCAACTGGGAAGTCCAGTGCCTTTGCCACAGCCCATGCACAACATACATGTAACCAAGGTAGAGCTACTTCTCTTCCCAACCAGGCATAGCCAAAATGGTGTAATCCTATGATTTATGTAACATGATTGGAAGCAATTTTACAACCAAAGCCTGAAAATCAGATTGGAAGGTGTGTTTTCTGTATACTTCAAGCAAGATTTTTTTTCTTCTAGCTCAATGAAAGGCTTTGTGAGCCAACCTGGTTACCTTTATTCTGGGTTTGAGACTAGAACCAGAGTTTTGCATAATCATGGGCTTTTAAACCAGTATTTCCTATTCTAACTCATTCTGCAGTTTTGAGAAGTACTGTGTTTGGTTTTATTCTGGCCTTTATGAAATGTTTCCTTAAATTATTTCAGGTTACTCTCTTGCACTGGAAGAGGTGTCCTGAATTTTATGTATTAATTTATAGGATACCTCCCACTGAGAGTGTTTCCTGAAGAATCAGAACTCTCTTTAATACAAGAGAGACTAAAAACTTCAAATGAAGCTCTGATGAAAGGAGAGCTATAAAATAAGGATAGGGTTTAAAAAGAAAGAAAAAGAAAAAAGAGATGACTTATTTCCCTTGTCTTCTGCTATCAAAATGTTCAACACTTGATTTCCAAAACAGAGAGTTTGCAGTCTCTAGTACTTCATAAGAACTGCAGGTCCCCAAAGATCAATAATAAACATTTATAGTCAATGCTGACGGTTTCATTTTTAGAGGAAACTCTTTTGAGTGCAGGGAATGAATCTCTGCTGTTTAATTTAGTATTTATTGTGTGACTGTTTGTCTCTATTTGCTTTGGTGATACTAAGAACAGTGAAGTTTACTGTTATTCTGGTCTTCCCCTCTGCTTCTTGATGCTTTTAATAAAACCAAATGTGGAAGGTAGGCACTGGGCTGTATTAGAGGCGTGTTGGTTGTTACAATCAGTTTTACTGTTATTAGCTTAAACTCAACATACGGCAAAGAAGGGGACATACCCTCAGAATACTTTTGTTCTAAAACAGTGGGAATGCTAATACATTTTAATTGGGATCCTTTCTTTGTGGAGGTTCACCAAACAGGTGTTTTTTTCTTGCAATACTCAGAGTAGCTGCTAGTATGTAGATAGTTACTGCACTGAAGTGCTTGCCATTTTAGAGCATATAACTTCTCCTAATGTATTCTGTGTTTGTTTTGTGGACTACTGGCAGTGATGCAGTTTAATTATGCCGTGATGGGGGAAGACCAACACAGTGATGCAGAGGCTTCTGCAGGAGGCAGTGTATGCTACTGAACCAAGTACTACTCTGCCAATCATGTCTGCTTCAGGCACTGCTAGTGGTATAGGAGACAAATCACCTTGCACGTTTCCTTCTCTATTTGCAAATCTAAATCTTAAGATTGGCAGTTCTTGTAGTCTCTGTGTTTGGGCAGTGTGAAATGGTTAGAAATGGTTATTTATTAAAGCACAAATTTGATTGGATGGACTTATGCCATAGTAATGATGTAGCTCTAGACATACAATGGACAGGACTTGATCAATTTATATGCATTCTTCCTTTTTAGCAGGATACTGAATGATTAAAACAGCTCTTTGCTGAATTCTAAAACAAATGAAAAAACAATTTTATTTGAAGCCAAAATAGTTACTTAAACAAATGATTAATGTTTCCACGATCTCACCCATTCAAAAACATTTTAAAGACCCAATAGATTAATGCTCTTTGTGGGCATGTACCACATCTAAGTGCTACATTTGAACCTGAAGATTGGAACCCATATTGTTTGCATACCCTAAAAGATACATTGTAAATGCTGTCCTGCAAACAAGTCACCCAGGGTATTAATAGTGACCTATGAAGACTTTCAGTTTTAAAGTCTAGCCTTTTCATTGATATTATTGTGGTTAATGCTCTAGCAATGTTCAAAATAGAAGGAAGAGCTGAAAATTGTTTTCTTTATAGTTGTCTATATGAGATGAACTGTGAATCAGTCCTGTTGCTGTGTGACCATAGGCAATGACACAATCAGTCATTATTTCACCTGTTGTAGCAAGTACCACTTGGAATATTAGAAGATCATTGGCTTTATATTGTTCTATTTCTTAGTGTTCTTGGTCAATTTTAAAGCACAGTGATCAAGCTGTAGCAAAAATGGGAAGTGTCTTGTTCTGTGATTTGCTTTTCTGGACAGAGGATGTGAACCTTAGCAGTATAAATGTTTTAAGCATCATTTATTTAAAAAAATAACTCATTAATTTTGTCTAGCTTGTGCCATCAACTTTTATTTCTGCTGCTTCATTTGTAATTCATATTTCTGTGTTAAAAATAGAGTATAATAAGAGATCCCAAAAGGCAACAGCAGTGAACAATTAACGAACAGTTAGTGGCAGTAGCAATGCAGAAAGTGGAATAATCATCCCAGGTATCTTAGAAAAGATCAGAGAACTCTCTCATCCTTTCATGGTGATATTTATAGGCTCTGCCTCTGACTTAGTACACATAGTACAGTTTTTATTCCTTCCCTTTTTTATTTTTTCCCTCCAGTTCATCTGAAAAACTTTTTTTAATCCAGGAGGGAACAAACTTCAAGTAAAACATGACTTTGTACTTGACCCTTTCACTAAAGAGGATTAACAGGTTTGGTATATTCCTAGAATTCTCCCTGGGAAATGAGACCAGGTCACATATATCTGTGTTTTGAATAAGCTTTTGAATCTCCTGGACAAAAAGCACTCTGACATTTTTGAAATGACAGAAGCCAAGACAGTGCCTTAAAAAACACTTATTGTCCCACTCAGACTCAATGATATCTGCTTTCTATTTGCAATTAGTTTGTGATAGGAGTATGAAAGTATCTTGAACAGTGTAGCAAAACAAAAAACATTCTGTGCTGAAAATGGTGCTTGTTGACTTTATTGAGTATTGGTCATTGTGACTTCCTAGTTCCTGCATTTTAGTTATGATGATCAAAAGGGAGGAAGAAATGTAGGTGCAGCAATCATTTTAATGCATGAATTCTCCTTTCACCCCCTCTCCTTATTGGAGATGAGGCCTCCATAGGTCTCCAAATTTTGCATTATTGCTAGCTTTTTCTTCTTTTTGTTTTCTATTTCCTGGTGGTTGGCAACCCTGCCCATGGCAGAGGGTTGGAATGGAATGGGTCTTAAGGTCCCTTCCATACCAAGCTGTTCAATGATTCTGTGATTATTTGCACCACAGTAGTATTTAACTTTCCTGGTTCAGTACTACATGCATGAAATATACTTGATAAGGTGAGTTTTGTCCTCAAAACCTGTCTCCATGATTATTCCTCGTGTGGTGATGATTATGTTGTTCCACTTGCTCTACCTTGAGCTCTTTTTTTCTGTTGCATTGGAACTTGTTTATCTGCAAGAATCATTTCATATATTCAAAGTAATTTATTCTGACCTTATCACATAATTGTTATTGTAATCAGTATTGCAGTAATGCCAAAAATTATCAGCCAAAGGCCAGCAAGCTATTGTACTTAGCACTGTATAAACAGATCAAGAAAGCAGTCCTGAGCAAGAAGAGCTTTTCATGTAAAATTATTACTGTTGAATGGATAATGCATAAAACCAGGAGCCAATAATTCTTATTTCCTTATTCTATTAAGGATTTACTAGGTGGCTTGTGCAAGCAGAGCTACTGCTGAACCAGGCACAAGTTTATAGATGCCTGCATGCCTTTGTTTTCTTTGAGGTAAAATGGAATTAATTCTCTGCCATGGTTCGATGGGTGTAGTGGAAACACTAAATCACAGCTGTGGACCCTTAAATGAGGCCTGTGAAGGGGTGGATCCTGGCCCGAGCCATTCTGGTCACTTGTGCACTGCATGCAGCTGAGCTCCCCTGAGTTGGCCCTGCCTTCCTACCAGGTGCTTGCATGACAAGCTGAGTTGTAGGATTTCTTAGTTAGATTTTTTTTTTTTTTAAATTTAAATGATATCCACAGTACCCAGTGTATTATATATCATATATATAAAAATATTATTATATATTATGCATTATATATAATACGCAATACACGTAAGTATATAAACATATATTATGCATTATATATAATATTAATCAGAAAACGCAAGGAGACATCTGTCCTTATTTGTTAAAAAAAAAGAGGAAATTTTAACCCTCAGTAATGCCAACACATTAAATTGTTTGATACTCTTAATATCTGATTAATCAGTCATTAAGCAGTGGTAAGTTCTGTCAGACATTTTTCTCACTGCTGAATAAGGTATTTAAATATTTCCTGTTGTTATTTTGTAGTTCCACTTTAGTGAGAATCGGTCACAAGATGAGATATTTGGGGCTGATGGTATCTTTAGTTAATATGATATAAGTGATATTTCTAATGCATAAATTAAATATACCATGGCTTTTGTAATTAAACTCTTAAATTAAAAAGAAACAAACAAACAACAAGAAGAGAATTTTAATAGGTTCTTATCCACTGCATTCCCTCTTTTATAAAACTTAAGCATAGGTCCATTCTAGCAGAAATTCTGTTGAAGTCTCTCAGAATGAAATCCCTGTGCCCCTCATTTGGTGCCATTTACAAGCTTGCAGGGGGCATAGTCCATCCCATCAACCACACGGAGGCTTGAAAGCCCATCTCCTATCTCAGCATGGGTAAGGCTCTTTTCTAGCAGCATCTAGACATTACCTTCTAATTAAAATTAATTAAAAAAAATCTTTTGCATGGTTACACATGAGCATTGATTTTTATTTCATCACTTCCAACTTTAATTTTAAAGGTGGGAGACAGCCCCAGCCTGCAGATTTGGACTGGAGCTTTAATTTTCAGCATTTACTTGTGGCCATCTGCTGCGTTAAAGCTGGCCACATCTTCTGAAAGAGCTGATCTGACAAAGCACAACCTTTTATAGCTGAAAAGAAGAGTCTGAGAAAGGTGGAGGGTGATTTTATAGAAAGCTAGTGCACCTCCACTGTGCAAGCAAAATAGCTGCCCCAGTCCAAAGGTGGTGTACCCATGGATATGATGTGAAAAGCATCAAAGCTCTCAGTTCTAGTCCTTTGCTCTAACCATTAGCCATGCTAAAAGAAATTAAATACTTGATTTAAGACTACCAAAGCAAAGAAAACACACAATTGTTATATATAGGATGCCTGATCCTCCCTCCTTCTCTCCCTTCTGCTCAAGCATTGTGGATTTGTGGAAAATTTGTTGAAACGGGAGGAGAGGATCACAGGCATTGTCAGGGCTGCTATCTGCACGCAATGGAGAGAATTAGAAATAAGGTTGCTGCCTTAACTCTGCTAGTTTAAGCCAAAGCCACAGGGATATTATTTTCAATGCTCTTCACAGTGGATTATAACTTCAGCTCCCATTACCTCTAATGGGATCATTGCTTGCAATCTGCCACTACTACAGCAATGAAAATCTGTCCCTTAATGCTATTTTACTATTGCAGGTTTTGGTGTTTAATTATATTATAGAAGAATTTGTTGCAGCATCTACATAATTCCTTTAGGAGTGCCCTTGAAACGCTTATGAATTTTTATAAACACAAGCTGTGTGTCACACTTGGTCTCTCGCTGCTTTTGTAAACTATTCTACCTTAGCCCAGTGTCATTTTTTACTTGCTGGATGAGCGCCCTCTTGTACAGTGTGGCCATTTTGAAAGGCACAAGCATGCCAATGTGTGCAAGTCTAAACTTCTTGCTATTTCCATAAGGTCTTGTAAGAAAACATTCAAATACTGCAGCCTGCTCTCACTGAGGTCAGATAGATAAATGTCCCCTAACAGACATGTAAATAAAGTGTAGCTTTGCTGGTGGAATGTACTTTAATTGCTTAAAATCATTAATATGCTCCTTTTTCTCAAGTGCAAGAATACAATTAGCTGATTTGCAGAAGGATGAAGTTGTGAGATACCTAAAACATTACCTGGTCTGACTTACTTACAGAGCACTGGCCTTGCAGGCTATCAGGCAACCAACAGCCCAGCTAAACTAATTTCTCAGAAAGATCAGGAATGAACATGGTGGCTGCTGCTTTCTTTTCCTCCTGTAACTTTATTTTTCTTCCTCTGTCTCTTCCTGTGTACACATACATTTATTTGTGTACATAAATACAGAAAGATTTGTGTGTTCAGAGAGAAAGGAAGATTTATTATGCTCATTTTAATTTACTTCAGAGGCACTGCTTACTAGGGACACAGTATGTACTGAACAGAGAGTACTAATTAAGTACCAGAAGGCAGACAGACCCATTTACTTGAGGCTCTGCCACAGATGCAATAATTGTTTACACACAACTTTGTATCTTCTTCAGTTTTGAGCCATCTACACCATATATATATGCCAGCAAGCTGATCAGCACTACCCTCCCACTTTGCCAATGTCAGGAAGCATGCCTACTTCTTCTCAGCAAGGAATTAGTCTTCTATCTACACTTTGCTATTGTTTTTTATTTTTAGTTTTTTGCAATGACAGCAGAGTTGAGTTAATAGTTTGCACCAGGTGCTATGAGTATGCTGTGTGTTTGAGTTCTTCCATGCTGCATGCGCTATTTTCTTTATGCTACTCTTAAGTAATAATGTTGCAGCCACTGATTAAAGGAGCTCTTGTTCAGTTGTGTAACCTTGCAGAGGGAAGAGTTATGGGCACTTACCTCCAGAGCTGTATTCCGTGAAGCATGTCATGCTGGGCTCCATTTCATCTTGGAGCCTTGGGACTGCTAGAAGGGCCGGCACTGAGCTGATATGCAGGTGTGAGGCAGGATGCTGGCCTTTCTCATCACCTGTACATGGAGCATCTTTGCAACACCTTGCTTAAACTGGAAGCTCTGTGTCTCATTTTTTTTTTTTAATCCTTTGCCACCCACTTGCAGCACCCCTGCTGATGTGTAAGTGTGTGTGATGTGCAGAACTGCTTTAGTAGTCTTACACAAAATATACAGAGCATTATGTTTTTGTCTAACATGGGAATAATCCAATATGAAGGATCCATGTTAAACCAGACTGACTCTTATTACCTGAATTACTTGGTTAACTGTTTTAGATCTCCATCTTCCTTCAAGTATTAAAGAGCTATTGAAATAGAGCAAGGAAGAAAGGAACCCTACGAACAATGCTTCTGACATTCAGAAAGGAAGAAATTTCTCCTGAATAGATCTGATTTTTATGCAGTTTCTATGACAGTTGAACAGGAAGAACAGATTTTGAGAGAATGACTCTGTCTGATTTCACTTACTCCATCTTTATTTCTCTCTAATTGCAATGTTTTAAATAGAAGCTCTTTTAATTAATGATGAGGCGCTAACTCAACAGTATTACCTAAAGCAAACTGGCCCATTGACCATTTGGTGCCAAGTTATTAGTTTATATACAAAATAAACAAAAGACATAATTTCTCAATATCTGTCTTAAAACAACAATATAGCTGTATTATTGTAACTGAGAATGAGATGATAACCCCAGATTTTTGAGGAAGTCCAGAAAGAACCCAGAATTTTACTTGCTTTGGAGCATTAAAAATAATTGTATTTCTTTGTGGCTTTATGTATGATGAAAAACACTGTTTGTCCAGATATAAACATTCAGTTTTAGAAAGATGTGTTTTAAAATGGTTACATACATTAATAATTTCCTGTCTTCAGGGAGCTTATACATTTTTTGCTCATACACCTTTTTAATATCTTCTATTCTTTGAATGTTAACCTTAAATTGCAAACTAAAAATTAAAGATATTTCAGGAATTGGCAAGAATTCTAAGTTTTAATTTATTGAGCTTGAAATTATTTAAGTAGATCACAGGCCCTAATAATTTCAGAGAAAATAAATTATTAAAGCAAACCTTAAGTGTAAGGAAAATGCTAGCCAGCGAAGCTCAGAAAGGTAAGCTAATTTATAAATATCACAGACTAAGTTAAGAATTTTTAATTATTTTACGGATGAGTGAAGAACAGATTTCTGGTCTTATCTAATCATTTTGGCTGCAATATGATGAATTACTGAGGGCACTCATTAAAATGTAATCTAGCTCTAGAATTATTGAATTTCAGGAAACTAAAAAGCAAGAACCTTACTTTCATTATGTGAGTTTTTCCATTTCTCATTGTATGGTAGAAATAAGGCAAGTATAACATTGTACAGTTGGAATAGTACAAGCATAGTCAAAAATAAATAGCCAAAAAAAAACTAAGGAAAAGGACTTACCAACTCTAAGACCTTCAGTCAAGATAGATGCTCACTGATATTAAGGCTCACTACAAGAATTCCAGAAAGAGATGCTACCTTAGTGGTGGTCAGCCCTTAAATGGGATCTAGGAGAGGTGGAGTCAAGCTCCACCTCTCCCAGGAGCACAGCTGAATTACCTTCACCTGTGCTCCCTTAATTGACTCATCACTTGCCTTAGATGGTTAAATAGGGGTTCAGGCTGTGATCAGCAGTTTCTTTTATGCTCATACCACCATGTTCTTAAATAAAAGTAGTTATATTTAATTACTATAGAATAAAAGCAGTTAATTTTAGTTATCAGAAAAAAGTAATGTTAATAATTTAAAAAAAAAAAAAAAAAAAAAAGGATGCTTAAATGTGGGGAAAGATAACTGAAGGAAGCGCTTTGCCAGCTGAATGCATTTTCTTAATGGTAGCTCTTGGTACTTCTGTGCTGAAAAAAAACACTTGAAGATCTGCAAGAAGGTATTTCATGAAACAAGGAGTATGTAAAGAGCTGGGCTGTGAAAAAGAAAGTAATAGGTAAAGGTAGGTATTTCCTGATGATTAAGGGATTGATGGGAATAGTAAGTAGATTAGTAGCTATTTTTCTATCTTGAATGTACCAGACATTGTGATTAATTTATTAGAGCAAATAACACCTTCATGAATTCAGTCTGAATTTGAGTTTTTATCTTTGAAATGGTTTCTTTTCTCCTTAATTTTTCCAATTAAGATATTTAAAGGAAGAAAAAGAAACACAGTGTTAAGAATGGTCTATATCATTGTTGTGAGCCTGGACAAATAACTCGCATAAAATCAATGTAAAGAATGGCTTAATGAATCAGCCTATTATGTGCAAGCTTAATAAATCTATGTCCTTTCTCGTAAGACTTTGTAGATTGATAACAATTCATGGTAATTACAAATTAATCATCAAGATCTGCTCTACACTAGAGCATTTCAAAACATATTCTGTCATTCAGCCAGATTAAAGAAATTCTCTGCTGAAGACCTGTTTGTCCATGGATGATGGTTTTGATTTTCCTTTATGTCCACAGAAAACAGAATCTAAAGTTGCAAAATCTCTTTTGTCAAGGTGGTATTAGAACTTCAAAATTTTCCTTGCATTTCCTTCAGTTTTTACAGTCTACAGTTATTCAACAGCCACTTTCTTGCTTTTTAAAGTTGTGCTCCGTAGATCCTATGTGACAATTTGTTACATGGATTTAAAGTAGAATGGTGTAATTTTCATTTTATAGACAGAAGAATTGCATTGTCTCCTTTCAGCTCCCAGTGTAGTTTTAATTTTGTGGATAACTGAGGTAGTTGTGATTGACATACAGAGCAATTGCACTAGGCTGGCATGCGCTAGTCAGATATGTTGTATCCTGTTGAAGTTGTGTCAGTGAGGCCTGTGTGACTGGATTCACTGACTGGCCATTCTGCATTGGCTCTGCCAATGACCAGGTAATCTCAGGAGATGCTGTGATCACAGAACAGCTCCTGGGTGATAACATGATGAAGCATGTGTCTGGTGATTAGAGAGAAAGGAGCTCAAAGTGAGGGATGTAAATGTTTCATAGGCAACTGCTGCATTCAGGCAAAGATTCCTTTGGACCACTGAGTTTGGAGGCAGATCCCTTTGGTTTGGAATTAGCTGAATTGAAAGACTGGAGATAACCTTGTCATTTCTAAAATGAGCTGTTTGGTACATCTGATGAGATATTTCTTTAGATGTGAAGAAGGTGAGAGCTGGTGGAAAGTAGGAACAGACATTCGGGTTTTAGGTAAGGCAAGGCAGTGCTATCCTTGCTTTTGGATTTCTATGTTGAGAGATACATTGTTTTCTCATTGAGGTACAGGTATGTTTGGGCAGACTGCCTGCAGGGCTGTGTAGGAGCTCTGCCACTCCGCCTAGCAAGCAACGTTCCCCAGTGCAGATGGGGTAAACACTATTATTTTTCAGCAATAGTGATATATTACGTCCTGTGCCTGTGGAGAGACTGTTGAAAATGTGTGACTTGTCTTCTCTATAAATAGGAACTGCATACATTTAGTTTGAATGGGGGAAAGGACAAAGCGTGAGGTAGCTCTGCCTCCCAGGGGTAGTGGTGCTGCTGTGCTCACTTGGCAGCACATACGTGCTGTCCTGTGGTACTGAAGAGCAGCCTGAGCTCACATGCCCCTGGATCCTTGTTGACTGTTTTGAGCTGCTTTTTATTCTTGCTCTCTCCCTGGATTTGCCATGTGTGTACTTGTATTTGGTGGTACAAAACAAGAATTTTGGGGCAGCATGTTTGCTCCTTATTTATAACAAATTAAATTTTGGACAGTGTTAAAGGAAAGGTTTTGTTTCTTTAAGGGGCAGTAATGCAGATTTCAACTAGAGCTGGAAAGCCAATTTGAGTTTTATTCAGTGAAAATAACCTCACAATTAATGGAGGTTTGGTAGGTCAGATTCTACCCTGTTTTGCTCATCTGCTCAGCCCAATTATCATCAGATTTAATGTGATGACAGCAGTAGATAGGCAGGTAAGTTTTTGGTCCCGTAATTGACACTCAGTTAACAAATTCTGTTTGTGCAGTAGAGAGCTCCACCATTGTTTCACAGAGCAGTTTGTGACTCTAGAGAGCAGACAGCAGTTCAACAGTTGTAAAAAATGCTATTTTTAGTTCATGACTTCCACTGGTCTCATCATGCTGTGACTTTGGGTGAGCAGGACAGAGCTTTCAGAAGAAAGACTTTTTTTCCTTTTATTGGTCAGAGGGATCTGGTTGTCTCTCAGCTCTGGAGGACATTTAAGTATCTACCTAAAATTTCTGCCCCTCTGAGTCTCAAGGGTGCTGTGGCCCATCTCTGTATAGGTTATGTATGCACCATCTTTATACTGCTGGCATATATTGCAATGTATGGCAACTATAAATTGCTTGTAGCAGGAATCTTGTTGGCATCAAACTGGGAGAAACCTGTAGGGACTGGAAGTGATCTTAAGCATTTCTTAAGGCTCTGGATTACTTTCAGTCCTTGTTTCTTGCTTCTGCAAGAATAGATGGTATTTAGCTGAAATTTTTGGGTGTTTAGACAAAATAGGTTGTTCAGTGCACTATAACTAATATAACCTACTATATTCGGTGTACCTGCTGCTGAGTACTCTTTGGCTCTACCAGACAGGAAACTGCTCAAAGCCTCCTCAATGCATTGTAGGGTCTGAGTACTGGTGGAAGACTGTCAAGGTTTTTGGGCTTGTTTGGCCAGTTTCTGTGACTAATGGGACAGTGGCAATGAGCAAAGGGGATCAAAAGGGATGCTTTTGCTCAGTAAGTTTCTAGTGCGGACCACCAGTAGATTCTGTCCTCTTGTCTTTTTTAATTAGTTGCATTGCTAGGATGGCAAGTCCTATGTCTCTGATTGAAATGAACATGTTTTTTGAACAGTATTCATTCTGAAATTGCAACTATGTTTTGTAAAACAGCGAAACATGCACCTGGCTTTATTATCTGTAATTTCTTGAAATGAAATTACCTAGCTCCACAGCAGTCCATTATGTTTGCTGAAACTACAGGATAAAATTTTCAAATGTTTAAAAAAAAAAAAAAAACACAAAAAAACAAAAAAACAAACAAAAAATCTTTAATTGTTCTTTTTGCTACTAGTGAAGGTGTAAGTGGAGACTGTGGCTCATGCTTAACCACCTTTTTCCCTCATAGTGTTCTGCTGATGTGCTGTAGCTGTTTTAACTTCTGTGTGGTTTGGAAGGGAATGAATCAGGGATACTCCAGTTTATGCCTGACATTGTCACTTGCACGTGCACCATTCTGATAGCAGTAGTGACTTGTGCTATATAAACATCTCTTTCCAATGTAACAGGTCACAGTAAGATCCAAATGCTATTCTCTGCCTTTAGAATAGACTCAGTATGCAAAATGTGAAGAACAAGAGATGCTGCTGTTTCTCACACCAAGTCATACAATCCTTAGGGTTGGATGGGACTTTTAAAGGTCATCTAATCCAGGTCATTTGCAATGAACAGGAACATCCACAGCTATATCAACTAGATTATAGGAATAATAAAGCATGTCATTCCTGCATTACGAGATACATCAGACCAGCTTCTGGGCTGAGAAGTATCAACTCTGTGCTGCTGAATCATCAGTCCGTGGTAGTAGGATCTAGCTCTTGGCTAAAACATGCTTTGGGAGTTTTTAAAGATACTCGTTTCTTTTATAGAACAACAAGACATAAAAAAGCCTTATATCAATCAATATGAAAGCAATCTCTCAGGAGACTGGAATAGAAATGTACAAACTAGGAAGTGAGGCTTCTGAAAGAAAAACAATAGATTGGAATCTTTTGCCTCATCAAGTTCTAAATTAGACAAAATTTCCACCCCGTCAAACAAACAAACATACCCAACAGTTTCAGAAATGTAAAAAGCAGCAATTGTTCAGCAAAGCCATCTCCAACTTTTAACTGAAATCTTATAATTCTTGCAGCTTTCCTGCAGAAGATGCTGTCTCAAAAAACAAACAAGCCTCACCAAATAAACAACCAAAAACAAAGGGTATTTTAGAATCCATCTTCAGCTTTCCTTTATGAGATTGAGATTGGGTTGGAACAGCTGACTTGGAACAAAGAAAGAAGATTATAGAGGGCTAACAGCAAGAAGCTTTTTTTTCAAGGAAAAAAGACTTTCATTTTCAGATATGCTTCACAGCCTGTGAAAGAGACATAGAAAAGGGAAACAATAGTTAAAAGGAAAAATATTTTAAAGGATGTTAATGTTGACAGTAACGTGTGTCTGTATGCAGCCTCAAACCACATGTGGGAGTAGTCAGTCTGCTTAAGAGTTTTTGGTTAATTTTCTGAGAAGAATCTTGTGCCCGTGTTGTACATCACCCATGATCACATATATGCCTGTACAGTTATACAGATATACAGTTGATAGGTAAACAGAGGTCAAACAGTTGTTTCATATGAAAGATTATTATGATAGAAAGATAATTGGTGAGCATTTTCTTTTTATCATAGATATTGAAGATTCACAGTAAACTCCACAAAAAGAGATCCTGCCTCAGTGGTAGTCAGCCCTTAAATAAGATCTGGTAGCATAGCTGAATTAACTTCACCTGTGCTCCTGCAGCTGACTCATTTCTTGCCTCAGCTGGTTAATCAGAGATTACCATACAATGTCAATAAATGAAACAGGGCTAGAGAACAGATTTGTGAACTGGCTATGTGATCAGCCATAACATTTTAATGTTTGTATGCATCCATGTCTGTCAATTTAAATATATGGTTTGAGACATTTTGTAAAAGTTGAGGGACATTGTTTCCATAGCAGGATGGATAGATCCCCAAGACCTGTCTTGGGGATAAAAAGAACCTGTTTTTACTAAGGCAAGTATTCAAGGAACATTTAGATGTCGTGCTGAGGGCACAGTTTAGTGAGAACTATTGCTGATAGGTGGATGGTTGGACTGGATGATTTCTGAGGTCTTTTCCAACCTTGGTGATTCTATGATTCTATTGCTGAACTGTGTGTCCTCAAGGGTAGAGACCAGGGCCACATACTTCAGATATAGCCTTTACATGAGGGTCTGCTTGATGTGAGATGTGGGCAATGTAGTTGATCCTGTTAGTGCTCAGTCTAACTTAATTCTCCACTTCATTAGGAAATTGGGGGATTTCTAGGAGTTTTCCATAGCATAGACATGGATGTGAGGGATGTAGTTTTGTCTCGATCAGTCAAGGTATTTTACTGACCTATCTGTTGAGGTGTCTCTTTCCCTGATCCAGAACTGGTGACCATCTCACTTTCACTCAGACTTTTAAGGCCACTCTTCCCCACAATGGCTGAGTGCACTTGTTTAAGGGAAACTATTGATCACAGCCTGAAACTCTGATTAACCATCTGAGGCAAGTGATGAGTCAGCTGTGGGAGCACAGGTGAAGGTAATGTGCTCCTTGAAGGGGTGGAGCTTGACTCCCCCTCTCCTACATCCATCCCATTTAAGGGCTGACCACCACTAAGGTAGTGTTTTTTGCTGAAGTTTGCTTCTTTGTGGAGTTCTTGTGGTGAGACTCAACACTGGCAAGCACCTATCTTGACTGAAGGCCTCAGAGTTGGTGAGTCCTTTTTTTTAGGTTCTCTTCAGCTATTTCCAACTGTATGCTGTACTTGGTTTATTTTAACTGTGCACCTTGCATGTGTGCAGATTAATTTCTCAGAGTGTAAATGTGAGGAAGAAGTAAGGTAGGCAATATCAATTTATGAACAGCCTTACTTTTTTTCTTTAAGAGACAAAATGGGATGAATTCAAATAAAGTTGCAAAACATAGTGAATTCTTCTCTCGAGCTGATCTCCTGGGAGGAACCTGCTGCGTTAGGATGACTGGTTTTCCTTTTGCCTCATTAAGATTCTTCATTTCCTTCATAATGCTGGCACATTCTGTAGCTGAGGTCAGGTTCGTTGAGCAGGTCACAATCGTTTTCTGCTACAGTGCTATTTTCTTCTTTACTGTGGAAACGTAACACCATGGCAAAAGCAGACTGAAAATAGTGCAGTTTCAGTGGCATCATAAAGAAGTTCTCAAACAAAGCAAAAGAAAATTCACTGGAATACTGACCTGCAGAGGACCTTTCATTTTAGTGAATATGTTAACGTGATTTCTTTTGATTTTTTTTGTATTTCTGACTTTGCTTATGTGAAAATCTGTAGAAGGCAACAGTCCTACACCACAGTCCTTAATACAGAAAGCTAGGAACATGTGTCTACTTCTTTATTTCTGTATATCTAAGTAAAACTTCTTGTGTGTTTTTTTGTTTTTTTTTTTTAATTTTAAGTAGGTTAGCCTTTAATTATTAGTAGCATGAAGAAATACATTAGAAGAATATTTGCTTTAAATATACTATTTCCACAGTCTGGTGAGCTTAGACTCTCAGGAAGAAGTATACAGGTATGCAAAATCATTAGACTTTAGTTCTAGCAAATTTTGCTATGCCAACGATTGTGATGGTGTAAATCTTCTCAGCTCTCAGAGCAGGAATGGTATAGACTGCAGTTCAAAGTTCTTTATCATTGTGCTTAGCAAATGGCTCTTGCTTTGACCTTCAGGGGTCATCTTTGTTGCTGAAACAAGAGACTATTTGTCCATTGCTATGCTTACAGAACAACACTGAAGGCTGTTAACATGTGAACAATTTTATAGTTCCTCTGGATGCTAAGTTACTAAGGAAGCCCCAATAAATGGTCTCCCAAAAAAGAAACCAAACCAACCAACCAGACTTAGTCCTGTATTAAATTAGAGGCAGTCGAGTGTATGAACACTTGTGTGGAGCTAGATGTAAAATTGTACTAAGGATCCAGTGCCAGCACTGTGGATGGTTTTGGTGGCTTTACTACAGGCTGTCTGTGGTCAGAGTTCCCATCATGGGCTGGAGTGTCCTTCCTAGTTAGTGGTGTTTGCAGGAGCTCAGGTCTTGCACTTTGGATTGCTTGTTTCATTGGTCAGGAGGTGTTTTGCATGCCTGTTCCTTGTTCAAACATGAATGCTACTGCAGATGTGTGATTTAATTCCAGTTTGTGTTCTGATGAGCTTTCTGAGAAGAGCTTTAGCCCAGGAAGGATCTGCAAGATGTGAAGATGTTTCACAAATAATTGTCCAGATTACAGAGAAGTGTAAGAGCTGCAGAAATGTGTTTTATTTGGTTGTTTCTGGGCTAAAGATGGCGTATCTCCACAAAGGGTGTTTTTCAACTTCTGCTGAAAGTGATGAGACAAAGCCTTCTGTGTCAGAGAAAACATTTTTGGATGAGTCTCTTACCAGTGATATGGAGAAAATAAACAGCTCCAGGCTCTGACCATATGCAGCTAGGCTCAACTTTCTTTAGTTGCTATATCTGGAAGTCTCTGGGAAAATTTTTGTTTCGAGGACTTGTTTTCCTTCAGTCTGTGCAAGCATTGCCCAGGAGGCAATATTTTTCCCTGGTTATGCAACTTGAATATAGTGACTTTCCAGTGGGTCTCTCAACTCCTGAGCTGCCACAGTGATGTGCTGGGCTCCCAGTGTGGTCAGTTTGGCTCACAGCTGTACTTGGTGTCAGCAGTAATTATAAGGGTTAACGTGATTAGTTTCACTTGTAGTTACTGGTAAGTATTGCCCTTGGCAATCAATTCTCTTTGTGTAAATTCCTTGTTTCACAGCTATGTGGTACCAACTGCAGTCACTTTATGTAAGGGAGCAGCTGTGAGGGGAAAGTGGGCAGAAAAGGTGTAGGATAGTGGGTGGGTAAAATCTCTTATATGAGGTAGAGTACACATTGACTGTACACTGGGAGAGTAAAAAAGAAAACCTATAGGTAAGTTTTTTAACCTCTTGATGTTTCTTCACAGTCTGGACTGTGGAAAAATATGGTTTGTTTCACTGATATTAATTACTGAGTAGTGATACCAGCTGGGTAATACCAGAGTTCATCTAAGAATACATTTGCTTTTGTATTGATTCAGACATTGATGGCAAAAGCATTCTCTCCCGCACAGTAATCCTGAATGGGTTCTGTCTGTTTCATTTGCTATTTTGGAAAGAATAAGCAAGAGGTAGTAGGTGAAATCTCTTTCCCTCTAGCTTTTGTGAGTTGAGCAGGAAGGTGAGTTGATTGTATGTTGAAAGTGAGAAGTTTTCAACCTCAATTTGTCACTTGAGAATGATGTGATTTAAGCATGATAAATAATATGCATGAATGTGCAAGGAAAAGGGAACCAGCAATTTAAATGAGTTAATTCACACAGGGAGAGACATACAAAATTTAAAAGACTGTTCTGATGTTGTAGTTTGACTGAAGAGTGTATGGTCTCAGATGCCTGAAGTTCTAGGGATTAGCATTGCTCTCAGAAAGGGGATTTCTTCCATTGAACACATTGTGTCATGTTACCATTTAGCATTAAATGCCACCAAACTTACTGCACGTAGTCTGTTTTCTAGCCTTACCTGTCTTGTGTGTAAGCATACATCTGTCTTCTCCTCTCTGCTGATGGATCCCTTCCTTTTTCTCTCCTTCTCTTCATCTGTGTGGCACCCCCTAGTAAGACTTCTTCCCTTCATCTTGGCACCAAGCACCTCTGTTTTTCTCAAGCAGCTGAAATAACTGAAAAGATAAGAGAAATGGGTGAGAAATATTTTCAAATAGCATTTGAAAATTACCCCCCTTTGTAAGGTAATGTGTTTTTTTTTTTTGGGGGGGGGGGGCAGGGGGAGTTGCAGTGCTGTCAAACTGGAGATTTGTGTTAAGCTCCTCCTGTGGGCATTGTACAGAAATGGCATATATGGAAAGCTTTTTATTGGCATGAAGGAATCTTTTAACATATAGATAAGAAAAGCAAAGTCCAGTCTACAAATTTTAGTTTATCATCCACCTGGGTGCACGTAATTTATATCAAAATGGCTTTCTTTTTAGTATGGAAATAGGAAAATGTTAGGTTAACACTCTGATTTTTAAATTAAACTGTCATGTACAGAGAGATGTGCTCTTAATGCTCTTGCATATGCCCAAAAATTGCAGCTAACCATAGTCTCTTAGGCACCTTTAAGTTCCAGTCCCTAAACAGATTTTATTGGAGAGCTTATAAATAGAAACTAGGTGAGAAGAGCTGAGAGAAGGACTTGTCCTCTCATCCTCTTTGCCTATCTTATTTTTTAAGTTTTGTGATTAAGTTCTGTTAAGCTGTCACTGAACAGTGAATGATTACTTGCAATTTAGCATACTCAAGTTTCTCTCTCAGCTCTCCTGGTGCATATAAATTGCTATCAATAGCTTCTTTTAATTTTCAAGCTAGGCAAGCAGCAGATAGAAAAGAATTTTGTGTATGCTTCAGTTCAAGCTGCGTTGGTGGTTTGGAGCTGTAGTGAGGGAGTTGCGAGAGGTTTTCCTTTCTCCTTTAGCTAGGCTCGTGTGCTCATCTGCCTTTTTGGCAGCTGGAGAAGCTGCAATGGCAGTGCTGGCCCCAGCAGGCTTAGTGCTGCTCTTGGCAGGATGAAGTTCATTTATCTTTATGCTTCAGCTCTCGTTCATGGGAGCTAGTGTATTTTCCCAAGTGTAGGAATGGTAATAAGATGTTCTAAGTCCCTGTCTGGCTGTAACTTCAGCTTTCTATAAAGCGAGGCTTTCCAAGGCCTCGTGTGATGTGTCCTGTTCTCCTCCCTTTTATTTTATTATTATTTTTTTAAGAGCAGGCAATATATTTTTGTAGAAATATCTTTCTGACTGTGTGTCTGCAGCTGAAGTAATGTAATAATGAGAAAATGTAATATAGCCAGGGTTTGGAAGGGCTCCTAGAACCATTTCAGTCAAGACCATATGAAAGAAAGTATTACTCAGCCTTTCTTGCTATGCTGCAAAAAGATTTCTGTGTGGTGTTTGCAAGTCAAGGCCTGTGCCTTCAGAGTTCTGCTCTGCTGGACATAAACACAGGCATTAGATGACAGCCTTCTGAAGGGTTTGTTGTAACAAACTATATGCATTATGGTTTTTGCCCTAAGTAACAGTTCTTTCTCCATAAAATTAGTTTTTAAAGCTGCTTTGCAACCACATACTTGGTTATTCTTTTTAGGAGAATCTTGAGGTGCTTTGGGCACATTTATCCAGTGCCTTCAATTTTGGGCTATTTTCATTATATTGGGAAGGTTTTATCTTTTCCCTGTAACTTTAATTACTTGGAAGTTACCCAACTCTGTGTATGAATATAGCTTTAACCTACATGCTTTTAGTTCTGAAATTGCCTTAATTAAATACAAATATCTTTGGTAAAAATGCCATCAACTTTTCATTTTAGATACAGTAAACAAACAGTATTCACTAATGCTAACAAGTCAAATGTTTCTAATCATTGTTGCTGTCTGCTCAATATTTAAAGTTGAAAACTATTTTTAACAGGTGAATTCCCACTCAGTTCTTGAGAACTAAGAGGAAGGTGTTTCGACAGTAGATTTTAGTTTAATTTGTTCTAATGTTTGGAACCAATTTTCAGAAGTTTTAATATGTACGTCTTGCATTGTGTTCATAGATAAGAAAGGGAATTGCACATGTAATCAAAGCAAGGTTTTTCTAAACTACATAGTCTTGTTACTAGCAGTTGGGAAGGAAAGTTGCTTTAACATTTGCTAGAAACTAGCACACATAGTTACTAATGTTGTACTGAGCTTTGAAAAGCATGCAGTGATTGTGTGACAGAACAGATACTTGCTTTGTAGTTCCAGTTAGGCTAGAAAGCAGCACCTTTAATTTGGTAGAAACAGACTTTTCACTGCATGCACGTGCATCTCTGATAGTAAAAGTGTTAAGAAGTTGCAAAAAAGTACTTGGCTGGCATACAACCGATTTCAGTGCTGTGTTCCTTTTTAGTTTCCTTAAAGCTTTTGAAAGATAAAGTTGAATTTCCAATGTACTGTATTGAGAAAATCTAGATAGAGCAGGAAATAAAGTGGATATGGAAAATTTGGGGTATTATCACCAGTTGAGTTTAAAATAAGGCAAAAGGGACATTTCTTCAGCTGGATGTTTCATGAAGTCATTTTGTAACCTATTGCTTGAGTATGTTCAGTGCAGATTGAGTTCCCTATCTGAAATTCATTGCAAGGCAGTGATTAGTAGAGTTAATAGCACATACTTGATCTTTTATATTTATTTATAAAATTTGATTATGTAAGTGATACGTTTGTGAAAGTATAAATGAAGAAAATTAATTTTAATGTAGGCTGAAGTTTACAGTATTGATCCAGGTTCAAATCAGGCAAAGGATATGTGGGGGAAATGTTAACAGAGAAATTACTACTCATCATAAAGTCCTCTGCCGGGTGAACAGAAGATCTCTTTAGCATAAACCATGTTGTCAGCCTAAAGCTGTCTAAATACAAAGCTAAGTTCATTATATTAATGCTTAAAAATGAGGCAGGTGTTTCAACAACAAATACTAAAACAGAGATATCTACAAAATAAGTCAGAGCTGTGGTTATTTCCTTCATACTGGCTGTAAGCAGTAGGTTCCAAGACATTGTTCTGTTCCGAATTTCAGGTACAGCAAGAAATAATGAAGTTCAAAACAAAATATTGAATTATGAACCTCTTTTCCCTTCCATTTTTGGCTGGCCTATCTGGGTGCCATTCAATATGACATTACTTATCCTCTGCCAAGGTGCAGTTTCACCATGTAGCAGTGATAACCATAAAAAAAGTCAGTCCCTTCCTCTCTGAGGCTGTGCTGTGTTTCCTTGTGCAATGTCACAACATCTGGGTTAACATCATGCTTCTGGAAGCCCCACCAGGATATGCACTCCTTTGAAGTTTGACTCTCGGCCATGAGGGCACAGAACATCACAAAAATAATTCAAATAATAAAAAATGGGAGGATTTCTGGAGGCTGTCAGAGTCCTTTAGAATTTTTACTCTTGTAACTATTCTATTTCAATTATTTCTTACTTGCTAGTATGCAAACCTTAGCATTTCTAGCTAACATTTGATTTCCGACAAAGGAAGCAAAGGAGTACCCTGCTATGTGGAAATACTGTCAGTGGGACCTGAAAATATTGCCATAAAAATTTACATGCCAAAACATTATGTTTTTCTAGCACTTTCCTATGATTATGATGCTAATGAAAATGGAAGCTGTTACATCCATCTGTCAAAAATATTACTCTCTTTGGAAAGAGAGCGTTGAGAATTGTGTTTATCTATCATAACCCTAGGAGGAATATTTGTCAGTCTGGCAGCAAGCAGGAGGTTTGATAATGCTGTCTTTGTCAGAGCCCCTGGTCTGGGGCAGGAGTTGTAACAGGGAAATGTGAAATCTGTTTTTATCCGAGTTTCATTTCTGCATCTGTACAAAGACACAGCAGTAGGTGCCAATGCCCTGATTTATCCCATGCATTTAGGCTGCTAACATCCGTGTTTTCCTAAATGAATGCCAAGGATTGCAGTCTATCAGTGTTGACAAATTCAGGATAGTAATGTTGGATGTTTAAAGTCGCATCTTCTGGGTATTACCAGCGTCACAGGCAAGTGTTGTTATATTGCTACAATTTGCCTTTTGTTGTAAAACTTCTCATTCTCCTTCACCGGGGGAGAATTCAGTCTGTGTCCAGTCCTTTAATGCCTTATACCCTAGCTTTGGCTGCTTGTTGTCAAGGCAACTCTGCTGTGCAGCGTCAGTCTCCCTTCCATTGCATCATTGCTATCCCTATAGCAAAGAACTACATCAAGTAAATTAAACTCGTCAATCACACCTGAAAAAAGATGCTGAAGATGTTTTATATACGTTTCCAATATCATAGCAGATTCAGCCAGAGCAGTTGTTCTAAACTGTAACCTCTGCCTTAATCTTCATAACAGATGCAGTGAGCCTGCTGGGAAATATTTGGTGACTGGAAATAACACTTTCCTCTGTGTATTATAAGTGCTATGTATTACTAGTCATAGAAGTAAACATGTCCAGCAGTTTACAGTCTTTTGTGCTTAAGCTGTCGTGTAAAAACAGTGTTACTTTCCTTGGGTATCAGGGCCGGGTGTTTAATGATCAGATCTTGAACAGGACTTTTCAGTTGAGTGAAAGTTGTGTTCTCTCTATTTCCTACAGAGATTAATATATATTTTTTTTTAAGGTGTCTGTCAAAATGTGCCCATTATTCCAGACTTGAAATGCGTAGAAATAAGAATAATTATCTTTTCAAGTACCTGTCTAGCAAGTAGCTGGTCAGTGAATGTGGCTGACACATGACATTTAAATAGTGAGATATTTTGCATACACCAGGAAATGCCAGAAATATCAGCTGTGTTATTTTTCTGCAATGCTGTTGCAGTTAATTACTTGAAGCCATTTTATGTATATGGTTTGCCCAGTGAAGCATTTGACTTTTGATATACTTTGTAAATTAAGGAAACTGGAAAAAAAAAAAAAAGATTACACACATAATTCTTTGCTAAAACGAATATAATTTGAGAAAAATGTAACTTATTAGAAATTATATAAACTATATTTACCATTATAAGTGTGGTAGCTGCAGGCTTTTGGTGTAGTCTTTGTAATTTCCATTCTGATAGTGCTGAACAAGATGTAATCTACAGGAAGTCTGTGTAACTCATGGGAGATGATACATGGAATTCCAATATTCCCATCAATTCCAATTTGCTTCGAAACAATATTATTCATTTCCATTTATTCTGAGGAAAAATAAAGCCCTTAAACTTATTTTACCCTCATGCAAGTAAAATCTTCTGGTTTTCAAAGTGAACTTAATATGCTTCTGGTGTGATTTCAAAATAAAAATGAACAGAAGTGATTTTTAGAGTTCAATAAGAGTCAAAGCCCTTGTTTTTATGAGACAGTGCTTGCTTTTATTTGAAGTTGTTGTGAAATGTTGCTTTTTCCTGTATCAGGGCGTTCAAGCAATGAAGCGGTGCTTTTATTTCTGATTCATTAAGTAAATTAATAACTGTATTGTAAACTTATTGAGTAAAGCCTGCAAGAATTGAATTTTTGACTGAGGATTTGGCAGGGGATCATTTTAAAATTAGGCCAGTAGTGGAATTCAGCCAACTTCTGCCTTAAAGGCTGTAAAACCTTTCCCCAGCCCTGAGAAGCCTATTGGTAGGTAATCATTGGAGATGCTTGCAGTGGTAATTATTTTTATTTCTATTTTGTTAACCAAAGCTAGAAGGCAGGTGGGTAGAATATATGTTCTGAACTGTTAAACATCCGGTCTTCTCCTCTAGAGACAAATGCAGCTATCAAAATGCATTCTGAGTAATCAGTTTTCATAAGATGACGACCCTTTAATGCAGGTAATGAAGATTTTCCTTTTATAGGCTGGACAGAACAGTGAAGTCAGCTCTGACTGTTATTAAAGCAGCAGGAGTGCAGCAGCTCTCACAGATGTTGAATTTCTCCCCTGCAGAGAATTTGGTATTCATTATTTTCCTGTCACTGGTATTTGGTTTTGTATGCAGGTTCAGAAAACCTTCTGATAAGAAAAATTCTCCATTGACGACAAGACACCCATAGGGTTCTTACAATCCATCCTGGACCATGGAAGTGGAGGCAGGGCAAAACCTGAACCCTTGTTTTGAACTGATAAGAATCTAATGTTGCAGCAAAGATTGTTCCTCTGATGCTACAAAATACAACTTCAAGCATACATAGCTTTTGATACACACATTTTGATTGCTGCCATTCTGAACAAGCCCGGCAGATGCATGTTAACTATGAAATGCTAAATGTAGAACAGACACCAGTATATAACCTTCCCCTCCCCAGGGAACTAAAGACTATCTTTTGAGCACTGGAATTCTCAACTAAAATGCTGCATTAAAATCAGTTGGTGACAATGAATAATATTCCTACTGATCTCTAGAGCCTCTGCAAGCCCTGAAGCAGAGATTATGCATTCTATTCAATGCCATAGAAAGTTTATTCTAAAATAAGCTATTTTCTTTTATCAAAAGAGGTGATAAGAAATACAATAAGCTGTGATAAAGCCACTACCATAATAAGAACTGTGCTCCTGAAACCCTTCTTTAAACCGGAGTTATGTAAAAATCTTCTTCCCTCTGGACTAAAACAATTAACAAATTCTGTGAAATAAATGATAGCTCTGTGAACTGTCATGACACTTGTGAAATCAGGAATGTATGTTTCCTATAGCTCAGGGCACATGTCAAAATAATTCAAGGCAAAGAATGAGAAGCTATGGGCAGAGGTTTCAAGACAAGTTGTATCAGAACAACTCCATCTTGCTAATTAACTGCTGTATCAACAACAATAGAAGTTCCTGAATTCTGCATTGCTAGCCTGGTTAGTTATATTTGTTGTAAAAGTAAGAATGTGTTTTCTTCCTATTGTCTCTCTTGTTTTTGTTATTTTTAAGGGGAAGAGTGGTGTTTGGGAACATGGAGTATAGTTAGGAACCTAGATGCTGAAGGTGATTCCAGGGGGTGTCTGACAACAGAATCAATCAGTATTTGACTCCTGGAGTACTTGAAAGTCTGTAAGAAGAACATATACTATCTGAAAAGCCATTTGAATAGTTGATCAAATCTGTGCTGTGAAAAGTAGTTTTAATATTGGATCTCTGCAATTTTGTCATATATACTCATGGATATTTTTTTCTTGCAACTCTGTGTTTTTTGGGAAAAAAAATCTTAGTTTTATCTAACAATAAGACTGAACCACAGAAATTAATCAAACTGTTTAAATTCATTCTTGTCTGGATAACCCATTAAATTGTGGCACTGAATCATTCATGTGGCACTGCAAATAATTTAAGAATATGCAAAAGCCACTCCTATCATTTATAATTTATTATATTAAACAGTGGCAGGTTGCAGACACATGTGCAGGAATGTATTTGTTAGACTATTAAACAGCTCAGTTGGTCCCTGGCACAGCTTTGGCTTTGCCCTCCTGGATATCTTTTGGGTGTACTTTGAGAGCATCCCCAACAGGCTCATTAGATGTGTCCAGCTCAGTGCTGGAGATTTATTACAAGTTAATTTCTGAATGGACTGTAGGAGTTGGCCTCAGTGCCAGAGAACAGCTTGGAGCATTTTTTAATTGATTAGTACAGATTTATCCACAGAGCAATTGGGGCCGTCTTGGGGGCCTTATAGTACCAGGTGCTTTTTCTGGAAGAAGCATCTTCCTGTGGCCAGTGCAAGTCAGGTAACTCACACATAATGAGGTTCATAAAGCTCCTTAGGGACCATTTAAAACTGAGTTGATGAAAGATAAGTTTTTACCTGCTTTAGTAATTACTTTTGCTGATGTTCATGTTAAGACCCAGATTGACGCACTATACTGTGGGCTAATCAGAATTAAGTTCTTGACCTTCATAGTGGTGTAAGAAAGCCTTATGGTTTTGCATGCCTTTGCCCGTGTTTAGAAACAAATTCAAATGGAACCTTTTCAAGGCATTGTAGTTTGATTTTTGGTTTTCCATGTGTGCTTTTGTTCTATTTTGAAGACTTACAGGTAGCTGTTCTTTGTGCCTGTATCTCCTCATCCATTGTGGCAGTTCTGCTGCAGTCCCCTGCCTATTGTAAAAAAAAAATTCTTTTTTATTTATTGGAGATACTGTAATTAAGTGTTTTCATTCTTTCAATGTGTTTGTTTTTATCACACTTTACTTGAGCTGGTTAGGAATTATTTTTCTATGAGGCTTATTTTGTCATAAATTTGAATGACTGAAATTGGAGCGTTTTTGGGGAATATTCCAGTCATGAAAAATACACCACCAAAACATTATATATATATATATATATATATATATGGATCAGATTTTGAGGTAGAAAAAAAATAAACAAGTGAAATGCTCTCTGTAAGAGAGCATTCATTCTGACATGAAGGGCATTTTACTTGTGGTGTAGGAAAATGGCACAGTAAGGACTTGAACTGACTAATAGCCACTTCTGTGCTACCTTGAAGTACTTGTAATGCGCCTTTAACATCTGTCTCTGGAGTAGTGAGACTATGCTCTTTTGTATTTATCCTACATTTGCAGTAAGGAGTGCTGTGAAGGTCTTTGTGTTTGATTAGAATAGGTGCAGGTTAAAAAAAAACAACTGCATTACCAGAGTAAAATACTTAAACTTAAGCATCTTTAACATGTGGTCCATAGCAACCCTCAGTATTCTCTGGAAAGTGAGCGCTGTCTTCTTTCTCTTTGTGTTATCCAAAAGTTTAGCAATGCTAGAGTGGAAGAGGCTGAAGATATGAGACTCAGTATAAGTAGATGACTACATTCATGTAATAGTTTGGTAAGGAGCTTTAGCCATAAGTAAAATAACTATCAGAAACTCAGAGTGAGCAGCTGCTAGTGCTTTGCAGATTCTGGCCTTGTACTCTAATGTATTTTTCTGGTAAATCACACCAAATACACCAAAATATATTCTCTGCTTGAAGTGACGTGGAATTACTGTGAAAATAATGAGAGTGAAGTATACTAGAGGAACACGTTACATTGACGAATTTCTTGTGTTTGGTTTGTCACAGGAGTTATTTTGTTTGTTTCTCCATTAGCTGCAGAAAATCCTCAGTTTCCATTTGTTTCCAGAATGAGATGAAGACATATTTTCCCCCTTCCTAAAGGAGGAAAGAAAAATACCCAAAAGCTGGGACAGCCATTGTCTGGGATTGGAAATAACAATGTGGGGTGCCTCAACTGGATGCCCACATACTAATAGTAAATGTAGGAGTATTTGTTATTACTGCACATGTATACACTACTGTATGTTAGCATACTCTCTTCCCTTTTTCTGCTGACCTTAATATGGAATGTAAGTGCTGTCATGTTCATATTAATTTTCAGTGCTTTCTTTGTTTTTCCAGAGGTGTGTTTGCAGGAAATTGTCTGCTCCTCTCAAAGTTAGCAGTGAGCTGGTGTGCTTATTAAGTGTGGCTAAAAGGAAGTGAGACTCAGAGGGATCTTGAAGCACTTGGAGTCCTGCTGTGTTTTGTCCCAACCCCCAAATCTTGAGGGCTTGATTTGACCATTACATTGTGATAAACTACATTGAGACCAGTTAATGCCTGTCAAAATTGCCACCTTTTTGAGTGAAGAAAATTTACTCAATTACTGCTTGGATTTAATTAAAGCTAACTAGAGCTTTGTGCGAAGTAAGGATTTAGTATATGTGATGTTGTTTATTTTCCTTTATTCCCATTAGGTTTTGGTGAAGCTGATGACCACTGAACTACAGTGGTTACTGTGCTGGCTGATTTTCCCTGTAAGGGTTTGCGAGGATGGGGTGAGAAGGAGGAGGAGCCCAATGCTCTTGTGCAGCAGAGATATCTAGGCTGTTGTTGGGTTGGTTTTGGATTACAAAATCAACAAACTGGAAAGAAAGAGTGCACTGAAAGTGATGCTTACTAGAGGCAGGGACTGTTGAAGGGGCATCTCTGATTAAATTCTGTTTAGGAGGCAGAGCAGTTTCAACAGACTACCAGGATGTGCCTCAGCAAATATTATCTTGTCTGTTTTATCAGCCTTGGTGCAGAGAGCATGTATTGGAAGTGTAGCTGAGGTCTGAGATAAAGGTTTGGTTACCTTTCCTTTAGTTTCACTGAGACTTTGGCTCCTAGATTATATTACAGACATTCAGAATTTCATCAGTTTCACGAATGGTGCGGTTGTAAATGAGTTTAGTTGAACAAATGGAAAAAAAATCTGAGTTCAGTTTAAATGAGATTAAGTTGATGCCTTTTTAGACAAAGCTAAAAGTGGTGTTTTATAATTTGATTTACAGTGAAACATAACTGTAAACTAGAACTGAGAATTTATGTATATACTTGAGATATTATGGGCTTCTTGCTGAAAACAATAAAGATGCAAATGATGTAGTTGTGAGCAGAGGAGACTTGGTTTCAACTGTGTTAAGGAATTTGTAATGTAGAGATGTGCTTAAATAACTAGAGAGTTTCTCAGCTCAGTTTACTCTTTCTGTAAGTCTTGTTGCTTTTTTCCTTTTTAGGGAGTATAACAGAGAAACACTTTGTCCATGGGCAAAGTATTTCATATGATGTCAACTTGTGAGAACAATTTTCACAGATCATAAGCTAGCTGTAAATTCTATGGGCTTTAGTAGAAGTTGTAGGAATTAGACATGTTTGAAAACTAAACTGGTGCCTTCAGCACTGTGGCTATAAGGCCCAACACAGGGGTCATAAAATTTGAATGAGACTGTGCTTGGTTCCCATGACCTAGGTCATTAATGAAGATATCTGAGATTATCAGCCCAGTACTCATCCCATTGGATATCCCTCCAGTCTCCCATTGGGCTTTGTGCCCCTGGTCCGGAGCCACTGAGCCCACAGTCTGGCCAATTTCCAGTCCAGCTCACCATCCATTTATCCGATACATACTTCAACAGTTTGACAGCTTTTTAATCAGTTGCAACTGTCCTGTAGAGGGTGAGACATAAAGAACCACTTGAATATTGGCAGCCTTTCCCTTTGGGCATAGTGCTTATGTTAATTCCTTTCTATTTTAATTTTGTAGTGTTGAGGTCACACTCACACAATTTACTTGGATTTTTTTTTATTGTCTTGGAGAGTAGCAGTACATTTTAACTCAGAGTTTACTGTCAGATATTGTCAGGTTTCCCTTCCTGGCCAGATTATCTCATTAATAGCATCTTCAAATAAAATAAATAAAGTAATGAGAATTTTTGTCTTTAGATCAATAGCGTTCAGGTGGTTTGCTTTCTTTAGAAGAGTATAAAATAGCAGCTTGGGGTGTTATGCCCATTTTTGTAACATCAGGTTATGGTTGCATGGTGCCAAATTATTGAACAACATTAAGCCTTGAGAAGAGATGCGAAATTGCATGTAAACTAAATGAGATTAAAATAGGGGGACCCAAGACCTTCACAGAAATTTGCTCCACAGAATGGCTTCTTGCTCCAATAAGTGAGAATTGCAGGGAAGGAAATTAGCACTGATTTGTAAATAGAAGGCTAAGGATCACAGAGCAGCATTTTAGCATGGCATAGTAACTGGTGCTGCTTCTATGTAATATTTTGGTGCATTGCTTAATGGTGAACTCATGTAACAGGGAGGAATTAATAATGTTATTTATGTCCTATTAACAAAACAGGGCAAGGCTTGACAAAAGAAGCTATCAAAGCTTGTAGCGCAGTATTTTTTACATGCATGTTCTTCAGTCAGCTATGCTCACATGCTCATAATTGAAGCCTGCAAATAAAAATAGCTGCACTTTTATTTACCTGAATTTTTCAAGTTATTTCTAACACTTTTTTTTTGCCTTGATGATCACTATAAAGCATGTTTTTGGGTTTTAGCAGAATAAGTCATCACTGTGACAAGCAGTACTGCTTCATGTACGTTATCTGTTGTATATGCACCTTTAACTCAAAACTGTTCTTTGAGGTTGACCAACTTGATCCTAAATACAATACAGTAATTTTAATGGATTTCAGGCTGAACTGCTGTGCTATTTTAAGTTTAACCCTTTTGTCAGTAGTGGAAAATGTTACTAAATGTTAATTATCACTGAGGCTGATTTTTCATTTTTCTTTAGCAAAGGTTTGTGCATTCAGTAAATCAATGTGTTGTGGGAAAATAGCAGATCATATAGGCTGCATTGGAATGAATGGCTGCAAGGAGGAAATGAGTGGCAAATAAAACATATGCTGACAAACATAGGCTTTCATTTCAGGCATGCAGAAAATCATAGTGTTTTCATTTCATACTTTGATTTTAGCTGTGAGTTCTTAGATTTTTTTGAGTGTATTACGTGTGAAGCACACTGAAGAAAGCCAGGATTTTTGATACAATACTGGAGGACTAGCAAGGGCAAGAAGACTTTCCCACAACGGCTACTGTGATGCAAGTAATTTCCAATTACTTAATTTGCATGCTTACTTCTTTTAAATATATCACCAAGGAATTATGTCCAAATTTGTATATTTGCTTCCACGTAAGGTCTTTCAAAAGACAGTGATTCAAATCTCATTTCAATTTCTAATATCCAAGGCTAGCACTGTGATACCTTGTAGGGAATATCTTGTTCTCCTGTGCTTATTTACTGCTGTTCCAAAGTGTTTATTACTGTAGAAATACTGGAAGTCATTAAGCAGTGCATTGTTCTTGGTGCTGCACTGGTGCTGCAGTGGCCAAGCTTCTTATTTAGGCTGTCAGATGATACAGAATTTTTTTTGGCATTCTGTCTAATTGGGGATTCCCATGTCCTCTTAATATCATTATACACATTGGAGCGTTAAGTTGGTTATTGCATTAATATTCCCTTATGTTTTTCTGATGAGCAAACATTTTTGCCTTGTTGGTAGTGCTGTGCTTTACTGGAAACCTGCCACTTGAAAATGCAATTTACAGATGTCGCTTGCAGGCAGTCTTGGTTCTGTGTGGAAGGAAGACATTAAATAAGTTCTGGATCATTTGCCTCTCCTCATTAGGTAGGCAGATTCAGTGGGACACTTTGAAACATGAGGTTAGTGTTAAAAAGTGGAAGGTAGAGCTTAAATAGGCAATGACTCTTTAGCTAGTACCTACAATTTTGCAAGGTATATCCAAACCCAAACAGAGTGAGGGAGTATACCAGACAGTATTTCTTAACTTTCAGACTCTCTTTAATGCTGGATAGTTTAACATTCAATAATTCACCTTATAATTTAAAAGCAAAACTGTTCCACATTTCACTGTACATTACAAACTTGAGGGTGAGTCTCAGTGAGCCTAGGTAGATTTCAATAGGCTGTGTGAAGGATGGCAGGGGTTCAATCCTTTCCTTGGGAGTGGGTGCAGCTGTGCTTTTAGGGAGCTTAGCTTATACTAATGAGTGCTGGAATGAGTCTCATAAGGTTTTGAGCAGGACTGAAAATGACAATGCTCATTTCCTTGCTTCATTGTCTTCAGATGCAGTTGTGAAGTTTGTAATAACAATTTCTAATAGGAGATCTCTAAATGAGACTGGGAAAAACTTTCATGGAAACATTGAAGTGAGCCTTACTACTGCCCATGAAAAGTGAACAAAGAAACCACAGAGAGCTCTGCATCACTCAGGAGCTGGACAAAATATATAATGAAATTACAAGGAAATATGTTAAGTTCCTTATACAGTTGGTGTTGTAGGTACCTGGGATTTTGGTATAGGCTCCAGGATGTCCTGCTGTAACACACTGCCACAAGTTGTGCGTGCGCTATTTGATGTGATTGGCAGTTGTGTTTTTTGAACAGGACCGAGGTTAAGGATGCACACATGGGTGTGAATTAATGGCATAGGTAGCCAGGCAGAAGTCGACCTACCTGTGCAGTCCCTTGGCTCTGCTGGGCTGTGTTAGCATGGCTGTGTCCCAAAGGACTTTGGCTTTATTGCCGGGCAAAGCTGTTTACCCTTGGAGCTGGAGGATTAGTGTTCAATCAGCTTTTTGTACTCTAAAAACCTAACTTGAAATATCCCTAAAAATGCTCTATTATGAGCTGATTACTCACATTTTATTCTTGCATGGGAGCGTACCCTTTATCTGCTGAGGATTTTTCTAAAGCTGAGGAAATCTTCAAGTTCTCAACTTCCTTGACTGTACAAAGTCTAAGACCCTTTTAGACCAAGAGATGGCTTTTAGGTGAGCATTTTAAAACTTCAGCTGCTGTCACTCATGCATAAAACTAAGAGAAGGTCTGGAAGTGTGAGGCAAGAAGCAGCAACAGTGGGGAGGAAAAACATCCTTCTCTTCTAACTTTTTTTATGCAACTTTCCCCCTTTCTCTGAATTTCTGATTTTTCTCTAATTGAGTAAAAGAGGTGGAATATTTTCTGCTGTAGTCTTAGTGAGTGAATCCTGATATTGATTAGACACTGATTTTCATTAATGCTTATGTTCTTCCTAAGTTTTACTCTTTGTTGTGAACTGTAAGCACTGCACTTAAGGATACTAAAGACAGGCACATCAATGTTGCTTCAGAAAGTTTGGCTCACCAAAATCTTGGGTGACTCTCCTTAAATTTCAGGTATTTTCTCCATAGGCTTTTGTGAATTACTGCATGAAAATGAATGTGTTCAGTCTTAAAGCACTTCTGAGAAATGAGCTGCCCACTGCATTAACACTGCTTAACTTTATATTCTCATTTCTATCCTCAGTGTGATTGGTTGACTAATACATACTAAGGTTACAAAATGTGAAACATAATTCATTTTTAATAATAAGAGTATTACTTCTCAGTGGCAAAGAGGACATAAAAGAACCACCTTTTATCCATAGTATTTAGAAGTTAAGGCTTTTAAAGTAAGATGTATGCTTATCAAAGGTTAAAAAAAAAATTGTTTGACTTTTTTGCGTAAGACATATAAAATGTTCAGTGCCAGAAATGCTATCCAGTGGAAACATCAAAGGGAGCAGGGCTCATTAGGAGGACTCTCCTCCTGACTTTGACACGTGGTGAGGAACTTTCAGAGCAATATGAAGGGATTTAACTTTTGTGGCTTCCAGAAATATTGGTGGGGGCTGCAGAGTTAAATCGCTGCAAACTGTTTTGAATGTCCTCAGTGTGTTTAGGGGAGTTTAATTAGGATGGAAATACAGCTGTAGCAAACACTTAGATAATGCTTTCCCCCAGTTTGTGACACTATTGTCTGATAATCTGCTTTCTTTTTTTTTTCCTGATATCAAATACCACTGATACCAGATACAGCAATGTCAGCTAATAAGTGCCTTGGTGCTAAAAGAAGGCATGCTGATGCACTTAGCTGTGTAGAGATCTGTTTAAATAACTGCAGCCTGTTACTGCTATTTTGAGAAGCTCTCCTAAGGAAGTACTGGAAGCGATGCTTGGTTTGGATGAAGTACTCCAAACTAAACTGCTTTTTAAAGGTGCATATCTGGTCTTAATGAATTCTGAGCACATTGCTCTTTGTCATAATGTGCTTGACAAGTCATGCACAGTGGTCATGTCTCCTATTTAAAGACAAAATCAACACAGAATAAAAGGACTAAGGATATATATTTTTAAAAAGGAAGCAGTTTCTTATTCACATGAGCTTAACAATTGATTGACTTGCCAAAAGACAATTTAAGACAAACGAAACTAGTAGTATAGACAGCTTACTCTGAAGAGGAAACTGAACTCCCTGTTCATGTTCTTTGTTGCGCGCTCCTGCAGCTCCTTGAACCATTGCAGCTGAGTGGGAGAGGGGAATTGAAGCAAAGCCACAGGGTTGGCTTGAACTTGCAGAGCTGTATGTGTGGAGAACGAGGTATGAAACAGATAGCTGAATTCAATTAATCACTGATGTATAGAGAAGGGAGATTTTCAGGGTTAGCACTTTAACTAGCAGTGGCATTTCTTGTGAATGTAGATTTTCTTTTTCTAATTTCCCTTTTAGCTTTTATTTTCTAAAAGGATTAAACTGCTCCAAACTGAAGCACAAATGTTTGTTTTAGACCAGATATTTAATTTGATATGTCAAATTTATATCTCTCAGCCCCTGCTAACATGTCTTAAGTTAACCTGTCTTGAGAACAGAAGCACATAGGAACTGAATTATGAAAGATCAATTATTGATACAGTTATGTTGCAAGTCAATGAAACAATCAATAATACAGGAAATTTAATTATCTAAATACCATTTGAAAATGGGAACCATGGGAATTTCCGAAGGGGTAATTGATTTTGAAGATCAAACTGGTGAACTTTTATAGAGTGACACTGATGTCAGCCACAAATGTGAGCTGAGTATCCATGAGAAAAACGAAACAAGGGAGAATCTGCTGACCTGGAAATGTATTCAGAGCAAAGAACAGGCTCACTAGAAGACTTGCTGACTTGGCACTGGGAAATGTTTGATGTTTCCAAAGTCTTACTGTTCCCTGACTGATACCTCTTGGTAGCCTTGGTTTAGGTAACAATTTAATGGAGAGTAGACGGTAATGCCTCCTGGAATTCATTCTCTGAGTTGGGTGAGGGGATTGTCTGATGCTGTTCTGTAAAACTGAAGATGAAAAAGTTCTGAAGGAACTAGTTTTATTGATTTTCTTTTTTGTTGTTGTTGTTTGTCTGTTTGTTTGTATTTGAATGGCTAGGGCACTGAAGTGAAATTGTACAGGGCTGAACAGTTTAAGCTTTTGCAAGTATTTATATGCTCTAAAGACAGAGAGAGGCTGAGATGTTTTATTGTCCCATCCTGCAAAGTTGTGCTCCTGTGCACACCATGTCTGATGTGATGATGTCAAATTGCAGGACGTATTAAGTTTCATTGTAGTGTTGTCTGCAAATACAATGGCAGAAATTTACGAGTTTTTTGATCTAATCAACCAAAACAGTGAGCCTTCAGGCATTAGTATAGTCAGATGAGGATTTTGTTTATAGCATTCTTGGATCCAGGTTATTAATGTAATGTTTTGAATTTAGGTACCTTGGTGTTTTATAGCTCTTGCCTTTGTTCCTACTGGAAATCAGTCTTTTTTTTTTTTCCCTTTTTAAAATTACCCTTAGACTCAATGGAACCTGTTTAGGATTACATAGTAAATTCAGGCTCAGGCTGGGAGCTTCTCAGACTGTCTTCTCTGAAAGACGGGGAATGGTTACTTGCTGAGGTTGAGTAATGGATCTTGTAGGTCTCATGCTCTAATTTCAGGACTGAAACAATTACATGCATTTATAGCGTCTCTGAGAGGGCTCGGAATTAGTGACTGGTATGATTTTGATTGTGTGTCTGAAAAATCTAAAGCATTATAGAAGGGCCAATAAGTGAGCCTGAAAAAAATACATGCTAGGGTGTTATTTCAGACACTTCTCTAGAAGACAGTCTTTGAATAATGAGTCTCTGGGTTAAACTTAACACAGATCAACAGAGGGAGACGTTTTGGCATTTAAGCTGTCAATGTCAAAAAGTGACTGTGAACCAGAGGAATGCTAATAGAATTAAAGGGTGCCCCTGCCTGCTTTTGTTCATATGCCTCTTTGACCTGTAATAACATCATTCACCAAACAGCTTTTCCACATATGTAAGAACTAATGAATGTCTAATGTCTTTGCTATCATTTGCTTCTAAGAAAATCCTACTGCTCAGCAGCAAATTTAATCTGGATTTGACTGTTAATTTGAAACTTGTGCCTATATGACATGAAGATTCATCTTGATTTATAAAAAGAACAAGCTGAAGTTGCTTCTCTAGGAATTTGCGAATGAGTTAAAACTAGGATAAATTACTGGTAACACCAGTTGGGTCTGCTACTTTATGGAAGTGCCTGGACAGGCTGGTGAAATGACAACAGGAACTTTATGTTGTTCAATAAAGGAAAGCACAAGGTGGAGTCTTCCTCCTTGATATTTAAAACCTGCCTGGATATGGTTGTGAGCAACCTGCTCTAGCTGGCTCTGCTTCAGCAGGGAGGTTGGTCCAGATGACTTCATGATGTCTCTTGCAATCTCAACCATCCTGGGATTCTGGTGAAGAAAATTAATGTAGACTGTGCTGAAGGTGCGACATGGTGTTACAATAGGAAAATTAGTGTGAGGTTTGCTCAGGGTAAGGTCACTCATTAATTTTATGAGTGTGAAGGTAGTATCCAATTTTACTATAGGAGACAAAAGGTTTTAGTGGGAAAAAATGTGATATATATATATATATATATAATTACCCAAACTGTTTTGCACTATTGCTACCACAAATTTTATTAACAGTTCTGTGCCTGTAAGTTATTAATCCCTAAAGTAAATGGTTCTCTGTTTCTCTTTGCAAATCTTATTAAGGAAAGGTAGGCCAGAATAATAGTTGGCAGAAAGAAATAGTTGAGAATTGTCCATTACAAGAAGTCTTTATCTGTAGGATGGGTTCTCTTTTGAACATGGAGTAAATGTACCCTTATATTGTAACTTATACATTTTGGATATTCCATGAAACCAAAATTCTTTCAACTTGTGTTCAGCAAAATTTTCTTTGCAATTTTTCTTGTTCAGCTTGGAGTCTACTCTTAGATTTTTGGTCAAAAAGCCCTCCCCAACCAGTACCCTTGTAAATCTATGCAATGACATATTAACTTGAGCTCTGCTTAGGTAAAAGCTAAGTATATGCAAGTTCATTATTCTGAAAAATCATTGCTTACCTGCTGGATTCAGGCTTCCTGTGTGTTTTTCTAATTAAAACAGAAAATCAGCAATTCATCTGTGAGAGCTTGTAAATGTCAACTGTTTCCATGGAGTTAACTTTTTTTCTGTTTCTGGGATGATGATGGGATTCTCTTTCTTAAAGCCAAAGAGAATGTAACCATCTTTCAATATTACAAGGCTGCTGTTGGGCCTCTGTGGATCCTCAAACCTTAACTACAGGAGGTGGTGAAAACTCACCAAGAGAGCTGCAAGATCTTCTTGATTAAATGAGGTATTTCAAAAAAATGGATGTTGGCCTTGTTCTGCTCCTTCTGTACATTACATACACCTGCTGTATGTAATCTGCATGCATTCTGTAGACTGCAGTACCTGTTACCATCACAATGATTATTGTTAACACACTGTGTTGTTTCTGGACACAGGGAGGGCTTTGAACAGATGCAGTACCAGACTCAGCTTATCAGCCCCAAAATGTCTGTAGCAGCTCACTTCTGAGACAAGCAGGATGACAGTGAAAAGTTTCCTAGGAGCCTGGAGATGCGAGTCCGCACAGTGCTGTGTCTTCTCAGCAGGTAGTTAGTGGGAGCAGAGGTCATTATATTGTTCTTGTATTTGGTGTCTTCAAATACTGTTCCAGGCTGAGCAGCTGCCACGCACAGAAAATGTGCTTAAGAACTTCTTCTCTGGCACTGGAACAGCTCCTGCCTGTATCTCACCCTGTTAGGCTGTAAGGGAGCTATTAAATCATACCTGAAGTGTAAAATGTGCAACGTAGCCTAGTTCTGGAAAGATGTTGAAATCTGGACAGTGTTTGGTCAGCTGTTAGTTCATCCTGGAGCTGTCTGGGTTCATTCAGAAGCAGGTAAATCCTGTGCTCCTTTGGTGTAAGAATTGTTTCTTGTACATTTGCAGTAGCTTGCTAGAGCAGGATAGAATTAATCTATCTGAAGCTTTGAATATGTCTTTGGTTATCATTTTGTTCTCATTGCTATGTAACATAATTTTAGGAGGTGAAAATTGAAAGCAAAACATTCTAGTTTTTTTAACACTGATTTTTGTTTTTATATCTGCATGCTAATTCTTTCATGTACTGTCAAATAAGAGGGTGTTTAGCAAGGTTAATTCAAGTGCTTATTAAAAGAAAATTCTTAATCCAACTCATCACTTCTATGGTGCCACTTGTAATCACAACCGATGTTGAATGCAGCCAGCTGTCAAGATACAAGACTCTGTTTTTTCTGTTCTCAGGGAGACCTCATTATTTGGTGTTGCACTGTAATCAGGGCTTAAAATCAGTTGGTACATCAAACAAAAGGTCCTTCTATCCATAAGGGAAATAAAGCCATGTGGTTCATCCTGATCCTTAAGTGATATCATACAAGCTTGATGAAACTACTGAGTTTCATCTATGCTATGTTTTCAGTTGCTCATGCATACTGTAAAACAACTACTCATTTTTGACATCTGCCTGTACCTCATCGAGGTTAAAGCTCACCATGGTTTAATCAGAGGTAGCGCTGCAGAATATATTGAGCTGAGAAATGGCAAATGTGAACAGCTGTAGAACACTATTACTGGAGATGTATACATGGAGGTAAAAGTCTTGGTTGTATCAAGCCTTTTTATTGTTGCTCCTCTTTACGTGTCTAGTGAAAAATTTTAGTGTGTTGAGAAGAAACTGTTTCCAGCAACCACACCAAATTGCATGCCTTGTGCAGGAATGTATCCCTTTAGGTTACTTTATACATGTCTTTATTGAACACAAGGTCACCGGAGGAGCTCTGTAAAGATGCAAAGCACTGCAGAAAGTATAAGTACACATTGGGAAAGAAAGTAAGCAAAATATAAACTGTTTTGTACAAACTGATAGTGCGCATATAGGTTTGGAAAATGTGCTCTCTATAGGGCTGCTATGGTTAGTTTGCTGTCTTTCTAAAGGTGATTGCTTCTGTAGCTTTTTGTGATGAACATTCTCTTTCTTTAATGTGCTGGTAGTATTACTTGCTGTGATATTATGGATGTTCTTAATAATCTCTTCGGATGGAGTTTTAACTCAGTCTGCTTCAGCTAGTAAAATGGCAGATCAGAAAGAATTCTGAAGACTGGGATCTGTCTACACAAAATATTCTTACCCCATGTGCTATATGTTGATGCCATAGTAACGACTGGTGGAGTGATAGATGGTTAAAATGTTAAGCATACTTAGCTATAACAATAACTTTTGTTGTGAAAAATGTTCTTCCTCTAAAGCTGTCTTACACTGTGCATTCTGCAAAGAAATATGATAGAAATAGGGAGAAAAGCTATTAAGTCAATCCAGGCCATCATTCCACTGGGGCACTATTGTTTGCTGCGCTGAAGTTTTTAGCTCTAATTGGAGCTAGTTTTCAATTTCCCATACAATGGGGTTTCAGCTACAATCCTTGGGAGACTATTTCACAGTACAATAACTCTGCTGAGATGCTTTGCTGCTATCTTGCTTCCATCTTCCCTCCTAATTTCTTCCCATTGTTTGCTGTTACAGCCTTAGGTATCACACTAAACAGTTCCCCTTCTTCCAAAGTGGGTAGCCTGTCAAATATTTCTGGATAACTATGTCCACACTTAGGTCAGTTGTTGCTTGGTTGGTCTCTAATCTTCACATTTCTATATAGATTAATGCGCAGTCCCCTTAAGCTTTCTGCAGTACATTTATTTTTTTTTCCTCCTTATTTGTGAATAGCACATTTTGACAGCAGCTGAGCAATAGCATCATCTGGAGTGCTCTGCAGAACCTTGCCAATCAGTATTTTCACACCACTGCTTGAGTTTTCCATGGCAGCCTTATTGTTCTTCTGCTACTTTGCCATTTAGGTTGAACTAAGTATACACTCTTCCAAGTTTCTTAACCTTATTGTTTTCCAAGTCTGCCTTTCTTCTTACAGTGCTGGATTATTTTATTTTTTTTTTTAATTTTTCCTGTTTGGGTGATTCAGGAAATAAAAACAGGCATTTGTTGAATGTTGTCCTCCTTGTTTTTCCTGATATCTTGGCATGACACAGAAAAATACATCGATGTATGTTACTTCATTTTATTCTTTAGAACGGCTAAAACTTTGTTTAGGATTCTAGCTTCAGTTGAGATGGTTAATAAAATAGCCTTTGCATTGTGATGTGTCACTAGATGGCTTTCATTACTGAGTAGTCCTCCTTTTATCTGTCTTGAAAATATCAATGTGGCTGCTACTTTGTCTTTCCAAATAACTCCTCTCCAGAAAACTGACTTTTGGAAGAATAGGAATACAAGTTTCACATTCTTTCTGATATCCTAAAAAGCCATTTTATATGATTAATTATTCTCTTTTAATTTATTTTGGAGGGAGGGGGGATGATTATCACAACGTTTCTTCCCTATTTGGAGTCTTTTGACATTAAAATATCTCAGCTTTTATTTTTTAAAGAGCTACTCTTTCACACTTAATTCATTACAGGGTAAAGGCAAAAATATGAGGATATGGGTAGCACACTAAGGTGTTTTTTCATCTAGCTTTACTGATAATTAAGCAAGTTTCAAAAACTACTGATCTATAATTATTAAATGCTTCAATCTCATATGTATTTTTCTTTTTCTAACAGTACTGTGTGTTTGTGGTGGTTCTCATATGCTCTGACATAAAAATAAGCAGTTGATTCTAGGCTTTTTTTTCGTGTGTTTTTTATTCATATAAATATGACCCAATCCATACAAGGTTCAAATAGGAGGCATGATTTTTCCTTCATGTAGCTTGTGGTCATGTTGATCTCGAAGTCCTAAAGACTTTCCCAGAATTCACTCATTATCTTTGCTCAGGATCAGGATTCTCTTGCATCATCATTTTTCTGTAATGTTAATTCTCAACAACATGCCACTTCTTGTGCAGATAGAGAGGCGAAGCATTTGCAGTGCTCACTGCAATGGTACAGCATAACTGACACACAATTCTTTCTATGTTATTTATCCTGAGACTGGCTGGATTCTTCCATCTAACCTGTCCAATAAAAGGTCTCACATGTTTTCCTTTAAGTCAGTTCCTTTTCTCTTTACCTTGGGGATGAATTTTCTCTTGCTATGACAGTTCTCTCTGGCATTGAGATAAACAAATTTGAATACATCCTCTTATTTTGGAACATACGCAGTGATGAAATGAAAGAAGATGTCTTGCAAGTGTCATAGAATCATAGAATTGCTCAGATTGGAAGAGTCCTTCAAGATCATAGAGTCTAACTGCAGGCTAATTGTATGACCCTAAGAACCCTCCTCAAAATCATTTAAGAGTACAGGTTCACTTAAATAGTATCATATCTTTGTCTTGCACACAAAATGATTAGCTGATGAATGCAACATCTGTTTGTGTGCTGTACTAATGAGGTGATGTATTTTTTTTGCATTGGGGAAAAAACCGTATAGTGTTTACAGAGGAAAAGTCTTTGTGTACATCTACAGCTGCTTATGTTACTTACTGTAGTTTTCTCAACTACCACATGCATTTTGAGTAGCTTCAGTTCCTAAATGACAATATGGTAGAGGTAATTCTAGAACTGGGTTACCAGAGCATTAAATCCTCAGGATAATCTACTAGGGTCTCAACTTCCGTTCCTGAAGCTATGGGCTGTCAAATAGAGAGAGGAAAACAGAGTTTTATTGAATGTGTCATGATCCATTTCAAAAGACAAAGGAAACCACACATCAAAAGCTCTCCTAAATCATGGCATATGAATTGAGATGTCAGCAAAATTGCTCATGCAGCTTTGAAAGTAACTTCAGAAGATTCAAGAAGATTCATTATATCATCCGTAAGCTGTAGCAGAGACTGCTGAAATTAGTTTTATTCATCTTCCATTTGATCATAGCTGCACAAAACCACCAACAGCTGCAGCTTTGAGATGAAAAGAATGTAAGCTCATGCTGTTGTGCAGGCAGAGAGCAGGTACCTGGGCTCAGACACCTCCATTACTGACTGGATTGAATTCAAAACTATTGAGGCATTTTGGTATCAAAACCATGGTACTCCATGGCCTTGGATTAATTGTTATGCTAACAAGTTCTGCAAGTGCCAAGGTAGAGACAGCTTTTTTTCCTCAAAAGCTGTCAAAATCAGCTGTGTGCTATAGGCTAGGATTTCCTTTTAATAGTAGGAACCACACAGAAATGGCATTGCAGGATTTGATTTTGTGAGAACATAGCTATTTGCTGTAACCTTTCCAGCCACATTTTTACTTCCTGTGGCTTTGGTAATATTTGGTAATTGAGTACAGGTTATTGGCAGTCTATTGTGAGGTCATAATATGCAGCAGTCAAACTCATAGGCTCTTTCAACCCCAATAGGTTTGGGTAGGCTTATTCTTAAATAGCTGATTTCTCAATCTATATGTAATAGCATAAGCTACAAATAGGTCAATGTGTTCTACAGATTCCTGGTGCTCAGTTATCAGATGTACTTGGCTTTCTACAACTATGTCATTTGTTGTTTCGGTGGGGTTGAGATGTCAAGCAATTGGGAACAGTAATCATTAATATTTTAATAAATCAGCTTTTTGGGAGGTTTTTGAAAAAGATGGAAGGAATAATAAAAACTTAAATAATAAAAAATGATGATTTAGAAACAGTAAATTCATAGAAAGATTTGTAGGAAGAAATCAACAAAACCATAAATCTAAATCATATAAAATAATCACTTTATGAACCAATGTTTGTAAATAGTGAGTTGAGATCAAGTTTGAAGTGATTCATTCTAGGAGACTGTTAATGATACATCTGCCAAGTCAAGGGTTATATCATGGGGTTATCTTGATTTGGGTTTCTATTACTCTTCTACAGCAACTGAGAGTAAAGAAAAATAAATATAGGCAAATATGCTTGATTCTTAGAATGTTAGATTACTTCATGATAGTTTTATAGATTACAATACATATTTTATATAATAAACTTTAAAGTTTTGTTTTATGACATCACAGCTGGGTGTGATGTTATAGGATTTGAGAACCTGATGATTGACATTGGCATTCAGGATACATATGCCTTATACAGCCTAATTTTTTTTATTGTAGCAGCATAACTACATGTAAACACTTGTTTATTCAGTGTCATAAAGTTAATTGTGCATTACTGAAAGTACATCTGTGACTTGTCTTTTGATAAAAATGAGAGAAACTGAGAAGACTGTAATTTATATTGGCACCTACAGAAGAACATGTAGGAGGAAAGACAAAACAGATCTAATTAAAACATAGATAGTTACATGATTGTTATGGTGGTGATTACTTATACAGATGGATACAACAAGAAAACAAAGCCACAAAACAAAGAAATTAAGCTGTAAATACATAGAGGGCTATGTATGCAATCCAACTGAATATTCATATAGCAACTAAAGCAATTGCAGGACTGGAATGCTAATCCTTTTGCAAATTATTAGCAGCAAGATTGTAAAATGGGTGTTAATTTGCTCATTGTTCAGAGTTAAATCACCTACATAAACAAAGGCTTCCAAAAAACTTTCACAGAAATTAGGCAATCTGATTACAAAATAAAGATCAAGGCACCCCCTGCAGTTTCTAAGCAGGTTGTAGAGACTCTGGAGGCTCATGAGCAGAGATGAGCAGTTCTCGAATGTTATCACTGCAGAAATCAGCAGTAGCTTTCTGCTACAGGAGCCAGCTCTTTTGCTGAGTTCAACTGTACCAAAAATAGCCTGGGGAAATTTGATTCTCTCTCTCCGAAGGTGTCTGGGAATGACAAATACTTTATTTTTGCAATAATAAAAGTCAGAGTGTATAAATTATAATTGTTATTGCACATAGTATACTTTGTGCTGTTACTGTTGGAGGCTGTGCCTGTCTTGAATCAAGGAGTTTAACAACAACCAGTATATCTGATGCTCTGTATTGTTCTGTTTACTGAGATTTGAGAACTCCATTTCTATGGAGTTGGAAATATTTTAAATCAAATAATGTATGGCTTGTTGAACACAAGAATGCATAGATCATATGTGTATGGCTACTGTCTGCCAGTTTATACTGGCTGAGGATGTGGGACAGATTTACAGTCATTTAAGTAGCAATCATGTGCTTGACTTCAACTAAAATTAAACAAACACTCCTGATTTTGATGGATTCACTCATTTAAAAACCCTTAGTTATCTCTCCAGATATGACTCATTGGAGTGATTGGTGTTTACTTAAAGGGCAAATATGGAAAACTCAGGCTAAGTGAAAAGTAACATATAATCTTACATTGACAGTCCTAGATAAAGTGCCTTTTAGAGCAATGCTAAATCTGGAGAAAATGATATCTCCAAGGTCCATTATGCTTGGTGTCCTAGGTTTGACTACCACCAATAACAGGGAGCTAAAGAAAAGCCTAAGACAGACAGCAAGAATAAAGCGTTGTGTTTTGTTTTAAATAATTAGCATATAATTATCAATTTAGTGGGCTCATCTGAATCATCATACTTAATAGCCGCTGGGGGAACTACCTCTTATTCCAAAAATGTACCTAATCCCTATTTGAAATGACTTCTGTAATACTGAGATCATAATATTTCTGTTTCCCACTGATTTCTATATGCATACATTTTGGTAGCACAGCAGTGTCTGTCACTGGTGTTGTCAAGTATTTGTGTATTTCTATTTATTTTGGTTTTCTGATGGTTTTTTTTTGTTTGTTTTTTTTTTTTTTTTTCTCCTGTGCATGAGTCAAACCAGTTGATGGGCACAAAATACAGAGGACAGAGAATACACATGGCATTTTAGCTGTCACACAGAGGGTGGGTGTTGTCTCAGAGAGATATCTATAGAAATAGACACAATTCTATCACCTTTCTTTCAGCCCCCTGCCCTCCCAGTGCCTTTGTTTAAGGCATTTCTCTTGCTTCTATGAATTTAGTCTAATTACCTGTAAGAAATTAAACCGGTGGTTCAATACATACTTTCTGATGTGCTGCAGACTTCCATTTTTTTTCCTTAGCACGATAGAATCTGTGTGATAAAGTTTGACAACACAAGACAAACGTTGTGAGAAACTATTTGTTTCCATCAGTGAACCTCTGTGGCAACTGAAAGTTACAACTTCAATACTGGCTGAGTTTTGCAATAACCTCTTGCTTAAAATGGGGAAAACAGTTTTAAGTTTTTGGGTTTTTTTTTTGTTGTTGTTTTTTTTTTGTTTCGTTGGTTGGTTTTTTTTTTTGACATTTGCAGAAAGTATGACCAGACAATTAGATACCATTTGAAAACTGAGGAACAAAGCTGTGCTATCATCATTTCTGATATCAGCAATGTTAATGATGAGAGCCAGTTTTGTACCTGCTATCTGCACAATTAGGGACTCAATGGAGCAATTGTGCTCCTAGTTTGAGCTGAGACTTCTGGACCTCTTTTCAGACTACAAATCAGTTTTGTTTGAGCTATATATTGTGGCATTAAATTAGTATAAAATATGCACATTGTGCTGTTTCAATTAGGTCCATTACTAGTTGTGCTACTTTAGTTCCTGGATGAAAAACTTTCTGACATTAGATATCAAATTATCTTGGCTTCACTAGTAAATCTGTGGAAGAAAAATATAGATATATGCCAAGATGGTTAGAACATATTGTGTACCATCTAAAACTGTCCCTTTTTCAGGTGGTTCCTTTTGAATTGGAAAGCAAGGTCCTAGTTAGCTCAGTTCTACCGATGGAGTGCATACAGCAATATCATGTTTAAAATTAGGAGTTTCAGACATGTACAACAAATTGTTTTGTTGAACTTGTTATGGTGCTTTTTGTTAATTTACTGTTGGTATAAATTAAGAATACCCAAAGCCACCTTTCTCTTAAAAAGCTAAATTGATTACATTGCAACTGAATATTCTTTCTATGCAAGTAATGAATATAGAGTGCTTACATTTTTTATCCTACACAGAAAATTGGGTATTTTGAAAATTCTTTATAGAAGTTAAAAAGAACTGAAATTAAGGATCAGGACTTGCTTGCAAACATTTATGAAGTAGTAGCACCTTGAAAAACTTCAACTTGTTTTTCAAAGTTATTGTTAATGTAGGTGTTCCTGCTGCATTGACTTTTATTATATTAACTTGATTATCCTTGATTCAGCTGAGATAAAATAGCAAGCACCGGTCGGTTATTGAAATGCTTTAAAAAAGTTTTGGGATAACAGTAGAGTATTATTTAAGTTCTAAGAACAACAACTTTGGAAATCTCTTGTGTTAGGTTAGGTTTAGTTTCTCATTTACACACACCTAGTTCAACGTCAGAGTGAAATTATACCAGATAATGGGAGACATCCAAGTAGGATTTATTCTTTTTTCAATATTAATTTTGGGTAAGTCTGCTGTTTTTATTAAGGCTACTTGCATAATTCAAAATTGAGATTAAACATTTTGACTGACCTGCTGGAACTGAAGAGAAACTTATATTGTCTATAGACATAAATTTATAACAATTGTTATGAGCTTATACTCAATAGTTTGAAGGCATACTTTTATCATATCCAGATGAAAAATAGAGCTGTTTAGATGCATTTAAACGGAAATGAGTGAAATGCCTTGAGAAAGTTTATTTCAAGATAGAAGCAAAATGTTTGCTACAACTGAAGCACTGCAGGGACATGAAGTGAGAAATACAATATTTCAAGAAATAATGCCACGAGGAAAACAAAACAGATAACAAAGTTATCTTTCAATCAGCAATTTAATGTTTTGAGCTCTATCATCGTACCCAGACACACAGGAAAATTGCTCTTGTTAAAGTGGAAAGATATTTGTAAAGTATTTATTGGACAGAACACAGTATATCTGACAGCTCTTCAGGAAGAACATTAAAATACTATATGACATTCAGATAGTTAGGCATTCATGAATTAGATATTGACAGTTCTCATTGCAGTGCCAAGATCTTTTAACTCAGGCTTGTGATAAGCACAGCTATAGTACTATTAGATTGTTAGTTAAAATGGGAGAGAAATGAACTGGGGACAGAGTTGCTAAGTAAAAAGAAGCAGACTTAAAAAGTAACCAGCGTTGTAATTTCTCAGATGATTTTTGTGTTGTCTTGAACAAGGCAGAAATAACACTACTTTGTCATGTCCACTCCAGAAAAAATCTGAAGCATAACTATGCTTTTTTTTCAGTTAGTTTTTTCTGCATGCTACTTACAAAATAGAAGAAAACATGAGCTGTAATAGCAAAAGGAACAGCATAACTGGAAGATGTTATGAATTGAAAGAAGCACTTACCCATCTCCAATTATCTAAGCTCACAGAAGAAAGTCAACAGAGAAGGAAACCCTTCCCCACTGGCACTCAGCCCTTAAACGGGGTCTAAGAGAGGCCCCTTCCAATCGCACAGCTGAATTGCCTTCCCTTGTGCTCGCAGGGCTGATCCAGTCCTTTCCCCAGGTATTAAATCACTGGCTCAGGCCGTGACTCAACGGTTTCCATAGTAAAAAGTATGGCAGTTCTTTACTTTATACAAGTAGCTCTATGTGATGTGCTGTTGGATAGCATCAGTCATAAAAGCACAAAGAATGAGTGCAGTTCATGGCAAACCTTGATGTGGTATGAAGTGGCCAAGGAATGTGCATGAGGAATAGAGAACGTTGTGGAGGCTATTTAGGCTGCTGCATTTAATAGCTAGACCTGCTAATGAAAGAATATGAGAAAATGTGAAAGGGATGGGACAAAGAGCTTCTGCAGTTACAGCTAGATTGCTGTTCTGTCTGACAGTTCAGGTGACTCCTGGGTATATGTTTTACATATGTCTTCAGCATAAATAGCACAGCATCTTTACTGGGGCAAAGCATGGCTGTGTCATCATGAGAGGCTTGACTTGCAGAAGCCCTGAAGTATATCATGTGCAGGATCATTACAGAAGCTGTTGGTCTGTATGTGGATGCTATTCAGTTCTGTATGTGGATGCAGCACAGTTACTTCACAATTAGTTTATTTATTTATTTTTTTTTTCCTGTTTCTTTTTTTCCAAGCATGCGCTTCATTTTAGAAGGGACAACTATGTGAAATTCAGATTTGCATCTTGTCTGTTTTGCCTGGAGGTCCACTCACATCAGAGTAATGATGAGGTATCTGTCACCAGGCCTGATTGGTACAGTATTTCAGCTCTGAAACATAACATTGGAACATAACTGTCTTTTTAAAGACTCGAGTCATGTGAGAATCTTGTCCACCTTGACAACACAAATTCTGGAACAGGATCTCTTTATATTTCCTCTCACCTCACTTCTGATGCCTATCATGTGATATCTGTGTCTGAACTACTTGCCTCAAGCTCCCTTTGAAGATAAAGAAAAGAAAAAGCATTCATAGCGTGCAGTTAATTTTTAAAGTACCAACTTATTTCCACTGCGTATAGAGGGAACTTAACATGACAAGATGAGTTGTAGGCATTTTTTTAATGATCCATCGTAGGTCAAACTAATCAGAAAGTGCAAGGAAAGAGAGACATCTGTCCTTGTTTGTTTAAAAAGAAAAAAAAGAGGAAATTTTAACCCTCAGTAAAGCCAACACATATCAGTTTTTTGTTTAATGGTTTGATACACCTAATACCTGATTAATCATTCATTCAGCAGTGGTGAGTTCTGTCAGACATTTTTCTCACTGCTGAATGAGGTATTTAAATGTCTCCTCTTGCTATTTCATAGCTATATTTTAGTGGGAATAAGTCACAAGGAGATATATTTGGGGCTGATGGTATCTTTTGTTAATATCATGATATAAGTGACATTTCTAATGCATAAATTAAATATACAATGGCTTTTGTAATTGAACTCTTAAAAAACAATCAAACAAAATACAGTTTTCTGACCAGTCCATATGGATACAGAAATATATGCATAAATGTATAACATTCATTGAAAAAGGAGTGTTTTTTAATTCTGGCAGTTATTCCCATTTCCCAAAGGTTCTTGGGCTGTAACTGATTGTTTCCAACCTTTTCTCTCTGTACTTAGGGTAGTCGTAGCCAGGCCAGTTCTCTTCTGTGTAATTTGATCTATTTCTTCACATTGCTTGTCTATCAAAATTGCAGAGTTGTAATTGTGATATTTTTTTAAATCATAGCAACAAGCAAAAAAGCAATGATTTTTATACTCTTATGAAAGTAATGTATGAAGTTTAGAAGTTGCGCCCCCCTCTAAGTACAAGAGTTTAATTCCTACTATTTTTTAAAAACCATTTGTTAATTAAAAAATAAAAAATAAAAAAATTAGAAAACGTTGCTATGGTGAAATGGTCCTTGAGATGTGATTCATGGTATTTCCATCCAAACAGCGGAGTTACACTTGTAGCCTGTTTGCGGACAAGGAAAAAGTGAGGGTGTTTTATATCATCTCATTTTTCTAGTGCCTCTTTTAAATGTACCAATCTGCTGAACTTTGAGTTTGTTGAATGTCCAAATTTGTTTTTGAGAGATTCTTAAGCATTGAATTACTATGTTTACACTGTTTTTGATTGATCTTGCATTTCTTTAAGTCTCAACTGTTGCTGATAATTTTGTTTCCCCAAGGAGATTAAATCCTTTAAATGTCTGTATGGAATGGGAGAGTGATAAATTTCTCCTTGCCTCTCAGCATGAATAGCTATATTCCAGATTTAAATTGCACATGCTGTAATAACATTGTGGAAGATCTGTATCTGTTATATCCATTCCTGAAGCAATAGTATCTATCAGTTGTAATTAGTACTGTAGCCTTATTCTCTATACCTATGATTTGGACGGGGTGGTGCTTGTGATGTGCATTGTGAATTATTAGCATCCAGCTGTATATACTTTCATTGCAGTTTACTTATGGTTTTGCATGCACATCTGTTTTGTGAAGCTACTTAGTACATCTTAGAGAAATTTCTCTTTATAAATGTCTGTGCCAAGCTAAAGTTGGAGAGCATGCAAGAGGAAAACAAAATTCTGTGTTTCTTCCACTTCTCTACACAATATTATGATAAAGTGAATCTTCATGTTGTTGCATGACCTTTTCCTTTTGTGAAGTGTGTACATCTCTCCTAAGTTAGAATTAAACCTGTCTAATGAGGAGAAGGAATATCAGACTGCAATTAAAATAGTAGCAGTCTTCCAACTGAAACTGTTATTTCTTTTTTTTTTTTTTTATATGCTAAATTTAATGTTCTAGAACAGGAAGTCATGTAACAAACCCAAGCTCAACAAACAGTGCAGAAGGCATAATGTTTATTATTAGCATCACATCACCGTATGACAGTGACAGGTGGTGATCCGCAAATGCTATCACAGTCATCAGAAGCAATATGGGGAAATTAAGGGCTTTGAAAAGTGCAATTTTGTGGCACTATAAACCAATGCAAATCTGTTACAGTTAGAAAACTGTAAGATAAATTTCAAACTTAAAGTGGTGTTTGAAAATGTGTGGGTTTGGTTTTTTTTTCATTTTTTTTCCTCAAGAGAGGAAATAAGTTTATGTAAGAGTCTCAACTAGAAAATATAAGATTTTGTTGTAGATGGACTTATTTCAACTGTCTGCTAGTTTTAGTATTTTGTCAAGCCTTGTTTAACTTTTAATTCAATTTACTTGCAGAAATGTTTATTGACTTCATTGTTTTGATCAATGGAAATATGCTTTCACATTCTTCTAAAATATGTGCTGAGAGTGTGGGAAGAAGAAATGGGAGAGAAATTCTGAACTCCTGTACATCAACCATATCATTGAATGCGTAGTCAGAATTTACCAGTTATCACCTCAGAAGAAAATAACTCAAGGTTTTTATTTGAGTCATCTTCTGCTGAGAATATGCTTTTATTTCAGAATGTCACAAATACAAAGGCAGTTAATGTGAATTTTTGTGCATTTCTCTTCACGCACATTTTTTTTTTTCTTTAAATTTGATGTACACTAGAGATACATTTAAGCCGACAAACATAAATCAGAGATAGTATCAAGGCAATGCTTTATCCACTTGTGGTCAATGTGAATATATTGGGACAAGAAGTGAGGACAGTGGTATGCCACCCCCTCATCTGTTTTGGTCACTGCTGTGTACCGTTTTGTGATATTTACTGCTCAGTTCCATCACTTAACTACAGAGGCTGTATTCAGTCCTGCTCTGAAAAAGAAAAATAGAGTTTGAAGCACTCTGTAAAGGTCATGTAATTTGTGATTGTGAGTAGCTGGACAGCTTTTGGTTATTCATGAAGATGTTGATGCATCCTGAAAAGGAATGTTCTCGTATTGAATTCTGTTTTAGACACCCAGGGATCAAAATGTATCTGTGAGAGAAATTGTGTATCACAGAGGAGTACCTGAAAACAAAACATCGTCTGGTAACTAATTGCTCTTTCCAGTTGGCCAATAGTTACAGATGTGAAATATTTCTGCTGCTTGTGGTGTTCGTTCATGAATGATGAATGAAGCCCTGCAAGCAGAAACGTGCTTAAGTTTTAGGCTTGGTGAGTACTTGAAGGCTGTTCAATAGACTAATTTATCTGTGTTTGAGTTGCTTTTTGCTTTTTTATATGCAATTGTCTTGCTGTATAAAAACTATTGAATGTGTTGGATGTAATTTATATACAGTCATATGGGTTTGGCTTCATTTTTGCAATGAATAGCAAACCTATATTCTCCTTGGTATAAAAATACAACCTGCCTGTTGTAAATTAATGTTATGCAAATTAATGTATGATTGAAATGGAAGAATGAGGATAATGCCGACTGGAATGTACTGCGTGTCTATATTTACTTGTATAAATCTTTGTGTGGGAAGACTAGACTGAAATAGGAAAAAAAATAAGTTGAGTATTATTATAAGTAGGTCCCTTTTTCATAAAGAAAGGTTGATTGGCAATGCTGTATCAGAATAGCTTGAACTGCATGTGATGTACAGTTTTGTGAAACTTCTGGGAAAACTCTGTTCTTGGTGTGCACATTTCTCCTTAAAGGAAGTACAGTGGCAAACATTTTAGTGTCTGACTCCCTCTTAATGTTTATCTCACTGGTGGTGCACAAATCTCTTCTCCATTTCTAATTGTGTTGTAGCACCTGAGCTTTGTCTCTTTCTCACCAGTGACTGTGAAATGTGATAATGCTGCTGACAGTCGGTGAGCAAACTTTTGGTTCAAACTAGTCATAAATATGCTTTTCAAAATCCTCATCTGATGTGCAAACAACTGAACAGCTCTGATTTGTAGACTTACATAAAGAGCACTGCAAAAGTAATGAGAGAGCTGTTGGTAGGAGAGAAAGTTTGTGAAGGTGTTAACATTATTAGTTTTGAGCATCAGCCAATAAAAGGCAGTTTCCTAATCACTTCAAGCAGATGTTTTCTACCTCATGATTATCATGTTATCTCCAAGAAGGGGGATGCTTTGTTCTTCTACTATGTGTGCCGTGAACTTTCAGCATAATGTTTACAAAACTGAGTAGAAAGGGCCTATGTTCCACAACTTATCAGAGCTCATCTCTGTTAACCACCAAGAAAATATCTCTCCTTATGCTTTTGATCTTCTCCAGATATGTAGGTGTGTGTTTTGCCATTGCAGAGCGGTCAGTTAATTATATTTAAAATTGTGCCTAGTGATGCTTCAACTCTGTGCTGTAGCTGTGTGCTATAATATCTTTCTTTGCCATTGACCTAATTGCAATGTTTATCTTGCTCAGGTAATCCGAGTCCATCTCTGGTGCAGTTATAGGCAGTTGTACATTGGTATGACAAAATCAGGGCTACTCAAATCCCTTTGAGCAATTCTTAATGGAAGAATTATGCACTAGGAATTGAGCCATTTTACATTAGTTTCTCTTTATGATCTATTAGTGTATTCCCTTTAAGACTGTGTGTTTACGAACTGTGGATTTTATTCTCTATAGAAATCATGTCTGTGAATTCTAGGCAAGGGAATGCAATGGGTATCGTAGTAGTGTGTAGAGCAACATGCTAATCAAGCAATAGCAAGGGCTCAGGATGTATGGAGAAGCCCATAATATGCTCCTTAGCTCTGCATATTGTCTTGCTCTTGGTTCCTCTAAATTGGGGTGTTTCAGGGGCAGAGGATGGCATCCTCTTTACCACTGCTGAGCTGAGCATCCCGGTTTTCAAGAAGTAATATTAGAGTATGTCGCACATCCTAATTTTTGTAGTAGAAGGATAAGGATAAACACAGGTATGTACACATTTATTTGCAATTCCTCATGCATATAAAGTAACAGAAGAACAAATTAGCTGAGATCATATAGGATCTGTTTGTTTTAAGCCATATAAGCACTGCTGACCTCAGCATCAGCAGGCTGAGGATGGATCTAGGTGGCTCTTATTTCTGTTCCAATTAAAGTATGAAATCAGCAATTATAATGGTTATTTTAAGTATCTTTGTTTCCCATTAGACTGTGGCATGTAGCAGCAATTTAAATAATAACATATTTAATATTAGTGCTTTCAAATGAATTAAGATTTGGTGGCAATACATATCTATTACTGTATTCAGCTGGTAAGATTCTTTGTAGCTTCCTCTGTTGTGAAGGGGAGTGACTTTAGAACTACTCACCGTTTTTCTGATCATCATCAGAATATTGAAGCGTTAGCAGAGTTCCTATCAATATATAAAAACTAATGAACCACTTTAAGGTATGTCATAAAGTGGGCATTCTTTTGTTCATAGTTAGGCAGCTTATATCTTTCAAGACCATCTGTACTGGTTGTGTTTCAGGCTGGTGCTGCAGAACCCAGGCAGGATTTTCTCTTGATCAGTCTCAGATGCTGGGGACTGGGGATGAGATGTTTGCTGCTGTGCTCTTGCTACTGATGTCTTAGCATTACAGAGATGCTGTGACACTGTCTGACAATGTGGATGTCTCAGGAACTCAGAATTGGTTAATACAGCTTGAAATGGGCTTTTGTCACACTTTACAATATCTAATTAACTTGTTTTAAAAAATAAATAAAATAAAGAAAAAGCAACCCAAAACCTAGAATCCATCCTATAGTGTTTTTTTTTTGAATGGCTCTCAAAGTGCTAGTAAGAAACAAATTACAACTCCATGTTATTAATCTTGCTAATTGTGTTCTTTGAGGTCTGGAGATCTGATTTGTAGAGAGGTAAGCATTCCTCATAGAAGCAAAAACAATGGAAATCGTGCTCTGAATGTTAAATATAGTGTTTTATATAATGAGATTTACTAAAAAAACCCCAAACACCACAAAACCATTGCAAAGCATTTAAATTGGGTCTGCAAATTAGAAGTCATTTTTGATAATAATTTCTGTAGGTGTCGGCTCCCCCACGATCAAAATGACTCTACTATTCCTTTTCCTCTTAGTAGCTGAGAAACTACTTTTTTTCATTAAGTACTGTTGGAAAGTATCTTGTGAAATCCCACAAGGCATGGGGAATTTAGTAACTTCATCAGTGCTTGAGTAGTGTTCAGTAAGTAGCTTATGAAACTGCTTAGTAGTTAAAAGAAACAACACAGGAAAATCTCAACCTAAAAATATTTAATGGCTGCAGGCTTAATGAGTACAATCCATCTGTAGATAGAATTAGCGGGTGATTCAATGGAAAAATGTGATTATAACTATATTACAGTACATAAACTTAGGCAGGTTTTATGCTGGTACTTGCCAACTTTTGCTTGGTTGACTTAATCATTTTAGCGTTCATCCAGCCTTGTTTTTGGGTGCAGACTTAATAACTGTCGAAGCAGGACTTTGATTCTATACAAAGCCTTGTTCTAGCATATTTATGTTGATATGCTTGCATATTTGTAGATCTGATTATTCACTTGAACAGATGTGTACATACATGAGTTTAAAAGACATTGTCCATTAGCAATTTGTTAAACAGTAATCCATCCAGATTTCTTCACTTAAGAATTTTAAAGGAATATTTTTTGGGGGGAAGAATGTTGTTTGCTGTTTAAGAAATCGATGACACTTCTATATGTGTACTGCCCTAGCAGGCTGTGTATTTGTTTTTCCCGTTTTGTATGGGAAGCAGAAAAATTGCAGTAGGAAGATACAGTAGGAAAAAGATAAATGGAAAAGCAGTTTAGAGATAAATGTTTGTTTAGGATCATTAATGAAATAGATTATGTTCTTGAAGAGTTTTGATGTATTCCCTCAGATCTTTTTATTTCCTCCTTTTGTGTTTTTTTTTTTGTTTTGTTTTTTTCCTTAAGGCAACTGAATGAGTATCTAAGAGTTTCTTCTTTCTGTTCTTTTCTGGTTTAACTTTCCAAACGTTCCCATTTTAGTTAATACGATTTTGAAAAAAAATAAGAGTGGGTAAAAAATAAGGTGAAAACCAGTGGATGATCTTGAGCAGATATTGAATTTGGTAGCTGAAGAAATAAGAAAGCTGTGACAAATAGTTTGAGATGGTTGTCTTAGAGAATATTTCTAGACCCTCAACAAAAATGGAACTATGTACTCTAAAACAAAAATTGTAAGCAGAGAATAAAAATATACAGGGAGAAGTTTTCAAGACTATTTTTAATGAGATGCTGTTGATATATTTTTTTATAGTAAAACAATATTGAATCATACAGAATAAAAATTGTGCTTTCCTTTCCTTATTTCTAGAACCTGGAAGTATAGCCTGTGCATTGGTATAAACCTATTAATATTTTTGTAAGCCCAATTATTTTTAGTAGATGCTTAGTGATGCAAATGTTAATATTTTGGCCAGTGAACTTAAAATCCAGTGATTTTTCCTTTGCAAGCATATTTCAAGGGAAGTGTGGTCATGACTACGTTCATTCTTCTTAGGCTGCTAGAATTAAACCTGTCCATAAAATAGATGGGAAAGCACACTGAATCTTTGCAAGGGATGTCAGAGTTCCTATGATAAATTAATACCCAAGTCAAACTGCCTGCCTTTAAGGACTCTACATTTTGTGACTCCTGTTCACTACCCATTAAATATATATGATGTCTTCAAATGTCACAATATAGCTATAAATGTATGCTGCTGAAATTTATTCTCTTTATTATTTATCTAGATCTTTGTGCTGTTATACCCCTCCTTCATATGAATGTTTGATATTGTAGTTGTGAGGGAATGTCCACTATCATCACACTTAGATCAATCCCTTAAAGCTACAATATATTATTTCTTACTATCTTTGTCACATGGAATGGTTTCTCATAACTGTGGTCTAAATATTTAATGTGACAGGTAGGGATGAATGGGGAAAATCTATGTGCAGAGTGTAAATTAGCTTGAGAAAAGATGACTGATTCTTACTGTGGTCTCCACCATTTGTAAATTGTGTTAATCACAGAGACAAAACTTTGGGATTGTGGTGAATTGAGTTTTATCCTCCATTTTCGTCTTTCCTGGGGAATGTCCTTATTTATTTTTGAGAGAAAGAAGAGTTTCCATGTGGAGTTCAGTAGAGTGCTAATTGTCAATGGTTAGACCCTACAGAACTGTTTATTTAAGGTGGTGTTGTTTTTATTATTTTACTATTTTAAGGAAACATTTTCTTACATGTCATCATTCATTTCAAAAAGATTGTTTATATTTACAGTGATGGGTACAATTATCTCAGCTCTTAGAATGTCATAACTTTCTGCATGCTCTTGTATGGTTTTAAGAGTTTAGTACAGTTGCTTTTGTTACATTTGCTCTGCAGTGTGACAGAATCCTATGATATATTATTTATGAATAATATATTCATAGTAAAAATGGCATTTTTTGTGGTGGAGCTCCAACAGCTAATTCAGAATCAAGAGTTTCATTTTCTTTTTTCTATTTAAAAATACGTTTCTTTTTCAGCCTCTGTTTGAGAAGGACAATGCTGTTCAGTGATGGATTTTTGCCTTTATTAGCAAGTGAAAACCACCACATTCCTTGTGGTTGTCAGACAGCCTCCTTGCAAATTCAGGTGTTGGTAACCGAGATATGGTGCTACAGTGTGTACCATTCTCTGAAATCATTCATCTATGACTATTTTGTAGATGTCCAAGTGTATGGGAAACTGTTAATCACAGCCTGAACCTCTGATTTACCATCTGAGGCAAGTTTTGGGTCAGCTGTGGGAGCACAGGGGAAGGTAGTTCAGCTGTGCTCCTGGAATGGCTGGAGCTTGACTCCACCTCTCCTAAATCCCCTTTAAGGGCTGACCACCACTAAGGCAGCATCTCTTTCTGGAGACTGCTTTTTTGTGGAGTTCTGGTGGCAAGCCTCCATGTTTTCCATCTTTCCATTTTTCCTATAGATAATCTCTGGCTATGTATTTACAACTATTCTTGTACTATTCCAACTGTACGTTACTTTTCTTGCATTATTCGAACTGTACACCAAGTAAACATGCAAATGAGAAAATCTGTGAAGAGTTTTCTGTTTCTTTTGCTTTTATTCCCTAATTGTCTTGGGTATAATTTGTTCTTTCTGTATAGCTCAGAAGTACCACAGGACCATAATTTTCTGACTCTGCTGGAGAGCACAATGCTTTAGTTCAAAGTGCTAGGTGATCTGAAGTGCTAGTTTTGGAATGAATGGAAGCTTCCTACATAGTTGGGTCTCCTTGATGCAGTTCATTAGTTTTTAGAAATGATGAGTTGAAAATGAGAGGTTCTGTCAATGTTAGCCAGCTGCTCAATATATTGCTTTTGCAATGGTTGAATACTGTTATTTGAAGTCTTCTCAAATTGTTCAATTTCTGGTTTTCCTTTGCTTAAAAACTAAGGGGTCTTCCCATTAACTGATTTCCAAAATATTTCAGGTGAATTCTAAGCTATTGTAGAATGGAATTATATGAACTTGTTTCTTAATGAAAGTTGAACCATACAGTGTAGTTAGATTTTCAGATGTGTAGTAATGAAAGATATAACTGAAACGTATATCAAAGTGACTTCTATATATTCAATATTTTGTTCAAGATACAGAGTAGCTTTCTGGATGCACCTGCACTGTGGTAAAATCACTCAACATTTCTTAAAGCTGTACTTAAAAGTTACTTTCCCCTCTACTATCATGACAGCGTTGGAGAACTTCTACTGTTAAAGCTGGGATATGTGACCCAGACAAAAACTACTCATGTTGGCGCACATGGTGAAGATGTTTCTGCTAACAGCAATTGTCTATATCAGTAGCAATGTCCACTTTGAAGAATTCACTTTACTAGCGTTTGATAGCCAAGGTTTCTGACCATGTCTCGACTTTAACAGAAACCATTCAGTTTACCAATACAGTGATGTACTTTATACCCTTGATTTACTTTCGGTCCAAGCAGGAGTTGATGGTGGTCAATAATTTCTTCAATGTTGAATGTGTAACTTTGTCATCGTTAACCAAGTGCACAGAAGGGGTGGTGGAAGGGTCTATATCTAACTTAAAATCAACCACAAATCTGCTTCACCTTCACTGCAGTATGGCTTGTTTTGACTTGGAGTGAGCTCTATAGAAGTTTGTGAGTGATACAGGAAACAAAAAATCCTCTTTCCATAGAAAGGGCAATCATTACCTCGGATATTTGCTCAACTTGTTAGATTTACTTGAAGTAGCCAGAAAGAATAGCAGATGAGAAATTGTAACTGCTTAGAAGTGCTTGGGGATACGTACGCTTATAATATAGAAATGTAAATCTCATTTCCTGCCCTACAATGTCAATAAAAAATGACGTAGCTCTTTTGGAACATTACCTGTATTTGCTCAAGTTCCTCCAAGTTTCACTGCTGTGCCATATTAAATTTATGTACTAAACAGATCCAGCATGTGTCTTTTCCAGGCACAATTTGAGATTCACTGTAGTAATAAATTGGCTTTGTGAACATGTGTGAGCAATCTTCTTGAGATGGTAGCCTGTCATAATGATAAATACCTTGAAAGGGGGCTTGTTTCAGTGTGTTCATTGCCCAATGTATTGAGTCAGTCTCCAGTTTTTCCACCATAATATGATTTCAAATGCACAATCGAACAATAAAGCTTGTGGGAGAGCCCCCCTTTCTTCTGGACAGAATCATATCCAAACAAACTGATACCATCACTGAACTGCTCCTTATGAGCAGATTTTATCCAGTTTTTAGACTGCACCTCATCTGATATGTGAATGTGCCCATAGTAGTTTACCTGCATAGAAAGTATGTCAGAGATATTAACAGAAAATCAGGTCAACAGAAATGTGTTCAGTTGTGCTTGGAGATAAATCGAGACCCTGTTTGTGCATTTGCCTGGGACTGTGCTGTGGGCAGTGTTACTTAAATGGAATATAATCTCACCCAGCCTGTACTATGAGTTTGGCCTTCAAGGCCCCTTTTCAAATCAAACACAAGAAATCTGTATTTTCTAAATGGGCAGTGCCTATTTAGCAGTTTCTGATTGCTAAAGGAACATTGGGTCTGTGTTGCTTACGTTAGCTGGTATCCAAGGCTTAGCACTTTCCTTAGCACATTTGTGCGAGTTAGTGCATAGTTCACACAGTTTGATTAACAAAAGGAATTCATTAGTAAATTCTGCTAGAGTCTTTTGAAATTCTTGATTGGGAAGATCAAGTGGTTTGACATAAGGTGAAAGCAGAAGTTCAGCAGTTGAATCTGAGCCTTCTTTGCTGTTATCTAAGAATTACTTTAGACGAGACAGTATTTGTAGCTCAAGCAGATTTAAGGGAAATGTAGAAGTTTCAAAGATTCTTTCAAAATGTAATTCCTAAATTGATACTTGAAAGGGTAAATCTAGTCTGTCTGGGCTTATATGACCAATATTTCCTCTTGCAGTACCTGGTATGCTCATTGGTAGTCAGCTATTTTGCTGTTAGAACATTAAATGGGTTTTCCCATCAATGTGATGAGAATATTCATTTTATTTTGAGGCACTGTCTTCTTGCAGCACAGTTTTATTCTGGCAGTAACTTACAAACCGTTGTGGTATTTTAGGATTTTATCCCAATACATTTTTATATAGCTGTACTCTGAATCTGAAATCTATGTTTTGAAGTAACTTTGTCAAACGCAATACTTTGCTGGCAACCTGTCAGTTAGCTTGCAGTTGTTCTCATAATTTCATATCAAGTAGTATTCCATACCAAAATGGACTCTGAGGTTGTTTTATTTTAGTGTATGTGCAGGCTGTTCAGACATTGTCCTTCAGATAATATTTTAAGAAAGCAATGACTGAGAGAAAATGGTGCTGATTCCCAGGTGGCCTGCAAGTTTTCATTTTTAATTGTTTTCTGGGGGAGAAGAGAGGCTTTATTTAAATGAGTACTTTAGTTCCATTCAACTTTTATATGGTTGTCAGTTTTTAGAGAGTTAATGTTTTTATCATCTCAATGATTCCATTTCATACTACTGCATTTTTGCCTATAACTTCTAAGGAGGAAGAAGTGATGAAACCATCTATGGATTAGTTATTCTGAGTTCAATATCCATTAGTTCAGTACATAATTTCAAATGTTCATTAGTTTCATGGAACAGAGACCTTCTCAGCAGATTTTATAATTGAAGCTGTCTGTCGGGAGTGAAGGGGAGGGAGACTGCAGAATGCTATTTTAGATAGAGAATCATGGAATGCGTTTTAAAGGACTAAGGCTATACTGAGAAGTTCTGCAGTCCTTTCATTGGTTGGTTTGGGCTGCTAATTTACTAAGAAGCAGGAAGTAAGCACAGGAGCCTTCAATAAAAGTTCCAGATCTATCTCTCCTGTTCCACAAATGACTTGGGCATAAATTTGAATACAGCAGTAAATTGTATTGTGGAAGACGGAATGGAAAAAATGACTGTCTCCAGGAATATTTATGCTGTTATATTCCATGTGGATCAGAAAAAAAAAACACTTAAAAAATGCTTATCTTGCCTTTGGTTCTAGCAATTATGAAAGATATCCCCCAATCTTTGTCATGTAGTAGGGAATTATACAGTCAAACAAGCTATTCTTGGTAATGTTAGTGTGACATAGTGTTGACTTGACGCAATTTTACAGGTGTCTTGATTTAGATTTAATAAAGGAGGCTTAAATTCCCTGTTTTAGTGGATTATACCCACTGGTCTTTTGAGATGGGAATGTAAGAATACTATATAAGGTGGCTTATGTGCATAATGTGCAGTTTCAGAGTCATGGAGACTCAGGGCTAAATGCATTATCACGAATAAGGAAGCAAGAAACGGGAATGCTTTCAGAAATTTCTTGAAGCAGATATTGCTGCAAGCCAAGCCTGCCTGTTGTAGTGATGGAAGTATGTTGAGCTGTTATAATTGATCAGCATAAGATGAAATTATTAGACTGAAACATGAAAGCAAAAGATCTGAATATTGGTGTTTTCTCTCATATCTGTGCAAGCATAAAAAAAAAAGCTTCCAAATATGGATGGATACAGTCATATTTCCAGGCTTTATACTGGTCCCAGGCGATTTTCTTCTAGATATTTTTGCAGTGACAGCAAACCTTTCCCTGAAGTACATCCTTTACTGAAGGCTTCCTTGAAAAAGGCTGAAAGAGATAACACAGAAAGAAGATGGACTGTCAGGGAAATTGATGGTGGGAAGGAATCTCTGCCTTTCTGTTTCTCCAGGCTCAGTGAAGACGAAACGTCTGGTCAGTTACTTAAACCCTTTCCTCTGTTCTAGTGCTCAGAAGTGTCCTGTGCAAAGTAAATCAACTGAATTACTCAACTACATGCAACAGCAGACATTCTGCATTGGAACGGTAAGCCCACAGAAGCAGAAATCATTACAAAACATTGTAGCAGTGCTGTGGGAGTTTTTTTTTTCTTCTCCAGTACTTTGCAATGTGTTTTTTTTTCCCCTTACATTATGTTATTCCTTGCAGATTTAGATTTAGTGCTGCATTTGTGACTGCTGGTACCCCCTTGTCGCTCTGCTGAATAAAACCTGACCCAGCTGCCCCCATGCTGCTGTTACTATAATGGCCACATCGTTGCTGTGAGCAAAATCAGAATAGCTGTAGTTAATAGAAAGAAAGTGTTCAAACTGATCTGAAATAACATCGGCTAATACCAAAAGAAAAGAGCTGACTGTGCTCTGTTTGTGTATGTATGCATATGAGCATTCCCTGTTTATTAAATGCTGCTATTGTAGAAGATGAATGAGAGTTGAGTTACCCAGGGGAAATAATACTGAGATAAAACTTGTTGATTTCAGTCATGAGTTCCTGCTTGTGTTGAAGTAAGGTCTTGTGTGATGTAGTTGTAGACTTCAGAGTTATCTACAACTGTTGTCCATGAAACCTTGATGCTGGTGACAGCTTTGAGATGGAGCATCTGTGAGGCTCCTGGAGAGTGTGAACCTGTACGCCCTTGCTTTGTCACTATGTCACTTTCCAATGCTGTACATTTTGCTGTGTTAAACTGACTTTAATTATTTTTCCTTGGGCTGTACTTTATATCCCGCAGCTTCTTACAAAGTTTTTTCTCCTTCTAATCTTCTAATCTATTTTTATTTATTTTTTTTTAAAATATGTGTGAATTGGCAGAATGTGCATTTTGGAGGTTGTTTCCTTTGCAGAGATCTTCCTGTAACTGTGGGATCTGACTGTCACCTTTTCTTCTTTTCTTCCCTTTGTGGAGGGCTTGTGCAGTGCCATAGACCTCAGCAGGAGCAAAACGTGCATCATATGGTGCAGACAGCAAGCCCTGTGGAGTTCTAGATTGTTTCAGTGGGTCTCAGCTTCTATCTTGAATAAAATCCCCATTGTCCAGGCTCTGCCACAGTTCACATAAGAGCCAGACTGCAACAGTCTCAGCAGAAAGATCATCCTGAATCCCATATTTCTTCCAGCTCCTTCTGTGCTCTTAGAACAAAAAGAAATTGATTCTCCAGCGTAGTCTCCAAAGAGAGAAGCTTGTCTGAACTGATGTCTCCCAAGATAAAACAAAGTCCATTGATTAACAGGATTAACCTGCTAACAAAAGTAAAGCATATCTAGATCTGATGGCTGTGGGCTGGCTTGAAGACCAAACATTTCTCACTTATCTCATGCTCAAGCTTCTGAGGCAGGAGTGAAAAGCAAAGCTAGTGTGTAGGCAGAGAGCTGTGTCCTAGGCTTTGCTAGTGGGATAGGGATGATGTGCTTAGATAAGGAACTCACAGGGATTGATGGGAGGCAGTATGACTGCAAAAGACTTTACTGTTCTTTGGTGTTTGCAATGTTAGAGAACAGAAAAGGTTATTTTTCTGATGGCTGTGAATTATTAAGCTTAATGTATTTAAACTGTATTCTCTTGCAGAAGTGTCCTGCTCCTGACAACTTCCTTGAAAGGGTAATTTAGCTGTCCTTCTAAGACAGGAAAAAATGCTGAACAAACTTCAGTTGGACTGAGATTTTGCCTAGTTCCCTGTTTCCTGCATAGAACTTGGCACTTCTGTGTGGTAGAAAGAAGCTACATTTCATCCTGTATGGGGTGGACAAGTGCATTTGTTACCCATGCTAATTTACTCGTGTCTTTGGTTTACATCCAATTTGTGTGGATCAATTTTATTATTAAATTAAGCAGAGTATGTTTGTCTTACATGAGATGTTGACTATGCACTGTTGTCAGGTTTTTCTTTTATAAATCTTTTATTTTTTTCCCCATTGTATTTAAATGCTCTCTTCTTTGTGTGCTATGATGACATCATACCATCAACAGTCCCCAGCCTGGGAACTGTCTGGATTTTGCAGCCAGGTGTTTTGTTCCCACCTTTTCTACTTACATCATCCTGTTGGGTTTCCTGTCAGCTCCGCCATACTCACTATGCTGTTTACTTCTATCCATTATCTTTGCTGTTTTCCTACAAATGGCTTGGTGGTTTTTTGTTTTTACTAGTTTGACTAATTAATTAATTTTTTTTTAAAAAATCTAATTTTTTAAGAGTTCTGAAATCTTTAGGTTACCTTATCTTGAGCATGTAAGAGAAATTCAGGTATGCTGTCTTTAATTTTTGTTAAATTGCTGCTGCGTTCAGTGCAGAGATTTCTGCAAAAGGCTGAAGGATAACTTCAGTAGAGTTTATCTCTGGTCTACCCCTCCTCTTTCTCTGAAGGGAAGGGACAGTCACTAAAAAGAGCTTGGAATACAGCTCATCTTTTATATTTAACTGCATGTATAAGCTCTTAAAACTTCATAATGTGAATGTTATTAGCACCTCACCTGAGTATGTGGCTTCCTCACCACTGCATTTCTTCTGATATGAAAACCTGATGGAATTGCTCCAGCATTTTCTGAGTATTTCTTTTTTATTATGGACTGCTCACCCTTCACCTCAGCCAATAACCACCTAAAATATACCTTGGGGAAGCGTAGTTCTGCAGAGTTTAATAGATAGTAAAACTTTCAATTGTCTTAATTTAAGCAGATATCCTTTGGGCATGATAGGACTTTAAGAAAGAAAATATTGCTTTCAAGCCATATGCTAAATTACATTTTTGAGCCCCAGTGGGCTCACATCACCACAAAATGTTATTGAATTTTATTTAGTTAAAGATTTGAATGATAAATGTGAAATTAATACTTGATAAGGTAAAATATCTTGGAAGAAATCAACATAGGAACAAAAGCATCAGAGAAAGAATTGCTGAATTTCTTGGCAAAACACAATAATCATTTCTGACTGCATTTGTTTTTGCATGAGGAAGGGGGAACAGGACAAGCAGAAACAAATAGTTCTTCCCCAGCTGCATACAAGCTTATCTACAGATTAGATCACTTTTTCCAGTTGGAAAAAAGTAAAGTAAATCACAGTTACAGAACATACCCTTTTTTTTTTCTTTAAAAATGCAACAGTGTTTCTCTACAACTTAATTATTAGATTTCTCCAGGTTATGATAGTTTCTGAATATTTATCCTTAGAATCTCAAGTTTTTCATTTTTAGTTCTATAATTTACATCTTCTCCTAGCTAACACTACAGAAGATTGAAGAGCTCAATGTTTTGCATGTCTTAGTAAAATCTGGAAGTTTGAAAGGTCTTATTTCTACTTGCAGCCTATTACTTGTGTAATAACTTGCAAGCATTGTGCAAGAGGAAACTTAGTGAGCCAGAACTCTTTAGTAGCTGTTGGCTGTTTCCTCTGTGTAGACATGCTCAGGATGTGATTTACGTAATTAAAGTACTGTGTTTAGATGGCAAGCAAGGTAAAGAATGGAGATTTTAAAGTGTGTTTTCAACTCTGAAAAACACTTCACAATGTTACTGTGAAAATTCATTTTTCATTTTGTGCAAATGTCCAATTGGTTTTATAGTTCAGTATCTCAAATGAAGAGTACTGCTGTCTGAAATGTAGCTTCTTATGTGTAGCTGGTGCTGATTATTTGATCCAATTAAGAAACCTTTCCTTTGCCACTGGAATGCGCAGTGACTTATGAAGTTACCCACAGATCTACCTTTTATAATTGTTATGAGTCTATTAGGTCACTTGTTTTCAGTAAACTATTAACAGATAATACCACATATCTCATGGATCTACTGTATCTGCTCTGTGGTCACACAAATCCTACAAAGGCACTGACACAACTTTTACAAAAAAGAAGTTTGGGGTTTTTATGTTTTTAGAGAAGGTTTCTCTTAAGAGAATGAATATATGCGAGTCTTACAGTTCTAATACAACCTGTAAGTCCTTCAGTCTTCCTATTAGTGAAAGATCAGTTAAAGTGCTTGAGAGCTCACTTTTTCCTTCTAGACTTCCATCACTGGAAGTTTTGTTCACGTTACTTTGTGGTTGATTTGTACATAGACATTCTTACAATGTAGCAGAGACTGTATACAAAGACTTGTCTCCGGAAATATGGGACGGGAATGAGAGTATTGTTCTTAAGCCCAGCCCACTGACTTGAAGTTAGAGCTGTGACTACCAAGGCAGTTGTTTAGGCAGTGGCTGAGCTAAAAGAGGAGAGAGCAGTTCTTTCTGTTGTCTTATGTCAGAACAGGGAGCATCTTTCAACTGGATGGAATGTATTATAGTAGAATTTCATAGCAAATTCAGCTGTGCAGAACAGTTACTCAGGTAGAATAGAGTGGCAGTAATATATGGGAATTCAGACTAAGACTGGAAAAATATCTTATGCTTAACTCTCCTGCTGAATTTACTTATGTGAGGCAGAGAAATGGAGTAACCTCATTGTTCAATGCAAAAGACAGATTGTTTCAAATGAAATGACATAAATGATCTAAAAATAATTATCAGATGGAAGTATCCATACAGATTCTTTCTCTGGGTGTTCACAATTATCCAACCCTGCACAAAACAAGAGTGTGTCATTATGTATTATTTTAGCAAGCTGTGTTTATAGAACAGTTTAGCACAATGGTAATTGTCTATTTTAGGATCAACTCATTTCCATATACGGTTTCACTATTTAAGATTAAATGCAACGTATAGAAGGCAACTTGCTGCCTCTGAAATGTCATTAATGATGTCCTGTAGATAATGAAATAGCGTTTTAGGTACTATTTGTTCTCAGTACCTGTAATAACTATTTCTGCCTGGTCTTCCAGGTTTTTATTGAAAGGCTGAAGGTAGCAGTGAATGTCATCTGAACAGGGCTAGAAGTAATTTAACAGTGCAGTTAGAGAAGCAATCTTTTTTTGTCTGATTTAACTACTCTTCAGCTAAAGATGTTCTTATTTATTTCTTTGCTTGTGAGGGGGAGAAAAAAAGCCAACTTGTTTTTTCATCAAATATAACAGGGAGCAGCTTTTTGGTCTCTTTTGGACAGGAACTTGAAAACAGCACCACTTGGACGTGGGAGATGCAATAGGATTTTAGTGATGAGTGTTTGTGATGTTCTCTGCAGTTGGACTTCTTCCTGTTGGTCTTTAAAGGGGCCTGGAGCACATCCTGTGTGAGGGCAGGCAGGGAGACCTGGGGAAGCCCGGGGAAGAGAAGGCTGAGGGGGCTCTTATCAATGTTGGCAAATAACTAATGAGTGGGAATCAAGTGAATGGGGCCAGGCTCTTTTCAGTGATGCTTAGGAACACAACAAGGAGCAATGGACACAAACTGGAATATAGGAAGTTCCATCCATGCATGAGGAAGAACATCTTTACTTTGTGGGTGACAGAACAGTGGAACAGACTGCCCAGAGATGTGGAGTTCACTCCTCTAGATACTGAGAACCCTTCTAGACACTTTATCGTGTGACCATCTGTAGGAAACCTGCTTTAGCAGTCAGGTTGAATTAGATCATCTGTGGAGGTTCCTTCCAAGCCCTGTAGTTCTGTCCTCCTGGCAGGGTCTGTAACCTGCAGAGGGCTTGCACTACCGCAGGGCACTGTTGTGGCCTGACCCCAGCCCCTCTCCTCTTGTGCTGCACCAGTTGATCTGGGTGGGGATCTGATTGGTAGATAAGGAGGGGTGGTTTGGTGGTTCTGCAGTCACAGATGAAGGTTTACAGGCAAGTGAAGTTGTAGCATAAGTTGCTTTACAGCTTAAAAATAGCAGAGAGAGGAAATAATAACTGTGAATTAAGCTTCTGGTGAAAGAATAATATAGTTGGAAACTGAGAAAATTAAACTGTGAGGATCTGATGTGCAGAGTATCCAAGAATCCCTGAATCTTGTTTTTGCTGATTTTTTTGCTTTCAGAGCCTCTGCTTCCAGAACTTCACTGACAGGGTAGATAGATGCTGCAGACAACTGGAAAGCACTTGTACCCTCATTCTTCAATTTTTTGCCATTTTGGATATGATAGACCATATGTATAGGAGTCAGTGAGATAAAAATGTGCCAGCACATCCCCTGTAGGGGAGCATCACCCTGCTCTTGTACACTGAGCTTCACAAAAGATGGATTTAAACCTCCATAGCAGTGTTTTTGATGAACTTGGTCTCAAAACATTCTCAAAGCTTGGCATGGAAATATCTGGCAGCAGCGTGGTTTTGGATCCAAATCCTGGATCAGGATTTATAACTTGAATTTTCTGGAATGTTTGAAATCTCAGTCTATATCCATCATAACTTTTTTTCCCTGCTCAATCCAGATGGTGTCAAAATAGTTTTGTTTAATTGTTTATACAGAATTGCTTGGCATGTAGTGTACAAATATTGTCTTGTATGTATACTTCTGCATCTATATCAGAAAGGTGCCTAAAAGTAAACAATTGATTGTCTCTATTTTTACAGATGGCATTGAGCATTTCTGAAAGAATGATGCCCATCATTATTTGCTGAATGTGTGACAGAGCTGGAGGGAGGAAGAATAACTGAGATCTGATTCTCTTAACCCTAGGCCTGTTCCTTGGTAAGTCCAAATCTGCTCCATTTCATATGGTTCATTTTGCTTGCGGCAGTGTGGTGTTCTTATTTTAACTACTTTCTCATTGTGGATGTTAAGAGGGTGTACATATGTGCAGGAGATTAGGAGTTGAATATAAAAACTTTTGCCAATTGGATTAGTAATTAAAATGGTATTAATTTTTGTAAAGGTTTGTGCACAATATCTGTGAATGGGTGAACAGTACAATGCAGTATGAACAAGGATGGTAAAATAAATGGATTAGCAACAGTTCTTCAGGAAAGGATTTTGGTGTTACAGTGGCTTGCGAATTGATTCTGACTCTAGAGTTTTAAATCAATGCAAGAAGGGCAGGAACCATGCTGGGTTGTATTTGAAAATTGCTATTGCTTAGATGATGCATAAAATAATATCCTCGCTTTCCACCGTGTTAATAAGGCCTCAGTTACATCAAGCATATGGTTTGTGCATTTCAAGAAAAATATGAAGAGTGCTGAAAAACAAGCAACAAAAATTCAGAAATATAGGTGATAAGACATGTTAAAATTTAATGGCTTGGGACTGTGTAGCAGAAGGGTGTAATTTGTTCTCTGTGTGTTTGATTGACAGAACATGCACAAATATCAGCAAGATATAGGCAGGTAAATATTAACAACTGTTCAGCAGTAATACATCCAGGTAGCTTTTTGTATTTTCCTTCTCAGTGGTTTTAAAGTCAAAGCAGGTAAGTACTAGTTAGGAAGGAATTGGAATGTCATATATTTATCTTGAAATGGGAAGAAAGATGTGACTTATGAGGACCTGTTTCAGACATATTTTCTATGAGCATTGAATTCAGTTCGAGCACTGCTGAAACTTAGCATCTAAGTCAGTAACAATTGAAAAGATCCTTCATGTTCTGTTATTTTCACCTCCTTTGGCACTGTATGTGTGAAACCACCATTTCTTCTAGTTGTATGGATGGTAGAGAAATAGCCTTTATGGCCTCTAAAACTTCAGTGACTTGAAAATGAAGCAGTACTATATCTTAACAGTAAAGAGACTAGGAAACTTGCTTCCTCCCTCCCCCCCCCCCCCCCGCCCCCATAAAAACAAACTAATTTAAAAGATGGTAAACACGTGTCTAATATTTCTGCCTTTGTTAAACAAAGCTTTGAGGGTAACAATATTTATACCAAAACAAAAATTACATTTCACATCCAACTTTGTGCTCTTGAGAGCGTGCCTAATATAGAGTTAACTTAAGCTAATTGAAAATAGTCAAGTATTTGCATAATTGTATTCTGGAGGTGATTGTTGTTGAAATCTCCTGGAACACATGAAGACAATGCTTTGTGAACCTGCTATTCCCAATTTTACCAATTTCATCTACAGTAAATCTCATTAATACTCTACCAGTAAGTACTGGAGATATTGTTTGATGTACTTTAATTATGCTTGTGACAATGTTTTTTCGTACGGGGAGATAAATCACTCAAACAATTGCAATCCTTTCAGAATTCACTTCAACTGTCATTATGATGGAATGCAATTTTGGGAATAATATGGATGTAAGTTTCAGTAGCTGGAAGCTATTTTATTTTAATGAGGTGTGTGCTAATGTGTACTGTAGTTTCTACCACTAGTAAAATAAGGTAATGCAGAGATAATGAATATGATTGGTGTAATTCATCTGAAGTTACAGCTGAGTTTAGGTAGTTGCTCTATTTTGTTTATGCAAATGACTCAAATGGATGGTTTTTGACAAATTGTGCCTTATAAAAGTTGTTATATAGTTTTCATTTTTTACATATTACTTCTGGTCTTATTTTATATAGGAAGGAGCTTGATGTTATGCTTTCTCTTTCTCAAAATACTGTTTTCTATTGATAAATTCTAAGGTTTTGCTCGGGCAAAGCCAATCTACCTGGAGTCTGAAAAAGCAAGCACTGCTAACTCTACCAATAGATGTAATTTTAAGAAATGCTTTATCCATTTGTTGGTTTTTTTTTTTCCTATTATGCCCTACTATGGACTTCTAGAACCTACATTCTCTAGTGCAGTCTTTTTGTCTGTCCCCTGTCCGGAGGATTTATGTGATCATGTGAACATGAAGAAATATGCTTCTGTCTAAATATGTTTCACTGGTGTTTGTGGTTAAGTCATGCAGATCGTGTAAAGTATAAAATTCTAAGCTCTACTTGTTTGGGATGAGCTAAACTACAGCATGGGTCTAATACCTTGAGTTCCTATGTGGTGTTGTCATATCTCTGGAAGGTGGTGGTGTTGGAGAAGAGAAGTCATCACTGCTGTTGTAGGGGGCAGCAACCTAGGTAAAAAGGTCAGGGGTTCAAACTAAGGATGTGGAGTGGAAGGCAACAACAAAATTAGTAGTGCAGAGACTAGTGCAGTCTTGAGACTCAAGAGTGGGATGAAGAGGAAAACAACAAAAGATGGGAATTCTGGTTTAAATAAAAGTATCCTTAGCAAATATACATAAGAAGAGTAGTGTTCTGTGCAGAAAACTTTGTTCTGCAATTTAATGGGTGTTTTGTTCTGACAGACTGTTTTCCACACTGCTTCAGATTTATAGATGATGCAAGAAAATAAGGAGGACAAACACTGAGGAAAAAGTGGTAGATACAGTGGGGAATAGCAAGGCAAGAAGCTCTTAAAGTCAGGGTAGCCCATGCTAAGATTACCATTATAATATAATTGTAAATATCCCAAATATGTCAAATAAAAGCTGTGGAAAAATAGAAGCCATTAAAAATAGTCCTTATCTGGGTTTTCCTAAGTAGGACAGGCAAAGAAATAATGGATAAATCTAGGCCAATATGAACTTCTGATTACTTTTCCTCTTTGTCCTGGGTTTGTGTTTCCAATATGTTTTATAGGAAAATAGTACCTGTTAGAAAATATTCTCATTTAAGTGCCCTGACCTCCTGACATAACTGTAAAAACGATGAGAAAGAGAAGGTACACAAGGCTACATATAGCCAGATTTCACATCACAATCAGAAAGAATCTTTCTGTATTTTTAAGGCTTTATTCTTTTCCTGGCTGCACAGTGCTATCATCACTGACAAGTTACCAGTGTCTGCCTCTCTTTTGAGTGTTTAGACTTGTAACTTCATCTGTTAATGTTAGTTCACAGTTTGTATTTTATTTTGAGGTTTTTTAATTGGCATTGCATATCAATATTATAACAACCTAGGCTCAGATTATTAGGTAGATAAATCTATTGAAAATTGGATTTATTTCTCGTGCATCTGAATTTTATCATCAATCAGATATAACTACGTTGTGACTGTGGGACTTACAGAATATTCATACTTCTAGAAGTAAATGTAGTCCAGTGATTTTGTTTGCTGGGAGGTATGGCTTATGAGAGAAAAGCCATCTTGTGTTCAGGGAGAGACTTCTGGGCTGTAGAGGAGCTGGAGAGTTTTTCACTTTTATGTCTTGGTTTCATAGGGACTACAAATGACATGCAGAATATGTTTCAAGCATACAGCCAAATAGTGGATTTGTTCTCATTTCCTCTTCTGAAATCTGCCCAGAACCCCTGGAAAGGGATAAATACATGAAGAATGATGTCTATATCATATAACGTAATATAGGTTATATACTTTAATAGCTTGTTAATAGAGACCACAGAACCATTTACATCTGGAATAATTTTTAATATTAGCACTACGTTTATGGCAGAGACTTCGATTTCCAGTCCTACATGATCACCATTCTTAATTTCTCATCTGTGTAGCTGAGCTGGAGTGTGATCCTTGAGGAACATTTCCCTCTATTTCTTGGTTTGGGGCCCTGGTGAATGGCTATTTATGATTCACTCAATTTCTTCTGAAGTTGTTTGAGAGAAGGCAGAGAAAAAAGCCAACATAACTGTTATTACCCTGTTCTGTTCACAGCAGTTCTTGGCTGCTGGTTCCACTGCCCAGAAGTTGTTGCTCTGCTTTGGCAGGCACCTGTCTTTGCCTTGATACTGCCTATCTCTTATGGATAGAGTGCCTTTATTTCTGTCTGATAGGAAAACTTCATTGCTAATAATGGGAACTCATCTTCCAGAGCTGATAGCATTAGCTCTCTCATCCCAACATGTTCACTAATTAAACTGCGCTGTGTCAAATCTGTAGTGGATATTAAGTGGATTCTGTAACTCTTATTATCGGTGTTTCTATGACAGCTCGGGCAACTTCAAGAACACCTGCTTTTCATCTCCGAGGTATTTCGTATCTTTGCCAAAAAACTGAGATCATTAACCACATTTTCTTACTGAAATTATAACTCATTCCCCAACATTATTTAGTATCTTTTCTGTGTACGGAACAAGTACAGTTAGAGTTGATAAACAATTTCATAGTTTACACTAAAACCCAATTTAATCCGCATTTTTTTGAAAGAAAGCTTGCCCAAGAGCATCCTAACAGATGAAGATGGTATTGTCTTATTAAAGCAGAGTTATTTGAATGGTATTTTCTGATGTGAGCCTTTGAATCTCTGCATTTCATAAAAATTCCCATGAGCCAACATAACGAATTGAACAAATGGAACTTGGGCGATTTGAACTGCTCACAGCTATATTTAGCAGAGCTTAACAGCCTGCGGTGCCATCTTGAAAGGTCAAACTATTTTACTATATGTATAGGTATAAAACTGGCTGGAATTTTTAATCATTGAGACATTTTATAGAACTAAAGATATGCTAAGATGGAGATGACCTAAATATAGCAATTTTCTGCGTCTAATATGCACAGCAGGAACTTAGCATGACTGTAGCTTGCTCACAAACTCACCCACTGTTTATTGTCTTACTTTTACCTGAACATAGCAGCTATGTCCAGTAGGACATAACTATTGTAGGTTTTTTAATATAAATTGTGCACATAGTCTTTTTAATTTCTCTGTACCGAGCACCTGCATCATCTTTAATCAGGTCTGGTAGTAAGGAAAGGGGATCTATTTTATTTTTTTTATAATTAAAACAGGCAAAACTGAACTTGAGTACTGGAAGTTTTAACAGTCTAACAAAGTCAAGAGCTTAAGAATAAGGGACTGAAATCCTGTGTTCTTTGGTTTTTCATCTTTTTTTTTTTTCATCACTTCTGATCCTTGCCTTGCAATAGGTAGATCTTAAACCATAGATACACAATCAGGACTTGGAGAAAAATCTGCAGTAAAAGCTACTCTCACAACATCCTGTGTTTATATCTGGGTTATTTATTTCACTTTTCTGAGAAGTTTGTAGCACACACAGTGCAGATCCAAGTACTGGTGAATAGGTAATGTAGTGTGGTCAGAGCTTAGAGACAGCAAAGTTTTTGCTTCAGAACTTAAGTATCACCTGTCTGCTGCCTTGGGTTTGTTTTTGTTTGGATCTGATTAAAAGGAGCCCGTTGCTCTTGTTCTCCAGTTAACCCATTGATTATGTAACAGTACTTCCAGAAATAATTTCTGACCAATCCATGTTGTGCACCTTCTCTTTTCATTTTATTCAAGAAACATTTTTTCTTGGCTGCATAAAAATCAGAATTATAATTCTGTCAATCTGTACTGTGGCTCTTGAGAGCTTCCTTGGGGAGTAGTGGAAAAAATGAAGTTCAGGACTGAAGCACTGCAGTTGGGATTGGAAGAATGCATGTAGGCTAGTGTTCGCTTTTGTAATAACCTCAGTGGGATAAGGATAGAAAAAGTAGCCAGAATCATCAATGTAGGTTGCAGGGATTATTGCCAAGAATAGAAGCAGGAATGTTACTGGGTTCCTTGTGTACTATATGTATTGCTTCATCCTTACCAAGGATTCCATTGTCCTCTTTCAGCTGATTTACAAACTGTTTTCAGAATATATTGATGTGGAGATTCAGTTTGTGCCAGTACAGTAAATATTTATTTGAAGTGTGTCTACTCAGCAAAAGACTTAAGACATCACTAAAATAGCTAAGTGTGATATTAAGGTTTTTCTCCAGATCATAAGAAGTGAGAATATTGAACCGGCATCCCAGCAGAATGCTATAGCTCTCAGGCTCAGGATCAAAGTATTGCCTCCCTCTGTCTCTGAACATAAATGTCACTGCAGATCTGAGGAAACTATCAGATAAATTAATTTTGCCAAAGGACTATCCAACTACCTTCATTTTCAATAAAAAAGTATGGATTGCAGTGGTTTGCAAGGAGATGTTCTCATTCATCTGACAAAAGCGTACTTTCTGTTGAATGAGAGCACTAACCAGTTGCAATAATGAACAAAAGTGGAGGAGGGGAGATTCAAGCTGGACATTAGGAAGTATTACTTCTCAGAAGGGGTGGTCAGGCACTGGAATGGACTGCCCAGGGAGATGATGGAGTCACCGACTCTGGGGGTGTTCAAGGAATGATTGGATGCTGTATTGAGGGACATGGTTTAGTGGGAGCTATTGGTAATAGGTGAATGGTTGGACTGGATGATCTTTTAGGTCTTTTACAACCTTGGTGATTATATAATTCTATGATTCTGAAACTACTTGACAAATGCAGCTGTTTTCCCTGCTGGCCTGCGGCAGCAGCAAATAACAATTGCTACACATATATTTTATTCAGTCTTCACAGAAATTAGCAAAAAGGACTATGAAATAAACAGTGTATAAGTAGTGTGAAGTTAGGAAGCTTGCTCCAAAAGCAGACTTTGCTGGATGCAGTGAAAGAAAAGATGCTATTCATGATCAGTTATGATAAAGTGCTTGTTCTGCTGTTTTAGCATCCTCAGGTTTATTGCTTTAGTAGGATCAGGTTGAGCACTACAAGTTAGGGATGATACTTTAGTGTAGGACTGGATCTTTTCTGGAACTGGCCTAGGAAAAAAAAGGCTGGCTGTGGAGCTGGTAGGGATTTCTCATTTTCAACATTTATTCAGAACACATTTTTAATCCAGTGCAGTTATCAGCTTCAGTTCCTCCTATGAAAGTACAAAATGATTGATGTTGCAAGAAAGCATGTGGACTTCTTTTCCAGAAGATGTGTTGCTACACATGCTGGCATGTGTTCTGACACTGAGTGATGAGTTGAAAGCACAGTTGGGCATAAAAAGCAAGGCAGAGTATGGAAGAAACCTTTGCATTTGCAAACTGTAGAGTTTGAGTTAGAACAGTAAGGAGGGCTGACTTTTCTGACTGTAAAGTCACAATCAGAGAAAGTGGAACTGTACTTCTCAAACTTTATTCTAAAACCGCAGGTTTTGTTTATTTCCTTTAGCTGACAAGTTTCCAGGGATCTAATTTAGGCTTGAATCCAAGGTAGACCGTTAAAAATGAATAGCAAATAGAAAGTACATTTTAAATCTAATGGTCTGTGGAACGCTGTATCTTCCTCACTGTCTCTCTAATATCAAGCTCTGCATCAGTGAAAACTGGCACCATTTGGAAGTCAGTTCTGCTCCCACTGGAGCTAAAGACAAATGTCTTCCTTAATGGAAATGAAACTTGATCTTTTCATGAGTATTTCATTTTCATGTTAAGATTGCAGCTTTTTTCTGTTCATTCTTCATTAGCTATCAGTTTCACCCTGGACCCAGAAACTGCTTGAGCTAAAGGAACCGTGTATTTGAGCTGTTTTAGGAAAAACTTTGTGATTTGTCAAAATGCCTTTGAACTGCGTTTCTGGCATGTTCCTCAGTAAATATTTGAAATGAGCTCTTTCTGTGCCAAAGAACTGAAGGATTTCATTTCACTGTGAAATAAGTGAAGTGTATTTTAAATAATTTAGGATAAAGTAATACAGATGTTTATTTAGCTTTATTTTGATGTTTTAAAAGTAAACAACAGGAGTGGGGTAGTAAAATCCTTTAATCCAATCTGTATCTGAGGATGTATCAGCCAGACCACGTACCTTACAAAATGGATCATCTCAAATATTGACAGGAATTGAGTTCTTCATGCTTCTCAGCGTAGCTTAGTATGACAGCGGTGTTTGTTTCTTTGTTCTCTGGCTCTTCTGTGCAATTTCAACTAGCTTGAAATTTTCTATAGCATGTTACATGGCAGAGTACACATATAAAAAAGGATTTTTGAGGGGACCGCCCATGCATTTTAACAATAAGCCGGATCTATTTGAAGTACTTACAATGTTATCTGTGATTTAAATAACAAAGAAGCACACAGCATCTTTTTTTTTTTCCTCTTATACTAAACAGACACCTTCATGTGCTTCTTTTGCAAGAAGTAAAGCTATCTTTTTTCCTGTCGACACTTACGTGTACAGAACTGATCAGATCAAGAAACGGGGAATGCATGTTACAGAACCAGTCAGAGCTTCAGGAACTGTGTCCAACTAAACTGTGGTGCAGGAATTACCTCAGTCACATGAGAGAGGTCCTACAGAAACAATATAACATTACAACTTGCAGCATCACTAGGACACTTTAAAATACAAAGCTTTATACTATAAAATATTATGCATGTAGTCAGAAAAGTCTCTGGAAGGGTTGAATTCTAGAAATCACTGAGTATTTGAAATGCTGGAAGAAGATCCAAGACTCTCCTGGAATTCTCTGGATTAATTACCTCCTCTTATGTTCCCTATGCTTTCTGTTAAACCCAATAACCACTACTAATTTCTCCCTGCCACAAGTCGGGTTCTTGCTACAGTGTAATGCTGGGGGCATTAAGTTCTGTATTACACTGGGATAGAGCTCTGGCTCTCTGTTCCATGTATTTATCCTTCCCAGCTAGTCATCCTCTCCAGCTTATCTAGATCCTGAATACATCTTGTTACTGAGAAGAAGCAATAGAATTGAAAGCAATCAATTAAGTAGCATCCAAAACCATATTTCTGATTTTTAAGTAATGCTTACAGTTGTGCATGTCTTTCCTGCTTCCTGGCAGAGTTTGTGCCAGTAATTAATGTTTCACAGCAGAAAGCAACGGAACCACTTTTCCTCTTAAAACTGTGAAGTATTACCACTTATTCTGAATGCAGTAAGATCTCTCTGGTCCATTGTTTCTTTATTGCTCATTCTGCATAGGCAACTTTAGGCTGAAGTCTGGTTATAAGGGAGAAAGGGCACAGCAGAGTGCAAATGTACATTTTAGGTATAAACACTTTCTCTTGCAAAGCAGGTAAGTATTTCCTCACAGTTTCAGGAATGGTTATGGTTATGTAAAAATGAAATGCAAATTTATTTCCTGGGTAGAACATGAGAAAATAAAAAGGCTCATAAGAAAATAAGTGATAATTGATTTTGAAAGCAATCTACAGATATGCCTACCAGTTGTTTTTGTATAAGCACAGAACAAATGATTCAAACTCGGGTAGTTCAGGCAGTTGGAATAACTCCTGAATTTTTAAGTGCATATATAATTTTCAATAAATTCCTGAAGCCTTTGAATTTTTCCCATTGCTGGTAAGAAAACGTCTTAAGTTAGAGCTTCTTAAAAAATGGTGTGCTGCCAGAACTAAACACAGGAAAATAACTGGTCTCAGAACTGAGGGATCTTTTTTAAACAAGTCTAAAAACTGAACAGACTGTGCTCATTCACTTCTTGAATATCCAGCCTTGTGACCTAAGCAGGCTCTGCTAGCCATATGCTGATAGATATTATGCAAGTGCTGTGTGTGCTCTCATTTGATGATTCGAATGTCTTCAGCTGTGTTTAAGATTTATCTGAAGCTCAAAATAGAGAGTGAATTTGTCTTCTGTTGGCAGAATTGCCACACTTGCTATTGCAACAACATTAATCCTGAGCAGAGACTCCCCATCTGAGAGTGCTTATGAAATTATCTTTCAAAGGCATTCCTTTAGATGCAATAGAGGTTGGAGACTGAGACCTACTGAGTCTTTAGTATGCAAAACCTTGAGACGAGAGCAGGTGGAATGGTGTGCAAGAAAGTTTAAATATTAAAATAGAAAGACATATACCTTTTATAAGAGTTAAGGTTTCTAGACAGAATTGAAAGAAGAGTAGCTATCAAAATGAAAATGAAGTCTGGTTGTTTCATTCACTGTATAGGCTTTCCACATATTAAATGTTCAGAATTCTGCATTTCAAAGTCAGAACATGAATCATGCTGATCTACCGTACTACAGCTTTTCTAAATGCCAGAGCTGTTATACACAGTCAGTGGCAATGAGAGGAGGTGCTCAGTCCTGAAGGGTGTAAGGGAATACCTCATTCTTGTATCCTCACTCAAGGCCAAATGAGCTGCTCTAGGGCAGGAAAGCATAACTAATCTTGAGTTCTCAGCTGTATAATGAGTCTGTAAATCTTATCTGGGTTTAACAGGTTAAAATTAGTTTTCATATCTCTTTATACTTATGCAACTCCTCTTGTATGTAGTATAGAAATATTTGCAGTAGCCATCTGAGGGCATTCAGTAAGAAATGTAGAATTTATTAAGCATGCAAAGTATTCTTTTTGTTTGTTTTTCAGTTCCTATATTTCTAGCTCCTGAAATTAGCTTTTTACCTTTAGGCTGTAAGATTTCTTTGCCATCTTAATCCTGGAACCAGTCAAAATCTATACCTTAACTGAGTAAGAAAGCCCATTGTGAGACTGAGGAGGAGCTTGAGTTACCATAGTTAGCGGGGTGTCTGGAAACCCCATGAAGGATGCTGGGAAGCTCCTCAGTGCTGGCACCTACAGTACTGGTGGAGCTGCCCGGACCAGATGCAGGGGGCTCCTGATGCAAGGCAGCAAGGTTGAGGGTGGCTGTGGGACTGTCCTCCTGCAGATGGGGTTGAGAAGCTGCTCTCTTCACTGGCACTGCAATGGGCAGAAGGTCTTACAAACTGAAAAAGAGTGTGGCCATGTGGTTTCAGCTAAATTTCATTAAACTACTTTTCTTGCAAGTCATACTGATGTAACTGACAAAGTTTCCCATTTAGAAGCAAGCTTATATTGAAAAAGCTTTGAAATTTACAAAGCTAGTAATAACAAATAATTAATGTTCTCCTCTTTATTTGCAAGCTGTAAGACATTTCCTTTAAAGCTGTTGTGGCAGCTTTTTCATGCATGTAATTACAAGGAATATTCATGCAGCAACTCATCTCAGTACTGTTTGGCTGTGCATTAAAACTCTCACAATGTAATGTGTTTGAGTTTGAGAATATTAGGACTTACTCTAAATGCAGTTCTCAGTTCTGCTTTTTTACATTAGCAGGTTTTGGTTCTTTTCAGTTACTTTGCTTTTGTAATTACAGCTGACAAGAAAGACAGAGAAAAGCTCAAATTGGCAAAAGAAAGTGATTTTTTTTTAATCTTTGTACATCTGGGGCAAGTAAAAAAAAAAAACAACAAAAAAACCAAAAAAAACCAAAAAACAGAAACCAAACCAGGTGTAGCTTACTTGGAAGCCAAAATAATGAAGTGTTAGGAAACGTCGTTCCTCCAAACATGCTAGCGTAACCCTGAGGAGATTCAGCTACAAGCTGGTTTTAGCATACACATCATCCAACCTTCCACAATGTAATGTTGGTAGAGAAATGAGAGGCTTTAAGTTGACTGTTGAAAAAATAAATTGCAGTAGGCAGCTAATGGCAGCAATGCGCTCCTGACAGTCATTAAATACCTCTCTGCAGCAAAACAGTGTATGTCTGAAATGCTTTGCTCCTCGTGCCTTCCATTGGTGTATTGACTCCTACATGTTTGTTTAAAAATAGCATTTATTGCTGTAGCTTCACAGGAATTGTGACTAGCAGTATTCGTCAGTAACCTCTGAAAAAGAAGAGTAGAAGTATGCAAGGCTGACACTTCCTTCCAGTGTTCTGAAAACCTGGAAATAGACATCGGCAACTAAAGTCCTTATGTGTTAATAGAAAAATCAATTAAGAAAGATATCAGAATACAGTTACAAGCTGTAAAATAATAATATTAATAATGAAATGTCAAAATGAACCCCCCCCCAGCTAAACAAATATTCAGAAAGTATGTACTAATCTGAAATGAGTAAAAATCATTTTCTGGTCTCTGCTTTACTGTAGCGATGTTGCTGAACAGCACCAATTAATCATGAATTGTAACCTGCCAGTGTTATCGCTGCCACTGAAGCTGGAAGGCTTTCTAGAAACTAGAAATCTTTTGAGTCAGGTATGGAATGACAGTAAACGTGAGGTTACAACTGCTGCCTCTCCCTCATAACAAGTAACTTCATATGTGTGAGAACTAGGAAGCTGTTTTCCTTTGTGTTTGCTTTCTGTCTGTTTAGGTGTTTTTTCCCGCTTCTCTTTGTGGCCTTAAGTTTCATTTCTTGGAAATACTCGAGAGTTTAAGAAAGCATCTGCATACTCTGAAGCCTTTCTCTCCATGGGGTCTGTAATGAGATTACGTCAAGATCTCTCTTTTCTTCCCATCTGTTTGGTGTCACAAAACTTGCAGTAACACAACGTCTTTGAGGCTGCATCGCTCTGCCAAATTTGGTTAAAATGGAGTAATGTGTTCCAAAGCTATTAGAGGAGACAGAACAGAATAGAGTTGTTATCCTCATTTCCTCAGATTTAAGGAAATAATAAATAAATCAGTGTTCCATATTTCTTTGGCAGAAAAACAATGTCTCTACAAAGCTTTATTGGTAGGGTTGTGGTATCTGAATTACTTTATTGCTTTTTCTTATGTGAGCAGCACAGCAAGTTCATCTTCAATGTGTAGTCAGAATATGTTCTTTCTTACTGGGAGGTAAAACATTAAATGTGACAATGCAGTCCGAAAGGGGAAACACTCAGAATTGATGCAAAATGCCAAGTCTTTCTATTAATTGTTTATGAATTTCTTTTAGCAATCACAGATATTGCTTTCAAACTGACATTTGTGAAAATCTTGACCATTGAGAAATTTTCACACCAAGTGAATGGGTTAGCTGCTGGTGGAAAATGAATACATGAAGACAGCTTAAGTAAAGCCATGAGCATCTCCTTGAGTACAATTTCCAGTCATCACAATACTGGTAGTTTGGTGGTGCTGTGTCTCAGTACAACTAATTTTGTGGGGATATGTTTTCCATCAGATTACTGCAGCTCTTTTAATCTCTTTATAACTCAGCCTTTGAGTTGTTTTTCAGCTATTGCTCAAGCCACAGGGAAGTGGTTCGCAAATCTAAATTGATTGATGAAGTCACATGTTAGCTTACACTACTCAAGTTGCATATTATCAGAATTTCCTTTTGACCATGAACTAGAAGTGGTACATAGCTGCTTTGCCTTTGCTAATGGAATAGCTATCTTTGCTTTGCATTGCTGGAAATGATCACTTGGCTCTGTTGCAGAAATGTTGGTGGAAATGTTTTGCCAGATAGAATTTTTCTATTTTTTCTATGGAGAAAAAGCATAACACTTGCCTTTTCACGATGCAAATGAAGATCATCAGTGTAATGACAGTTCTCTCAGTGTCTGACAAAATACATGTGTTTGACTTCTTACAATTACAATAGAAGTGTTAGTAGAGCTAATAATGATAAACAAGCATTCTCTCTAAATTTTCTGCCAAAAAATAAAAATCAACAGTCTAAGCTCAAATATTTTATAGATCTTCCTAATGGATCCTACATTTCCTAAACACAATTAATAAAAATTAAAAAAAAAAACAACAGCAAAACACACACAAAAAAGGGAATTTTCTCTGCCTTTCGTTGTCTGCCTTTGTGTGTCTTTACCTCTTTCCTTGCGTGAGTTCTGTGACATACGGCAATCGATGGTCTGATGACCAAGGTGGTTGTGGCAGTTCTTTTTGAAACTTGAGTTTTGTGGGGTTACTGTGGCTTGGTACCAACCATCAGAGATATAAAAGTTCAGTTTAAGAAAAGGCTTCATTGTAAGGTGTTTTTCCTTTGAAGAACCCACTAGAGGCATAAAGTGAGATTTAAAATTGATTTTTATGTGTTCACAGGATCTCTGGACAAGTACATTTCAATTTATCACATTTCTTGTACATAAGGGACAAATTCTTTCCATTTCCCATTTTCTGCAGAAGTGTTCAGGTGCTGCAGTGGGTAATATACCTGAGTGAGTGGAGTCAGGTTCTCTTTTGTCAGTTCTTGAAAGCAATTGGAAATCAGCTGTACTTCTTGATCCCTTTGGTGGATAACATGGGCTTGTCTGCATTGGATGCGCCCCCTCACTTCCCAATTAAAACCAAAAATCTAACCTTAAACTTTGTTTTTGGCTCTTCAGTAGAGAATGTTTGCTTTCCAACTGTAAGACTGACCAATGACCTACTTGATCTGAGATTAGTCACAAAACTGAATCTCAGCCTTACTTTATATTTTGTTGGAAAACATGTCTTTAACAACCCATGTTCTCATCAGCTTTCTTCAGTGCAATTCTGGTTAATTCATGCATTTTCATGCAGTGGAAAGTAGCTTGGGAGTGCTTCAGTACAACGGCTGATTTTGAATCTGCTGTTGGAAAGTGCGGACCAATAAGAAGGTGATCTCTGCGTGCAGCTGTAAAGAGAAGCCCTGCTGAAATCTCCTGCAGGTGTTTTCCATTTCATGCTGGTTTCTCTCTCTGACTTGTCCATTCTTTCCCTCTGAGTTTTCTAGTTGTTAAAAGGTGTGTGGGGGTGATTTATCAAGGGGAGAGGAAGGAAAAAGACTTAAAATGAAAAAGGAATTTGTAGTTTCTGTGTTTGTTTTAGAGAATTTGGGGGGGGGGGGGAAGTCCTGATGTGACCTAGCTGTCCTCAATAGCTTTTCATACATCATACTGAATTTTGATGGATGTTGATGGATTGATGAGAATGTACTGCTTCACAAAGCATGGAGTAATGTGTCCATAGTGTGTGTTAAACTGCAAAAGGCAGCTATTGATTCTACTGTGTTTGCTGCTCGGACACTTGACTTTTGCTTCATGCTTTAAATGGAAAAACAAACAAGCGGACAGGTTCTCTATTGTACATGTTTGGCATTTAGGAAATGATGTAGCTTTAGAACTGTACTAATGCCAGTGACTGCAACCTAGAGAGGAAGATGGAGTGTGTTTAGCTCACTGTCTAGCAGGAACATGAAACCTCGTCCGAGTGAAAAATGTTGATGGCTTTATCGATAAGGCTCAGTAAACAGTAAAGTTTATGCTGTCATTCATTATATGTTGGAAATTCTTGCGTTGCCTTAATTAGTTGAAAACTGCAGTGCTCCTACTTGTATTTCATTTCCTCAAGGTTTTTTCAAGTAATTTCTGTTTTTCAGATACTTGCCTTTGACGTACGTGGCAATTGAGAGAATTTTGAAATGATTCAGTATTTTCATTTTTTGAATGGTTCAATATCAGTTTTCATATCAAAGAACTGAACCAAAGTTAGTGAGGGAATATCATACAAAGATAGTCTCTCAAAGCAATTTATTATATGTTTGCAGTTCGTATTGAGACAACATGGTCAATGAAACAAAAAGTCACCGGCAAAATCCAAGGCAATGAGTTCAATTGCATTGTCAGTCTCTCGGTGTTTGCAACAGGACACTGTAAATCAATGGGTTCAAAGAGGGATTAAACAAATTAAGGATGTTTTTTCTGACCATTATACTGAGCTCTGGAAGTAGATTTGGTTTCAGTCTGAATGGTTCTGCAGCCAAGAGACTACGCAGTGTCTCTTGGACATAACCCTGAGAGAAGTAGAGCATCTGACACTCCTGACCTTCGTTTGCTGGAATATCGACTTGGTACAAGCATTTTTCATGCCATGCTCAAAAGCTCAACTTTGTTTTAAGGAAACGTAGTACCATATCCTGCCTAACTTACACCAGCATAGGTACTGAAGGAAAAAAAGACCTAATATTTTGTGCCTTCCCCCCTCCCCCCGCCAACAAATAAATAAATATGTATATTGATTTTATTTACATATTTAAACAGTAATAAAAATGAGGAACAGTAAAGCCATATATTTTAATGTATTATGAATTCCTGAATTAATAATATTAGGAAGATGAAAGAGCAGGCAAATTGGTAAAATGAAACTGTTATTCCAATGTATGGTTTGAAAGAAAAGGGCTTAGTCATGTTTGCATGAGAAAAATATAACAAACATATAAACCGAAATGTTTATTTAGCATTGTAGTTGCCATTTTAATAATCCTCTTTTCAGTATCTTTTCCTCAGTGAGGAAAACACCTCCAGGTGCTGGATTTGACTGAAAGGCTCTTGTGCTTCTTCTAGAACCATTTACCTCACATCATCTCTGGAAAGAGCTCTAGCCCATTTGGCAGAAGCTCTCTCCTCTTGTTGCAGCTGTTCAATTTTGTGTAAATAATTAAATACTCATTTGAAAAGGTATTGGCACTCAGGGACTGCCCCTGCCAGCTGAGTGCCCTAACCCCAATGCTATAGATCCGTTTTCATGTACTCTGCTTGTTCCAATGAATATTTCAGTGTTTTGTGTAAAACTGAACAGCTTGAAGAGGAGAGTTCTGTTGCAGTGTGGTTAAAAAAAATAAATGCTTCCAGTCATGTAAGAGAAGCAGAAAGTAGTTCGGCATAGAGACACTGGATACAGGGTGTATCTGAACAAGAGTCATTTCCCCATCCCTACATCATGATTGCAGAAAGGACTCTAGTTCCATGCTGCTCAGGTAACCAAATGCTGTAGTGTTCTCTCTCTTGATACAGGCAACAGAGCAGATCACAGAAACTGAATGTCTTTTTTTCCCCACTTCTTTCCTCTGTTCTTCATTTTGCATATCTGATAATGTTTTATACTTAGAATACTGTAAAAAGATTTGATGAGGCTTCATCTCAGAACTTTGACATTAGTGGAAGTAAAACTGTGCTGCAGCAGTTCTGCAGATAGAATCCTCTTGATATAAAAATAATCCGCATGTTTCAGTGTCCATAGATTCTAACTGTATTCTAGCATGAAAGCTTAGAGATTGTGATCCTGCAGGTATGTGAGACGTCCCTGTTCTTTCTGTGCTGGCGTCTTGAATGCTTGTCTTTCTCACTGTTGTCCAGTGAAATTTAAATCATGACTTTTCATATTGTCTGGGGAAATCTGAGGAAGAAAAGTGTATTTATTCCTTTTCTGAAATGCTCCTCCCAAGCCTGTTTAACTGGAGGTGAGAAAGTCTGAACATCTTGAGTGCTGAGCTTAATGTAAAACATTTTACTTGATTATGTGTTAAAATGGGCTTGCTAGCTTGTTATGTACACAAGTCTCTGTGTACCTATCTCAGAAGCAGATTGTTTTCCATTCCTTCAGAATTGGAGCTCTTTCTACCTGGACAAACCAGGTATAAAAACCTTACAATGTCCATTTCCTCTTTTGCGTGGAATAAATAAAGCACCTTTTAAAGCAATTGCTTAAAACCCAATTTGTGTAATGCTATCCCTCAAATGTAATGAAGTGTAGAGTCTCAATGACAAATTTCTTATGTACATAACAGCATCTTAGCTTGATGATGTCATCTTAAGAGCAATTAGGCCAAAGTTTTTATTTAAACATTGCTTTTAATTCCATGTGCAGGCTTAAGCATGTACGTGTGTTGTATAATTCTTTTATCTCTAATCAAGGAAAAGAGTTATTCAACTTAGAGTTGTTCATAAATAATTCAGGTTGAAGCCAATTTGACTAATTTCCTGGGTGTATTCTTGTCATTTATTGCTGTGTTCTTTAATTGAACAAAGTCAGATGAGAGTAAACACTAGACTTCTGTATCTCCCATATATTAAATTTTGCATGCCTTGTATACAAAAAAATTGGTAGACAAAGGACAAAGTAATGATTATGCTGAACAGTTTGAAAAGTACTGAACACTGAAAAGTATGACATTATTTTTAATTGTAATGTTTGTGAACATTAAGGGAGAACAATGATCACTGATACGATAGGTGTTTTACTCCGGGTGATATTGGAAAAATGCTTGTTAGCATGGGTATCTATTTAGCAATAGACGTTCACTTAATGTATGTTAGTTAGCCAAGAACTTGTCTCTTTGCATTTAAAAACTGTAGACAAATTAGCTCTTAAAGCTACATGTGCTTTGATCTATTGAAAAACAATATTGGCTTCAGAGGGAGAGTTGGTGTGTGAGGCCTGGGAAACCTGTTCAGAATAGCTGGCTGCAGCAGATCCTGCTTCAAAGTCTAGAAAACTGAAGCAAAATGTTCTCTGTTCAACAGATCTTTCTGTGTATTAGCAGCCAATTTAGTTGAATCTGCTGTGCTCTACTCAAAGTGTTAGCTACCAGGAGCAGACAGTACATGTGTTGCAGGGAACAGAATGAAACTCTTCTTTTTAAAGTCTTTTTTCATATCCTTTGAACGTTTCTCCCATGGGCTTAGGTTTGAAACTAACTGGGCGCAGCTTTCTCTCTATGTGTTCTTGGATATTTTTAATTTAATACTAGACGATGCCTAGATTCACTAGAATAATTCTTTCAAAGCCCATGGAAACCTGTAGTAATACGGCCCCATTTCACTGATGCAAGTTACTGTTCATCGCATTCTTAAGTAATTGCAGAGTTTGAACTTTCTGCCAGCTGTCAAATGGAGTATGTACAGTAGTGGCTGTTATAGAATAAATGTTATTTCAAAACAGACTCCCAATACAGCTTAGGAGCTGGGATTTTTTTTTAATATATTATTAGTAGATCTAACTATGTTGAACATCAACATTTGAAAGGCATCTGCTACAGAATCTTAGAGAGGCCTCTGAGTCAAATAAGGGACTGGCAGGTGAGGAATCATGCTTCTCTGACTTTGTCAGTGGAACTGCTTTGAACCTACTGAGTCACATACAATGCTTAAAACTGGTCACGTTATTCTTGAATTTATCTGTGTCTGTAGCAAGCCCATCACTTTTCCTGGTGGGCCCTGTAGGAATCTATTCCAACTCTTACCTCTAAGGATGATACATGCTGAAGTAAACATCCATCTACTTAAAATTAAATAAAATAACTAATAAAAGAGTGAAATGCTTATGTTGTATTCTTGCAATGGAAAGGGCTGCCAAGTGTGGTGGACAGCAGTCTGATATTTTGTCCCCTCCACTATTTTTTATAATCTGCCAAACCATGTAAGCCTTACTGAGCTTCATTACCAAGAGCTCAACATTCATGTGCATTGTTAGAAAATTAAAATACTGTGTGTGCAGAAGAAAAATTAAAGGATGAGTTAGGAATGTAAGTGCTATGTATTTAGAAGTAAAACAGTTTATTGTCTTTTGCTTTTTATACAAGAAATGTAAAATAAAGGCCAGTCAAATTGGGCCTGTTAATGAGTACATTCTCTGTTTTTGTGTGTATATCTTTCTGTATGTAAGAGAAAGAAGTGGAGAATTTCTTTCAAATAAAAGAAAACTCTCTTTCTGCTCATTGTCCAAAGCAATCCATCCAGCCCTGCCTTTTATCCTTCCATGGGTAGATTCAGTATGATGTATCTTCTTGTAGATTCTTATTCTGAGCTAGCAAATTTTGGTTCTAGTTACATTATTGAGAATCATAGAGTCAGTAAGGTTGGAAAAGACTGCTGAGATCATCTTGTCTAACATTCAACCCATCTTCAGCGAGCCCACTGACCACGTCCCTCAGTGTCACATCTCCATGTTTCTAGAACACTTCCAGGGATGATGAGTTCACCACCTCCCTGGGCAGCCTGTGCCATTGCCTCACTGCTCTTTCAGAAGAGATGTTTTTCCTAATATCCAATCTGGACCTTTGAACTGCTTCTGAAAGTAATAATACTGAGTTCCTATATGCTTATTTCTAAGTTGAGCTGCAAAATCTATATATTTATATTTTTTTCTGTGAAATGTTTAAGCATATTAATTTTATTATTGCTATTACTGTGAGGTTCTATACTTACTTGAAAGCATTTTTCCTTACTGCTTTTCCTATGATATTAAGTAACGTCATGACATAGCTGTATACAACAAAAATCAGACACTGTTCTGTATTTCTTTCTATATTTCATATTCTAATACATTAGGTTGAAGTGCATTAAACTTCTGTTCTCTGTGTACTGTGTGTCAGTAGAGGCTATAGTCTTATTAACATTTATAACTAGAAGTTGTTGTTAGGATCAATTTTATTAAGCCCAAAACAAAGAGATCTGGCTCAGCAAGTTAGGAATTACTTAAGCAGAGATGTGGTTAAATGCCAGTTTATTTCCCTCAGTGTTCAGCTCTGATACAACTATTTCTGAGATCCATTAAATCAGCAATTAATCATTTACCGAATCTCTACCTTAAAAGCAAGGTCTCAAAAACAGCAGAGAATGCTAGTGGAGAAATCTGGGTTCAAACATACATTCCAGTCCTCTTTTCAAATGATCCTTCTGGTCTTCTAAAAAAGAATGTATACATCTATTGTTCAGTAAGTTTTGTCCTGGTTTCTATGGTTTGAAAACTAATCAACCCACAGTTCACGCTGCCAAATGAGTATAAATTAAATAGGGTTGTTCAGCGTTCATCGCTGAGAAGAAAATTTAGGTTACAGTTTAAGTATATAGACTAACTGCAGTTGTCCTTTTTCCTAGTCTGTGCTTCAGATATGGTGAAAATCTTTGCCTGATATTATGCTGCAGTGAACTCCATTCCAATGAAAAGCATTTGCAATTAGTATGGTTACTGTCCTATATAAAATATTTCCCAGCTACTGGAGAAGTTTTGTTTTTTTACTTTGTATTTTGCGCTTTTTAGTGACACTTCATTGGGGAAAAGATGGTTTGTAGATAATCAGGCATGTCTTACCACTTTTTAATGAACTGTACAAGAAGCCTGCATATTCTCCAGGCTATTGCTAAGGTTTTCCAAAATCACCTTTGGTAGCTAAATACACAAACTATACACATGTCTAATAACAATAAATTATTGTATTTATATGCATGTGTTATAGAAATTATCTTAATTTCCAATATCTGCTTTTTTTAATGAAAGCATAATGATTTTATACTTATTATAAGTAACAGTTAGTGCCATTCTGGCTCATTAGAAAGGTCAGAAACATGTCATGAACTTTTCATGCATTAGTGTTCATGCTTTTATTCTGAAAGGCCTTCAGTTCTCACACACAAACGTGTTAGTATCAAAATGATTCCCTACCCCACCACCCTGGCCCCACATAACTGTTTCCGTCAAGCAGCTGTAGCTGTTATTAGGTCTTAACAGAAGAGTTGGGCTGAAGGTGCTGATTGTTTGAACACTAGACTCTTCTTCCTTTCATCTTCATGGAAATGAGACCATACACGATTGCTATACTTTACCAGACTTTTGTGGGCTTAAACTGTTCATGTTCTGTTAGTTTTTTCTGATGAAAGTGGAAAAGGGCTCTGTGTGTTGAGCAGAGTAATAAATAGCCTATGGAAAAAAAAATGAGGTAGAAGAGCAAAAAGGTATAATAGACAATTAGAAAGCAAATGGAATTTTCAGCTGTTAATTCCCCTCATGTGGAGACTGTGCTACGTGATATGGAACATGAAAATCACCCAAAAGCTTAGAATCTCTGAACTCCAATTCAACAGGGAAACCAGGCCTTGAAGATAGAAAAGGATGAGGCAAGAGGAAAGGGAAATTCCTTTGAGAAGGCCACAGTTCTTTGTAGCATCCTGGTATTTGTCCACACCAATGTATTGTAGTTTCTTCCATTTCCTATCAGAGCCAGTAAAGTCATGTGGGTCTCTATGGGAAGGTCTGATGACTGATTTTCTGTTGCACTGTTCCAGTTTAGGGACTTGCCTTCTATGAGAAGGAACTTTGGTAAGAAGTTTAGTATTGTTTTTGTGTTTTGGTCTTTTCTCACTTCGTTAATTGTATGTGAGTAAATGCTGACTGACAAGTCCCGCATTCTTCATATCATTCTACAGCTGATAGCATGCAAAGGATGTCATCTTAGGGCTTTAACATGTGAGAAAAGTGCTTTTGCATCTCCCTAGAGCTGAGCGTTTCTGCCAGGAATTTTTTCTGTTTTTGCCTCAAAAGGAGCCTGCCCCTCACAGGGTGCTTCTGAGCAGAAATTGGATTTGGGGCTGTTTTGCATAAGTGTGCTGTCACCCTAAATAACTATTACAAGGAGAAAGTGATTCCAAATTGCTTCTGCTGATGGAAATGATAGGGCAGAAGAAAGGGTGAAATTAGTGGGTACAACTATTGACTCCATGCTTTCCTTTGTATATTCAAGGTAAGAAACGTTAGTAGGTGATTAAATTTGAAGAGCTGATGGTGCCAATGGCTTTTGGGTGGAAAATTGAACACTGGGAACATCTAAAGTAAAACTGATACAAGCTCTAACCAGTTATTAACACCTTCTGCTAACTACTCTTCTAAACTCCATGCTTCCAGTGTAGGAGTCTGCTTAGCATCAGAACCAATGAAAGAATGTTTATTTAATTCCATGTTACCATGGCTTTGTGTTTTTTGTTGTTGTTTGAATGTGTATGTGCAAATACTTTAGGTCATAGTCTAAGTGGAAGTAAAATTGTTCCTTTTCCTCTAAGTGTACTCATTACTACATAGGGAGATGAATAAATTTAGGATTTAAATACTACTGATTTCTCCATCTAAACAGGAAAAACAATAGATTAAAGCACTGGTGTTTGCTTCCCTCCCTCTGTTATTTGCCTTCTAGTACCACAGCAGATGTCAGAATATGCAGCATTATATAAGTTTTCCTTAATGTTTTAGGCTGATCCTCAGGATGTGTATTTTAAGAAGCAACCCTTGATTAATCTGAGAGGTGATTTTTAAGAAGCCTTCAGCAGAGACTGAATTTGAAAGGGAGGCAGTTGGCACTGAGATTGTTTCATATTTGGAGGGGAGCTGTGGTCGTCTGCCAGATGGCAAAGCTGTGTTTAATTTTGGGTGTGTTTGTTTTTGGGTTGCGGGGCTGTATTTTTTTTGCTTTTTGATGCTTATTTTGTTGGATTCAGATTTGGTATTACTTATCTCTCCTTAAAAAGGGCCTCTGAGCTTTTTATTCTTCTCAAGCCACAGACAGGGGTTTGCTATTGGCAATCCTTTGGTCGGGAGCCAAAATAAACACAGACTGTCACACTGCTGTGAAGATACTCTGTCAGGATTAAAGATTCGAGTGGAATTGATGTGAGCTTCCACCAGTGCGAGTGGGGGATAAAAATCTTGATCTGAAGCTCATGAAAAGTTCTTTTCCATAATGTGATGAAAACTGTCAAGTGTAAGGGAGATTCTGTCAATATATAGCGTGACCTCCATTATGGCTATACATATCAAAGCTTGTTTTCCTCAGGTATCAGAAATATTCTTCTTGGTCTTCAGACAGCAAAATAAATTTTATCTTCTTCAGTAACAAGAAAAGGGGGGGAAAAAAAGAAGTCCCACATCTACAAGTGATGCCTGTTGTACTTTGTACTTTGCTTTTGTTCCAAATAAGAGCTTTAAAAGCATGCAAGGAGAAATTAGTAATTGTGTGGGTCAAAACCCTAAGGAATTTGGAGCCTCTCAAGTTCGCAGTATTAAGAATATTGGTTTATTACTGTCTATAGGGTTTTAAATGCTCTAAACATGGAAATAAAGAGATTATTAGGAGCATTTATTTCAAGTAATTTCTATTTTCTGTGACTCTGGTTTTCCTATCACTTTGTGTAGTATTTAGTGAACTTTATTTTCTACACTGTGTGTATTCTAAGCTTTTGCCTACTGAATATATTGCTGAATGACACTATATCTCTCTACAGTATTGAATTTCAGAAGATGAAAGAATTAGAATTATTTTAATTGCATATTATTTACTTAATTATACTACTTCAATCACTACTGGAAAGCAATACATTACCTGTTCTTGACATACAATTCACTGATGTCTTATAACAAACAGGAATTATTTGTATGAAAAAGCAGTTAATTGCATTTTCATTCCATCACACAGCTGTGTGAATTACACATGTACATAAAAGGCGCTAGTGGGCAAGTTCGTTAGCTGAAAGGTTATTGACTAAACTCATTTTCAGCTCTCAAAATACAGGTGATAAACATCAAGTTTCAGAGGTGTCTCTCTTGCTGTGCTACTCACATACATAGTGACTTTTTCCCCTGTTTGAGTGCTGTTCTATAATAATGGAGGTCTGTAACATCCAACAATTCTTCATGTATATTCTTCTGTTTTTACAGTATTGTATTTGAGCACTTCTTTACAAACCAGATACTATAAATTAGAAGTTAGAATAGACGAGTTTTACTTGTTATTTGAATGGATCATTGGCTCATTTTTCAAAGACAATCTTTGGTAAAGTATTTGCTTCCATTTTTATAAATTTCCTTGACATGCATTTCCTTGATTTTCAAAGTATTCCTCTGTCTCTTCTGCACCTGAGGTTGTTCAGCTTTTGCTTTTGTTCCTAAGGATAGAAGCCTTCTCTATTTGTTCCTAAGGATAGAAGCCTTCTCTATTTATACAGATGTTTTTCACCAATAGATTCTAAGTGGACATAGGTTTTAGTTTACAAGTTGCTATCTTCAGTACTGTCATTACTGTCATTTCAGAGACACATTGAATTATTGCTTCATCTATATTAATTATAAATTTACCTCCTCCTGTTTTAACATATGGAAAAACAACATTATCTGTGAACTTAAAGCTCCATTAAACAGTAAGAATCCCTTCTAAATAAGCTCCTAGTTTGCAAATTTTCCTTGGCCTGCTGAGCATTCTGTATGTCATAAATTCCTACTTGGCACGTGCCACTGCATGAAATAAGCTGTAGAAGTACAGACTCCAAGAAAGAAATAATGCAGTAGGAAGACCCTAAATGCACATATTTAGAACAGAAATTGTAGATGTTAGATAATAAGTGGGATGGAAAAGCTACCTTTTCCACTTCTCTGTGCCTGGGGCCTTGAGATTGCTAGGGGGGCTCTGACAGGAGGAGGTCTTCCACTTTGGCACCAGCTGGGGCTATTACCTGGCTCTCCCAGCAACCTGCATGGCTCTTTGCTGGCACCAATTATAGGGACTGCTTAATGAGATTCAGGTGAGCTGCATAAGGCATGGTCACACCCAGAGAAGCAAGTGTTCCAGTAAACCAGGCTGGACAAAAGACAAAGAAGCTGTTTCATTTCTGACTATAAAGGTGCCTCTGCTACAAATTCAAAAGCAAAACAAAAACAGAAAAAAAGGCATATGGAAGGAAGCGAGTTAAAAGCAAATGTCAATCCTAACTTAGTCTTCTAATAGTTCAGTTAAAACTGCGTGTGCTGCTAATGTTATAGATCTTCATATCTACTAAATATCCAAGAACAAATGTGAGCCTGGAGGTTTTGCCCTTTCTTCTCTTTCTGTTATGTACTTTATGGCCTTTATTTTTAAAACCTGAGTATGAAACATAAAACATGTATTTGGTTTTACCATTTGTATTGGGTAGGGAAACATGAGAATCTTTTTCTCATGGAGGCTATATATTGAGGTGGAATGAATAATTTTCTAGTCTTTAAGCTTGAGTCTTTCCAACCCAACAGGATGATTTTTCAGAACAACTAGTGCAACTAGTGTGTACTTGATTTAATTACAGAGTATGTAGTATGAAGGTGTTCTTGAGATATCTGTTGCAAACTGAAGAGTACAGCTGTGAATTTGTGTGATATGGTCTATGAATTTACCTTGATTATTTTAATTATGATGATCTAAAAGTAGATGAGAAAATGTTACTTATCTTTTCCTCCACTATTTGCATGGAAGCAAGAAAAAAGGCATTCTTACGTGGTGCAACAAAGGGAAAAAACTTGCCTTTGTCTTTTGGATTTCATTGTTTTTTTTTCCATTTTCTAATGGAAGATCAAGGCTTTTTTATCTTCCTCTTAGAGCCTCCATTATATTCAGTCTTGGTTGTGGTTTTTCTTTGTATGTTTGTGTCTGGCTTTTCATATCTTGCTTTATAGGCTGCTAATTTATTTTCCCCCCAAAATTAGCTTTAGAAATTTGCCTACCAAAGTTTGGAATGTGTAATTTTTTTGAAAGACAGCTGCTTTTTAGATGGGAAGTCTTTGATATCCTAATAGAGATATTTAAAAACAAATTGGCCTCAGACAGAAAACATTTTCTTTTTAACCTGTTGTGACTTGAGTTGGAGTACTTGATTTTTCTGCAGTATTGCTCTTATTTTCATGCAGCTGATGAATGCAATGGAGACACTTCTGTACTTAAAAACAGTGGTGTAATATCCATATGAAATAAACTAATAACTATTTTTTTCATCAGCAATAGAAAAAAAGAACAGCAGCATCTCTTAGTGAGAGATGGTCATTTTGTTCTGTTAATTTGTTATTGTAGTAAGCAAGTTGTCCACACAATTGGCTTTCTTAGACTATTCTCTTACCTCCTCAGGTTTTTCACATATATTTAGACTCCCTTCTGTAATTATGCAAGAGCTTATGCCTATAGGCATATCTGAAATATTGTGTCTGTAGCATTCTCCCTTTCAAGTGAAAAAATTACACATAAAACTACAATAATATCTGGCTATCCCTTAGAGCCAATATAGAGCTCTGATGTTCTGTCTATTCGGGTAGGATAATGAGGAAGTTCAGCCTAGACCTTGTTCACCAAATATCCTGCTAGTTCCTGATCTTATGCCATATATTCAAGGAATAGCACATCTGAAAAGGACATGGTTTATGCATGTGACAATATAACATGTAGGAGGCCTTTGACCGCAACATTATCACAATGGTCATCAGCTTGTCTTGCATGCAGCTGTGTTGCTCTACATGAAGTACTTTAAAATTCTGATGGATTCCTCGTGGAAATTTAGAGCCTTATTCTGCAATAACAACAGACATCTTGCCACAGCATTGCTGTTATGAAAATTGAGTTTTTGCACTTTCATGCTGTTGGAAGCGTGAACCTGGAATAAATAGATACTGTGTTGAAAGGTGTGCAGACTTCTGCTTAGTTGGTGTTTTTTCTTGCAGGAAATACGAATGGTACAATAATGTGTTAAAGCTCATAGCAAGGTCTGTTACAGCTGTGTGCAGATAAACAGCACTGTTTAATGGCTTGATCCTTCAGCTATGAACCACAGATTATCAGTTTTGTACCTGAATTGCTATGTACCCAGTATCTTTATCTGTTTCTAAACAAGTAACTATATATTCTGTGCTATGTTCCATCAGTAAACAAGCTTATCTGGAGCCTGATGCTATGTGGATATTCTAGAAGAATTCTATGCTGTTTTTTTGTACATCCAGGAAGACTGCTAAGCAAGAATAGTAGTTTTTTCACTTCCAAGTCATATTCTTAAATGATTGAAACCCCTTGTGTAAACTCCCTCTTAAATAAAACAAATGGTTCAGGAAAGCAACCAGAAAAGGGTCAGCAACTTGGCTGCTATTCACGGTGTACACTTCTGCATAAATTGTGTGAATCAAATTCTGCCTGTTCTTCTTTGCTTTGAGAATGCTGAGGTCTTACCATTGTGTGATAAAGAAAAACCGCTACCACAACCAACCTGCTGTTTCTTTCTGTGCAGGTGACCTTCTCTGCTTAGTCTTATTTATCCTTTTAAAAAAGAATAAGTATTCCTGTTGCATTTCCTGAGAAAATCAAGCTATTTAGTAGTTACTAAGTACAGATCAGCTGCTGTCACTCAAGGTTAATTCTCATGCTGATGTCCTCTGTGGATAAGGTTGTTTTTGCTGCATTAGCAAGCTGAATCTGTATATTTCAACAGAATGAATAAATGAGGCATAGAAATGAATACTGAATACGTGCAAATCAAACTAATGCATAAAATCACAAGCAAAACACGGTATCTTAAAATTTTCCGTTTATTTCTATGTAATAAATATGGCTTAAGTCTTATCTCATGTTCATGCAAATATTTGATAGGGTATATCTTAACTTCTGAAATTGCTATACAATGCTTTTGGAATCTTCATATATTATAAATGAGTCATGTAAAGAGAGTAAAAGCACAAATGGTAACCAGCCCATGGATGACAGTGATGGCTACAGGTGTATCCATGAAGTAAATAATTAGCTGTCACCTTAAAATCAGATGAGTTTTGCCTTCCTTCAGTTTCAGCAATCTTTGCACTGAATTTAAAGGAATATGGACAAGGACCTTCAGATCCTTCTTATTTATCTCTACTATGGGAATTTTTAAGCGAAACAGAATATGTAATACTAATGATGAAAATAATAACCTGTCTAAATCCTCAACAGGATGATGTTTTACTTTTAGGAAATTAAATATTTGAAAATAATATAATCATAGATCTTGGCACAGCTACCTTTTTATACCTCCAATAAGTGTTTTCATATTTTGATTATTCCTGACAAGAGTGTCTTTGCTTTCCTGTTACTGGTAGAAACAAAAGCGGTGGTTGTAAGGGAGATCAGATTATCCTGTTAATTATTAGTCTATAATTTGATATGTCATTTTGATGAAAGTATTCTGTTGGTCTCTGACAAATCAAGCAGTTTAAACTGCAAATAACTTAGAAATAATTAAGGTTAATCATCTAATTCATTAGGGTGAGTAAAACTTAGATGATTGTTTAATTAATATTTTGTATTTAAAAGACAGAAGATGGCCTGCAGACTGGTTCTTACAGAAATACAGCTTTATGGTCTTTACAAGATATATGGAGTCTTCTTTTTTCCCCAGTCTAATACAAAGTCTGTAGAAAAGGCACTGTATGCTTATTGAGGTATTGCTGTGGGGATTGCTACTAGCAGCATTTAGGCTGTAACAGAATATGCATGTAGTGATGATGGAATTTAATGCAAGGGAAGGTAGAATTAGGGTACTCATTTTGGTGTGGAAACCTGGATGTATGAACATTGCTTTTGATAACAGTAAAACGCATAGTGAAACAACACAGCAGTATTGGAAGTGACAGCTTATTCTCCTTTGGGGCCTGGAAGTAGTGTTTGCCATAAAATGCGATGCCCCCAATTTTCTGTATTTAAAATAAGTTTCAGAACATCTATTCCTCAAATCTGGGAAACCAGCCTTATTTTCAGTGTGTGAAGGAGACAGAAAAAATCTGGATTTCATTGGAGCGCATATGAATGCAATGCTGACAGCTATCTCTTGTACTGGAAAGCTTCCAGATCAGATGTTTCCACTTATCTAATTCAGTAGTGTGTTTTGGTAAGAGCAAAGATCAGTCTGATCCTACATGAGGGGAAAATTCCTTTTGTCTTTGCCAGCCAGCTCAGAGCTTAAAGTGCTGCTGTTGTGTAACATCTAAGTGGAACTTAATGATTAGGCAGACATGGTTTGAATGGCATTCCTGTAACAGTTCTGCAGGCTGTGTAACCAGTTTTAGGCTCTGTGTCTCACACTGACATTTCTAGGGAAGAGTTACTCAGCCATGACTTCTGATCTAATTATGCTTGAAAATTAAAAATGTCATTATTAGATTTTATTTCTTGAAGAACATGCCCAACCCATGTAGCTTATTTTCCCTAAGCTATGCCAGGTTTGGTTCATAAATGATGCTCTGCAGCAGTGTATTTATTTTGAAAGTTGTTCTGTATGCTCAAAAGCTTGTTATTTATTCCAGTGTTATCCTCCAGGAGAAAATGTTTTCCTGATTCGTGCTAAAGTGTGTCACTGATGTTTCCTCTGTATTTGAAACAACAAAGAAAAAAGTCAAAGTCTTACAGTTTTGGCTCACGTTACTTTTACTTGGCACACAGCAGTGTTTTCTACTCAGACTGTTCTTGTTCCCAGTTATGCACAGACCTGGGCTCCCACTGCTTCTTGTGGCACTAAGGGACGTGGTTTAGACGTGGTCAGGCTGCTGGTTGGTCTTGATTGATCCTCAAGTTCTTTTCCAACCTAGATGGTACTGTGACTCTGTGAATGCTCTGCAAGCATTTTCGACCAATACAGAAATATGTGAAATTACAGTTGCATGCACACATGGTTGAGAGTTCAAGAGTGATCTACACTTTGCTGCCTATTTGAAGATTGCTTTGTATGTGTGAGGCTTTCCTTTCAGGAAAAAAAAATAGTTGCTAAGTAGGAGGAAATTAGTTTGTGTTGGTTTTTACTTCATTTTGAAATTTGTGTGAGTTGAACAACCTCATGAGACAAGACCTTGAAGCATTCTCTAATACTTGAATGCTATGAAATGATGCAGTTTTTCTTGGCAAGAGGTTTCTCTTATGTCCTGTGACCCTTTATTTGCCTCATGGCATTATAGCAAAGCTACCCTTGTAGTAGCATATTTGTTATTCATATGTATAACATAAATGTGTGTGCGTATATATCTACTATTCAACACAGATAGCTTGAAGGAGCCTGTAGAAGTAAGCGTAAAGGCTTGTTTTAGCTTCATTATTGCTTATTCAAGTGGTATATTGTGGAGGTAATAATTATATCCTAGTAAGCTCAGAAGTGAAGTACACTAGAGTTGTTACCACATCTTCTTTTGGGCAAAAATCGATGAGTTGCCCCTTTTACATTAGGTTTACTGTATTGAGGAAAACAGTTAAATTGTATGAAGGCAAATCACTTAAAACAAATGAGCTCTTTAAAGTCCCAGGTACAGCTGAGGCCCTACTCCAAAGCTCATTTCTTTTTCTGAAACCAGTGATGAGTTTGTGCCATTCTGAAATTGCAGCACATAATGAACAGTTATTTTTTGCATGTTTAGTTTGAGGTGTTTCTGAATATATTTCAATTACTGGGAAAAAGTGTCCTTTTTTTTGTGCACATATATATTTCAAAATATCGCAGTTTAGAAATAGTAGTGCATAATAAGCATATCTGGCCTTTGACTTATTGATGATGCCTTAGCTTGTGAAAAATAATTACAGCGGCTCAGGTAATTCTGAGATACTGAGTGCTTCAGGTCATTAACTGCCAAAGTTAAAACACACCACTTTGGGGAAGATGCTGTATGTACTTGTGGATTTTTTGTTTGTTTTGGGTTTTTTGATGACTTCTTGTCTTTCTTCCTCCTATTCTTTTAAAACGCTGCAGAAAATTTGAGGCAAAGCATTAGGCTTGTTTGGATGAGCTGAATCAGGATGTGAAAGTAGAGGAAGAGTTTAGTTTGACCTAGCTCTTGGGTCCTTTTGTGGGATGGGGAAGGAGAACTTATGGATTCTCTCATGTGTTTTGCATGAGCAGATGATGTGTCCTAAGGACTTCCAGTATGAGAACTGGATAGAGTCAAGCAACTGTACAAAAGATTTTAAAGATGCAGGGTATATGACATGCCTCTATTTTAAAGGGCAAATTTTTAACTCATGTTAAGTGTGTTTAAGTCAGGACTTGTTGGATTTTGTCCTTGGCTTTTATTCCCTAGAAGATAACTTCCAGGATTCTTAAAAGAGATGAAGTGTTCAATTGATCTTAGCATCTCAAATAACAGGATCACATTTTGATTAGCAATAGTGTACGTGCACTATAGAATTACATAGTAGATATATTTAAAAATCCTTATCCATCATTCAGAAAACTGCAGTGTAGTTGCTGCAGGGAGCTTCCACCTTGTGTCAGACTTTGGCTCTTTCTCACTTGCCCTTCTCTCCTTTCCAAGTTATTTCCAGGTAGCTTTTCTTCACTTTGCATAGCCTTAAATAACATGAAATTAAAGTTCCTGTTTTCTAGAGAATGCAAAGTAGTTAGCATGTCTTCACTGCTTGGCAACAGAAAAATAAAAGAGAATGGCATTGGCTCTGAGTAATTAACAGAGACATTTTCAATCATTATCAAAACAGTTTTCCAGAAACTGGCTTACTGCTTATAATGCCAAATAAGTATTATATTGATCATTTCTTTATGGAAATTTCCTGTGCTTGTAAGTTATGGAATTTGTCAAAAACAATTATTTTCCTGACAAAATCCATAAATAATAACCATTAATATGGCTTTTATGCATCTCTTTCTGCATAGAGATTATTTGTCCTGTACTGGATGGCTGATCCAGCTTGGAATAATTTACCATACTCTATTACGCAGGAAGTAAACTCCTTCAAAATGGGAGGACTTAGGTGCTGTTGACAGCTGTTTCTACACGCCTTGTGTGAAAGGCATTTACTTTTACATTTCTCCTAGTATCTTACTATCAAAACAAGGCAGTTGTGGCATCTTTGAAGGCTGTGATAACCTATCTGTGACTAGGGAGGAAGATGAACTTAAAGTGGAGAACTGTTCCTGCAGGGCTAGTCAGTAGTTATGTGAAAAGTTGCTTCTGGTTAGGAATTCTTGCTGTACTCAGTGTTGGGATACAGAATACATCCAGTCCTTGAAACTCTGCCTGGCAAAAGCTGTTTAAAACACAATGAATTAACATTTTATCGACTTATTGCTGTTTCTAAAGCAACTAATATTAGGGGATTGCTCCATTTGTTGCATAAGCCAGTGGGACAATATCTTTGTCGAGCAGACATTTGTCCCTAAATGTCTGTAAGTCTTCAGTATAGATGGGATTTACAGTTTAACAGTTTCTGACGCATCTAGACTTGCTGATACTAACATTGCCTCCCAATATGTTGTCAATAGCGCAGCACACCCATGTGAGTTCGGAATTTGCCATTTGAAGATACCCACACTTGTTTAATTTCACACCCCTTATGGTTCTGGTAGGTGTATCATTTTGTATGCTAGTATGTTCTCCTGACTCGATTTATAACATATCACTGTATTTAAAGGGCATGGACTGACTTCAGTTTGAGGACACGTGATTGCTACATCTCCTTCTTTCTGATGCATTGCTTCTTCAGTTAAAGGTTATTCAAACACGTGTTGTGTAGACATGAACATGATTATTTCATCATTAAATAACATATGCCTGCCAGAAAGCGTAGTACTGCCTCATGTTACTAATTATTAGACATATGCCAGAGATATTTTTTTTGCTCTAGCTTATGTGAGATAGTTTAAAATACATACTTGTTTTAATATCTCCACACGTTCAATATTTCATTTCCTGAAGCTGGCACTAAATTAATTGTGTGACCAGTGCTGTCTGCTGTGGTTTTCTTTCAGATGAACAGTGCAACTGTGTTTTCCTGACTTATTAAGGACCCATATTTTCTGTTGAATGACTGCATAGGCTGCTGTGACGTGAAATGACATGTGCTAATTACCCAGGAGTAGAAAGTTGACTTCTTTGAAACTTGTGGTGTTCTTGCTGTGTCTAAACAACAGCAGATATCATCTTCTAATAGCATTCCTTTTCAGCTACCGATGTACTTTGACTATGCTAGCAATCTGTCCTAAGAGTGACCCTTGAAATATAAACTAGAGATGAAAAAACAGAGGAAGGAAATATTTCTGTAAATGGTGAGAGTTACCTGGACTACTTGAATGAGAACTTGTTTTATAAATCAGATTGAGTAGTATCTACATAATGTAAGAAATCGGACTACATAATCATAATGAAACATCAAAATGGAAGATTGCAGAACTAATGTTACTTTTTGTTCTTATAATTCTGTTTTCCCTTTGGTGACATGAAGATAAGATTTGTTAATTTTGAGAAGTTCTTCAATTAAAGGGGAAATTTTCCTGTCAACCGCTATGGAAACCTGGTATGTGGTAGGAAGTGAACTGAGAAGTGATTGCTGGAACTTCTTTAAAAAGCACTTGAAAGACTGTAGTCATTTTGAGGTGATAGCTCTGTCATCTGTCTCAGTCCTTCCTATCTGATAGTATTTAGACTAGAGGTACATTAGCACATAGCACACAGAGTCCCCGAGCTCAGAGCCAGGAGGATTGTTGCTATGTTTCCGTCAGTCAGAGCAAACCAAATCTAAACTGACCGATTCAGGCTGTGTGATCAAAGGGAATTCATCAGGCAGTATTTCTCCCAGTCTTACTTAAAGCAAGTTTTATTGAATGCCTTGCATGAGCCCTGTTCCCAATCTAAATTCTAATAAGGAGTATTGTTAATGCTGTTTACACTCAGAAATTTGCAAACAATATTTTTGTTAGTCAAGGCAGCATGGTTGCTTTGTGCACTACCAGTCACGTTGAGGAACTGAGTTCCTCCACAAAGAAAATACACAAGGAAAGAAACTAATAGCTTTACCAGGGCCTGAAATTGTGTGTGCTGTGCTAAGCAAACACTGTAAATTATAAACTTTATTTATCTTCAGAAAAAAGGGGACTTTCATTCCGAAATGGAAAAGGTTTGTAATAGTTGGGAACACTATGAATTCATCAGTGCCAGTGTTATGTGCACAGAGCGTGCTGACTGAAAGTAATTTTTTCAGTGCTTTTCATCCAAGTGAACAGGCATTCTGATTGGAACAAAGCATTAATATTTGTGTGTTTCATTTCTCAGATAATAATATTAAATGCCCCTCTTGTTTAAGAAAAAATAAGAATAAATATGCATGTTAAGAAATTAACAAAACAAGCCGTACAAGATTAATAAAAATGCTGTTTTGACTTTTAACCCATAAGGTAATCAGCATCTCCTAATATTTCATAAGCTATAACCAACAACTGCAATGTAGAACACTTCTTACTTTTTACTTGGATCTTCAGAAAGTTATATTAGGCAAGCAGGAGTTGGAGCATGGGGAAAAAGATGCCGGCGCGAAAATCTGTTTCACAGTTTTAGTGTGATGAGACACTAAACCAAAGTAGTGCTGACTAAATTATCTTTAAGGTTAATAAGACTTTGTATGAGATTATATATTTTGCTGTTTTAGAGAATTTGGCAGCAAACAATACGATAAGTTGAATTCCCTAAGGGAATTAAAATGTTTATGAAAATTGTTATTTTTCCCATACCTCCCCCTTTGGAAATGTTCCTTGAAATATGTGAGAACTGTATGTGTTACATCTGTGTCTTTAATCTCTGTTAGTCCCAGTTTCCTGAGGCTTTCTGAGTCCATATGAGGCTGCTGGTTCTTGAGATGTGTGATAGACTAATTATCAAGCAGTATAAAGTTTTCAGTACTATCTACTGACTTTGGAAAGGTCAAAATAGTATTGAAATTGAGGGAAAGAGAAGATAATTGCATAACTGTTCAGATGCAACAGCCATTTACAAGCTTTATGCACAACGTAAACCTTGGCTGACATATGCAAGAAGCATTAAGCACTGAAATTCTTTTCAGTTTGTTATTGCAAAGCCAATGGACACTGTTTTGTAATACTTCAATCATCCATGGCAATTGGATTTTTTCTTTAATGAAGGATGCTGTGTAAAGTACTCAAAGAAATATAGAAGAAAAGTTAGCTGATTTTTACCAGTCAAAACAGAGCTACAAATATACATGTAACTGCTTTAGGAACCATCATTCCATTTGAGAAACCCAAATGGTCAGTTTATGGGAAAGTATAACTTGGATCATTTGCAAATGAGTGGTTTTTTGCTGGGAGAACCCAGCCAAACACAGGGAAAGCAGAAGCTGGAAATAATGAGGGTTATGCTGAATCATTCAGAGAAGGGGGGATCGCTGCAGTTCAGGAGAAAACTCAGCGACTTTAAAGCTGTGCTCACCACAGTGGTAATTTAATTGGCTTTGCTTGGCAGATAAAAAAATGCTTTAGTTTTTGTTTTTAACTTTAAGGGTAAGTTATTTCATAACTAGTTTCATATGCTGTCTTGTATACTTTTTAAAAAAATATTTGTGTTTCAGTTTTTATACAATAAAAGAACAACTTGAACAGTGTGAAAATATTCACTGGAGTTCAGTCTGAACGAGGAAGAGCTGCATCTGTAAAGTCTGGTGTTAAAATGGATGGGATTAAATCAGTTTGTGTGCTTTCCTGCCAGGTGATTTTTATTTGCCAAGCAATTCCTAGTTTTTGAAAAGAAGTTTAAATGGCCGTTCTAATCTGCGACGTGGGAAGCTGGAAATAAAGTTGGAACTAACTACACATATATTACTGTCCTGAAGCTGTTGTCATACCTTCAGTGTGGCATATACCACATGGTTTTATAGCCACATAAATTATAGTGCAGTGGTGCCAAATTATAACTGTGTAGCCTGTGTTCTTTAAATTACTGTTTGTCCTTCAAATACTCTGTGGAAGTTAAGCACGTATGCATTGGATAAATCTGTATGTACAATGAGACTATCATAAATCCATCAAAGTGAATTGAGTTTTCAGTTAAAGTAATCGCTAACCTTGCAGAAGAGCTAATTCAGTCATTGAAGATAGACTTGAAAGTAGTTTTTAAGGTAATTGTTTGGTTCTGATAAGCTGTACAATGGATGTATGACTCTGGCTTTATGGTTAGATGAATGATTGCAGGGGTATAGTACAGTACCCTCTTGGTATTGTAACTCTACCGCTCACCACAGATGCAACTACTTTGAAGGTAATTTAAGCAGTGGCACATTCTGAATTTGAGTCAGGAGTGGATAAGTAATGCTTATCCTGATGCTCCTGAGTATTTGGCTATTAAGCAATATGCTCACAAAAAAGCTTTCCAGATGGGAGAAAAGAATCCCTTTATTTAGAAGACCGGCTGTCGATAAAGGTTGAATTTGTTTGTAGAGTCTTTTCTGGTAACTGAGGTTTATTTGAAAATGCTAACCTCATTGTATTCAGATTAAAGTTTGCATCTTCCTCTTGGCTTCTTGAACATCATCCCCCTTATTTTGGGAAAGGCATATGTGCAGCTGAAGAACTGACTGGAAAACAAAATATAGAAGTTTAAAAAGGACAGATTTTAAGGCACCTGTAATGCTAACTAAAATAAATGCGTGTGTAGTATGTTCGTAGCCTGATACCAAGGTGGTCAATAAAATTTTTGGTAACTATTAGAAACTTAATATTCTGGAATTAAATTTATATCTCTGTTGAGGTGAGAAGATATTTTGCTCTGAATACATAGAATCATAGAATAAATTAAGTTGGACTAGATGACCTTTAAGGGTCCCTTCCAACTCCACAGCAAGGAATAGGGACTTTATGGGTTGCTCAGAGCCCCATCCAGCCTGACCTTGAGTGTCAGGGGCTGGACAGTGGTGGGACATCACACACAACCATTGTTGCCCTTCCATCAAAACAGACTCTGCTAATGAGTCTGTCCCCTTCCTTCTTACAGCCCCCCTTTAGATACTGAAAGGCTGTTCTCGGGTATCTCCAGAGCCTTCTCTTTTCCAGGCTGAACAACCCCAGCTCTCAGCCTGACCTGAGGGAGCTAGTTCTGCATTGTACATTGGAGCCCCGAGCCTTTCATTGTGTGGATGCTGTCCGGTGTGTCATTTGGCAAAAGAATGGCATCACTTTGAATTTAGTATAATCTACAAGGACATACAAAGAGGTTAATGTGAGGAATTCATTGTTCTGGAAATTGAAATTCTACCTGATTGCACAATAATTTTCATGCACAAATGACCCCTGAATTGTTGTAGGTTCAGTGTTTTTTAATACATTTTTCAGCCAAAGAATTAATAATTGCATCTAATTAACATTATAATCACATAACCTATCTACCTGAAGTATTTTTTTCACTTATGACCAAGGTGGGAAAAATCTATACCCCTTTATTTTTGAGCAGTATACTAATTTTCAGATTTTCCTGTACATGATTGTACATTGCACCTGGATAAACATTTTCCATTGAATGCAAGTATGAATGGTGGTGCCTGCATTAGCATGTAATTGGTAATACTGCCATGTATACTTTGAAGTCACCTCCTAGTTTCAAGCCAAAGGAGTTGTGATCTATTAAAAATCCTGGCAAAAGACATGCACAGAAAACTGTTAAAAGTGATCATTTTCTTAAAGTTGTCTGATATATATCTAAGCTATAAGGAATAAACAAATAATGCACGTCCTCATAAGTTAAAGCAGGGTCAATTAACTGCAGCATTTGAGTGTCATGGTTTTGTCTGGGATAGAATTATTCATATGAAGCATGGCTTGGATTTTTGATGATAAGAGGCTGAGGAGCTGGGAGCTTAGAGAGCTGACCCAGACTGACAAACAGGAAGTTCCATACAGTGTGTGGTGTCATGCTTAGCAATATAAGCTGATGGCAGAGAAGATGTTCAGAGTGATTGTGTTTTTCTTCCAAGAAAATGGCATATGTGATGAGCTCTGCTTTCCTGGGAGTGGCTGAACATCTGCCTACTTATGAGACACAACAAACGAATTCCTTCTTTTCTTTTGTTTGCAAATGAGGCTCTTACTTTACCAGGAAATCTGTCTATCTCAGCCTACAAATGCTCACACTTTTACCTTCCCAGTTCTCTGCCCCATTCCACCTGGGGGAGTGAGTGAGAAGCTGCAGGGTGCTGAATTGCCTGCCTGGTTAAACCACAGGGAGTAAAAGCCTCTACTACTACAATTTTAAATATATATAAAGCTAATTTTAACATAAGAGAATTCTTCATGCTTTTGAGTAAATATGTAGGGGCCTGTTGTGGCCCCAACAAACCTGAAAGGTGGCTCAGTACCACACATTCGTTTGCTCACTGCTATGCTTCCCAGTGGGAAAAGGGAGAGAATCAGGGGAATCACAGAATCACAGAATTGTAGGGAAAAAGTCGAACTCGTGGGTTGAGATAAAACTATTTACTGTGATAGAGGATAGTAACTATGACAAGTGTGTGTGCAGTATATATATGAATGTATATAACAACTGACGCATAAGCAATTGCTCACCACCCCCTTAACTGATGCCCAGCTAGCCCTCACAGGCAATGGAAAACTGTGAACTCCTCTTCCGCCAGTTCAGAACTCCTTCTGCATGATGTCATATGGTATGGAATTTCTCTTTGGCCAGTTCAAGTCAGCTGTCCTAATTCTGTTCCCTCCCAGCATCTTGAGCCCTTTGCTGCAAATGGCCTCAGCTCTGTACAGCACAGCTTAGCAGTAACTATAAACATCGGTGTGTCATCAACATTGTTTTTCCTCCTAGAACCAAAACATAGCATCTCACCAGACACTGGAGAAAACAATTTGGTCTCAGCTGAAACTAAAACATGGCCACAGTGGAAATGTTTGTGCTTTGATTTGTAGGCTGTATTTCTTCCTTTCTTTTTCACTCAATGAATAACATTGTGTATATGTTTATAAATATTTATTTAATCAGAGAGTGAACTGAGGAATACACTTCTAATCCTCCTGTGTATCATAGCTAACGTTACTGTTACGTTAGCTACTGCTGGAACACTACTCCTATCCATTTACAAGGCACCGTTTTAGATGCAGAACACCAAGTAGTCGTTCTGGATATTCACGGTAACATCATGCTTGGTCACTCCAGTAACAAATATATAGCCAAGTAGTGAATTCAGTCCAGTTGATTCTGCATAAATGCATACCAAGTTGATAATCCCTTTTTCAAAGACCTGGGCATTTCAGTACACAGTGAAGTATACCTATTTAATAGGAAAAGAACTTAAGTACTTGTCCTTCCTAAGACCACCTGAGCATTCCTTTCTGTCTAACATCTTCCTTACTGTTGTGGAACATAGGAAATCAGAGATCTATCTCGTTTTTAAAATGAGATTAATATGTTTTTATCTCAGTCCCTCCAGGAGAGAATAACTAAAATCTTCTTTGTGACAAAAGCTCATTGTCTTGTTAACATGTAGCACTAGTTCAAGCATAATAACACAAGGAGAGGAGCAGGAATAAAAGTAAGTGCAATGGTTTCAATTTTTCCCTTTAAGTAAGGAATGTCTTCGAGTTAAAAAGCAGTTAAGCATCATCAAGACCAAGGAATGTGGAAGCAGAGCAGTTCAGAGATTTGAAATACAGCTTCTCTGAAGTTTTCTGACAGCCTTGTCCAACATTGTTTATTGTTAAGACAAGCTCGCAGTTGTATTGAATCCTACAGATTTTAGCATGTCTGCTCTGAAAAAAGAATCTGATCAAGGTAGACAGAGATTGTCTGCTGAATTAATAGTGGTGGTGGTGGTTGCTTTTCCAAGAAGATAAAAATAAAGTCCTTTCCTTGCTGCAGAACATGTTGACTGCTGGAAGGCAACTGTTTGAAACAGCATCCAAAGTGTTCTTAAATTTGTTAGGTACCTTAGGAACAATTTTATTGTTGTTTATTTGGTGTTCTTTTTTTTCCCCTCCCCTTTTATCTCCTGCTTAGTAATCACTTTGCCTTGATTGTTCTTCATTGCATGGTACAATAATCAAGTAATAAACTCTTCTCTGCTATGTAAGCAACAACAGTTTTGTTGTTTTTTTTTCTTCTTCTTCTAAAAATTCTCCCAGGAAGAGAAACCCATTGGAATTATTAGGTTAAATCAGTGGCCTGTATGAGAGAAGACATTAATGAGCTTTTCCTTATTAAAATATCATGATTATGTTTTATTTTAATATGGACAATACATTCATGTTTAATGCTGCTTATATATTTATTAGTCTTGACAGTCCTCACTGGCATGCTTCTTTTTCTGGCTTCCCAACAAATACCACAGTATTACGCAGCACCTGTATGGGAAATAATGGAGGATTATCTTGTGACCAGCATCACAAAATCTCCTCTATGGTGTTGTCCATAAATTATCTCACCCATCTCAGTACTCTTTCCGCTCTGCATCTTTCATATAACTTGCTTCTAAAAATGGCATCCAACTCTCTTACTTATTTACTAGACCATCTGGGTTGTAGATATGTAAAAGAACTGTTAAATTTGTAAACATGAATTAATTAAAGAACAAGTATTTATGTACTTAAAAATGTTTCTTACTTTCCTTTAAAGCATGCTTTGCAGCAACCATAGGTAATATTGTTAATTTTAAAAGAAAAATGTACCTTTTCTAACAAAAACAACTAAAGAAATATCAAAAAGACCCCACCCACACTTAAAATTATGATAAATAAACAAGAAAATGTAAGAGATTTCAGAATATTGATGTATTTTGTGCTTCCACAGTTCATCCTGTGCTGGTGCTGTAATCATTTCCACAGAAGAGGTAATTTTGTGCTTTATAGGTGTGCAAAATACATATAGGAATTCACCAAATTTTGATAGAATGGAAGGCAGAGGGATGGCAGGAAGTGTGAAAATGGAACAACAGAGGTCATATATGCTGTGGCTCTTGTGGGTAGGAGGGATTGTGGTAGGGAGCAGATAACAATGATGTACTGAATGTCCTGTTCTGAAACTGGAATGAAAAGAATGAAGCCTGGGGACTAAGAAAATGAAGTTAAGAGAACAGAGAGAGGTGTGAAGGACACGTTGACCATGACGATGAAGAAATAATTGTGCTTGTGTAAAATGTGCATGGAAAAGCTGCAAAGAGTTGACTGAGGATGGAATGAATTTAAAATTCCTATATCCTGCCTTTCAGCTCTTGTTGGGAACTACCTATGATACTTTCTAGCTACAGTATGCCTTTCTTAGCAGAGTTTGTCCATGAGAAGGATGACAACCTACTGCTTTAACTGCGTGAGATAAAAGTACGCCTTTAACATAACTAGCAGAGTGCTGTCTGGAGCAGCCTTGTTGATGACCTAAGTAGATCTGGATATGACATGATATAATTAAATTCTTGTTATTTGTAGTCTTTAAACACAGAAAACTATGCACAGGCTTCTCCTTTCCTGTTTATTCAATGTCAAATTTGCTCCCTTGTCCATATACATATGTATTACGGAGTCTGTAATTAAGTAAGCATGTACTGTAGTTTCCACAGAATTGCAGTCTGATGTGATGCTTTGCAGATAAATCAGGGCTGGGAACATGCTTTGGATTTAATTCAAGAATGGTGCAGAAAACTGTCGTCTGATAATAAGCTTAACAAAGGAGTTTGAAGCATAATAAATATAGCAGGGATCTGCAAAATTAGATGTGTCCTTGTGGCAAAATGTGATCAACTGGATCTTTTAATTACTCATAAACCCATGCTGACTGCATCTAATCACTCAGTTGTCCCATATTAGCCATGTGATGACATTCAAGATGATCTCCATAAACTTCCCTGGTACCAAGGTCAGACTGACAGGCCTTTAGTTCCATGGATATCCTTTGTTTGTAGTGGTTGTTTTTCCTAACCCCTGGTTAACTGTGATCTCCTCAGTTGGCTGGGGCTGCTGGTTAATCTTCTGACCTGCTCCCCCATGTGTTCCTGTGTGTGGCTGCCCACCTTGTATTATTGTTAAATTTAGTACTTGGAGAGTAGCTTGCCCAGGCACATTACATATAGGAGCAAGGGTTGTTTTCTGATGTTGTGGTGGTTTTTGTTTAGTATTATTGTTTGCAGGTGAGTGACCATGAAAAGTTGAACAGCCTGACAGGTTGGTTTCTTACTTTGAAACTACTGCTAAGCATTTATTTATTTATTTATTTATTTTTTTGCCCATAATGTTACAGAATACATTTCTGAAACAGCCAAAGAAGATGAAATGCAGCAATTGCTGGAATGCTTCACGAAACAGTAAAAACTAATTGCTGTTTTTCTTGAAAAAAAGTTAATGGATATGTTTGTGGGGTTTTTTTGTTGTTGTTTTTTTCTAGATACAATGGCTTTAAAATCTTCCACTGTTAGCATTCATAATGAGAAGGAACATTAGTAAAACAGCAAAGTTATTTGTTAGTTACAGGGGCAGGCAGGGATCTAATTCCTTTTGTCTCAGCCTGGAACTTTACCTTTTCAGTCAGATCAATTTGTTACAACATAGATTTTCAATAAAGCTCAAGCGTTTTTGCAGAAGTAGGTTTGTCTGCAGAGATTTTTCTTTTTGCTCCACATGATCTGGATTTTTTTTTTTTCTTGTTTTGTATTTCTTTTGTTTCTTTTTGATATCTGGGAGAAATTAGAATTTTTCCCTTTGTTCCTTGGCTTGCTTGATTTCCCTACTGTTTCCTGCAGTTGCTTGAGGTTTACAGAGGACAGAGGATATCATTTGAAGTCTTCTGAGGTCAGGAAAAGAGCCATTTCACTTATAGATGTGTTGGATCTGGCCCCCAAATCTTAATCGAAGTTGCAGATATGGTAGAAAAAAAGTAATCACTTGTAAATAAAAGCGGTATTAGCCTGCTGAGGGAAGGAAAATATGTTATTTTTTCCTGTAGCTGTGTTGACTTTAAAATAACTTTTTTCTTTAGCTTCACTGGACTGCTACTCAGTTTTAAATCCTTTCACCTGTCTTTTGTCTTCCCAGTAGCTAAATGTGTGTATTGATGCTTAAACTGGAGGAGTAGATGCAAAATCAGAATCATGAATAAGTTCATCGCGGGCACAGCTATTGGAAATAGCGGATTTTTCTGCTGCCAAACTGCCTTCAAGGCCAGTTTTACAAGAGATTGCACTGAAGCAGGAAAAAGGAATCAGTTTCTGTTCTGGTACTTGGGTCTGCATCAGTTTGTGGTCTTTGTAGTTGTTTTTGGCTGCTTCATGTGTCTGAGAAGCCTTCTTCCTTGTCTCACATTATGGTACTGGAAGTCTTCTGGTAGAAATGTGGGCATTCTGATTTGGCTAGCACACTGAAACCATTAATACAACATAGATCTTTTGGTACAAAGGTGGAAGGTGAACAAAAATATCTATGCTGAGAAGATCAGTTCTCAACTGTGTCCTGGATTGTGAAAAGAAATAAAGATATTTGTTTTCTGCTTCACTTCCACATTTTTTTCCCCCTTATATTTTAAGCTGCAGTTTGAATGGCTGAAATTTCCCAATTCTATTCAGCTTCTTTCATTTTTTCTTTTGCTCTAAATAATCATCCAAAACCCAAGGGGAGAAGTGAAAATGATCTGTTTGCCTGAGCTGCTGCCTGCCTCTGAGGACAAGAGACACAATAGCTAGTGGTGTGGAAGGGAAAGTTGTTATTCTGCTGTATTCTGGCAAGTGGTAGTTGAAGGTTTTATGGAAGTGGAATAAATCAGACTTTCTGTAGGACTTCTAATTAATGCTGGAATTGAGCTAAGTGGCTAAAAAGGTTGATTTCTGCTGTATCTAATAGGAATTTGGACACAATTAGAAATGTAGCTCTGAGCTTCATTCTGCCAAGCACAGACAACATACAAAGGCCTGTTCTGGAAGAAATTTGTTTTTCTTTGTTTTCTAAAACTGAATGGCTTTCCAATTGATGGATGTTTTGGGTATTTTTATTCTCTCTTCTTGTCACATATCTTCAGAACTGAGCGACAGCTCAGAATGTGTGCTAATACACAGCACAATGAGTAGGGGAAAAAAATGGTAGAATAAATAAGTTATTGCTGCTTCAGACTTTTTCTGTGTAGACGTGTCTAACAACAGAAGTTTATGTGATAGTAGAACCAAGCAAGCTGGTACAAAGAAACAGAAGCATACAGGATTTTCTTTTCCTTCTTAAATTGTTAATACTGAAAACAATAAAAGATGATATTAAAATACAGACAGATACTTAGAAATGTAGTGTAATAATCAATTATACTCTTGTTATTAACTTTAGGGGCCAGGAACTGGACCCAAATGAAAAACATATTGCTATAAGAAATGGGATGCGAAAATTAGCTTTTTCCCCCTCAGCTTTGTTGGCTCGGTGGGACTGAGAAAAAGAGATGAGCTGACGTGTGAATGTGCACAGGAAACAAAGCAGTTCAGGGCACCGGTACTGCATGCAGTTGAAAATCTGAAGAGCTCTTCATTATCCTTCTAAGATGAAGCAACAAATTACATTAATCTTTGAAACAGCTCCTCATTGGATACGCTTAGAGGTGGATTTTCTCCGTGCTTGTATTTTTTCTCCCGAAAATGTCAAAATTTGCCTGTTCCAATCTGTTTCTTAAGCTGAGGATATCTGGTGGTCAGTACAGATGTTGATCCTATTTTCTTTTGGGCTTTTGATAAGAACTTTGTATAAGGATAATTTTTAGACAATCTGTATGAAAAAAAAAGATCACAAATGAACTAGGTAGCATAAAATCCCAAGGATTTGTGTTGTATTGCTAAAATGATAGCTGTTTAGTTTCTTATTTCTTTTTAGGAAGCTACAATCTGCTACCCTGATCACATTTATTTTTTTCTGAGAAGATGCTTTGCAAGTGCTCTCTTCTTTAATTTATTCCAGTACATCTGAAGCCAAGTTTATATGGCAGATGCACTGTTGTAACTAGGCACAAACTCTGAAGTATGTGCATAATTTTTACCGTAATGAAACAAACGCTTGTGGCAGAGCATAGTCACTGTTTTTATTTGCTTCTAATGTGACTGAACCACTGCTAAGAAGCTTTTCCATTCTATTTACCCACCAAGAACAATATGGAACTTGTTTCTTCTATGGCTTTCAATAAACTAAATAGGGCGATACTTTATTCTCGAAAGCATACCATGAGTAATGTTCATTACATAGATGGAATAGTTGCTAGCAGCAAATTAACTCAAGCTTTTCATATACCTATAATTCACTACAGTAGTTTGTGGAAAAAGGATTTTATGTGTATATTTAGAATATGTATCTATATTTTTGCTGAGGTTTTCCCTATTACCTCATTCACCCACAACCCTCTGGTGACAAGCTGGATACTAGGTTTTAGGTTCAAAATGTTGAATGAATGACTTTACTCACACAAAAGCTTCTGTTTGAAGCACACTTCTTTTAAACATCACTGTACAACAACTGTACCATAGCCCACAAGTATATTTCTTCCAACAGGATGTGATGCTAGCAATAGTTTAGTTTGGGTGCTTTTTCCTTCTAGGAGCTATAATTCAGAAGCAGAACTCTTGGCTTCTTCTGAGTTTTTATGGTATTTCAGCAGGATGCTGAGATTACAGTACATGTGGCAGCGTTCTCTTTCAGCCTCCTTAAGGATTTCTCTTTCTTCAACTTTGAATTTTAATTCAGTGAATTTTTTCCTGTTTGCTAATAAGCAGCTGCTGCATTTCACACCAAAGTTAATTTGCTCTCAGCAGGGAACAAGAAGATTGATAGAAAGAAGTAGTTCTGGCAATGTGCCAAGCAAACATTATAAAGATAGCAAAGTCTATTATGGTCAGAAATCGTACAACAGGAAAAATGTGTCACAGACTGACAAAAGTATGGATTGTTGTCTAGTGAAGGAGCAACAAGGTTTGTGCATAGGCTACCGGTGCCTTGTCAGGCATTTTTGTTCTGTCAGCACTGTCTTGGGAGCCTTAAACCATAAAGCACCTAAAGGATCTTGGCATGGAAATCAGGGAAACATAAGGGTTTCCTCTTTGCTTGTATGTTCTGGTCTCTAGATGCACCGGAGCAGCGTTGTAATGGGGCTTCACCTATGTCTGTATGAGGCCCTTGCTGCCAAATGCTGCAAGCATTATGAGTTAGTTCTGTATCTGTTTGCTGCCCACCAAAGTGCAACACCTTCCCACTTCTCTTTTGATAGCTCAGTACCCAAAGCCCACATTGGTTTTGGGGAAAATGAATACGTTTTGTCTTGAAGTCTTAATATACAAATAATTTTCTTTTTAAAAGATCATTTTCCTTTGTGCTTGGGGGGGGAAATAAACTAATAGCATATACAAAGGGCTTAGTTCTTTTTTGGAACAAACATAAGCTCCAACTTTCTTGTTGTTTCCATGGAAGTGATCATGTTCATCTGAGACCTGCACACAAACTGTATCATCCTTGCTTAAGCTGGATAGTGCTATTCTCTGAAAGTCTTCCTCTCTCTGGGCACAACCCTTCCAGATGCTCAGCAACACTTGGAGGAATTTAGGCTGCTGCTCTTATTAATGACTGGAGATGCTCAGTGTGCTGCAGGGCAGAATCCCAAGTCACCACAGTTGTGGATTCAGCCCATGTCGCTGCACTCAAACACATACCAATGAAGCTTCAGCAGACAGGGGATGAATTCCTCCTCTGAGAGGAGTATTTACTGTGTTTTTCTTAGGAAACTTGTCTGTCTGCTTTGATAATTATTGCCTCCACAGAAATCAATCTTTAGGATGTCTTCTCTGTCAAGAATCACTGCTTTTGGAAAAATACATGGTTTTTAACTTTTTTGCTCTCGTTTTTCTAACTGACTACCTAGGTAGATATTCATAATATGCTCTGTCACCATGGCAGCCTTATAGAGAAGAGTGTTCAGCTGCGTACAGATTCACAAAGTTGTTAGGAAAAATAATAGATTGTTTTAGTAAGAGTATACTTGGGTAGCCTGCAGCCTTGATGTGGGAGCTGAAAAGCAGGAAGCCTGAATGCAGATTCCATTCTTAGGGGGCTTCCAGCTGTGGCTTTTCACATCACTTCAAGGCATGTTTGTTGAGGACTCTGTTTACCTAGTTCATAGAAATATTATATGGCTTCATCTGTTTAGCAAGGTGGTTTAGTTTATTTATTTATTTATTTATTTTCCAAATTAGAAAAAGAACAAACTCTTCTTTCTATTTTAGAAAACGTAACTTCCTGGAATCACACCTGCAGAGTGCAGAAATTGCTAATTACTGATGTATGTTGCTAGTGCTAATGAACACACTTCTAAAGCCTGTTATTGCTGCTCATAAAAGCTCCAGGCTAGTAGTAATACATCTAGACTTTTTTTTTTTTCCAGTAGATTCCTTATATGTTTGCACAGCACGTGTACTTTTGAAATATAACAGCAACATGCTATTGTTTCACATTATATGCAGTGCTGTAGTAAATTTAATCAAAACAGCAAAATGTCAATAGAACAAGTTTTAAGGTATTCGCGCATTTCAAGCATGAAGAATTTTCAACAGCAGTAGTTGCTCACACAAAGATTTATTCTCCCCGTAGACTTTTCCATGGCTCATAAAGAGTGATGGATGAACTTAATTTTTAGTTTAATCTCCTTCTTTTTCACTTCAGTAATTTCTCTGATGCTAGCAAAAAATTAGTGAGAATATGGAATTGTTCACCAGTCATTAGTGATTGTGTGTGTTACAGACTTTGCATAGACAACAGGAGGTTACTTGATTTTCTTTTGGGAAGAAAGCCTTGAAGATTTTTTTAAGCAGCATTTAAGTATGCATTACATACAAGTCTTACCATATTTTTTATTGTTTCAAATAAACCTATTTCAAGGGTAATTTTAAGTTTTTTTCCCAGTTGTTTTAATTGGTTTCCTGCTTCAGTACCTTGGTAGTGTATGCTAATCTATATATTCCTTATTTGACTGCAATGAGAGTTTGTGTTCATGAGAATGGGGCTGCACTGTGCTAAGCGATATCTGATTTCTCAATGCATAGGCTGAATACTGCTGAACAATACCGAGTTTCTAGCAAATTCCTTCCTCCAGGAATATAAAGGGAATTTTAAAGACTCCATGTTGCAGCTGCTGATTAAAATATGCTAAGAAAATAGTTATATGAAAAATGACAGGGAATTGAATTATATACATAGACTGTTTTTGTTGAGTTTTTACATTCTAAAAACTGTGTGTTATTCCATCTCTCAGCTTGGTTGGCAAATTGCTTTTATTATGTTGCTATACTTTAGTTATGGACCACAGACCTATATAACAACATGACCTGAGCATTGTTGTTCAGGTCATGCTGTTATACAGCCCAGTGGACAAGACTGTGTAAATATGGGGCTGTGCTGGGTGGGTGTTCTGCTTTCTGTCCTGCTTTGGTTGCTGCTTTACATTGTCTCTAGAACTAAAATCAGCCATTCTAATGCATCTGAAAAACGCAATTGACAACAACGCTTGCAGTCAGTTGAGTTCACTATATTTAGAACTTTCTAGAAATCAGTGCTTTTAATTTTTCTCTGCTGTGTTAGAAAATTGTTGAAAAAGAGACCATATGCATGTGTGTATGAGAGTATGATAAACTCACCTTCTAGACTGTGGCAAAAACTTCATCCTTTCCTACAGCTGTGCATCATAACAGCTAATAAACTATTCCAGTTTTTGTCCCCAGATTCTCATCTTCAGGATGATTTTCTGTCAAAAGAAAATAGAAATTATATTTGGAAAGAGAAAAATGTGTTCAAATGGATTACCTTCATTCAGACTGGTGAGCTGTTCTATATTTTCCCCTGAGGAAGAGAGTCCATTGGTGGGACAAAACTGCTGCTGTATAAGAAGGGTATTTCTTTTTTCCTAAATACAGTCTGAGATCTCAAATTTAAATTTCTCTTAAAAGAGTGTTTGGCTTTTCTTCTTTATTAATGAAACAAACAAAAGCAAACCTTAAAAAGTTAAGTATTCATGTTTTCTTTCCCACGCTGTTCCAAGTACAGTCAAATAATGGCATGGAGCTTCACAAACTGAGTATGACTTTTCCTGTGATCTTCTGGTAACTAATTCCTCTCCTGGCTCAGGTTGCTAGAAAATGCTACTAAAACACATACAGATAAATTGCATTTCTCCAGAGGATTCACTGCCCAGCTGCCATGTAGTTGAGCTGTGCACGCTTGAATAATGCACTACCTCCCTCTCGTGATGTTGAGATGCCCAATGCAAGCACTGTTAATCTTTCTGGGACTATAGGGCTCCTAATCAGCAGCGTATGCAAGTTCCCTCAACTCCTAAAAGTTGACCCTTAAACAGACATTTTAAATAACTTTCTTCTCAGTTTTTTGGGCTTTTTTCTTTTGTCTGTGTGCCAGCCCACTCAACTTATCATGGCTACTTGTTTCAACAAGCTAAGTGGAATTAACAGACCATTTGAAATTGCTAAGGTGGAAAATCAGAATAAAGCTGCATTTCAGCCTAGTAATTATGCTGGTGGGTAGCTGTATTCTGAAGTCTCAGTCTGAAATTTGCAAACTTGAGCCAGAAGTCACCATCAGCTAAAGCAAGCATATTCTTTTGTCCAAGCCCAGAAGCCAGGGGTCTCTGAAAAGGAGTAAGGAATGAGTGAGTGAGTAGAGTTTGAATTGATTCAGTTCTCATATAATCTAAAAAACAAGTTGAAATCTTTTCTAGTCTTTCTAGTAATTTCTTAGGTGACTGAATTGTGGCAAGAAGTAGTAATTATATATTATGAATTTGCTGAATAATCAACCAGCTTGAAATACTGAAATAAATGGTGCTCTGGCATAGTTATAATAGATGTCACAGGTCACTGAATGACAACTGAGCTTTCTAGAAAGAATGAAAGTGAGCTGCATTCAGCATAGCTTCAGTTAAATGACACAGTTACCAACGATTGTGTAATTTAGAAAGGAATCAGCATTTCTAGTCTTTCTTTAAAGGTTTGTAAGGGCTCTGTTCAGATAAAAACTCTTGTTAATAAGCCAAGTGTTTGGATTCATTTTGAATTGTAGTCTGAATCTTATGTACCCTTTTCCAAGGTAATGGTGCTTCTACACATTGAGCTTGTGTGCAAAAGGACAGAATAAGTCATGGTACTTTTTCTTGTGCTCTGAGGGTTACACAGGGAGAATACAGACAGCACTTATCAATCACTGCTGTGCCAAACAATCATATTTAACAGAGAGATAATCAGAAAAGCCAATGAAACTGTAAGATTTGAACTAAGAAAAGAAAAACTTGAAATATCTCCAGAGTATTTTGCTGGTAAATTAACATTTTATTTTCATTTTATCCCTTCTACCTTTTACAGTTTACCTCTAATTTGTTTCACTTGTTTTAACGTATACAGACAAGAGAAAACCAGTTTAAGTATAATTGAGTATAAATGAGTATAATCTAATACAGTCTCCCATCAAGGAAAATGTTGGATGACATTTGTCTCATTGTGTTGCATGATTTGTTTTGCTGAACCTAGAGGACTAAAATGCGATGCCCCTGATGGTCAGAACACACACTGACTCTGACTAGATCCTCATTTACCTCAGAGTGCCCTTAAGTCTCTCAAATTATGTATCATTCAGGAATCAGCTGTGTTGCTCATTTGGAGCCCTTATTTAGCTGAGTCACATTATGAGCTTTAGAGAGCATGCATTCCTAGGCATGTCTGTGTACAGCTGCAGATACTGAAAATACAAATTACTCTAATTTTCTAATTATTCTAATTATTGCTATTATACCTATTGAACTACTTAGCTGTTGAACTCTTGTGTTCTTTTAACTACTGAATTCTAACTATTTTATTCTGAACTAGAGCTACTCTAGTTATTCTGTTAACATCAAATATGTGAAATCAAAGGCCTTTCCTAGGTATAATACAATCTCATTTTCATTAATGTCTTAGATTATAATTGGAAATGTATATAATAAATCAGAGATGTGACTTGAAACTAAGACGAGATCTGGAAAGATTGCTACAAAATGCTGCACTTAACAAAACAAATAGACAATAGTGGTAACTGGCTAGACACTGATTAAGAGATTACATGAGGCTGCTCTAGATTATGCACAAAGTACAAGCTGAGAATGTGATATAATTGTAAAGAAAGGTAAGTAGAATTCTGGTATATAATTACAGGAGTTCTAGCAGAGAATTTTCCTGTTATGCTCTATACTGATAACATCTTATCTGCACAACTGTAACCATTTGTGAAGAGCTGACAGTGAGGAAGGTGTAAACATTTAGAAGCAATTTTGTGGAATGTAATAGGAATTATGAGAACTTCAGAGACATGATGTATATGGAAATCAGAGTTGCCTGTCTGAGCCTCATCAAAGTGCAAAGACTTGTTGCTGTACCTGGATCTTTAGCATTCAGACAGTACTCCATGAGGTTAGGTGGTTGTACACATCCTCTTCTACTGCCTTTCCATTTTTTTTTCTTTAGTTTTCCTGCAATATGAGTCCTCTGTTAAGGAAAGCAGAAGGCATCTGTGTGGACTACATGCATTAATATGAACAAGCCTTATCCATCAGATCTTTTAGCTAACTTTCAGCTTTGTATCTGAACTTCCTTGAAACATTGCCAACGAACATTTAGATAATTTTCCTATCTTCTCATAGAATTTATTGAAGAAAAAAACAAAAACAAAAAACAAAAACACTGGAGACTGTCTAATTCTCAGTGATAAAAGCCTTTTAAGTTCTGTGATAACATTGATTTTCTTAACTTTATGGTCCAGTATACTTTTTAAAAAAATAAAAGTAAGATTTCTTTGACCAGAGTGTTCAAGGCCAAGGAACTGTTGTGCTTGCAATTCCTAGGGCAGATAAATTGCAGATGCAGAAATGTCCCATTATTTGTGAAAATTTCACTTTTGCTTGAGAGACACTGTTGATTTTGTCTGATGTGTGGATCAAAGAGAGCCAACATAAGCTTTTTGAATTTGTATGGATATAGGAGCTTTATTATCATCACTCAACATGCAGACTGGAGGCAAATATTTCTCTCAGAACCTTCCGCTAGCACGTTTTGGCTCAGCCCTGCACTATCAGCTACTAATGTTTTTTTGTTGTTCTTTCTTTTCCTTCCCTTTTCCTGTTTCCTGTTATTCTAGGTCAAACTTTTACTCAGGTAATGAGCTGGATCCTTACCCTTAAAAGGCATGACAATAGTATAGAGAATGAAAATCATTTAACGCTGTAATTAGCAATGAGACTCTGAAATTTGAAAAGGCAATAGAAACTGATTTTTGTTCCTGAGAAAAGTGAGCAAAGCAGAGAGAATTAAGTCAGTGGTATCTTGGAAAGAAGGACATTTTCCAAGGCCTTATTGTTCGATAACTATGCTGGCATGATAGTGTAGCTAACAGAAGGGGTCACTGAAGAGGGCTGATGTAAGAGAACTAATAGAGAGCCAAGTAGCAGAAACCCTTTGGCAATTGCTTTGTATGGATTTATGTAACAAATCTAATTTCAGATTAAGTAATTGTTTCTCAGCTCATAGTTTTCAACTACACCAGTAGATATAAAGATTTTTCTTCCAGCTTCATTAAAACCATATGTCTGCTGAATTAACAATTACAGTGTTATTTAGCAGAAGATACTGTGTATTTAGTAACATTCCTTTGATAAGGTCCTGTTTAAAAAACTGTTATAAACAGGCTATCACAACCGACTGGCCCTTTATGTCAATCTCAGGTCATCTTTTGTACTTGCTGCAGAAAGTTGAAAGCCTGAGGAAGTAGAAGAAAATTATACTTGGGTATATACAATGCGTTTATTGTTGATGAATAAAAAAGGCCGTTTTCTCTTAAATGAGGTGGAATATAGAGACAGCTGCATGAGTTGCTAAAGTTACTTATAGATCTGACACAAATGGAAGAATACGTTGATAAATCTAGGCTGTTAATTAAGGAATGTTACAATTAGAACATTTTAAATGAAATGGACTAGGAAATGCTCACAAAATGCCTTGCACTGACAGAGTAGTATAGCTGGTAGCCATTACCCCCATGAACAAGTGTTATGTTTGGGTATATTATCCGAAACCTTCGCTGTCTTTAGGTGGTGTGTTTGAAAACAAGTAAACAAATTGCATGAGAAGTTACAGCTCTGTAGAATGAAAATAAAATGATATCTTTTAATAAGTGTTTAGCTATGAGTTTAAAAAACAAATCATTATTTAAGATAGTATGTAAGTGGTAGACACCTTCTGTGAACTGGGAAGAATTTGGATGCAGCCACTCCTTGAATCTTCAAAGTTCATTTATCTGGTAGCTGTTTCTGTTGTTTTTTTTGTTTGTGAGTGTGTGTATGTTTGAATACCATCAACAGCAGTGAAGGTGAGAAGGTATTTCTGCTTATAGGTGTTTAAATGTACTGTTTTTTCTCTTTACTATGAAAGCCTCCCCACCAATAATATATTTATACTTATCAATTTAGCTAACTAGTGTAGAAATTTAGATATAGAGTGGCTTGAAATAAATGCAAAATAAAATAACAAGCTAGAAATTCACTACGTAGTTTTGAATTATTAGATTTAAACTCAGTAAGTTTTACAGATAAAGGGATTGATATCACTATAGAGTTATAGACTGAAGAAGATGATAATAAGGTCCAGAAAGCTGATGTTCCATTTAAGCTTCAGTATGTTAAAGGAATTAAATGTGACTTCTGATTTGAACTAAAGCTATACAGAGAAGGTCTGCTTATAGTCCTGGCTTATTTTATGAAGTGCTACAAGTACAAAAGATATCTGAACTAGATAATGAGCATTGACAGAACTGGATACCTGAGTAGCATCTCTTTGTGTACATGTATATAAGGTATATGTACCTTATATTTATATAAAGTATATAAATACTACACACAAAAGTATATGTACTATATAGTATAGAACATACACTATGTATTTGTACAGAATCTGACCAAATCTACCCTGATAACATGATAGCGTGTAACTAATCATACAACCTACAACAATATTATTGTCTCTGTCTTTGATACAGTGCTTTGTTTTGATAAACCTTTGTATAGCAAACTAATTTTATTCAGCAGCATACAGTTGGAATAATACAGGAATAGTAAATATACAGTTGGAATATTAAAAGTAAAGCTATAAATAGAGAGCCAAAAGTTATCTATTGGAAAAACTCTGATGCCTTCTGTCCAGGTACAAAATGTTGAGATTTCTCACTAGAACTCCACAAAAGAGTAATCTCCAGAAAGAGATGCTGCCTTAGTGGTGGTCAGCACTTAAATGGGATCTAGGAGAGGTGGAGTCAGGCTCCATCCCTTCCAGGAGCACAGCTGAATTACCTTCACCTGTGCTCCCACAGCTGACCTGACACTTGCCTTGGATGGTTAATCAGAGGTTCAGGCTGTGATTAACAGTTCCCCACACAACACAACTGGACTGTCCTCTACCTTCCCTATCATTGTTCCCATGTCTTCCCAAATGCTAAGTATGCTGTTTGTTTTCTTTTTTTTTAACTTAATCAGGTAAGAAGGCTGTATTATGATGTTAAAGTCCATGATAGCTGGTGCTGTTATTCATTAGTGAATGATTTCCTATTGATTTTCTACGGTGATGGGCTTTTGTTTCTAAACGCTGTTCCTAATCTTATTTCTGTCATTCTTTTTGATTTGTGTTGACAGTTCCTTTTAAAGAATAAAGCAAATTCATTTCTGAAATATGTTCTTTTTATACTGGATTCTTCTGCCAGAGGACTACCACTCTTGCACTGAGGTAGTTGTTGACATTTACTGAAACACAACAGTGTTTAATTAATATTTTTGTGCTTTTTTGTCATATTCCCAAGACAGTGGGTTGTCATTTCTCTCTACTGATTTAGTTAATGACAGGTAATTTCAGATATTCCTTTCATTCTTTTAAGCATTTGGGCTTAATTAGTAATGTTTTAATGCCTGATGATTCTTAGAGAGACCTAGAGTCTCACTGTTTTCAATATGTGTGTGTGTGTGCATGCACATATGTTTCTATAAAAATGTTTATATATTTTTACATATACGTATGTATGGGAAATTGATAATCACAGCCTGAATGTCTGTTTAATAAGCTGAGGCAAGTGTCGGGTCAGGTGTGGGAGCACAGGTGAGAGTAATTTAGTTGTGCTCCCTGGAGGGGTGGAGCTTGACTCTACCTCCTCTAGACCTTATTTAAGGGCTGACCAACACTAAAGCAAGGTCTATTGGAGACTGCTGCTTGGTGGAGATTGCCTCAGCATTTATCAGCTGACTGAAGGCTTCCTCGTGGGTGAGATTTTCATGTAAATAACCTTTTGGATATTTGCTATTTTTTTTTACATTACTGTCACCATACATATGTGCATGTATACAAGCGCACATTTTGAGACGTGCATCAAGATTGTACTTGCTTTTTCATTTACAGTTTCAGAAATTAAAGATCCTCTGTGGTTTGCAGGAAAATAGGTAGAGACACCCAGAGAAATGATCATTACTTTTTCCTGCCTTTTGTTCTCATGCAGTAAGGAGTGAGCAGGAACCGTAGGAATAAATGTGCTGAGTAATTTAGCATTGGCTGGTAGGAGAAAAGGATTTGAAACTAACAGGAATGCAAGTTTTATACTGAAATAAGATTAAAAAATAATAAATCATACTCATCTAGTAGAAAGGAGGAGCCAGTTATGGAAGTAGATCTAATGAAAGCAGATGATTTGGAGACATGGTCCTGCTGTTGTTATATCTAACTTGATATTATGAACAGAAGAAAAAATAAAGGAAAAAAACCCGGGTAGCATACAAGAGAGAAGTAATAGAACTATGGAGTTATCCATATGTAGTTCTACATCTCCTCCCTGCTTCCTGACTAATTATGCTAAGAATAAAATAATTACAGTCAGTAATAGCTTTCTTTTTGGATGTAAGAAGATCTCAGGCTGGTAGAAATTTGAACAGCTGCTATTGAAAGGAGACAGTAAATACTGAAAATCCTGAGTGGATTCCCAGTTCGTAGAGAATACTATTTCTTTCTGGTTATACTGCAAGGATCCTTGAAGTAACTACTTTTACTGTAAGCAGGATATAAATGTACTCTGAAGTCATGTTCCTTAGACAAAGGTTAGTCATCTCCTTCTACTGATTTAACTGATCCTTGTGTGAGTGACTTGAGGCTGTGCCCAGTTCTCCATTTTAGTACATAGAGTAGTTACTGGACCCTGGGGTCTATGATACTTGAACTTTAGTAAAATGAGTGAATAGATGGCCATAATGAGCTATTTAGATATTTAGTCCTTGTGCCTTGAGCTGCATAAATGTACTATGTTAATATGGTACCCTTATGTCCTGAAATCCATCTGTGCAATGCAAATATTCTTTCATTGACTGTACTCAGGTGGATGCAGCCCTTCTCATGTATACATGTGTGCTGTATGTAGACAATGTATATTCCTTAAATGAATTGGAGTTAGTACAATCAACTTTACAAAAAGGGAAGGGGGGGAGAGCAAGGTGGGAGCGTGTGACAGTGAAGAGGGTCATTAGGGACATTACCAGACAACCATCATTAGCTACCCTTTGCATACCAAGAACTAGAAGTAGTAGCTTTAAACAACCGAAAAGCAAACAAGATAGAAAGTGTTGTCTTTGCATAAACCTGTAAGGGTACTTTGTAAGGAGCAGCTGCATCTGATTTGTCTGGAAGAGGAGAAAAACAAGCTGTTTAGTAATGTATGGCTGCATTTCTTAATTAGATTTTACAATTAAAAATGGAATAGATCAATGTCTTCCACCCACCGGAAACTTTTCAAGCTTTGATTTAAAGGAATTGAGTTTGTTACCTTGAGACATCAAATTCTTCTGGGTGATTCTGGGAGGGAACGATGATTTAAGATTTTTAGAGGGATCACAGCAGGGAGCTGCATTCTGACTCAATGAACCACCACAAGTTAATCAGTGCCTTTCACTCGGTATTGTTTTCTCTTGCCTTTGCAAATCTCATGCTGTTCGTGAAATGTTAGGGAATTGAAAGAACCAATTGGCTGTCAGTACTAGGGGAAAAAAATGGTGTTTCACAGAGAAAGAAATGCTTATAACCTTCATTTGAAACTTTGCATGTTCTTTTTCAAAACTTCTTTTTTTAATTGTTGGGACCACCAGGAAAGAAAAATGCTCCTTTTGGAGACAAATGCCTTTCTGTACCCAGCTGGGAAAATTAAGAACAAATTTACTCATAAAGTAATTAAAAAATAATACTGAAAAAGAAAAAAAAATTGCCATGAGCAAAAGTGCTATTAATTTTGACTAACTTGTATCACAGAGTTGAAATAAAGCATTCCTAGTGTGTAAGAAGGGCTTCAGACATGAGATTTTCATCCTTATTTCAACTGTGTTTGCTTCTGATTTCAAGGCAGATGGTTTGGAGAGTGCAGTGAGAAGAGCTGAAGCTCTTGGTATGTAGTCTGGGTACACCCAGAGTGTGGTGAGGTTACGTTACAAATCTAGGCATTAATGTATAATAATCATTTTTTCCACTTTTTTTCCCAGCTTGATTAAGGTGCATATTTCATCAGACTTTGTTTCAGATCCTGACAAAATAAAGTGGGCTTAAAAAACAAAAGGGAGTCTGTGAAAATTTTATGTTTGTTTGATGTTGATGCCATTAATTTGAATTGGAAATTCCCTGATCCATTCATAGGGCTTTTTCTCTTTATAAGATTTTCCAGTAGTTTTTCATTCCTTTTTGTTTGTTTGTGAAGGGAATAGTAATGCCCAGTATATGGGGAAAAAATAGGAAAGGCCCAGACTTGGATCTGGATGCAAAGGAACAGGACACGAACGATCTCTTAAAAACCCCTCCAGAAGCTAAGGTTTCTGTCTATATTCAGTAGAATATTGTCTTGTTGGTAGTAGCGTGCTGTCCATTTTGGTGGTGGTATCTGGGCAGCAGAGGGAGAGTTCTGTTGCAAATATGCAGCCTTAAAACAAGTGCTGATGGGAACAGTGGGACTGATTTCTCCACCTGGCTTGCTGCAGATGCACTGCCAATGATGGGAATGCAGCTTCACAACCTCTGAGTGACACCTCAGTGCCACAGCCCAGCAGCAGCTTGGGGCCAGCACTTGAGTTCACATTTTTAATGATGCATCTGTCACTACTATCTCAGAGCTGCTTTTCTCCTTCTAATGTGATAGGAAGGATGCTAAGGTATTTGTGATCCTTGTTACTGGTTTGGGTGAAAATATATAACTTTTTGAGCAGGTGGTAACAATACAGGTAGGAAAAAGGAAAAGCATCAAATTATAGTCCTTCTTTTTGGTGTGTATATGTATATTTCTAGCTTTTATTTTTACTCTCCCTTGAAAATCTGCACTGCTTTCACTTATGCCACATACTGCATTTTCTGAGTTAATTTGAACCTCTGGAGGCTTGTTTCTTGCTTAGGTACCATACTGAGAACTGATGGCAATTCTTTGTGAAAAGGACTTCCTTGATGTTTCAGGATTTTACCTGGTATAAAATGCAGAAGGTAATTATTTATTAGTGTGGTGTATGTCAAGGAATGCCGACCGTGCAGATGTGTGCTCTTCCCAAGGAGATTGAAGTCTGGTGCCTTTGTAATGCTGATGAAGTCAGGGACATGCATAGTTTTAACTGCTCCTTTAGCAAATTAACATTACAGGTTATCAAATATAGGAGGAGGCTGCAGGAATTAAGATGTGGGCATCTCAGCTGCATTCAAAATATGCTCTAGATCTTTATCATTATAAAGCCCAAATTACCGGAGACCTTTGTGTAGTTAGATATCTGCTTGTTGATTTAGAACTGTGTACTGATGTTTCTTTTCATTTAAAACAACAGCACAAAACCCCATGCTTGTTATAGCCTCCTTCTCTAAGTCAGGTTGTTAAGGGACTTCTGGGTATGTCAGTGGGGGAGAAGTGCATATGCTGCTACTTCTCCTCCAACTTTCTTTGCAGCAGAAGAGGACAGCTTCAATCACATCAATTCATTGTTTCAGTAGCATTTCTAACCCCAGAAATGCAGTTAACTGTTTCCTAGAAACAAAACATATTTAGTGTATATAACCATCCTACGGAGCATTCAAATCTTTCCCTTAGGGAATCAGGCTCAGTTTGTGTTCATTCAGCTCTTTGCTGTCCACGTGTCTTGTACTGGAAGTGCAGTCAAGGTTTGGCTGTTGCCAGTTGCAAATCAAAGATGAATGTTCTGAAGTCCATGTACCATATGTGTGGATGGGGGCTGGAGCACCCGTGGCAGAGGGAAGGTTTGTTTGTGTGTCTTGTTTGCTATCCTTGTGAATACAAAGAGGGTGCTTGAGGCCCAGCTCCTCAAGTTAGTGCTGTGGACCTCTGGGCCTCACTTTTGCTGTTTGTTTCTCTGTAAATAGCACACTTAGTTCTATTTCTATGGACAGAATTGTCCCTTGCTATGCTCTTATGGTTTGTCATTTCTACTGCAAGATTCAGGTCACTGCAAAGCTGCTGCCACAAAGTTCCCTCCTTTGAGTAGAACAAACTTTCAAATCAGAACCAAAGCAAGAGAATTAAGGTTATGTAAAGCTATGTCAGTGGATAGGCAGATGTTAAGGAAGACGTTTTCCTTGTCCCTTGCATTCTGTAGAAGTGTCTGACAGATGGGAATGACGCAGTTGCCATTTCGAATAGGACTCTCCCCGAGTGCCTCCTTCCTGCTGCAGTTCCTCTTTGTGAAGAAGAGGTCAATGTTCTGCTTAAAAAGAAATAACCAAAAGATCTTCCCGTTCTCTTGAGCCTGCTAAAGATCAATGAAACAAAATGGTTTCACTGCACTGTTTTATGTCCTTTGAATAATATGTATTTCCAACCATCACCAATACCAAAGGAAAATGTAATGGATCAAATATTTTTTTTATCCTCACAGGAAAGCTTGGTTTTCTATTTCTAGAGTTTAAATAAATGATGCTACAGCTTTTAGGCTTGTACACGTCTGCAAGCTGTAATGTCAGGAGAATTGCAAATGCCAGAGATGATTTTGATGCCGTCTCCATGAGCTTTTAAATCACAGTACTGCTTAAATACAGTCCTTGAAGTTGCAGTTTGATTGAAGCTAAACCGATTCCTAAGACAACTTGATTTGTAGTCCACTTGAGAACGAGGTATAAAAAGATCACATCTAGGCAGAGATTTTTTTTTGTTCCATTACAAAGGACAAGGCTCTTATTGATAGTTTGGTAACAGCGGTATGTGTAATGGTGCAATCATTAGGAATGGAACCGCTGCAAGTAATTGCTATGCAAGGTTGCACTTAGTTTTTTCTATAAGGTGAAATGTAATTTCATTTAAGTGTGTGGTTGGGATGGGAGGAGTATTGCATTGTTTTTATATTAATAGGAGTTTTCTCTAGATTAAGGTTTTTTCCTGTCTGCTATGGCTTGCTAGACCATGTTAGAAACTGACCTGGCAGGAATCAGCATTTGCACTGAGCTAATCAACCACCATCAAATGTGATTCAGAAAAATGCTGGGAATCATCTTGAAGAAATTACAGCTGAGTAACAAGAAAAACACAACCCCTTGAGAACTTAATAACAAAGCACGTTCTCTAGCTGTCATCATCAACTGCTTAAAAATGCTGAGAATATACAGCAACATGAAGTAAGAAAGACTCCTTTTTCTGTAAGCTAATTGCAGATGTATCAATATTTCTCAGTCCATATATTCTGAATAGCCAATATTCAGGAAGATGGTAAATGGATTCCATGTCTCTTTCCAAAGTTTAAGAGAAAATAAAGAAAAATGGAAATAATTCACATTAATTCATCTGAGTAAAGAAATGAAGTTAGTCTTTGATGAAACCAGATACACAGATGCTGTCAGAAGTAAGCTGACATTTCTGTAATGGAAAATGGTTTTCTAATGTAATTTTTGTACCTAATCTGATGTGTACATAAGGGCATGTAAAGAAATGTTAACCCAGCAAGTAACTACAAGAAAACGTTTGCCCAGTAGGATGCCTTTAGTGACCAAATAGAGGCTATACAAGCAGAGGTTTGAACTGGGACTGAGGGGTAGATGGAACAAACACATGGACAGCTGTGTAACTGACTTCTGCAAATCCTATGATGTTTTGTATTAACTGAGGATTTTCAGGCATTTTCATAATTCCAAACCATTTAATTTTTTTTCCTAGCCATTCAAGATGCAAAATACTTCAATTTGTTTAAATATACTTTCCAACAATTTCTTTCCTCTTGCAGTATTTTACTTTACTTTCCCTTTCCCCTGCCTTCCTTACAGCATATCCTGGTTTTGTCTTCCCTTTCCATTTGCATTTGCTGTCATGAGATGCAGAGTAGCTGAATAAAACTGCGCTGCAAGCACACGTGCTGACTGCTGAGCTCAGAAAAAAAACATACTTCAAGGTTTTGAATCCAATTTGCTCAAAGCCAAAACCTTTATTTACAGCTGTTTATCCACATCAAAAGGGGGGTGAGGGTTGGGGTGATGATAGAGCCAGGGGAGAGGTAATGACCTATTTATTGTGTTCTTAAAATGTGACTCCGCTTTCTCCTTGATTTACTCAGATGTCTGCTAAAGAGATTATAAAACTGCAAAAGACCATAAGTTTCTAGCTTGACCCTGAGTTCTACTCAGTGTTATTTCAGAGTAAAAGCTTGCTTTGAAAGGACTGCTACTAATCTGAGAAATGCAAGTTTTCTAAACAAGGTAGGTGAAATATGTGAAGGAGCCTGAGTGCTGCATGTCGGTGTATGTTGAAAGCCAGGATATAAGCACCACTTCACTGCTTTCTCAATTCAGCTAGTCTATTTTCATTTTATTTTTATTATTATTTTTGTGACTGTGAATTTTAACTCCAGTTCCTGGCTCAAGGCTGATCTGAGCAATATATGTTGAAATCCCACAGATAAAACACAAACACCAAGAGGTGGCAGAGGTGGCAGCAGCTCCACTCAGCCCTGTTAAAAGCCTAGCCAACTTGCTAGCAAGTGTTCCTATTTTGAGGGGCTTAAGCTGGAGCTCCTCATTATTCTGGGCCAACTGAGGGAATCCAGGGATTTATGTTAGTGACACTTCTGCTAATCAAGTTTCTTGCAGCATTTTCTTTTGACTTTTTGGGGTACTATGGTTAGGCTATGGTTGGACTTGATGATCTTCAAGGTCTTTTCCAACCTGGGTAATTCCATGATTCTGACTTTAAAACAAAAGAAAAAATAACTCTTCTATGCTTTGGATCTCTCTTTCCAATGTAAGACCTTTGCTATAGGTGCAGCATAGCCTACCCTGCCCTGTGGCTGCTCTTGCATGTCAGCCACGGAGATGAGCCACTGCCATCCCTTTGTCATGTTCCTGGGATCACATTTATCTGATGCAGATGGCTCCATACTGTCAACAGTGCCTAGCCGTTGGGGATTGTTGGGAATGCTTTCCATGCCTCTGTCCCCACTTTGTCTTTCAATTGTGTTTAAGTCTAAGTAGGTTGTTAAAACTTCACTGAATCTGTTTTATACTGTCCTTTGATTAAGCTCGGTTCAATATCATTTGTGGCAGAAAGTCACATGAACCTTTGGCTTTTCAGAGAGGAAGAAGTGTTGAAATCCAGTAACTTTGTGGACACTGATGCAGATCCAGGGTTCAGTAGTTGGGTGCAGTTTCATGTATCACCAAGAAGTGGCCAAATTTACAACAAATGCAAACAAGTATAGTTCTCTAGATGAGAAGCTTATACTGATTTATTATGACTTAGTTCAGGACACAGTCTTGTTTATGGGGAATCAATGGATGTACACATTGTTCTAGGTAATAAAATGTTAAAGTTCAGCTCAGATGTGGGCCTAATGACCCCCTAAAAGGACTGGTGGGTCCTTTTCACACCAAACAGTGTATAAGAATGGAGGGGGAGAAAGTAAATCTAGAAATATGAGAAAAATATTGTAGCAAGAAAGTCTTATTGACCAGAATGGAATTTTTCTCAGTGCATAAAGCTTAATGCTTGGGTAGTATTAATACTCCAGTTGGAGTATACTCCTTTTGCTGAATCTCTGCCTTGCTGTTAATTCTTCATCAGGAAATGTGAAGTGTTGTAGGTTAACCAATTCTTTCATATTAGTGAATATAGAGACCTGGACAAATTAAAAATGGAATAATTCAAAACTGCTTTACATCTAACAAAACCTCATTTCTAAAAGGAAAGGGTCAGCTGAGACATGAACTGCTTTTTTCAATAAATATTGTTACCCTTTCTGGTCTGTTCCTGAAGCATAAATTGAAATTCTATTAGCAGCAGTATAGTAGGTTTACAAAGGTTTCTCTGAAGGAAAATCTATATTGAGATTTTTAATTAGGAGATTCTTGAAATGAGGCAAGCTGCTTGTTTGTAAAACAGGACATGATCTCTCTTTTAGAAGTGCAGGCTTTGGTACAGTCCTTGTTGTCCATACAGAAAAGTGAATGTTTGCCTTCAATCTCTGCAGTATATGGCAGAAGACAAAACATAGACTGCTGCCCTGTTGGACTGCAGAAAGCAGCTGCTTAGCTGTACTTGCGTTTTTCTTTCAATTTAAATCACTTAGCAGCTCGAATGGAATAATTCATCTCTTTGGTTTATTTTCATGTATCAAAAGGATTTGGAGTAAGCCTACAAACCAGAAATATCAAAGGCGGCACATCTTCCTTCTTAAATCTTGTAACTTAAAAGTAGGATTTTATTTTAAGTGCAAGCATCTGGATTTGAACTATTTTCTCCCACTTGTGTCAGTTTTCTGACTGGGATATTTTAGTTCCATCTATTTCCCTGATGATGTGATAGTGAATGTATTTTTCTGAACTGATGAATAAGTAAAGGTGCTGATGGTTTTTGATACAAGAAAAAACTTTTTCCACTTCTAAATTTCTAAAACTTTGCCTGCAATTTAGCTAAACTTTAATAATTCTCCATTTCTTTACAAAATAGAGTTTATTCATAGGATAATTCTGGAAAACAGACCTTGAAAATAACTCTTTATTCAAAGTCAGTGTTAATCGTTGGCCTCTGGTCTTGGAGATGCAGTCTTTGTCCTTTGTAATGTGAGCAGTCCTTAGAGTGCTATGTAATTTCTTTTGTTATTGGGAATGGAAGCATGCAATTCCATACAGATTTTCCTTCTCTGGGCTTCATGTTAAGTTTCAGTTTAAATTCAACCAATGAAATATAAAAGGTAAAAGTAGATGGTTCATTGTGGTATTCTTTTATTTAAAAGTAGGGCTTTTTGTTTGCTGATATATTTTTATACTAGGTTTTAATTTCTGTTATGGCATAGAGTGATATAAGAAGATGTGTAATAGGGGAGAGATTACAGATACATATGAAAACTTTGCAGGGAACCTCCCTTTTAGAGGCAGCTTATACAAACCAGTCACCTAGAGGCAGTACTCTTTCAGATACCACAGAGCTCCAAGACAAGGATGCTTTAACAACCTTAACCTGCTAGCAGATCACATGTGTAGATCTAGGAACCTGCTGGAGATCCATACACAGGAGGCAACTTACTGGCACTCCACAATCATCTGCTTGGCTTTTTGCAGGGATGCAGAGCAACTTAGATGACACGCACCATACACGCATGCCGTATGAGAATTCTTCTACCCTTGTGAGGGGTCACAAGGGTCTTCTACCCTTGTGAGGGGTCCAGGCGCTGGAGTCACACAGAATAGACCAGTAGCTGAATCACATCTATATAGTGAGGCAGACCTTTTTCTTCATTATTATCTTTCTGAATATTGCAAAAACTGGACAGAAGGTTCATTTCCCTACCCCCACCCCACATATGGATTACTGCTGAAGCAGTGGTTCTGCAAAGCTATCATATAGCTTACCTAAATTAGAAGGACTTAAGAGACTGCCAGTTTGGACTGTACTAGGTTGTGCGCATTGACTGTCTGCAATTAGGAGGCATGAGATTACATCAGCTGCAGAGCTGCCAGTTTCTGATTTATTGTTCTTAATATGGTTACTGCAATGCATGCATACGTGTATAACCTACCACATTACCTAAAGAGACATGCATACTGTTGGCTATACGGGCAGCTAATAATTTGAGACTCTCATATTTTATGTTTAATGTCAGAAATAAATAACTTTATTTATTGTGATAATACAGCAGGGATATATGAGCTAATGTGATTTTTCTTAAAGTAGTTTTCTTATTAAGACACAAAAATAATTACACAAATGCTATCTTGCTCATTTACCCTGACATCAGCATGGTGTCAGGGGTCTTTTAAAAAGAGAGACTCCATTTAGTGTCTAAACATGCTTCAACAGATACATTATAGTTGGAACAACATTTTGATCTTTCACTGTTTCAGCTCGATCTATTCCTGCACAGTTTATGTTTTTCCAAACCAATATTGCACATCAAATTAACATTTGTGATGTTGATCATTAGCTACAAAATGTTAGATGAAAAATGTGGCATAGCATAAAGACAGTATTGTTTTAGATGCTTTTGCAATGATATTCTTGCGTGGCATGTTCCAATTTGTTCACTCATTTTTCTAACTCATTTCACTCTTGCAGTTTTTAGAGGATTAGATTATATGTATATTCTTCCTTTTAGAATCTCCAGGAATTTAGAAGTTGAAATTTAAGGAGTTGTACAGTGAATTCATTTCATGATAATTGAGACAATTGTAGCATTGATCTGTGCTGGTGTGGTTTTGGCTTTTTTTCCCTCCCTGAAGGAGGATTAGTGTAAGATGTTGAGGACAGTGCATTTTTCTCTAATACAATAGTCTGTTGTTTGCATGTAGAAGAGATGCCCATTAATGACAAGTGGTATATTTGTTTTCCCACCAAGGCTGACTCGAGGTTTCAAAGGTCAAGCACTGTCTGATTCTGCATTTACTGGCTTAAACTTCTCTTTTCCCACACTGGGTGGATTTGTATGAGAACTACCCAGCTGCCTTTCCACTAGATGGAATGCGTCTCTAGCAGTTGTGTAGATTCTCTGCTTCACTCAAAGCTGAACACAGCACAAGTTAGAAACTAATTAGACTGCTCTTTTAAATAATACACTGCTATATGGGGCAGATTTGGGTAAGCGTAAGCAAATGCCTCAGGTTATGAGTTGTTGTTTGTTTTTTTTTTTCAAAAGGCTGATTTAAATGTTTTTTGTTATTTATTTATTTTGCCACAATCTTCTTCCCTCCTCTCGCCACTCTTCTACAATACATGCCTCAACTCAAGAAAGAGAAGAAGAGCATCACCTGGGAGGGGCTCCCTAACCAAACCAAAGAACCAAACTTGGTGCTGAGCTTTGGAGCTGTTCTCTCCACTGCTTTCAGGGTTTGCTGAAAGATGTCTGTTCCTTTCCCTGTTTCCTCATTAAGCAGCAGGAACTGGCTCTGGCTAAGCACTTTGCACATCAGTCACATAGGGCCTTTTCCCTTAGCTGTGGCAGGCACTAAGATAATGTCCTCTTGTATTCAGGCAAGACCAAACTCGGTGAAGCATAAAATCAGTTATTTCCAACCAGCTTACTTTTGATTGAAGGAACAGCTTCCAGTCTCACAGCAAGACTAACTTGTCACTCACTGAAGCAATTTACCTGTTCTAAAAGGAACAGCAATTGTTTCCTAGAATGAAAGCAGCCACTGTTAGAAAACAGGAGCTACCTAAACTATATAGGATTACTCTAGCATTGCTTAGGAACTGATCACCCTTCTTACTTGTTTTGAATCTAGCACCGTTTAAAATCTTTAAGAAAGCATTTAATTAAGAACACAGAGGGGAGAATGAGGTATTTATGTCAAAGATGATGCTTAATCATTTATTATAACTGTATTACTGAATAAACTCAGGGTGAGCTTTCAACCAGATAAGGTCAGGCTTCTGTGTTCTTATTAGCTTTTGAACAGTTCCTCAGTCAGAAAGGTGAAATTAAAGTGCTTTTAAGAAAACTAATTATTCTTTAGTTTATTCTTAATGTACATCTTTTGCTTGAAGAAATGGTGTGTCACAGAACCCCTTTGATATTATTGTTCCTGGTGTTAACTGAAGTGCAATAATTGCTTTTCCTTGCAGGCTGAGTGAGGCATCGACCTGTGAAGTGTGAGTTAAAGTTCAAGTTATGCAGCCTTTGTTCTTTGCTTTAGACTACCTGCTCTGAATATATAATGTAACATATCAGATAAGTTGTCTTAAAAAAAATATATCTATTTCAACTCCCAGAATAGATGCTGGTTAATGGTTAGTGCAGTATGTGTGGCTTTTTGTTTTCTTAAATAAGCAAAAGAGTTTCATGATGAATGTTAGTGCTGTGCCCTATTTTATAGCCAGTGCTTTCCCTTCCCTGTTTTTTAACGGATTTGCCGCAGTGCTGAGCTACACTTAGTCTTTAGTTATGAATAGCAGCAGAAAAACCCTTTAGCTTATCATTTGAATCAGCTGCATACATCGTGTGAAGTATTTTATGGTCCATGGGTTAAGATATTACATGACAAGAAATAAGACTGTCACAGGTATGAATTAACTATCCCATTAAAGGTCAGTGTTTTTTCTACTCTTCCATCTTTGAATTATGTTCCTGTCATTTTAGTTGAGATATTAAGTTTTAACAAATGTATACCTGAGTATGGATATTAGAAAGTCTCAAAAAGGAAGATGTGAAATAATATCTGTATATTGGCAATTCATTGCAACTTCCCTGAACAATTTATGAATGAGACATCCTGTCGTGTCTTTCCTGCTTCAATTTCCAGTAGATCATCCAGGCTACTTTTTGTAGTACTGGCAGAGTGGAGCTTTATTTGAATCACTGTAAGGTAATTAGATTTAATATTCAACAACATCTTGATTTTCTACATGGCAAAGCATTGTCTCCAGTAGTGTGTTGATAGAACCCAGCTATAATTGGATCTGTAGAGTGGCATCCTATTCTTCTGGTGCTGCAACAGGCTACTCTGAGAATGAGGCAATTCCAACCACGGATCTTCTTAACATGCAAACCCTGTCTGTGTGGAGTTGTTATTCTGGTCCATTCTCAGAGCCAGGCTTTCCTTGTGCTACTGAGTGAAGATACGATTACCCCGCTGTCCTGAGTGTGTCTATTGTTGAGTTCATTTCTGTCTAGGTGGAAGTTCTGACTGCTATTGAGGATCCTGGGAAATGGAATGCAAGGTTCAAATCCCGTAATGAAAAGTAAGTGACCAAGCAGTGTAATATAGTCATGTCTCTGTGAGACTGCCAGCTTTGGTCAACATTATTCTTTGCTTGGTGATGCTGTGATGAGATCAGACTCTAAAACCCTTCAGTTTTGTGCACATGTAAGAAATAAAGAGGGGAAAAAGGGAAAAAACATTTTTAGGTCGTGCTGATGTGTTGCTATAGTAGCTCATAAAGTCTAGTAATCTCAAGCAAAACACTTTGAACAGTTGCATCTTGCAGTTTTCTGGTAGCCAAATGTTTCCTTTGTTATTTATCATTTTTCTTTGTTAGTGATGTAGAGGTCTTTGGCTAGTAAATTTTCCATGCTTTCTGTGTGTATGTACTGAAGGTAAACTATAAATGATTAGTGGCTGGGACAAAGATCCTTCTAACCCAGTGTCTTTTACTCAGCAATGACCAAAAGTGGAAGGTCTGGGAAGGAAGAATCTAAATACAAGCAATACTTCACCAAAATGCTGCCCTTGTCTCCCAAACATTGTGGCTCAGAGGCTTTGTGATCCAGAAACAGTTTCTGTGTATTAAGTCATCTTCACTGGATTCTGTTCCAGGAACTTAGGTGTTATTCTCTAAGCCTGTGTTAACTTTTAATATCTAATATTAGATGACTAAGAGTTAAATCTGAATGAAGGTTAGGATTGGGGATATTGAATGAAGTAATGTAGTTCTGTTCTTGCTGTAACCATTATCTCACTGTGAGACTTTGGGAAATCATGATCTCACTAAAGATTTAAGCTCTGTACTTGTAAAATGTGAATAATACTCAAAAGTCTTGAAAGCTTTTTCTCACTCTGAGAGCACTGCGAACAGAGTCAATAAAATATCACTTACCTTCCTCGTCAGTGCTCTCTATATCAAAGCACTGTGAGGGAAGTACAAGCATAAAAGAAGAAAATTTATTCCCTTTAAAGAAATTGCTGAGAAGCCTGTGATATGGTAAGCTTTCTCCTGAACTCTATTGTAAGCATCAAATAGCATAGCATAAGGCAAAATTATTTATTTTGTACCCTTGTCACAAAAACCTACCAATTCAAGAAATTGATTCCTCTCACCAAATCTGGGAAATGTATTCCATCTTGGAGTATAGGTTTTGAACTATTAACAAAAGAGATTTAAATCTGTGCTATTTTACTCCGATGACAGCATTTCATAGAATAATAGGAAAAATAGAAAAAAAACACCAAAAACCATCCAGAAGTCTTTTGAGAAGGCTGAACTTAGACTTATGATATAGAGTACTTACTCTGCAAAAACTATGTAGGAACTGTGGTTGTTAGGCCAGAGGAAGCCTGACTATAGTCTGCAGTGACTGATACAGGCAGCAAGTGAGTGAGTAGATAACCAAAATACTACTCAGCATGTTCCAAAGGCAACTATCTAAAGGTATCAACATTTTTTTTAACTTAAGAATTCCTAGGCATGTGAAGAGCTGACATGGTAAATCATCTTCTAAGTGGTTAGAACAGAAGAGTCTGGTTCTTGGTTCCTGCTTCTGCTGTTCTCATATTCTGAAAACCCAGTGTTTTTGTCTGTCTGTCCTAAATAACTTTTAATTTTATTATTTGAAAGCAGTATTTATACAATAGTAGTAGTTATCACTTTAGAAGCATTCACTGCATTGGTGACAGTGTCTGCTTGCTGCTGTCCCTGCTTTCTCTTGAGTATGGAGATTGGGTATGAGGTTACTACTTCTTCACCACAGGAACCTTAGAACAGTTGGATGGGTTCTGTGGAGAGGTTGTGCAGTCTCTATCCCTGGAAGTTTTTAAGACCCAACTGGATAAATCCCTGAGCATCCTGGACTGATTTAGCTGTGACTATTTTGGTAGACCTCCTGAGACCCTTTCCAACTTGAGATATCCTGTGATTATATTTCTGCTTTGATCATAGAAGTAATTGGATGTACAGATGTGCTCACATCGGGAATAGCTCCCTATTCTTTGACCTATTGCATCTAAACAGAGTATCAACACATGTTTTTATTGTATTCCTCTAACAATGTTTTTTTTTTTTGTTGGTTTTTTTTTTAGTTATTAGAAAGACTGACCTTGCTTAATGCAAGGGAGGTCTAAGGTGAGCAGATTTAGGGTGGATTTCTATAATTGAATCCCAGACTACCAGAGATCTCCACTGTCTTAAATTATCTGATGAGAATCAAAGGCTTACCAGAAAACTTCTAGAGTGCAGTTGGAACAGTTTTTTTGTTTCTGCTATTGAAGTGAATGCTGCTCACCGGGAAGCCATATTACATTTAAGTTTATTGGAATTATTCTGATTGGTTTTGATTCAAAACCAAAGTAGATGAACTTGGAATACCTGGAGTAGCAATTTAAAATGACCGGTCTGTCATCAATATAAAGTTGTGTGGTATTTTAGCTGCTGGGAGACTGGAAAAGACTAACATCTTAATTTGCTGTAGCTGTCTCCAAAATAACTGCTCTGCTATTCAGTGATGGGAAGGCTGAGATTCAGATTGCCACCTCAGAGGCTAAATACTGATGATACCACAACCCTCACAGCTTTCTTAGTGAAGTACCTTTTGCCATTTTCATTTTATTTTGCTATTCCTTGCATCCTTCTTCCTTCTGTTCTTCTGCTAAAAGATTAATTATTTCCTCTCAGTTTGTTACAAAACCTTTGTAGAGGAGCTCATAGTCAGGACTGCTCCAGCTACCACTGTTGTTTGTTTTTGTTTTCTCTCTTTGTTTCTCTGCTGGTGTTAAGACAGAGTTGGCACTGAAGTTCTTAGAAATATTGAGAGTAAAACATGATTTAATTTAACAGACCCATTTATTTATAGAAACTTTTATGAGAATTTGGAAACAATGACTGAGCATATCTGCATGGATGAAAAAGAGCCAATTTACACACCTGTAGCTACTTGCTTTATTGCCTGCTAAGACTTGGCCACCTTCTTCCCAATAAACTCTGAAAATCCCCATGACATCATTTCCATATATACCTTCTTAAATCAATAGATTTAACTAAGGGAATAAAGAAGAACAAATAAGGTATACAGGCATATAAACAAGATACTGTGCAAAGCTTTCCCTCAACAGAGCAGGGAATGACGTTAAAGCTGTACCTTCTACATGAGGGCATTCGAGTAGGGTGTGCACTGAAGGAGCATCTGTTATCATGCCTCTGCAGGGAAAGTGTATTGAATCAGATGGCCTGCTAAGGAACAAGCTGATAAATGTGATCAAGTATCTATCGTAAGAAGAAAACAAATTGGGTTTAAAATCCTTTGAGGTGGTTTTGCATATGTTAGTGTTAAACACTGTGAATGCTGTTTCAAAATTATAATTGCCTTTCTTTGATACCAGAACATTAACTCTTGGTTCATATGTTTTCTAATACAGTGTATTTTCCTGCAGGCAAAACTCTCTCTACCAAATATCGTTTCTGCACTGCTTTTAGCAAAGAATTATTTCAACATGCGTTACTGGCTGAAAGGAGAAAATGGGAAATAATCCTAGAATAGATGATCTAAAATTTTACAGTTACAACAGACCAAATACATGTGAATAAGTAAATAATCAAGCTTTATGGTGTTGATGTGTACTGTCTGGGTGGAAAAAGTGTCTGAAATCAGATATTACAAGTGTGTTTGGGAATTAAAATAGGTATTTCCTAAGTCCTTGGTGTGTGCTTTCCATGCCTTTTAAAAAAATAACAACAGAGAAAGCATGAGTAGTTTTAAATATTGAGTTCTTCAGCTCTTCCAGTTGGTTAAAAAACAAATGCTGTTATGACTTCTTATAGTGGAAGTTTGGTTTGTTGTTTCGAAGGAATTTGTTTCAATTTTGCTATTTCTGAATACCTGTTTATGTTGAGTAGTCTTTCTATTTATAAAAAATAAAAGCAAAATAAAACTTAATTATATTAGTAAAAGATAACTCTTCTGATATTGCATTCCAAATAGGAAACAAGAAATCAAAACTCTGAAAGCATTCTGCTTTTCTTGAACTTTGTGTTGGTGCTCCAATTGGTTTAACAAGGAAAAGATTCAAAAGTGCTATTAAATCGTTTTGCAGCTTTTACCTATTTCAGGAGACATCCTTAGTTAATGGTTCAGAATCGATTGAAATTTGTTACATAAGCAAATTAGGTGATTTACCACCTCTGTTGTTGTTTTATGGTTTGAATCAGTGTCTTACCCTTAAAAAGGATAAACACTGCTTTTGTGTCTTTATGTCTGTCTGAATGACTTGCAATCAGTGATATCACATAGCATTTGTATGTATTTATCTGTCACGTTTTCATCCAGGGGACCCCAGCTTTCCAATGAGGAAAGCAGCATGAAATCTACTTTAAATGTAAAGAGTCTGCTTCTCAGAGAGCTTCCACACATGGGATCAGTATCTGAATGTTTGTTCTCCTTTGTCTTCTTCCTTTCACAGATGTGTATTAGCAAAGAGAAGCTGACTGCAAATTGATTGCTTTGGTGTTGTTTTTTTTTTCAGTTTTGTCTCTATCCTCATAATATGTAACCTAATTTGGCCTGCATTGCTAGCATTGTGTTTTCATATCTCCAAGGGAATAGTTTTCAAGCTTTTTAAATCAACACATCCTTGTTGTCATTGCAATCAACCTTTAAAATTCACATTTCTAGCATGAGTTTATATAAGCTATTGCTTGAAAAAAGTCAGTACAGTTGTATCTTTTCAAAAATGCACATTCATTTGGACCTATTTTTTCCTATCAGCATATTTCAAGTGTTTCAGAGGCCATAAAGTTTGCTTCATGGTATCTGTGTAACAACATTGTACGGCTAGTGTTTACAAATTGAAAGCTGATCTATGCCTTCTTAGGCAGAAAGGTTGGATTTTTGCACATCAGCACAGCTCTTATTTTTGTTCATGCCTAGGTAGAATAGTGACTTGTTAACAGGTGAAATATATAATTGAAGTAACCATTATTTGCTTTAAAAACTCTGTTATGGAAAGCCAAACCAAACAGAAAAATGCCAGTTATTTTGCTAGATTCTGAAGAACTATAGGATGGGTTTTGCCCAGGAATAGCGTAACATCAAGCTCAAATAAATTAGCCAAAGAACTGATGATATGCTTTATTTCTTGGTTTGCATTTTTATAGCCGGTGGGAAATCCTTAAGAACTGTTACCTCTAGAAAAAATATTCCAAGCTTTGAGTATGGCTCCAAGGCTACACTCATCACATGCGAAGAACACTTTGTATTTTATCAGTTCTGTCATCCTATGGAGCTGTAATGTAGTCAATTAATTAAGTGAAATTAAATTTAGTACAGTCAGGCAAGCATTCCTTTAAGAGTTTGCTCTCTAATGTAGCTGATGTATCTATCACTCTGCGCTGTTTAAAAAAAAAAATAATTTTGCACTGCAATTATAATGAATGAAAGTGCATGTGCTGCTACTCAGTCATCCAGTAAATGAGAAGCAAGCCTTCAGGTTATTCCATCAGACAGTAGCTTAACAGATCCTTTAGTAGTGGGAGGTGAAGGTTACATGGGCAGTTGAATTTCAATTTACATTTTTAATACAGAGCTGTGCTTATGAAGGCTGCCGCTTGTTTTTCTCAGAGCAACTGGCTTTTTGTCTGAATTATGTACAGCGAGTATTTTACATGAACAATGAAAAAAATACTTGTTTTTTTTCTAGGGGGCATTGAGTTCTTCAAAGGCTTGCATGTGTACATTGCTTATAGGAAAGGTTTCTTGCTAATAGAACTACTTAAGATGCAATTAGTGACAGTGAAATTAATCATGGGCCTCTCTTTTGAGCATCAGTGGCTTTCTCTTCAAATTATTCTTAAAGCCTTTTGGAGCAAGTTAAAATCATTGCCAAACTGGCAGCTGAGGCAATTGCCTCCATCTCTGTGTATCTGGGATTATTGCAGCTGTGTGGGGCACTCCTGCCCTCCACAACACTGTGGTGCTCATGTCAGGAAGGAATCAAATAGTAGTGGTTCTTGCTGGAAGTAAGAAGGGGCTAGTAAAGATAGTCTTCTGTCGTCTATGGGAGACATTTATTTTAACTGCTGTAATACAAAATTCACTTTCATTTAATAATAGACCTTATAAGCCTCAGCTAGAACTGCCCTAAATTCTATTGATACTGGTATTAGTGGGAGTTTTGTCATTGAACTGCAATGCCAAAGGGCAAGTGCTTTGAAATTCTCATTGAAGAATACTGTGAGGGAAACTGTTGATCACAGCCTGAACCTCTGATTAGCCATCTGAGGCAAACAATGAGTCAGCTTTGGGAGCACAGGTGAAGATAATTCAGCTGTGTTTCCAGAAAGGGTGGAGCTTGACTTCATCTCTCCCAGATCTCATTTAAGGGCTGACCACCACTAAGGTACCATCGTTTTCTGGAGATTGTTCCTTTGTGGAGTTCTTGTGGTGAGCCTTGATATCAGTGAGCACCTATCTTGAAGGTCTCAGAGTTGGTGAGTCTTTTCCTTAGTTGCTTTCTGGCTGTTTAATTCCAAATGTATTTGTACTATTCCTACTGTACATTATACTTGTATTATTTCAACTGTACAATGCCATACATATATTATTTCCACCACACAAATAATTATGTGCTTAAGAACTATGGTCCTATGAACTAGAATTACTTAAATAGCCTTAGGGAAGCCAACTGAGCTAAAGAAGATACTGGTACTGCATCCTTAGCATGGCTTCATTTAGTCACCACCTGAAAAGGTTACCAAGTTATTAGAACAAATAAAATAATTACAAAATACTGCTGTCACTTAGAGCCTCCTATAGATTCACTGCATGTTATTCTGAGTATCTGAGGGGGACTGTAAGAAAGAAGGGGACAAACTGTTTAGCAGAGTCTGTTGTGATAGGACAAAAGGAAATGATTTCAAGCTAAAAGGGGGGAGATTCAGAACAGATATAAGGGACAAGTGTTTTATAATAAGGATGGTGAGGTACTGGCAGAGGTTGCCCAGAGTGTCCTGTCCTTGAAGACATTCAACGTCAGACTGCATGGGGCTCTAAGCAGCTTGACCTCTCTGTAGGTGTCCTTGTTCACTGCAGGGAGTTGGATTAGGTTAAGGGTCCCTTCCAACTCAAGCAATGTTATAATTCTAAGCGCTGACTGAAGTTTCACTTTTAAAGCATAAAAGAAAGCAAATGTTTTAAAACAAAGTTTGAAGTTATGTTTTTGTTTATTTGTGGAGAACACAATAGAGCCATGTAAAAGGTTGGAAAAGTCCTCGAAGATCATCTAATCCAGTCAAGCCTTCCTGGCAAGTCTGAATATGTACCTCTGTAGAAGCAGCACAGCTCTTGTGAGGTGTTGCCATTGGAACAGCAGCTCTATTTTGGAGTAGTACATGCAGCACACACCTACATTAGTCATGCTGGAAAGCAGTGTCCTGTTCATGTTGCTTTGAGTTTCATCTCTGTGCAGGCAGCAAGATCTCCCAGTGCTGTTTTTAGCCCTTTCTCATTTTGCTAGTGTTTTGCCTTCTTTGGCTCTAAAGTTCTGTTTGGTTTGCAGCACCATTTGTGTGTGCCTGGTGTACATCTGCTGCTCTAATGGAGAGATAGGCATCAGGAAGTCCTGCACAGCAGTGCAAGCGGAGTTTGAGTCCCCCTCTAGAGAGTCAAAAATGAGAGAACAGAACCCTTCTTTTCATTCCAGATATTTCTATAGTTTGTGGAGTTTTGTTCTTGAGGTCCAGTCCTAAATGTATTCTAACATGTATTTCTTCTTTTCTTCAAATCTTAGCAGCCTCTGTACACCCTATGTCCATCAGCAGTGACCCTACAATGTGCCATTATCCTCTGTGTCAGAATTTACATGGGGTGGGAGCAGCTGGGAGCTGCTCTTTTTACCTTTAGAAACAAAAAGAACTCTTCAAAAGCAAAACAGAACTGCCACAACTACTTGCTTTGGTATTTTCCCCTATAAAAGTTGGATTGTCTTAGGTTCATACTCTAAAACAAAAAACTAATAATGGTCATTCTTTCCAAGAAAACATATTTTCTTTATTCAATTTGAATTTATCAATTCCAGGTTCAATTAAACAGGCAGCTGATGTTTCGGAAAAGCATTGGTTGCTTTTTTTACTTCAGCACATAGGGTTTTATTCCTAGTGGCACACGACTTTCTGTAAGCCGGGTGTTCTGTGCAGCAGCATTTATTAATGAATTGTGCCCATATCAACAAAACTGATAGCTGTTTGCGATGCCTTCTAGATAGCTGCAGGGGTGTCAGTCACTTGAAAGCAGGCACCTATTTATAGAACACTTCTCAGGATGTCATCTGGAGCTTTCCTGTGAATTTTACATAAAATAAATTAGTTCTTACACCAGTCAGTAAATTAGAAGATGGAAGTGAGTAGCTGTTCAAATCAAATCAAATAAACATGTTATTATTAGATACCACAGATCCATATTAAAATATGGCTATATAAACTGACTTTTCTCATCCTTCCATTGCACCTAACTTGAGGTGTTCTTGGACATGTGGTTTGCTGCCCAGCTGCACTGAGCTGTATTGGCAGTGGTGGTCTCTTTGGTTGCGCTGAAAGTGCAGTTTCAGTTGTTTCCTTAGGCTTGGAGGTGACATTGGGTTTGATTAAATAAAGTCCTCAGACAAAGCTATTCAGGGAAATGGGGATTCCTTTTGCTCTGGATGTTGTTCAGTCTTTTGCCACTGAGTTATATCAGAGCATCGGACATTTAGCCTTGATTAGCTTCTTGAAACTGAGGAAGAGGAAATGGATGTGCTGCAGTTACATAATGTTGTTTACAGAGTGATTTCTGTGTGTGTGCTCAATCTGATGTGCTTATAGCTTAGTCTGAATGTTTTTCTTCATGCATGGCCACCACCCACTTTTTTTCTTCAATGCATTTCTATCATCATGTTTGAAGGGACATCAGAGATTATCTACTTCCAACCACTTTGCAACGGGTAGGGTTGCTACCCACTAGATCAGACTGCCCGTGGTCCCATCCAATCTGGCCTCGAATCCCAATGACTAAGTAGCTTTTTCCTTTTGTTAAATATTCGTAAAACTTCCAGGAAAGCTTTTTGTTAACAAGAAGGTCACAAACATAAGCACAAGTGCAGTTGGAATGTTCTCTTGAGAAGCAGTGCTGGCTAAGTGCTGTAGGGGTTGTCGCACTGTTGCAATCAGTGTATTTAGAAATGGATGCTTTTATGCAGGCAAGTCTAGGAAACTGAGTTTATTAAGGTGAGGTTTGTTTTGATTGGAGGCGGGAACAGTTCAGTAAAAACAGCGAATTAGTTGGACATGATCAAGTTCCAAACTTGGGAAAATTTGATTTTAAGTCAAAAAATAGGCACAGAGGGAATACATGCATTAGAATAGATGAATTGCAAAAAGTAAACACGAAGCCCTTCAATGGTAGAGCATTAGTGCAGGCATTTTGATCTCATATTTTATGGTAGTTCATGGTGTGCAGATTACAGGTGGCTCCTGGGTAGCCAGAAGTGACTTAGTGTTAAGGTTTTAAATTGTGTGTACATTTGAATGGGAAAAAAAAGCAACCCATCCATTAGCAAATCATTGTTTTAATGTGTTTGGTGCAATAAAGCTGCTTCATAAATAAGATATCAGTGTGTTTTTTTACAAGTGAGAGGCTGTTCCTACATCAGTAGGTGATTTTTCTTCTAGTGCTATAGGCTGCTTAATATTTTTCCCACCAATGACTGTAGTAAAGGATGTATTTAGTAAGGACTCCAGAGAATGAGGGTGTATGTATGATCGGAAGAGTGTGATGCTTTTTTTTACCTCAGAAGCATAGGACAGTTTTCTTTGACTTGTTCTTAAACACAGAGAGTCGTGTTCTCCAGACTTATGTTGAACCTGGGTGCAGTGCACAAGTTCTGTGACTAGATATCTGTATAAACTTTATGCAAAAGAAGCCACTGCCATTCCTCCTTGGAAGTAGTACTACAAGTGGTAGTACAATGGGGGGGGGAAATGATGAGAAAGCACTTATGTATACATAAACACTCCTTGTGAAATGGGCTGAGATGGACAAGAATGAAACTCTTATTCAGTAGCTGAATTGAGTGGGATGAGACATGCAGATATTTCAAGTCATCCCTACTGAGGTTGAAAACTGTGTACTGAGACTGAATTGCTTGTATAAAAAGCACTGGAATCAGTGTGGATCTGAAAGAAATTAAAGCTGTCAATCATCCCTGCCTCCTCCCCACCCACAAAAAAAAAGTAAATAAGTAAATGAAGGCTCTGATGAAGGGGATAATTTTATAATGTGGGTAGTGATGGGACAAGGAGGGAGGCTAGATTTAGGGGGATTCTCCAGTTTTATCAAGCACTGAAGTTGTGTCTTGATCAAGAACTGTTAGGAAACTCATGAATTTTTTACGTACCTGTCTGTATAGAGAATGGTTTTCATCATATGTTTGTGCTTGGGAACTGAAATAGTTAATGGAGCAGAGCACTCACCTCAAGAGTAAAAGACAAGGATGGAAAAACACAGTTTCTCTTCATCTGAGAGAGAATAAGACTAAGAACTGTTAAGACTAAGATTCACAAAGCCACGAAATCAGGGAGTAAAATGAATACAAAGAGATGTCTTTCATCAGGTCTCACAGTATTTGGATTAGAGTGGCACTCTCATCCAGCAGGGATAGTGTGGTGTTACTGTATTTTTAAGATTCTGTAGATTAAAAATCGCATACCAATACATGAACTGCAGAATTTGTAAGGAGTTGTTTATTTCAGCTGGATTAGTGTTTTGACTTTGATAAATAAAACAGTAGGGTAGGCTCTCAGGAGAGGTGGTTCCAGCCTTGCACATACAGCAGAAAACCAGAATCCAATAATTCTTTAGGAGATTAGGTGTGGATTAGTGTGGGAAAGATAAGAAATTCTGAGGTGAATTCTGTGAATCTAAATGTGGCAGTGCTGGCAATTTGACAGATGCTCTATTCCCAGTGGCACAGTGATCCTAAGTATGAGCTTCTCCTTTACCCCTGCTGCCTGTTGTATCCCAAAATAGGACACAAAAGAGGAGGACTGTCATTTTTAAGGCAAGTGGAATGTTCTGGTAGGTGATAATACAAGGTATTGCTGTGAAAAAGTCATTTTTGAGTAATTGAATAGCCACTGTACACTTGGTGTGCTGTACTTGGGGAGGCAACTCAGTCTCCAAGTGGGCATGCAACAAGTGCCTGCTTCACAGAAGCTGTGTGCTGCTGTGTATTTAGTAACTGGGGAGTTCTGATGTGCTCATATGACAAGCACCATGCTGTGTAAAGGATTAGAATCTACCTGAGGACTTATGAAGGAGTTCTGTCTTAGGATCTATTGAAATAGTGAGACATTGAAAACAAGTATTCCAGAGGGGGGGGGGGGGTTCTCAAGCTTAAAGTTAGTTTTATAGGTTTCAATACTTATAGGTAATGCCTGATTTCTGTTAATTTACCACACAATGCCTTTTTACAGCATGATGTGTTGACTCCAGGTTTCTATAGTCTTTTCTTCATTGTATTTAACCTAAGTTCTGTGCAAATGGGAATCCTGTCCAGTGCTGGAAAACTGTAAGCAAACTTAAAGTTCAGCTGGTTGTGCCCATCTGCTTCTCCTTGCTGCCTTTACTGGCTGTGCTGTAGTTTATCCTTCCCTAAGGCATACTCATTTTTGTGTTGTGGCTTTGGTTTATTATTATCTGATGCTCCGAAGCACTGGGTCAGACAAGAGAGCTGCATCAACTGGAAAGTGACTTGTAGCAGCATTTTTTGCTTTTGCTGATTTGAGATTTGCCTGATAAAATGAGAACGGTTACTTCAGTAAACGTGCTGCATGGTTCAATGTGTTTGTTGCAGGCAGATTGAATATTCCAGCTTCCTGTGATTCACTGTAAGTCACAAATGGTTCTCTTTGAATGGTTCTCTCTTTTTGGTTCTCTTTATTTTTTTTAACATTAATGTGGGGCTTCATCATTGAAGAGCACGTTAAGATTAAAAAAAATCATATTAAAAGAAGTGTCTGAACTGCAGTTGCAACTGTATTTAATTAAGTAGATTTTATTAATGGTAAGTTGCAGAGAAGATTCTCTGCAGTGGCAGTTTAAGACTTCAATTAATTTTATTAGAAGGATAAATCAGCAGTCTGAGGTTTTCTTCCTTTATCCTTTGTTTTCACAAAAGGTGTGAAACTTTGTACACTGAAACTACTGCAAAGGTGTACTGGGAATATTTTTCAGTTGTGACAGAAGAATTTCTGATCTCAAAACAGCTATTAAGCTTCAGGATAAAATCTGGAAGTATTACAGGTGCTAGAGGACAACTGACACCTGATGTCACGTAGCTGAATCTGACTGTTGACATGCCTATGGTTAAGACCTTTAAGCTGAAAGGTTTGGCATTTTAACAGATGTATTTATTTTTATTGTCAACTATGAGAATACTGGGAGGGCACTCAGAAAGCATGTAATAGGAAGTAAATCCTAATAGAGTAAGGTGTAGCACCTGAACCATTGGAGTAACTGGTGTTCTACAGGGGAAAATATTCTAGTTTCTAACATAGCATCAATCAGAAGTGTGAGAAAATTCATGAGCTATATCATAGAACAGACAGAGGGCATAAAATCCTTTCCTGGACATTGCAAAAAGTGATGTGGAACATCTGGAAACATCCAAGAATTTAAGATGGGAATTGTAAGGCAAACCCAAAAAAGTAGCTGCAGATCCATTGTGAGACCACTTGGTGGTCTTGGGTTTTGCCTCTGTTTTGTGACGTAATATTGCAGTGTAATTTCTCTGGCTGTTCTGCAACAAAGATCTATAGCATTTTGTAATAATAATTCAGTAATTTTTCTTATCTGACACATGGTCTAACTAAATAGGGGGCTATAAATAGATGGGTCTCTGTGAGAGAAGTTGTCAACACATGGCTAGATTGCTCATCTACAGGAAAGGCAATAACGTGGCCTTGGGTGGTAGGTCTCATGGGTCTGGAAGTCATGTCTGAGAAGCCAAGGAGACTTGGTGGGAAAAAAAAAAAGATAAAATAGAAGTTGTTGTCCATATTGTTTTCTTCAAGAAAAATAAGTAGATGACAACTGTAGACCCATACATATTGCACCTATTTTCTATTAAGCAATGATGTTTCAAATAATCTGCTACTTCATGCTGGACTGCCTTGTAAAAGCAGAATTATTTCCTGCTATGGTGTTATGGATGTTGAGAATCATGTGATTCTGTGACTGCCGGTCTCATTAGTGGCTGTATGGAGATCAATAATTGGTATGACAAATTATGTTTTCGTGCTGGAAAACAGATGTCTCATAGGCTTCTAATTAAAAAAATAAATAAAAAAAGCTTTTCAGAAATCAGGGAAGATTTGTTACAGAGTTTTTACATTTCAATTAAAGAATTCACTCTTTCAAGCTTTGAGTTGTAAACTCTTATCTGTGTTCTTTAGTCAGTATTCTTGTTTTCTTCATGCTTGTGGATTGAAGCCCTTGTCTGAACAGCCAGCAAGGCTGTGCCAACTTCCATTTAAATGTCCAGGCAATTGTTATGTGGGAGGATTTGTGACTGATGGAAACACATTTGAGGAGTCAGTTGGCTTCTCTCATGCTACTTAGTGATGCAAATAAAATTGCAGCAGTGGTAAATGTGGGTCTTACAGTGGTGCATCGAGGGTCCTCCTTGAAGACATGACCATGGCCCTGTGCAAGCAGCTGCCTTCTTTGTGAAGGAGGTTGCAATAGGTAAAAACATAAATTAGGCTTTTATTTAATATTTTCTTAAATCTGAGGAACATATGTGAGGTTTCTCTTTGTTGCTTCTTGGGAATCCCTTCTACAGGAGCTGAAATCCTCCCAGCTGCTCTTTGCAGCCTACAAACCTAGACCTGTTCCTGCAACCAAGCACCATGGTTCTTCTGTGTGCTTGAGTAGATGACATTTAAACAAGAATCCAGTTCCTGTTTGTCTTTGCGCTGTTTCAGGGGAGATGCTCATATGAATAAAAGGATATTCTGTACTGCAGGGTTATACTTCTAACAAATCAATTTATGAGGAAACAAGAGTTTGGAAATGAAGTGTTTGGAGTGATGCAATTCCTTGTTACAGCCTTTACCAAAAATCTTCCTTTGAAGTTAATTCTCATGGAAATATTGGTTCAAGTTGCGTGTTCTTCCATAGAGGTAAGGTATGATTTTGTTAGCTAATGGACAGGTTGTTAACATTCGGAGCCAAAGTCGTAAGTTTTTGCAGAAAGTAATGTAATTACATGCTGTCCAACTAGGATAAGGGCATGTGGCCAGAAATGCATGGGTTATCATCAAGATGTCAGGTGTTCATCAGCGCTGAGAATCCGTCATACGGACAATGTTCAGTTTGAGTGCGTTTTAATGAGCACTGCTGAAGCTGTGAACAATCTGTCAGCACTTTTATTAGGCATCTTATTATTAAAGAGTTTATAGCTTGGCTGTAAAACCTCGCTGTGGGCTAAAACTAGTTAAATAGTAGTTTCAGAGCAATGTTTTGTGCCAGATTTAATTCAGATAGCTTTAGGCATTTTTCCATGTTTGTATCAGAAGGCAATATGCAAGTTCTGATTGAAATCTTTGGAAGTACGGCAAGGTAAAATACAAATGGCCTAGATCTGAAGCTTAACTCATAACAGACAGTAAGGCACTATAGCACCGTAGAATGTGTTTAATGTATAATAACTGTGTACAGAGGCTGCAGCAGTGGGCTTTATGTTTCAGAGTAGAAGATGAAGTCCACAGCAAAACAGAAGCCTGTTTTGTCTGAGCAGGGTCTTTAAAATCAGAGCTACCCTGAGGCTGGCTGTGAAAAATGTAATTGACTAGCTCTGACAGGAATAATGACTTAATTTAAAACAAAAACTATTAATTTAAAATGCTACTGTCACGATACTTTTTTTCCACGTTGTACGCAGTAAACAGCTCAGCAGAGCAATTAACTTGCAGGGCTCTTGCTTGTGGAACAAACAGTCTCATTTCTCACGTCAGCATTCACAGTTTGGTACAGATTTTCTGCCAAGTAAAAGCAAACACTTTTTAGGTGGAGGTGGCATCAAGTAGTACGTCATGTTATTGTCACTTCAAGACTTTGGGTGTGGAGAAGTATTATTCTTTAACTTTATAAACATTGTTGACAGAGAAGTTGCATAAACCTGTAGCTGAAGAATCTAAGCTTTGAAAGATCAAAGAGGTAAAAGTACAGCAAGTGGTGTGTGAAGACCTGCTGATGTTTGTTTTATTTCAGTCCGTCATGCAGTACATGTTGCATCAGTAATTCTTTGCTTGTCATCGGCTGCCTGTCACAGGCAAGTTCCTGGGGATGAAAAATTCACCTTTTTTCTTGCCAACAGAGCTGTGTCTGGAGCAACTTTTCTAAGGTGAATCTGAGCAAATATGCTGAAGAGACCTGTTTGTTTGGGAAAGCAGCTTTGTTGGGCAGCATTGTCATTGATTGCATGCCCTGGACTGTGGCCTGTCTGATGTCCACTGAGCTGTACAGCGGTCTGAAGGTAGTTGTGGGCAGGCTTTATGAGCTGTTTTTGTTATGGTTTTTGGTTCTTTAATACATACATGAAATTCAAGGAAGAATGTCAAGGGGTTCCTCCTTTGCTCTCATTTGCCTTTCTTCTTCTTCGTTACTTTAGCTGTTTACCAGCTATGGCAGCTGAAGTGTACCAATTATAATGCAAAACAGATAGATGAGTCACCTTGCAGATACTCTCAGGCTGCTTCTGTGGAACATAAGATTGAAATAAATATGATTTTCTACTAGCAGTTCATTTATAATTATTTTTTTTTTTACATATTAGAAATTTTTTGTATGAAAAATAATAGCATTGGGTGAATTTGGGATGGAACCTAAGCATCTCAGTTAAGAGTTGTGTTCTGAAAGCATAAATACTAGCGAGTTGCATTAAGCTATTCATTTTTAATCAAGTATTACAGCTTTTCTGATTATTGGACAATGTAAGAGTATCTACAGTTCTTCTATTCCCTTACAGCAAATAGTCCTCCCTTTGGTGATTTTCAGCTTGAGCCATTAATACCTGCAGGTTATTACTCTTGATGAGTTTTCAGTAGATTTATGAGAAGACTGGACTAGATACAGGATTTGGTAAGATTTAGTTCTCTTTATTCACAGGGAAAATTAGATGATACCTAAATTTCGAGAACCTCTTTAAAGTAAAGTGCTCTGGGCACTTAAGCTGTAGAATCTATATTTCCTCCTGTCTTGGAAGAAGAAAAAAATCCTTATTTGCAAAACATTTGGGGCAGCAGCACTTGGCTTCAAGCATGTGGTTCAAGGTAGTTGTGCACTGAACATTGAACGTGTGGTAGCTGAATTGCATGGCTTGCTGGAGTTTAATCCACAAGATGAAGAGTTTTTGCACTAGTGCTATGTGGATTGAGCATTTCTTTTGTGCTGCATAGTCGAACACAATATGCCTTTCAGTTCTTGTTTCACATAGCCTCGTTTTTAGAGAGGAGGTGATTCTGAAACTTTTGGTGGCTGTATATGCAAATGTGTCATGAATACTTAGTTGCTATTTCCTTCTGTGAATACTTATTCTTTCATTTAAATTCCTAGCTAAGTAAGCGTGAAGACAAAGCAGATACTTACTGCACAAACTTCAGGTACAGACAAAGATAAGTGTACCTAAGAATGTAATTTAATGTACAGTGTTAACTGAGGCTTTTACGAAGTTCAAACTGTGACTCAGTGCTAGGTTTCTCAACTACTGATGCTCAAAGATATTTTGGCCCGGGCTTCTAAATTCAAGTGGTCACTGTAGTGTTTGTGAGTAAACAAGATTTTATCTGAGCTGCTGGCTAAGTGATGCTGACATAATTACTGTGTGTATTGAAACTGGAGCACAGGGTACAATTAATCCTTCTAAGAAACTTGCACATGTGGCAGTGTGTGCTGCTGCTTTCTGGAAGCTGACAGTCTCCTTAGCTACTGATAAAACAGAGCATGTAGAGTCCAGGTTCTTCTCAAAAGAGACAGCAATTTACCTCTTTGTCTGTGGAAAACAGTTTTTCAAAGTTGAGAAAATCCTCTTGCTGTTAATCCTTTTAACCCCTTTTTGGTTATGGTGAAACCTGCACAACAACTTGGAAAGCATAGGGACTGGCGAGAGGGATGCTGGCATACAGGATGATCACATTATCTGTGCCTCCTTTGGCAGTCACACCAAATGAGGAGGGAAATGTATGATAACACTAAATCTGAGTATACGTTTCTAAGCCCAACTTTATTGGGAAATTCTTTGATGAATTTTTAAACAGACTCACAGAAAATCAGGAATAGCATTGTTACTGTCAGTTATTTTTAAGTTTCTTAGTGAGTTCCTGGTACTTATTTCTAATTAATTGTTCTTACTGGATGAACTGTAACTTCAAATGTGAATTTTTCATAATGTAGGTACTTTATTGTTGCAGTTATGGTGACTGAATTATAAGAAAATTAAAATACATGTTAAAAAACACATATATTCATAGAGCATGTATACATCCAGTTAAATTCTTTAGTCTTGCATTAAAATAATTGAACTGACTGAAGTAAAAAAAATGTTTCTGTGGTTTTAAACAGATTCTTGAGGCACGGGCTAAATATTTCACTTAAAAGACAGGATAAAGATCTGCAATTTCTTATGAGAGCAGTGAAACAAATGTTTTGCTTTTCGAAGCACTGAAACAAATTCTTCCAGGGAGGTGATATAACAAGGGAGGTAAAAATGAGGTTCTGTTCCATGTGTATTCTAATGGCTGCTAAGCAGTCAAAGGAAATCTGAAAGAAAAATTATGAGAATAATCAGAAAAGGAAGAAAAAAAATGCCAAACAGTTTTTTGTGTTTTAATGTGAGAAATGGAGAATGGAGACAGCAGTCAATGAGCAGAACACAAACTACCATGTTTTCAGATTACAATAATTTTGGTATTATGTACATTATTTTTTAAAAGAGTTTATAGGATTTATTCATAGTTCTACACTTCTTCCATTCTTAATTGTTAGATTGTTTAAACTTCAATACCTGTAGTTATGCTTTTGTACTCTGAAATATCTGTGCTACTGAAGTATTGTTTAACAAGTCCTGTTTGTGATGACTGGTCTATTCCTCTTCCTGTAGCTCAAAAGCCAAGAAAACCCTTAAGTATAACAAGTGTGACTTCAATATATCACAGTCCATTACATTTCATCCAGTTATCCCATTTTACAGATGAGAGATTTTGGTCAACAAGTAGATTAAGTCAATTAGTCTGGGAGACTGAACTTTATACAACACACTGAATAGCAGAGATCAAGATGCTGTTACTGTCAAGTACCTGCAGCAAACAAAAACTGGAGTGGGATATACCTCGGTGATCACAGAATAGTTTAGGTTGTCAGGGACCTCAAGGATGATCTGTGTTCAATCCTTTGTCAGCCACTAGATCAGACTGCCTGGGATCCCACCTAGCCTGGTCTTGAATGCCTCCAAGGATGTGACACAGACAACTTATCTGGACAACTTGTTCCAGTGCCTCACCAACCTCTGAGTGAAAAAATTTCTCCCCTACAAGTAACTTAAATCTCCCATCCTTTCTTTTAAAGCCATTCCCCCTTGTCCTATCACTCTCAGACTGCGTCAAAAGTCAACTCACTTCCTGTAAGCTCTTTTCAAGTACTGGAAGGCTGCACTGAGATCTTCCCAAAGCCTTCTCTTTTCCAAGCTGAAAAAGAACTATTCCTTCAACCTTTCTTCATAGGAGAGGTTCTCCAGCCCTTCGATCATCTTTATGACCCTCCTCTGGACCTGCTCCAATAGCTGTGCTCCTTTCCTGTACTGGGGGCCCCAGACATTGACTCATTACTCTAGATGGGGCCTCACAAGACCCTTCCTCTCTCTGATGGCCAGTCCTCTGTTGATGCAGCCCAAGACACTGTTGGCCTTCTGGGTAGCAAGAGCATGTGGCTGGTTTATGTCCAGCTTTTCGTCCATCATGATGCACAAGTTCTTTTCTGCAAAGCTGCTCTCAAGGAGTTGTTCTTCCAGTCAATATTTGTATCTGGGATTGCTTTAACCCAGGTGTATCACCTTGTACTTGGCCTTGTTCAACTTCATTTTGTTCTCATTTGCCCACTTTTCAAATGTGTCCAGGTCCTTCTGGATGGTGTCCCTGCCTTCTAATGTGTCAGTTGCATCACTCAGCTTGATATTATTGACAAAATTGCTGAGAGTACTCTCAATCTCACCATCTATGTCATTGATAAAGATGTTGAATATCACTGGTCCCAGGATGGACTCCTGGAGGACATCACTTGTGACCAGCCTCCATTTGAGCATTTTACTGTTGACAGAAACCCTCTGTCTATGACTATCTGAACATGTATTTACCCATCAAATAGCCCAGCCTTCAAATCAATCTTTCTCTCTAATTTAGAAATCAGGATGTGGTGCAGTACCATGTCTAAGGCCTTGCACAAGTCCAGATGGATGACATCCATTGCCCTTCATTTCTCCACCAATGCTGTCACCCCACTACAGAAGGCTGTCAGATTAGTCAGACATGATGTGCCTTTGGTGGAGCCCTGCTGTGTCTTTCTTGGATCACTTCCTTGACACACATATGCCTTAACTGCTCTTCCAGAAGGATCTGTTCCATGATTTTTCCAGGCACAGATGTGAAGCTCACTGGCCTGTAGTTCCCTGGGTCTTCCTTTCTCTATTTCTTGAATATAGGAGTAATGTTTCCCTTTTTCCAGTTGCTAGGGGCTTCACCTGACAGCCATGCTTTTCAAATATGATGGAGAGTGACTTGGCAACCATATCGAGTTCCTTTAGAACCCTGGGATGCATATAATCCATCCCCATAGACTTGTATGCATTCAGCCTCATGAAGTGGTCTTGGATTCCACACTTCCACTGGGAGGGATTTTGCTCCCTGACCCCACGTAGAAGTTCATGGATATGAAAGGCTTCAGTAGCCTGACTGGCCATGAAAACCAAGGCAAAGATCTCATTAAGTATCTCAGCATTCTCCATGTCTGCAGAGGCCCTTTTCATTTATCAGAGGAGGAGGTATGCTCTCTTTTGTCAGACTTTTCTGCCCAGTATATCTAAAGAAACTCTTCTTGTTTTCCATGTCCCTCACCAAGTTCAATACCATCTCTTCTTTGGCTTTTTCTTGTCCTGTCCCTGCATAAGGGATATGTATTTAAAAGTATATGTGTTCTAGTTTTTTCTTAATCTGGTTTCTCATTGAAGAGTGTGTCTGACAGCTGGAATTGTTCTTAAATTTTCTAAAGGGAAGAAAATTTAAGGTTTTTTTGTCTCTTATTAGAGTGTGGAATCTGTACTTGTCTTTTTGTGTTAATTTTTTTTAAATCAACGACTCTGAGTTTATTTTAGATAAGTCTTTACCACATTCTTATTACTCCTGTCTTCATTAGATCTTTTAACACAACTGCATCTGACATTTTCTTCTTAGTCTGATTTTGCTTGTGTTTAATTTGAGTGAAGTGACATTATAGTATTTAGCTGGTTTCCCTTTGTCTCAAATTCTTACCATTCCTCCAGTTTCCCTGACAGCTCTCAATGAAATACTCTGTTAAAGGGTTTTCTGAGTTTGGTTACAACATATTGCACTTAGAGTAGAAAAACAAGCTTGTTAGAAAAAAAGTGTGAATGCAAATACATGTTAAGTTTATTTATCTAAAAGTTTATAGGGGATCCTTTTTCTAGCAGTGATATAATGAAAGTACCCAGTAGTGAGAGGGAAGTAGTGTGTTCACTGTGATCATAAGGCAGAAGAGCATCCAGAGAAAAAGGAAGATGACCTTGAGTTGCAGATTTATGTTCAAATCTACATTTAATTGTTGTTTGGTGGCATTAAGGAGGTCTTAAAATCAGTATTAGAAACACGATCTGAAATTTAATTAGCTTTTCTTCTACCTGGTGTTTAAGCAGAAATTGTGGTGTGCTGGTATGCGTTGCTTCTGAGTGAAAGGATTACCTACGTTTTGTCAGAGGCAAGGACACAGAGAAGAGCAAATGTTGCATAACTGCAGTTATGGGAAAGCTGTCGAATCTTGTTGCTTTGTGAATATCTACGGTTTCAGATGAGTTAGCATCAGCAACTTCATATTTTCCTGAGTTACGCTTGGTTTTTAAGGAGGAAGGAAAATGGCTTCGTAACACAGTTAATCTCTGTGGTATCGTCTTTCAGGCACTGCCAATGTTACATGAATGATGCTAAGCTTAGTAAAGCAGGTACTGAGCCATTTCCTTGCACAGTAATAGACAATTTGCTCTTACTGGATGGAAGAAAAAGTTTCTTAAAATACTTTAGGTACATAACTTCAAACACTTAATTTTTAAGAACTTAGAAGTACTTCTGGCAACTAACCAGGGACTTTATGAGAAGAAAACGTCACGTTATGAGAAAGCATTTGAGGGGTTCTTTTACATTAAAAATGTGTCCAGTTTTCATCCTTTTGAATTATGACAACCACTCTACAGAAAACAAATCTGAAAAGATAGAGAAAATATTCATGTCAAGAAGTATATTTTAAGTATGAGTATAGCAAGTAGGTGCGTATACCTTAGCTGCATCTATTCTCTTTGCGTTTTCTTATGTCCCCATTCTGTCAGTCTGCAGTCTTAAACAAACAGATCCAAATGTCACTGATATTTTTGCTTAAAAGACAGAATCTGTAACCTTTCAGGGAGTATATTAATAGCTGCAACAGCTTGCTATAAACAATCTCAGCATTTTCCTTATTCATCAAATAAATCTCTTTAAACTTCTCTTAGTGAAAGATGTTTTTAAATGGTGCATTATTAATGAGCATTGTTTAAAACTGAACCTAGGAAATTTAAGGCTGTGTATGATCTATTGCAAAGAATAAGCTACGCTTTATTTCTCTGTCCATCTGATCTGCTATTACAGTTCTCCCATTTATTGTTCAGTTGGCTGATTATTTTATCTTGATTTTGACTGTTTGCTCATTCCTTTGCCTACATATGCATGTGCAAATATGCACCCTTGCATATGCATATGCTCATTCCTTTGCCTACATATGCACTCTTGCAGTCAAAAGGCTCTATTACCGTCTTAGTTTTCTTTCTCTGCTATCATTTTAAACACCTGTACAGCTAGATTTCTTTGTTTTCCCATAGTTCAGGCTAAAATGGAGAGAGGTCTTGAAGGAGACAAAAGTGCACAGTGGCAAAGGGAGCAGCTGCAACTCTTTCTTTACTAAAGCAACATCTGAAGCATTGCAGCACTGAGAATCAATGCATTCCAAGGTTGTTCTTAACCTGGAGCATGTCTGTTATGTCCCATTGTGGTAGAGAGGGACTTCAGTACATGCATCGACCAAACTTCTGTGTCTGCATCCTAGGCTTTTCTGATTCTTACAAGTTTTATTAACGTTCCTGTGTGAAGAAGTTAGTTATACGGGTATTTTTAAGTTAGTCTGGCCCATAGCCTGAGACGACAAACTGCAGCTGTAAACTAAATGCATTGAAAGGCATTGAGACTAAACAAATGAATTTACCATTTGTTTTTACAACAGTTTTTATTTAAAAACAAACAAACAAAAATACTCAAAGTGTCTTGGATACAAGCTCTTTGAATGCTTTGATGTGAAATACACTAGAGAATGTAGTATGTTGAAAGAGCTGTGAGCTTTGTGAGCTCTACTCTCTTCATGTAATGTTATTGAGATATATCATGCTTTTGTATCTTATTTTCTTTCAAATGAGTACTATTTTCTCTCCAGTGGTGTTGTAATGGAGGGAGAATTGGAAAAATAACAATTTTTGTGGTAAGGAGAACTTATATTTGTTCTGAACTGATGGTTGTAGACATCTTTTAGATTGGTTTCATTATATGACAGTAGTGTTTGCAGAAAGATGCGCCTGATGATAAATTTGGTGTACAAGTTAGACACTGAATACTTCTGTGTTTTCTGTAGTCTCAAATGGGCAAATAAGGATGTTGCTCAACTCTGTAGATCTCTTCTGGGTTACACAGCTCTCAAGAGCTACCAGGCTTTGCATCTAACGTGGGCAAATCTTCTCAGTTTGGAAGAAACTTTGTTAACTTAGAATCATAGAATCATCAAGGTTGGAAAAGACCCAAAAGATCATCCAGCCCAACTGTTCACCTATTACCATTTTCAGTTCTGGTTTTCCAGAATGTATACATTGCTTTCGGGTTCAGTCAGTGACCAAGGCATCTATGTACACAGGAAATTAAAGATGTGTAATAAATCAATTTATCTTATAAATGCAGGACACTGATGTCTTTGTGGAGATAAAAGCAGTTATAAAAAATCTAAATTGAAAAGTTGCTCATGGTTTTATTCTTTTCCTTTTTTGAAATAATACAACATATGCTTGAACAGCTTTCATAGAGACGTCTGTGTATGTGGATGCTTTGAGAAGGTAAAAAGAAAATGTTACATAGCTAAAATATGACTCAAAAAATCTGTGTAGCATTCCAGTAGTCAACAGAAATCTTAGATATATTACTATGTCCTTAGACTGTTTTCTCTAATATATATTTCTGAATCCACATTCTACAGGTTATCTTTCAAAACCATTTATGATTACATCAGTGCCTGGTGGTGAAATAGATCATGCAGTGATTTAGCCTTATCTGTGATGCTGTAGCTGGAGGTAATTGCTGATGCAGGGGTGCCGTGCTGCAGTGGGCTGACACTGTCAGCAGTTATGGCATGAGACGTGGAGCTGCAGCAGATCTGGTGCTCTTGGGCTAACCCTCATAAATAGCACCCAGGTGCTCTAATCTGGGAGATGCACCTCATCTGCTGTGCTCTTCTCTGAAAGCAAGGAGTGGTTTTGCTGGGGAGAATGGCATGATGGGCTCAGAGCTGCGGGATTTTGAAGGCACTTGAATCAGTTGATGTATTCTGGGTGCTGGCTGAGTTGAATGTTTGGCAGTGAGTCTGCGTGAAGGCATTCTAAATAGATTTCTGCAGAAATAATGTTTTGTGTGGAAGCTGTTAGGAATCTACCTCTATAGTAATGTTTATCATTTCATAACATCTATCTTACTGGTGCCCAGGATGATGCATTTATGTCCCCAGATTTCTAAAGAAGTATTTTGGCATGCTTATGTAATATTTAGCAATAGTAGTAGGTATTTTTCACAAGTAAATAGGTAACTGCAGTTTTATCAGGCTGTGGTCAATGAATTTTTCTTCTCACTACTCCGGAGCTGAAGAGAAATTTTTCTTTTGAATAGAAGGTGTTTCATTTCAAACAAAGAAAATTTGGCAAAGCAACAGCAATGCATTCCTGTAGGTGATATTTCAGAGCAAAATGAGGGACAGTACCATGGTGAGTTCTCTTATCCCACAAAATTTACAGTAAGATGGAGCTAGTGTAACTTACTGAGATTTGGATGCTGCAGAACAAGAGGCTTCTTCCTGTTCTAAGCAAACAGTTGATCTCTGAAGCTTCAGTTTTCTGAGTACTCCAAACAAAATAACCTCAACTTTGAGACTGTGGGTGATCCTTTCTCCTAATGGCTTTTACTTAAAATCCTTAAGAGTATAAACCTCGTTTTAATGTAACATCTCAGATGTTTGTGTAAATCAGGAAAACAATTTCCTACATCTAACCCTGAGTGTTTCTTTTGGTATTATACCTAGCAGCATTTTGCTCTTGATGTCCAGCTGTGTAAATTTCTCGTTTGAAAGTGGGAGCTTTGCATTAAGGAATTGGATTCTAAGGTTTTTAAAAGTAAATGACATGATAGTTGTAGCTCTCATCTTATTCTGTCAGTCAATTCCTTTGATTAAATGATTAATTTTCTTTTGCATCAAGCTTTCCATTTAGCATGACTTTTGTATTTTTATGATTTCAGAGTAGACTTTAAAAAAAAAAAAAAAAACTTTAAACAGTGCATCTTTGACAGTTGTTGTAACCCTACTGTTTATCATGGGGATATCTCTTTTTCTCTCTAAGTATGAATGGCCACAAATGGTCAGACAGTATAGGATGTAGCTTAGAGTAGTGTGCTCAGTGTAGGACTTGGTTAAGCCACACTTCCATATTCCTTTGGGAATTTTTTGGCACTATAACTAAAGATACCTTCTTTCTTTTTGCCTTTGAGCTTTATTTCTATATTAAATAACACTTCTCTTCGAAATTCTAATGTAGGTTTGCATTATTTAATTCTTAAAATTCTTTTCCCGGTACTTCGGGATTACACAGCACTTATATCAAATCTGTTGTTTCTGGTATTGAAATGCAAGTTCTGCTAAGTATATTGCTTATAGAATGGAAAGGAGCTCTTAACAGTAATAACTAAAAAAAACAAACAACCAGTTTCTCATCTTGTTTAAAACAAACAGCCTATCATATTCCCTTGAAGTGTTTCTTAGCATCCCATATTGTACCATCCAAACACTGAAAATAGAAAGCATACATCATGTGAGTAACTCTGTTAATTTATCCAAGCAGTGAAATTTTTTCTTGACCGAAAATCATGAGAAATCTATTAATGACAGCACAAAAAGTTTTCCCTATGATTCTTTATCAAAGTCCTATGCTCTTGAGATTTAGTGTTTGGTTTAGGAATTATATGTTCCACTCATTTAAAGCCAACCATTGCCAATGTACTTAACCCTTGCTTTTGGAATATTTGTGCATCTTTTGGGCCAGAATTGAAGAAAAATGTAAGTTGCCTTCTGAACAAACTGCTGTCAACCCTCCTCATTGCTAGAGCAAGCATGTTACTTTGATGCAGGGAAATAGCTTAGTAAAAAATGTATATAGACTCTTTCTGAACCATCTTCCTGTAGATTTTTTGGAAAATTACAGTAGTAAAGAGTCACTGAATCAGAGAATGATAGAATTGCTCAGGTTGGAGAAGACCTTAAAGATCATCAAGTCTAATCATAACCTAACTGACTACCCAAACTCTGTCTTTTAAAAAAGACATTTTCTATTTGCACGTTATTTTCAGTTCATCTTACAGTAAGTAATGTGTGGTGCAAAGGATAACAAGGCAAAATGAAGTAGTTCTGTTGTAAACAACTCTGTTGTAAAGATTTTATTTTGTTTTAGGTTTTCCTATTTTGCAAGCAGAGTATGTATAACAATTCAAAAAATCCTGTTACAGAAGTATATATAATAAATTATCTAGATTTCAGTTAGCTCTCAGTGTTTGAAACTGTCAAGTCTTTGAAAATTGAGGGTTTAATATGCAAGCCAAAAGGGCAATAAAACTAAAGTGTTAGAGACCATTGTTTTCAGGTCAGCCACTATTTCCTTCTGTCTTTGAGTTCTGGAGAACTAACAGAAATGAGAAATAGCTTCAGAGTGCTCCTTTGAACCGTAGCTAGTTTGTTTTGCAACACAGGAAGAGAGGCATGAAACTGAGGTTTGGAGTAAGCATATGTTTAGCAGGTACTGTACAGCTTAAATGCATCCACACCGTGGTAATCACCCTCTCATGTCAGTGGGTCTGTTTTTCCTTTTTCTTTGACTTGTCAGGTTCTTGTTTATTGGCTTTAAACTTGACCATTAAGAGCTTCTCAGGCTGCTGAATTCAGACAACGTTCTCTTCTTCAGCTGTTCAAGGTAACTGCCACACGCTGCCATTTTGTTTTCTGAAGCGGTTCTAGAATTTCTGAAAGATGCTGTTCAGCTTTTCTGAGTTTCAGGATTGTTTTTAGGATTGGGGTTTTCAGGAAAACTAACTGTGAGACTTTCTAAGTCAGATACATTTAAGAAGAGTTATGTTTGCTTACAGCCATGCAGATATCATTGATGGCATTGGCAGGAGGTGTTGACTCATTTATTAATGTATCAAATATACTCTGCTGACATCAAATTCTGCCCTACTTGTTTTAATTATGTGGTCAATTTTCAAGCTTGCAAAGCCCTGTTCAAGTTGGTATCTGCTTTTGCTTTCATAGTTTTATTAAGTATTTGTTCAGATTGACTTGTAAACTAATGGCCATGTTTCTCAAGCCCTTGTTTTCATCAACAGTTCACCTGAGAAGTATCTTTCCTGTGTCGCTTTTGTGCCATTGTGATTTTATAAGCATTCTTCTTTAGACATTATGAAATCTCTGTTCATATTTTCCCGGGCATTTGCAGGTGTATTTAATAACTTATTCCCTCGAGCTTTCTTGAAAGAAAGAAAAAGTTAAATCACATGGCTGTGTATATGATATATATGGTACTTATTCTAAGATATGAAAGAAATTGAAAGGAAATTATATAGCTGCATTGTACTCCAACAGTATATCAGTCTGCATCCTGTGATATATAGAAATTGTGGAAAGAATGATTGAAGCTTAGGAAAAAATTATACAGGATTAGAATTGATTCTGTCATTATAATTGAGTAAGATAGATATGGAAAATTTACACATGCAGAACTACAGGCTTGCTAAAGTATAAAATCCTATAATTGATATTGCTATTGGTTTCTCTGGAATTGAGATATAGCCTTGTGTTGTTGTTGTTTTTTAATGTCATCTTTGCCAGAATTTTGTTATTTTATTTATTTGTAGAAAACCAATCCTCTTGTTTTGTGCTTTCTGGGGGAGAAAAAAAACCCAAAACTGAAGAAGGTAGCATTGTAAGTACATGTGCATTTTTAAACGAGTAATTAATCATGCCAATGATATCAGTGTCTGTCTTGTCTTGTTGATTTCCCCCAAACAGCGATCTATTCCCTAACCTCCATCTTCCTTGTCTGAAAAACTGTTTTGTTCAGCACTGTTGTCGATGAATGACAAGTCTGTCACTGGACATTATCCACATATCTTTCTTTTTTAATCTTTTCCTTCCTTTCTTCCCTTGGGTTTCATGTTGTCTTCTCCTTGGTGATTTCTTTTACGAATAAATGATTTTAGTTTTTTACATTTTTGTTAGAAATTGTCATTTATCATCAGACAACAGGAAACATTCAATAGTTTAAAAAACATACAATACTTAGGATGTAATTAGTGTAAAATATTAACTAACAGTAAAGCCATAGGTTGTATAATAACATTTTGTAATGAGTGAAAAAAAATGTATTTTTACATTAGGAACAGCCAAGGAAATGAAGTATATTATCCTCTTCAAAGGCAAGTTATAGAAAAAAATATATGTTAGCTCTTGTGAAATCCAGTGAAAGATTTTAGGAAGCTGTGTACCAGGTTAATCTGTGTCAGGGGATGACAACTGAAAGACGTCTTCTTACAGGAGGTCTTGCACATCTGCTTGAAATTTATAGATCCTTTGGAGGTACTTGGGAGGTTGGAACGAGGGAAGAAGCAGAAATAAAAATAAAACATTTTTAGCATTTCCAACTGTATTGCTCTAGTCACTATTTGTTTTATTTATGAGCCTATCGGACCCAAATGCATACACACTCTTACCTGTGACAAACTGGCAAGTGGGATATAAAAATGAAAGATTTTTTCCCTTTCCTGATGGCTAAGGAATCATTGATCTTCCTTAAACTAACATTAATCTTAGAAAGGCAGCAAGAAGCTTATAGGTCTTTCATGCAAGCTGAATGTGGTAAATTGGAAAACAAGAGAAAAATCCTTTTGTCCATATTCCTTACTACTGGGCGTATTTCATAACGCTGCTTGCCAGCTGATTATAGCAGTTATTTCATTAAAGTTTCGTGTTCAGAGCACAACCATGGCATGCTTTGGAATAATTAGCTTAGACAGTAGGATACAAAAACTGTTGAGAAAATTGGGCTTACTTTCCTGAATGGAAATGGATCATTAATGGAAATAATGTTTGGATATGGTGCTCAGGGGCATGATTTAGCAGAGGGTTGTTAGTTAGGGTAGTATGGTCAGGTTTAAGTTGAGCTTGATGATCTTTAAGGTCTTTTCCAACCTGAGCAATTCTGTGATTCTATGGAGTTTTAGAATATGCTCTGAAGTATTCAGTACAACAGTTTCGAGTCAGAAGTTCCAAGGTAGTGACAGGCAGTATCATATTTGCTCAGCAGATCAAGTAATTTAAAAGAGCTGTGTGTGGAGGTGGTTATTTTTCAGCTTTCTGAAATCAAAGTAAGCTGACTTGGGAGTATAATATGCAGATATTTTTTTGGACTAGATTGGATGTTTTTAATCCTATGTCGTCTGAATTCCTTTTTATGCATTTCCCAATCTTCTGTTCTGCATGAATACCTTAAGTAACTTGTGATGGCTGCTTTGCTGTAGCGAAGATGGACTTGCTTTGGTAAAATTGGATGTGGATTCCAGTTAGGATGCAGCCTCTGTGCCTGGGTCCTTTCTCTGAAAGAGATATTCAGATGTGTTTTTTATATAACTGATTTTGCAGGTGGTTGATACTTCTGTGGAAGATGGTAACTATGCACACATCTTGCATTTAACACAGAAAAGAGTAGAACATAGTGACAGAAACCGCACTTCCTCTGCAACGGAAGCAAGTGCCTGTCATGTCCACTCCCCTAGCTCTGCTTAGGCCACCAATTCTATCACACGGATGTAAGCTCACATTTTTAAAGGCTATGCATTCATATTGCAACCCAAGTCATAAATATTTTTATAGTTTCAAGTTAAAGATCGAATTTGGATTTCTGTGCACAACGCTTGTGCTTGATAGCCTGTGGGGTAGACACAGAATAGCCTGTGTTGAGCTGGCAGCAGCCAGCAGCAGTGGCGTGCAGACCAGTGGCTGGAGGTGCTATTTTGTTCTCAGTCTCATTGCTCTCTGCTGCTAAGCCAGGTGGCCTCACTGATATTTGTGCCTACAGTCATCCTATGGGAGTCACAAACTTTTATTTATCCTCAAGGATAGCATGTGATAGTTTTAGCTGATCCAAGACGTGTCTTTAACTCAAGTTGATGAAGCATTTCACAGATAGCTTATGGGGTAGGAGAAGGGAGAAATGCTATAGATTTTGTCCTAAGTATAATGTAGCATAGGTAAATTGCCGGTGCCTGCCACTTAAACTAATTAGCTGAATAAAAATCATGTGCAAAGAGTCCATGTATGAGTTTACATACATTTTTTTCCCCTGTGTTTGAAATGTACATTTTAATGAGAAATAGTAACTGCTTATCAATTTAATTTTTATAACAGCTTGATGTGTGATGTTAAGTAGTAGATTTTGAGAACTTTCTGAAGTTGTCAGTGCACAGCACACCACGTGGGGTGCAGTGAGTGTTTTCAGATGATGGAATGGAAGTCAGCCAACATTACTTGCTTCAAGTCTGTGTGAGCTTGTGTATCATAGCTCTTCCCCTTTTTCCCCTGCATTTCTTCTGCTGCTTTAGAAAGAATATTAACGCTTATTACAGAAGTATCTTTTGTAGTCTAAAGCACAGCAGCAGAAATTGAGTTTCTGAGTTGCTCCAAATTATCTTAAGTTTTTAGGCAAGCTAAAGCTTTTATACATAATTATATTAGAAAATACTGTAAAACCATATGGATGACTTTCTGTTCTTGTTTATCACAGCACGCAAGGCACCAGAACAGCACAAAGCCACACTAGCACAGGATCAGACTGGGCTGTCAGAAACTTTTCAGTACTGTGAGGGTGGTCAGACACTGGAACAGGCTTCCTAGTGAAGGGGCTGTTGCCCCATACGTGTCAGTGCTCAGAGGCATTTGGATAATGCTGTCAATAACACGCTGTATCTTTTGGTTAGCTTCCAAGTGGTCGAGCAGTTGGACTTGATGGTCTCTGAAAGGCCTTTTGGACTGAGCTGTTCTAATTTTCATAGACTTTTTTATGGACCTGTAGATTACTTATCTCCTATGTGCTTGAGTATTTTGCGCTTCCAAATGTCCATTAATTAATAGACTGTATGACAAGGGTAAAAACAATGCCTCACAGAAATACTGCAAGGGACAAATAATCAATTTCATATTCTGTGATGTGAAAGACTTCTCATGGCATTTTCATTTCAAAGGAAAGAGAGGTGAGGTTAATCAACTGAATAATATGTTGCAAGTATGAGAGAACAGAACCAATCATTAAAATGAATTGCATCCACACAGTCATTTTGATTGTCCTGCGATACAATTGCAGACAAAAATTTACAAATGTGATTTGTCATGCAAGCGTGCATGGCAGTGAATAAGCAATAGCAGAGACTGATCATTTCTTTGAGGCAAAGAATGGCATCCACGTGTCCACCAGCTGCTGGCTTCAGGTGAGCTAAATGTGTTGTCAGGTTCTTGGGTAGAGTACTGGGAGAAGTTTGCTTCTCGGAAATCAAATGCTTCTTTCAGTTCCCTGGGCCTGCACTGAATGTCTGTAAAGTCCTGCCCCAGAGAAGATGGAGGTGTGCAGGATGAGACTCTAATCATTTGTTGGGTCAGGGCTGGCATGGGCCATATAAAACAGTGCTGAGAGAAAATGAAGCTGATGCTAAAGCTGCAGATGATGCATGTTAAATGATAATGCAATTTAGTTAATTTCTGCATTTATAAAGCAAATGTGTTCTTTAAGAGAAAGCAATTTTAAAAATGATTTAATTATCACTTGCAATGTGCTTTATTTTTTCTGCAAGTACTGAACCCGTTTATTTTGCCAGTGCTTGCGGTTGTGCCACATTCAGGTGCATGTGATGCCAGCACCATTTGTAAGATAATTTCACAGCTTGTAGTACAGATACTGCATCAAGTCTTTTCCCAAGGAAATTATACCCCGGGAGGAGTGTGGGCTAGGTGTAAACTAGGTAGGTAAATACATCTACAGTCCCCAGATGAACCCACGGCCCGGAATTCTCTGCAGGTACTGACAGTGCTTGAATGTCTAAATAGATGAGACAGTCATGAGAAAAATAGGAGCCAACATCAAATGATATGAGGTTATAGATCAGGTATTGACTAACCCAGGTCCCTCTACTACCTTCTGGACACTGTCATCTCCTGATTGTTTGTAGAGAGGTTTGAAAACGTGACATTGTCTTAATGTTAGCTGTTTGGGGGATCTTGTGAGTACTTGCACTTTTCAAGGAATAAGTAATAATAATAATGTATGTATAGAAAACATTACATTAGAGCTATAGAATGTTTAGTGTTTCACAGTGTTCTGAAATATTCCTGTTATTGTGTGAATCACGTAATGCTATTTCCATGTCGTGTGTTTTAATTTTCTCTTCCTGGATGGCAGCTGGATTTCTATTTAGGTGGAGCTAGTTTTGAATCAGTGATTTTTTTTTTTTTTCTTAATCATGGTGGCTCTTTAATGTGTAAATGAAGGTTTTTAAGGAAGGGGTTGGGGAGCTGAAGGGGGAGAAAGAAAGGGCTTTTGAACTGATGATCTGCAAACTCTTCCATCTTGGATGTTTCTGAAACTAATATGTAACAATGAGAGAAGTTTTGATGTGTGTTGGAATTTACTGGTTCTGTAGCAATTAGATCCAGAGGAGACAGACCAGACCTTTAAAGTGATTTAGGGTCTGTCTAGGAGACAAAGTAGTTGTGTCTGCCTTGCTGTGATGTACTTCTGGTCTTGTCATAGATGAGTTGCTGAAGCAACCTTGAGCTTATTGATGATCTTGAAATGGCCCAGGTCATTAGAACTCAGCCAGTAGTCCCACTGTTTTTCACATCAAATGCACTTGCTAGCTTTTTAAATTGCAAGTTTACTTTAAGGTAGATTTTAAGATACGCTTTGGTGGTGCATTTTTGAAGATGGTAATTTTCCACACGTTATAAATCAATACAAACATGAATCTTTCTTGTGATTAACAAAACATAACAGATTCTTTTATCAAGACATTTAAAAAAAAAGAGTCTTGAGAAATCCCAGAAAAACATTCCTTTCTATAATCTAGTCATTTAAAAGGAAATTAGGTTGTTATTAATTATTTCTTTGTAGCATTATGTGGGAGTTCTAATTGCACAAGTGCATGTTAAACATTTCCAAGAAATTTATGTAGCAAACTGCCCTAGTTTGTTATAGCTTTACGTAATACTCTTGTAGATTTTTAAAATCATCAAATACATCTCTTCACTGTTTCAGCAAATAAAGCAGAGCTAATATCTTTGAGAAATTTTGATAGCTGTAATGGGCGAAGCATTGTGTTGTGCTGTTCAGAGAGAAGAAAATCTTCCTTCCTAAAGACAAAGCAAGTGAGAGTGGGTGGGATAGAAATCCTAAGTAAGAATTTAAATCATTGGTAAGTGGAAGGATTAGAGAGGAGAGCAGAGGAGAAATGTATTTGTATTGTATGCAGGAAGAAAAACTGGAATAAGGAAAGGAACAGAGGGGTGGCAGAGGTGAAGAAAATTGATGATGCATTTAGTCAATTCATGCAAAAGAGACAAAGTCCTTTGGAGATTATAAGTAGGGGTGCATCTGAGGAGGCAGTTTTGGAAGGGGATTATGGCTGTGGGAGTCAGTTTGAAAGCAAAAACAAAACTCCTGAACCACAAGTACAAGAGGAGCAGAAGAGCAAGTGTCTGAAGTGAGAAGCCAGCTAGACAACAGGAATGGGCCAAAGATGCAAACAGCGGATATGGTGTGAGAGAGAAATTTGGCAATTGAATAGTATGATACTGGGGGTAAAGGATTAAAAAATGGAATCTGTGGACTATGAAATGCTGCAGACTTCCAAGGACAGAGGAGCTGGAAGCAGACTGGAGAGACAAGAACCTCTTTTGGTGAGCAGAGAATTGTGACGGCAAAAGAGATGGAGCAGACAGCATGTGCCAAAATAGATTAGGAATTAATCAAACTGGAAACACTAAGTGTTTTGGAACTGATTTGGGACAGGGAGAAGGAATGAATAAGTCAAGCCTGATGCTCTGGTCAGATGATCACATAGTCAGTGTTTGGCAGAGGTGGGGAGAGTTAGTGCAGCACAGAACTTAAGCCTGGTGAGGGCAGGGCACAGTAACCTGGGCTTTGTGTGCTCTGTCCAGGCTTCCAACTTCCTGTGAGCTTGAAAGAGCAATTTTATGAACTTCTGTCTGCCTGCCATGTGGAAGCTGCTGTGGAGTGTAAGGATGCTAGAGGAAGCTGCTATGTATGTAGTAGCTGATGGCAATATTCTGGGGGGAAATAGAAAGAATTGGAGCTACTGGATTTAAAAAAAAAAGGATGAGAAGGAGGGAAGGGAGGGGAAGAAAGGACTAAAAATGACATCGGTGCATGTGGGAAACTCTACGGTCTAACTCCCAGGCCACTGGCAAAGCAACCTGATCTAGCTGTGGTGGTGACCCTGTTCACTGCAAGGGAGTTGGACTAGCGGGCCCTCAGTGGCCTCTTCTGACACTAAGGATTCTATGAAAATTACAATAAACAATGAATTTAATGAGATGATGATGCATATCAATAGATAAGTCTCGTAATGAAGCCAAATTGATTTTAGAAATTATGCTTAAAGTAGGTGTTCTGTAGTGACATCCAGCTTATTTTATTCAGTGCTTTTTAACAACAATCACCTTAGAATGACAGATGTGGATTCCTTTTTGAGCTTCTTTTACTTTTTAGTTATAAAGATGATTGCAAGGGATTTTGAATGCTTGGCATCCTCAAAAAAGTATTTCAGGTTCTCTGTAGTAATTCTGAATACAAGATTAATTCTTTTCCATCAGTAAGATATTATATTGAATATAATTTAATTTTGATGGCTTATCGCACAGCTTACTTGTGAAAGTTTACATGCAAGTAATTTCTCCTTCTGAAATCTGACATATATTAAAATAGCTCTGACATCTTTGGACTTCTAAAGGTGGAAGTCAGCCTAACTGAGACATTGAAACAAAGGTGCTTGGCAGTCTTACAGAAAAAGCAGCAATTACTGTGGAGGCGAGATGTTCAATGTCTGAATAGTTGTATACAGGGTGGAAGAAGTCCACATGTTGCATGGGGTATGCAGCAGAATTCTTTAAGATTATTAACTTCTGTCTTGAACATGTCAGCTTCCTATTTGTGCATCACATGGTCTACATTGTCAGTAGGAAATGTAAGCTATTCCTGTACAGCTTGAGAAATCTGATTACCATCTGATTCACCATCAGAAGGATTTTCTCGAAGCAGCATTGAGTGCTTCCAAATGTTGAAACTAATTCCAAACAAAGAAATCAAATCCAACTCCTCATAGTGCATTCTCCTAAAGCATTTAAGGCAATATGTTGTGGAAGTAGGAGGGCTTTTACTTAGTTTCAATTTTGAATGATCCTAAAATCTCAAAAGGTAAATTAGTACATAAGTCACTGAAACGTGGTTAATGTGGGCATTTTCCTTAAGGAGGTGGGATTCAGGGATGTAAATGCATGTTAAAGCCTACTTCTGTCTCTGTACATTTGTTTTTCCTCTTTATTTTTTTTTTAATCTGAATCTGACACAGGGTTAATAACTGATTCTTATCACCTCACTCAAGATTAGGACTCTGCTATAGATAATTATATCACGTATTTGATGAGGAGAGAAATGAAAGGACAATAAAGTGACTTTCTAGTGTTGACATAATATGCGTATAGATTGCACTGTGAACTGAACATGAGCTTAATGAAGGGTGCATAAAAGAGAATAATCAAGGAGTTGTCAACAGAACTGAATTAACTGTTGTTCAAGTCCTAAATATCCCAGATGATTACCATCCAAAATAAAAATTTGAAGAGTTGCTGTCCCAGAATTTTTCACATAGAAAACTCATCTAAAAAGGAAAGTAAGAAATGGAAGTGGGGGAACTAGAGTTCATTTCTGTGTAGATTTAGCCCAGAAAGGTTCACTCAGTTTAGGAAAAGCTTAGTGTTGTCTCCATATTTTTTAGTTAGGCCACCACTGGGGATAAAGTTGGATAAAGCTTTTCCTTCATCCAGCAATGTGCACTAGTTTAATTAGCTTGTGTTCTGACTTCCTGTGTGCTTGGCTTGTGAAAATATTAATCTGATTTTTCCTTCAGGACTCATCTAGATTCAGGTGCTTTTTTATGGTAGAAGATGAGGGCCTACCTCTTTGACACACTCATGGGTGCCGAAGCCCCCAGTGCCACGCTGTGAGCATCAGGATTGGGGCAGCTGGAGAGAGGCAATGTGCAGAAGTATGGGAAGGGGGAGGCTGGGATTAGCTTGGTGCTTTTTGCATTGTATCACACACTCTGGCAGAGGTAAACACTATTGCCTTCTCTGAACTGTATTGAGTGAAGTACTGGGGATTCCTTGCTTTTAAAATTTCATCAGACATTTACGTTGTGTTATTTCCTTGACCATGATATGGCCTATGCTTTTGAAACATATACTAAATTGTATTTGCATTCACAATTAATTGATTAATTCAAACAGAGTGTCTTTTCCTGAAGTATTAGTGACCTTTTCCTAAAGTATTAGGATAGTCTCTTGTAAGAGATTTTAGATTTCATTGTACTTTGTGTGAATCGCTAAATAGCTGATTGCAACTTGTGTTCAAACTTCTGGAATGGAAATCCTGTCTTTCATAAGGTGTTTCTGTGTGGAATAAAATCACATAATGAGTTCTGCTCATTTACAGAGGAGTCATTACTGGCATCAAAGATAGTAAATTTCTAATCCGTGCCTGATGCCACAGGTTCTAGAGGGGTGATGAACTGTGACATGAAGCTCTGAATAACTTGAAGCTTAACAGCTGTAAAATTGCTAGAAAACTCATTTATTTTAATATAAAAATGAAATATAAGTCTCTGAATGGGTTATGAAGGAGATGCTTCTGCTACCAAAAATGCATTTAAAAAAATAAAAAAGAAGAACCAGAGACCTTTATGGGGACGTGGAAAGTTTTATCATACTGTTTGAGCTTAGATTGTTTCTCTTATTGGCTACTTGGTTTACCTGTTGCAGATATCTGCTGGGTTTTCTATGTAAAATCCACTGACATTCAGTAACATTATCACTTCGCTGGCTTTCAAAACAACATTATGTAAATACACAGTAATGAGCTCACACCAGGAGAGAGAATTCAGTGAGGCTTCTTTCCTTGATCATATGAGTGGTCTGAATTTGAACTCCAGATCTGTTGTTGGCATGACGTGTTTTTAATAAACAAGTATTGGGACTTAACGAGCAAGTGTGGAAGATGAAATATCATAGTGGGGGAAACAAGGTGAGAATATCAGAATGATTCTAATGGACAGTGATGTCTCGGCAGCATAACTTTAATGTCTTAGACAAAGAATCTCTGTAGGTAGAATGGTAATGCTCTTTGGTCTGATAGTTTCTAGTCCTCAGGGATACCTAGTAAAGAATCTTTGAAATGTTTTGTATCAACCTTTTTTCACATCCCTTGTCAACTTTAGGTGGTTCTTTTCTATTTAGTTAAATGAATTTCACTGTTGATGTGTATTCTGAAGTGTAGTTCCACTTCATAAAAACGACACTGTTGGGTCCTATATTTACTTTACTTCAGGAACTAAATGTCAAGTGTATTTACTCTTGGAAGTGTAGCTTGATAAATTCTCTATCTCAACACTCAAGCTAGAATGCAAGACTTGTGTTGCATTCATTCTTCAGTGATGCACAAAAATTTCTGCAAGAGAAGTCAGAATTTTGGGCTTGTAGATGCAGAGCACAGAATTAATTAAACAGCTGTTTTGGTGATGCCTGAGAAGGAAAATAAATGATCCCCCCCCCCCCCCCTTTTCTGGAACAGCTACATAAAGGTATTTGTCATTTAAGCTGAGATATGGCTGATTGTTGTTAAGAACCGAATCTGGACTGCAGTCTGTCAGTGTCTGTTAGTATACATCCACAGAGTTTCTCCCTCAGGTGTAGAACTATAACCAGTCTTTGGGTGCTGCTTATTACTGAGACCAATTCACCTTAGAAATATCAACTGTATCTCAAAGTACTCTCTCTGGGGTCTGATGCTAAGGATTACGCCTTCTAACTGGCCTTTCTTTCTGAAGTATGTATTTATCAACTTAAGTTTCTTCCATCTGAAACTAGTTTCTTTTCGTGCTCCCAGGAGTTCCCCAGGAAATCTGGATCTTTCAGGTTATTTATCTGGTAAAGCCTGAAGTTCAGGACATGTAACTGTCCAAGTGCAAAAGATGCACAGAAAAGAAACTGAAGAAGAATCAAGAAGTATGTGCAAAACCATCCTTCCTCTATCCATGTCATAGCAGCAAGCCTTTGAGTTCATGCCTTCCCATTCATTGGGGCTATTCCCTCCTCACTTTATTTAGTCTTGTCTTCAGGCTCACATCTCTTCCAAAAGCAGTGTTGTTCAAAACAGGAGGCCAAGCTGTATGTGTTAAATGTCTCTCTTGCTTGGCTTCCGCTCCACTGTGCATGATGTACTGCTTGTATAGCAACCTGCAGTCCAAATCAGGAGCATTTTTTCCTGTTGATCCTAGTCTGAAACAAACCCATTTTCTTTGTGGTGATTCCATCTGGAAAGACAACTGTTCAGAACAGTAATTCTGAGTCATTATCAGCCCAAAATATCCCACTCTAATGCGGAGATCAAAAGGCAAACAAGTGACAGTAAAAAATGAAATGAATATTCAGATAATAAAACGCGGATGTGTTTTTAGTCATCTTTAAAGGAAGCTTTCCAAGGAAGTTAAAGCAGCTCAGATTCCAGCTGATGTTGACTTCTGTGAGTTTTTTGTGTGGCCATGCAATATATGCTGAAGTATATATGTGTGTGGCAACAGACTGCTTTACTTGCCTGTGCTGCCTTGGTTAAGAATGGAACTAGTCACAATAATTAATTAGTCAGCATCACAGCAATTATATGCTCGAAGTAATATTTCTAAGCACATTTCATCTGCTAATAATTAAAAAAACATACAGGATGTTTTTGGTAAAAGTTATTATAATGGCTTATAATAAGAACAGATGTTATTTAATGAACATACTGCGCTTTAATGTTTGAAAAGCGAAGACATGCAGCATTTATTTGTACACGAATGGTTGTTTTTTTTAAAGCTATCTCCATTGGGAATTGAGGAAATTGATGACATTCTTAATATTAGCATGAATAAGTTTCACTTGGGTGAGATTTGCTCCTTGGGGTTTCTGAAGTTTTACTTCATTTTGCAGTAACAGAGCCTGATTCTTATTTATTAATTTCAACTTTGAAACATCAGAACATTCCTGATCTTCTCTGTTCTTAGTTTTTAAGAGAATGCCAATCCACAGCAACTGCTGCCATGGCAAGATGTCCCTGAATTGAACATGACTGTAAATGAAATGAAGAGCAAGATCATCCAAAAATAGTAATCTTTTGTTAAGGGTCATAGGCCTTTTGAAACCATGTGACATCTTACTGTCCTGGTCATCATCAGTCATTCGTTTGGCTGCTGCTAAACATAAATGTTTCTTCAAAGTAATTCAGTTTCTTTTAGAGACAATCTGCTTGTGAAAGGATTGGATAACAAAATGGTGCTAAGCTGAAATTGAGAATAAAATACAAAGAAACCAAAACCAACAACAGCGAAAGTCAGGTTGTCAGAGGAAAATGTTTTTAGTAAGCATTCCTGAAATGTAATCAGAATGATTTGGATTGGAAGGAACCTGTAAGATCATCTAGTTCCAACCCCTCTGCTATAGGCAGAGATACCTCCCTCCAGACCAGGAAATGTGGAAAGGACATTAGTGTTATTACCTAGCAATAACAAATAAAAAAGAAAAAACAAACTAAATCAAGTACATCTGAAATCTGGAATGGTTTATCTGGAAGTATATCTGAAGCAGAAAGCAAAGCTGTATGATAACATTCTAATTCACATCTTAGGGTGACTAATTAAGCTTACTTCTCTGACAAAAGCTGTGTCTTGGGGCACTGATCCTGTGACCCCTCCAGGTGGCCTGACCTGACCTCCGCTGTGTGCTCATTAGTGCTTGGGGCTCATTAGCTGCAGCTGGGAGCCATCCCCTCTCATCTGCGTAGCCTGCAGACTTCTTCAGTGTGCCCTGCATATCCCATGTCCTCCTCAGACACCCCTCATGGGAAGCATGAACTGTCTCACAGCTACTACACCCCCTTTCAAGTGGGGAACCCCATCCTCCCCAGCCCCTGAGTATCCCCTGGCAGTGGAATGCCTCTGGAGCATCTCTCTGCCCAGCACACCTACAGATGTGAGAGGTGGGAGGACACCTGGTTGGGGGGAGGCCAGATGGTGCTAATCAGCCTTGTTTGCTCTGACCAGCCTCACTTGGCACCTCCCCACACCCAAAGACTCAGGAGTCAATTTTAACTCAAGCCACAGATTCTGCCATTTTTAGTGTTGTTGCTTCTCTTTAAATCAGTGTTTGGTGCATTGTTTTTGTGGAGTGCATGCAGAAGTGGTGGAGCTCCTTGTGTTTCACTGTCTGCAATGGAACTGGTGCTGCCATCTTCAAGCTGCTGAGCGTTTTTTCTGCAGACTTGTAAGAAAGGTATGCCAAAAACAAGGGTAAGCTTATGGGAAGGTGACCCTTAAAGAGCTCTATCAAGATGCACAGGTAAAAATTCATTTTAGCTAGAATTTAGATCCGTGTATGCATGTTATTTTCATTTGCTGCAGTAATTCAAGTAATTCTGAAGGACTTTCAGAAGGCTGGTTCAAAATAAAGATTCTGGTGGCCTTCCTGCTTTGTGATAAAAGCTATTTGATTTGGCCTGGGGCTAGTATATGAGCAGGCAAGGCTGTTGTCTAATACTATCTGTGTTATTAATTGGAGGCCTGAGATAATTTTGACCAAATACTTAAGTCTGTTGGAAGGTAGCAACTCTGAATGTTGTTGTTATTGGGAGGATGTTACCATTGGAGTTAGAATTCACATATAAATAGTACTGAATGATTGTGTACATCTCTTCAAGAACATCTAGAATGATGTAGTACTAGAAGTGGTAAGGAAAGGACGTCTGTGGTATTTGACTGTTGCATTCAGTTTTCAGCTCTCTATGCTCATTGAAAGGAATCCAAAACTGAGCAGGCTTCTCTGTTGTAGTGTGTGGGAAGAGATGGGGTCTTGAAGGAGAAAATCTTGCTGGCTGAGGAAATAACTGTAGAGTTGCACTAAGCCCTTTATTTCTGTGTTAGCACATCTCTTGAGATAATGAACCCTCTTTATCTGCAGAGAGTACTTTTCTCCTTTAGAAGTGGAGAATGCTGCAGAGCAATGAGGTCTATTACTTAGAACTAAATCAGCTCTGAGTGGGTACTTTTTTTTTAATGTAAGTTAGAAAACTGAATTATAGCTAAAGAAGATTCTCTAAATCAACAGTATTTGCTCATCACTTGATTTGAAGGTAGAGTTCTTGCTGGTCAAGGCAATCTCATCTGAGTGTTTGAGTAGGGTTCTTAGACATGGAGCAGGCATGACAGCTTCCTCCTCCATTTCTTCCCTAACTTTCTTTACAAGAAATTTCTTTACAAGACTCCCTATTTCTTTTCTGAAAATGAGTGGCTTCAAATGTTAATGCTGGTCACTAAGATGTCCACTGCCATCTCGTAAATGTACTCCAGTCCTGTTGTTGTCCTGTTCAGCCCTCAGGTTTTTTAAGGATGTTCCAGGTTTCTATGTTCTGTCTATTAAGAAGTTTGTAATGGCTTTTGCCTCCTTACAAGAAGGAATAATTAGAAACGTGTTCCAAGATGTTTCCATGTTGAACATGTTAAGTAAGGCTGTGCTTTTAACCACAGTGTTGTTTTCCATGCTCTCATGGAAGTGCTTATTCAGTGCTAAGAAAGCAATTTTTGCTGTAATTCAGTAGGTTGTCATGTGAAAGTAATTACCATCTCTGTAAAAAGTTAATTCTTTCATATTGCAGCTCCTTCCCAGGAAGTGTTACTGTATGTGCATTGTCTTGTAACGTGATGTTACGTTACAGTTTACATGCAGTAAAATGGTATGGAGAACAGGAGTTGGACCGCTCACTGTTTTAATGCTGTGTAATGAATTACACATTTCTCACGGGGGGCATGCGGTGGAAGAGGCCAGTTGGTTTAAGGCACCAGATCCCAATCCCACAGAAACCACCAGGATTCTTGCCATTGACTTTGCTTGTGCCAAGATTTGGATTATGAGCGTTGGTAACCATTCAACTACAGAACAATAGCAAAATAACTTTCTAAATTAAAACATAAAAAACCCCAAAATTCATAATTAATATTCTTCTGTGTTTTTGTTTCTTTTCAGTATAAATGCCAGTTTCAGAGATGGGAAAAGTACGTATATTTGAAGACTGTATTAAAGATTATCTTGTAATTGAAGTTGAGCAGAAAACAGAACCACCTATCTCATCCGACAAGCCAGTTGTAGATATGTCTTTTTATACTGATGAAATGCTGGTTCATCTCCTGAGTTAAGGGAAAGGACCAGTGCTGAGTGGCCCACTGAGGCGTTATAAAGGTGGTATACAGTTAGAGATAAAAGACCCTATCCAACAAAAGGATTTTAAAGAAATATGGATTCAAATAAATGAGTAGTCTAATAAGTAAAAATAAGCCTGAATGCTTGTTTAAGGTAGTAAGCGTAATTTCACATGCTTTTCTTTTTTTAGGGTCTCTATGTAAATGCCTCTTGCATAAGCTCAGTGTCTCTCTTTCACCCTCTGATTTTTATGCATTTGTTTTTGTTTTACTTTTCCCAACTTGCAGTAGATCTGGCTAAGCTCAGCTACTTTGCAAGTAGAGCAGTATCAGCTGAAAGAGCTTCAAAAGTCATAGAATCACTCAGGTTGGAAAAGACTTTAAAGATCATTAAATCCAACCATGACCTAACCATACTACCCTAACTAACAACCCTCCACTAAATCATGTTCCTGAGCACCACATCCAAATGTTTTTTAAACAGATCCAGGGATGGTGACTCAACCACCTCCCTGGGAAGCCTATTCCATTGTTTAACAACCCTTTCTGTAAAGTTTTTCCTGATATCCAACCTAAACTTACCCCGGTGCAATCTGAGGCTGTTTCCTCTCCTCCTGACACCAGTGAGACCAGCCCCGCTCTTACTGTGAGCAGCTTTCAGGTTATTTACTTCCATGTAAGTGTTATTTCTTTGGTGGTTTTTTTCTCCCTCTTAACTCTCTACTTTGTTAGAATTTGTTTTCTGAAGGATAGAGACAGTGGCTTTACAGGCTATGCGTACATAGTGCCTTTTATGTACGTTTTTGTTTTCTAATAATTATAGGCAATTGTAAGAATTCTATGGAGCTTGTTTTAATTTTGCCAGGCTTAGTAAAATTCTTACTTGCAGTTATAGTGGTCTGTGCATTGCTGGGAGGTGAACAAAGTACTGGCTGTATTAGTTACTGGGAATGGTTTCTCTCATTTTGGGGGTGGTTTTTAGTCTTTGATTCTCTTTGCGCAAAAGTTAGCCAAATGGGGTACTCTATACAAGAGATTTTAGGGCATTGTATGCAGTTTGTCATAACAGTTGTTTCAGAGAACTGGCATGATGTGATTGAGGTACTTCTGCTTTATCTGAAATATCCCTTGTCAGCAGACCCAGTCAGTTCTAACAGTTACAGTCATCGTGTGAACAGAGTAACTCGGAAGCAGATGAGGAAGGTCGTAGTGTTGGCTGCTGGTTATTTTAAAACTGTTTCTATTTACATGAGTAAAAATAGCAGAACAGCACGCAAACTATTAAATGAATTATTTCTGTTAGTGTAACTTTGTATAGGAGTACTGGAATAGCTGGAGAGGTTAAGAAAATAAATCAAAGAAGTAATTGTGATTTCAGAAAAATGGAAGTTGTTTAACTGTTTGTGTGTATTGGTTAGTTCTCAATCTGAAGTAGTCTATCGGTGCACCTGGTTCACCCGTGGCCCTCTTGTGATAGGACTAAGTAACGTTTACAGTTTAGCTGTGTGTTCCTCAGTTTCCATTGAGTTTTTTTGCTTTGCTGTTTAATGTTGGTAGCTTTGATTGCCTGCTTTTTTGGGGTGCTGTTCTCCAGTTTTCTAAATGTAATTCAAGGATTGACTTTGTATTTTTGCTTGGACTAATTTTTCTGTTTTTCATAGGTTTTATTCATGAAGGACATAGAATTGCTCAAGCTCATCTGCAAAAATGAATTCATATGGACAGAGAAAACAGACATTCTAGCACAAAGACTTTATGTTTTTAGGAGGTCTTTGTTATTAATAATTCCAGGTAGTACCTCTTTAACCAAATTAACTGTTACAATTCAGAGCAGTCAGAATACTTTAGTGTTCGAAAATGCTGGCTACAGTAAGCTGAAACTTTTAATAGTAATACTCTAATGGAAAAACTGTCATTGTGGACATTTTCTTGAGCCTGTGCCGGAACTTTGGGTAAAAAGAAGAGTAGCAAAAACTGTGGTATGCCAGCAATGGCATGAGCTGCAGCCCAATGGCAAGGGCATAGCAGCTGGGCTGCCAGCATCCTGCGTGCTCTGCTGTTTAGGACCTAGTGAGAGGGATGTGCCTTCTGTCAGATTATGCAGCTACCAGCCAATAGTCTCACTGGATCTTCTTAGATTGAATTAATGTCTTATTTTTTTTATTTACAGAATCATTAAGGTTGGAGATGACCACTGTATGTACGAGGTCTGAACTCTGAGGGTTTCAGACTTATCCAGGTCTTACAGATAAACTATTTAGTTTCTTATATATGTCCATCTTTCTCATTTTAAAGGAATGTTTACTTTCATTTCTTATTTAAGTGTCCTTCAGGCAGAATGAAAGCATTTCCATTCCACCACACCTCCTCACCCCATCTTTTTTTTTCCCCTGTCTTTTTCAGAAGGCCTCAAATAGAAATTGCTTTCTCCTCCCATTTCTTTCCTGTAATTTCCTTTGTTTATCCTGTTGTTTGGTAATATATTCAAGACTTACATCAGCACCTTTCCTTCTATGTACCTTTGAGCTTATTGGGCACCACTTAGAGAGTTGAAAATGCAGAGAAATCCATTATAGACAGAACACTTGGGATTCTGCATTTTTCTGGTTTATATAATCACAGTAACCACTGCTGTATTGAAATAGCTTGGCATCTTTCACTAGTCAATATGCAATAGCTTTTTCTTGTGTGGCTGGTCATTAATACTCCCTGTTTTCTATATTCTCCTTCTTTAAAGCTTTGGGATTTTCAGTTTATGATTTAAAAATGCCTTCTTCTCATTAGCCATAACAGTAGGTGTGTATTTAAGTACTGCAAATGCTTTTCTTTCCTCAGACTCTTCATTATTTGCATTGTTCAACTACATAATAAATATTGGATTAATAATGTGTTTTCTTGAATGTTTCTTTTCAATAAGTGTATTGAATAATAATAGGGAAATGTAATAATAAAACACATAATAATAAGGAAATGTAATCCTGTTTATGGACTTTCACATCTGTATTTTAATGCTGACATTTTTCACTTCCATTTTTCATACTGCCTTTTAAGTGCCTAGAAAATAGGAAACTCTCAATTTGAAAGGGAACCAGAAGAGGCTGGTGGATCTGTAAGCGTTAACATGCAACCAGGTCCTTGTTTGCAGTCATCGCTGTTCATTCCTACTGAGTATGACAGCACTGGCAATGAGAACTGAGCTGTTCAAAAAAGCAACAGAATGAAATTAAAATGCAGACTACCTGCATTGCCAAGTGATCTAATCCCTTGTAAACAGTGGAGAAGTACATATATATTTTAATGCAGTAGTATAGCAGGAGTACACAACATAGTTCTGACTTGTGTAAAGCCCTCTGAAATTGCAGATTGTTTCTAAAGGTGTAATATTTCATCAATATTACCTGTTATTTTCTCTAGCTGAGGTGTAAAACTGTGCAGGGTGTTCACAACACTCCACATAGCTATGTATTTTAATAATTTCCTCAAATACGAGCCCTTCATTACTTCATAGCTTTATTCTCTGTTGCAAATCTGTAGTCTTGCTGAGAAGTTACCTGTAAAATTTCAAGAGGTAGGAGCTTTGTTCCTTTTGCTCTGCAATGTTCTTCTGCATCAGCTTATATACTGCTAGCAACAGGCTCTCCAAAAAGGTAAATGAGGCTTCCTTGAGAAGAGGCTATGAGTAGGTATAAGCAAATGTCAGCAAATCATGTGGACTGTATTAGTTGATTCAACTTCTGAAATGTCTGTCAGCCTTCTGAGGCTTTTATCAAGATACGTTCCACTGACAATTAGAAGATCTTGTAAAAGAGACACAGCTGAAAAGAAGGCTTTCAGTGTGGGTACAATTACACTGAGCTCTGTGGAGATAAATACAGGAATCATGGTGTATGTTTGGATGTTGCTATAAAAGGTTCCTGGAGTGATTCATGAGAGCTGTCAGTGTTATGGTGTCTGGTGGTTTGCTGTGGTTTTTTTTGGGACAGTGCAGGAGTAGCCTTTAAATGTTTCTGCAGTGGGAATAGGCAGGTATGTGGACTGAGGCACACAAATGGTCATTTACATCTTCTTTAAAATAATAAATATAACTTCAGTTTATGTAGCTGATGCAGGAAAAAATATGTAACTTCTGTCCTGCTTGAGTATGGTGGTAACAAGGATGTGTATAAGCTTTTATTAGAAGTGCCTTAAGTAGACTTCAAAGGAAGAAGCATTGATGTGCTGTCAAAAATGGGCAGTTAGCTTTTACAAAGGCTGTCTTTTTCAGTTCGTAACCTTTGGAACAGGAAAATAACCTCAAGCTTCCCCTGAAATTTGTAGGTTCTTCCTTTTATACAAAATACCTTCCAGTTTTTCTTTCCTTTTAACACCCACACAGTTTATTTCTACATCTTACATGCAAGTAAATATTGGAATATATATGTATATTTTCCCCTTGAAAAACAATCCCTCAAACACTTTGCTCAAGGTCAGTATTAGGGAAATAGAAATGATTGATCCAAAGTTCTTATCAGCTTTTTTTTCTTCCAGGCACAGTTATGACTTTATGAAGACTGCAATTAAAAAGCCTGACTTTTCTGAGTTGTTTGGTTTTGTTTTTCAGAGAGGAGACCTTTGCTTTTTTCACTCGTGTAAATGGGGATCGTGGAGTAAAATTCAACAGTGACCTTTTTCTTTTGTAACTTCCTTCTCTATTTTGCCTAAGTCTTTGTTCTGTAGTTTGTGTACTTCAGACTGTGATGCAGGATCTCTGCTAAGAGCCCTTGACCATACTATCTTGAGCTGATGCTTTTTTCTTATAGACTACGTGAAATAAAACCAATGAGGGACAGTAGCATCGTCAGTATGATTATATTTTAGAGCAGTTGTGTAAGCTCTACTGGTGAACTGCCTTTTACTTGATCACAGAAACACTTAGGTTGGAAAAGACCTCCAAGATCATCCAGTCCAACTGTGAAGATGACGACCAAGTAAATACAGTTGTGGTTGTTTTTTTTTTCACTATTATTTATGTGACTGTTGAACTCACTAGAGCATCCAGTCTAAATTCACTGATGAATCGAAGTCATAATGAGCGTGAAGCTGTCTGGTTTACTCTATGCTTTTTCCTGTGTGGCTTCAGGCCAGCACACCAGTCCTGGTATGCAATGGTAAAGCAATGCAGTATTTTATTCACATCAGATTGTTCTTGTGATCTGTTATGTCTGCAGAGCATAAGTGTAGTAATGTATCAAAAAAAGTAAGAGTATGGCTGAACATTTCAAGTTAGCAGAGGAAGTGTTTTGACATAGTCAAGCTAAGTAAATTGAATGGGCTCATATAGTACACTGTAATGTACTCAGATTTGCTAGAAGTCATAAAATCAGATATAGACCAAGTAACAGACTACAAATGCATCAATTGTGCTTAAATATCCATTGGTGTACTTGAATGGTTTTTTTTGTTTGTTTGTTTGGTTGTTTTTTTTGTTTTGGTTTTTTTTTCTTTTTTGCTTTTGTTACTTAAAATTCTATCTATCTGAAATCTTAAGTGTCTTTGGAGGTGAAAACTAGGAATTTCTTAAGAACAACAAGCAGCAGAAGTAGTGTTGAGGGTAGAAAAGGAAAGGCTGTGTTTGGAAGTGGAAAGGAATAAGAGACTTCATGGAGCTGCTGACCTGAGTCGTATTTGGCCAGTGTTAGCAGCAGCCTAGAGGCTTGTGTTTCACCAGCCCTGCAAAAGATGCTGCCATTCAGCATCCCATTGCCGCTGATGTCAACACATGTGACATGGCTTAGGGTGACAGTCACTTTCTGCAGCGTTTCCTTGTTCAACTCTTGAGTGTTGAGTTGGTGAAATGGAAGGGACTAGTGGTAGGAGGTTTTGAGGGTGGCAAACTGCACTTTGAGGTGTAAGAGGAGTAACTCTTGCCTTTTCAATTGATTAATTCCTTCTGCAAACAACGTGGGTTAGGGATGGCAAACACTGTGACATCCACTTAGTATTTGTCTTGAATTTCCAGAGGCAGAAAATCAGTCTGTGTCTCTCTGTTGTGTCTTGCTGTCTCTCCTATTCTCCACTAAATATTTGCTGTAAGCAAGTTCATAACAGCTGTGCTAATTTAGGAAGACAGCTTGTCTTTTTGCTTTCTTGGCCAAGTAGCAAGATACAGGTAACTCATCTACAGACTTTACACAAAGGTATGAAAATACGGGGCTGTATCTACCTAATCCTGAACCATAGCGATGGAGAGGGCTAGAAAGAAGCAGCGCCATCTACTGACTAAAAAGCATCATTACTGATCCCATTCAAATACGAATTGCGATGTGTTCTCAAACCATGGGAATGTAATTGAGACATCCCTGGTTTACTAGCGAAGTAACAATAACAGTTTTGGTAATGGGATCTTACTATTTAATTTCTCTTTATTTTGTTCTTTGTTGTTGTTTTCAAAATGTACCTTTTTTAGATTCTGATAGGGAATTAAAAGTTGAATTTGCCCCTTGTTTGTAGAATTAGTTGGTGGTAAGGACTTCTAAATAGTTATACGTTAATGTTGCTTGTAGCTTTTGGGTTAGTGATGTCGCTTGAAGCTGTTGTAATAATTCTCAATAATTAAGGAGAGTGGTGGGTGAAAACAGAATTACTGGTTCCTTGGAGGTATTTGTGAATCTAATAAATCATAGAATAGTTTGGATCGGAAGGGACCTTTAAGATCATGTAGATCCAATATAGGATATTGCTATAGGAAGGGACACCTTCCACTTGGTCAGGTTGCTCAAAGCCCATCCAGTCTGGTGTACTTCCAGGGTAGGGACACCCACAACCTCACTGGACAAACCTATTCCAGTGTCTCACACTACTCCCACCATAAAGAATCTCTTACTAATATCTAGTTTAAACCTACCCTCTTCCAATGTAAACAGTTTTCCCCATGTCCAGTCTATTTTGGAGCCTATTTTGTTTTGGAATTAGGAGTTCCAGATTCCTTTGGAAGCTTGGTCTTGTACAGGGATATTGTCCTTAGCTTCAGTGGGGCAGTTAAACAGGAAGGAAAACAGATTGGGCTATCTGTTCCATGACTGCTGTGGTTAGTCAATACAGCTGAATGGCATGGTCTGTGAGAACAGGCTGTCTTGTGCTGAAGGCTTTGTTTTTTCATGTGTGCACAAATGTAAAGTTTGATATTGGTAGTTACTTATATATATTAAGTATATATATATATATATAAAGTGTGTATATATATAACTACCAATAGTTACTTTTATATATATATATATATATATAGATATTAACTACATGTGTGTGTGTGTATATACATATATGCACGCACAAAGAACTTTCACTTTAAACTGTTTCTGGCTGTAGCATTTGATTCTGTAGTTCACTGCTACAAAGTGATCTGGACCACAGGAAAAAAGTCCTGCTTTGAGTTGAATTTTCCACTAATATAGGCACAAATTAGCAGGCCTAGGAAGGTAGCAAGCCTAAGGTGTTTCTTTTTGCCCTCTATCTAGAATGCAGGAGTCATATGTTGAAATCCAAGAAGTGAGCAAAATGAATTTGGGCAAAAGTCATTTAGAAATTAATTGGAACTCTTATTATCTGCTACAGGTCTTCTGAACTTCTGAAAGGTCTTTCATAAAAGTCACAAAACACTACATTCGGTTTGATACTCAATTTATATCCTGTCTCTTTCTTACAGCAAGTCTTAGTGAGGTTCCTAAATGTGGTTTATAGTCGTAATTCTGGCAACATTTTTTTTTTAAATCCAAATTCCTTTATCTCCCCCTTTGAAATGTGTCATAAATTACCAGCTCAGGATGCAGAGGAGGCAATGTTTATTCAAACGATTTGAAAGCAAGGTGAGTTACGAGTGTGAATTTGAAATCATTACGCTTTTAATGCCTTGCAGTTTTATTCTTGAACGCACACTTGACCTTTTAAAAATATTCTGCTTTGAAATGTTACACCTGAATTGTAACTGAGCTTTGAATATTTCATGGTCAGATTTGTTGAAATAGTTTCCAATGAGGTACTCCATTATCTGATTTCGTGGGTTTGATGTGTGAAAGCATCAGAGGGGGGAAAATTCCAAGTGCAGAGGACTGAATTCTGGTTGTTACATCACTTATTTTTTGTGTGTGATGGATTCCTTTCCCCTATTTATAATAGATAACTTTATCTCAGTCACGCAGGAAGCTTGAGCCTCTGGAGTGTGTCAGGTTCTGGCACATATTTTTCTGGCCTCAAATAATAAAGCCTCGCTTTGGAAGCATTGAATTCCACAAATTGTTGCATTAGTGGGACGCAGCTATCTCTACTGACTTGAGTGTTGTAGTAATATCCCCACTTCCTAATTTAGCAGACTTCTCAACATCTGAGAATCCTTCCTGTATTGTAACCAATCTGAACTGATGGATCTGGCGAGGTTCCACAGGGGTAGAATTTCTCTTCTTTGCCCTATTTTAACTTTGGAAAAGAAGATTATTTTTATAAGTCTGAGATCGGATGAGAACAGATGAAGTAAACTCTGATCAAACAGCCCTAAGTTCAGCTATGGGTCTGAGGGATAAGAAAAGTGATCACGAGTTGGTATCTGTGATAATACCTAGATACACTTCCTCTCTATATTACAATTTGAAATAGAAATATGTGAATGTTCTGTGTCAAAGTGTGTGTGTAACTCGCTGAAATCAGTTCCACAAAAGTTGTTTTCATACTTGAACAGTATTTTTCTATCCCAGTGCCTCAATTCCAAATTCCAACTCTGCCAGGTCACTCTTAAGGAAGTATTCAATTTGTCTTTGTCTGAATGTCTGAATCAGTTTTAATGAATTTTCAATACTCTACATAAACTCCAGTTATCCCTGAAGAAACCATAAGGCAAAGGATTACCTCCGGGGTAACTCTGTTTCATCAAGCTCTTAGAAATGGCAGGTATTCACACTCATTTCTCATTAACACTTCGTGACATTTGCCCCAAAACACTGATGAAGACTCTCTGCTACCTTCTCTTTTACAGCTCGTAAGCAAAAATTACTTTGCATTACGTTTCCATGTTCCAGGAACTACATTGAGGTATGAATTTGAGTTTGGCTTCTTATGTCAGAAGCCTGAAAACAAAACCCTAACATTTGAACGTTTGTGATCTGGAGCTCTACTTTTGTCTCTGGAGTAAGATATTTGCGAACCCAAATACTGGAAGTTGAAATCCAAACATTTTCCTTGGTTTCTTTTGCTCCTTATGCTTTCCTCTTAAAGTGCTAAGTAAATTCAGACATTTCTCAAGCTTTGCTGAAATCGCTGGGAGACAGAACAAACTTTTCAGCAGACCATCCTCCAGCTTTTGCTATGTAAATGAGCTGCTTTCCAGTCCTTGTGTCTTACTGCTTTGATATAACAATTAAGGGAAAAATATTGAATTGCCTCCTGAATAAATGCTGTGACTAGGAATTAGATAAGTGCTAAACCAGCAGACAGTTTGTACTGCACTCTGAATCATAAAATTCCTGTAGGAGTTCAGGTTCTTCGTTTTTGCTAATTAAAAGACTAGTTAGAAGTTGAGTGTGGATACTGGAGTGCTTGTGCTATTTCAGATGCCAGATACCTTGATAATCCAAATCTAAATAATATGATATTAAAAAAAGAGTATTGATTACTTTAACAGCTTTTCAGTAAGCAGCACAAGAGCAAAGGAATTTTTCCAGTGAACTGGATTTAATGTTACTTATTCAAATTCCTGACACCTGTATACTTCATTGATATGCATATGGGAAATAAGGTAGGTCTAGGAGGAGTAGGCTGCTTTTTGTATGGATTGAAGTAGACCACTTGTTGTGCCTCCTGATCAGCTTAGGTCCACATTATTAAGCTTCAGAATACTAATTCCCACAACTTGCTTTTTCTCCAACATTGCATAGGATCTCCACTTCAAGCTGTGTGGCTCTGCAAACTGAGCTTTGCTTTCCTTGGGGTCAGTGACTGCTATGCAAACCCTTTGGACAAGGACAGCGCTTGAAACGGAGTCACGTGTTGAAGTATTTCAGTACTGCACAATAAGAAAGAAAAAGAATTAAAGATAAGTGGTGTTCTGAGACAATACGACTTTGCAAAACAAACTGTAGCAATTGTGTATTTTGTAGATAAAATGGATCGGTTGATCTTTACAGAGAAGGTGAACATATATCATGTAGTAAGCATTATTTCAAATAGACAAGATAGTTTTATTAGACTGTTTTTCACTTTTTTAAGTGTTTTTTTTATGTGATACTGAGGTCTATTTAACATACCTATGTATAAAGCAATGGCAGTGTGTGCTATGAGCAAAAATTGGAAATCAATGTAAACTACTATTGCTCAACGTTACAGTATGTATTAATGTATTGGTCTGGGTTTTATCTGAACAAAAATAGCTTGCTATACCATTATCCAATCAGATATATTTTTTTAACAATGCTCTTTCTGGTTTTCCAGGGCAGTTTATTGTAAAAATTGTCATCACTGATGTGAAATGCGAGATAGATGTTAGTGTGTGGCACAGAGTAGACCTGGCTATGAATTTCTGTCAACCAAAGCATTTAAAAACGTGGAATGAACACTGCAGAATCATGCACGGTTACCTTTGTGCTTTGCTTTCTGGCAACTTCATAGGGAGAACAAGCAATGATAATAAAAAAGGAAAAAGCTGTTAATGTCTCTGGAATTACTGTTATTGACCACTGTAGGAGTGGGTGCTGGAGTGAGCTTGTCTGGAGCCTGATCTGTGCTCTGAAAACTGAAAGACCTGTGTGTTTTGCTAGTTATTTCTATGCTTCCTGTCTGTGATTGGAAGTACAAGAGCTTAAGTGCTGTGTGGTGGTGAATGGAGTTGATTTTGTTGCAATTACAGTCATGAGCAGAAACTGGGCTTATTTTAAAGCATATTCACACAAATGGTACAGTTAATTTTGCAGATTGCAGGGATAGGTGGCCTAGAGAAGTATTCCTTATTGTATCTCTCTTCTTCTCTCTTGGCATCTTTCTGTAATGTTATCTGTCTGCTTAGTACCTTTTACATGCAGCGTCTGATAGAGCCCTCTCTGAGCACAGAGACCCTTAGATACTGTGCTGCCAGCACTGCTTTGTTGAGCAGATTGCTGTGCAGGGTCAGTAGTTCTTTTTCAAACAGAATTGGACCAAAGTAAAAAAAATACTGTAGTGACTGTCTAGCAATCGAGTACTTGTGCCATTAATTTTAAACCCTTAGTTATATAGTTATTATTTGCTCTTGAAGGAGGTTATGATTGTCAGAACATGCTTGGTGGTCAGGAAAATAAGTGATAAGGAATGGCCAGAGCTTGGCTTAACAGGGCACTGCTTTGGCTTGCAGAACCGCTTGCTTCCCTGCTGTGTGTGGAAGGAATCAGGGCTTACATCTCATACAGCTTATTAGGAGCCTTTCTGAAATTAGGAGAATTCTGGAGTTGAGATGCAAATTTAGATGTTATATGAAACCTGAGGGATTCACCCTGGGGAGGTGGGGGGAAATTGAGTTATTTTGCGTCCAATGACTAATTGACAGAGGCATATCAACCTCCAGGAAGATGAATGGAGTTAGCATGGAGTTCTAGCTGCTGCTCTAAAAAAGATGTTATTTTCACCATTTTGCAACTTTACCTGGAAACAGAATGTAGCTGGAAGGTTTAAAAGCACTTTTTAGCAGTACATCTTTCTAATCAATATACAAACATTCATATATATATATCTTCTGCTATTTTAAAAGCAATTTCTTTTGTGGGCAGAACACCTCAGCAGAGTCTCTCTTTTAACCATCAAATGGGTGTGTAATGAAGATTGAGTGAAAAACAAAAGTAACCAAACAAAACCATGGTGTGGTGTTAGTTAATGGATGTTGCTCTAATTCCCCAGTCACCAGACATGGACTGTTTTTACTCTGGTAACTGAGAATAATTGGTGTGTTTGTTTTCATTTGGTGTGCCTGAATTTACTAGTTCCTATGTTCCCCCCATGTATATTAAAGCATAAACACAACCATGTTGTTATGGAGAACTAATCTAAGGCATGTACCCAGTTGAGTATGCAATTCTGCTTCAGGTTTTCTTGCAGATGTAGATGAATTTTATAACTCACTCCTATTTACCAAGTGCCGTTGTCATTACTGTTCCACCTCAGTCCTATGCCAGAAATCACAGCAAAATTGTAGCTGTGACAGGGACCCTTTGTGAGTGTTAGTGTTGCTGAGGCCTCTGTGTAACTGAGGGTTCTGGGGCTTTCAGTTAGCCTTGAATGGGTTTTCAAAGCCAAATGATAGAAGTTCTCTCTTTCATTGGGGTTTGTGTTTTTACTAATTAGCAATTCTACCCTTGTGAATCCAGCTGTATTGAGATCAAATCTGTTGACAAAGAAAACAGTAAAGCTGTTTTAAATATGTTGTGCCAGTTAAACCTGTGTTGTAGGCTGGGTATGTTTCTCCTGAAAGAATTCAAAGAGCAAGTGTATAAATACGGGAATTGTTGTCCAAATACATATGTATCTGCTGATTAAAAACTGTGTACTGGAAAATATTTTGAGATTTGGGTTATACCTAAAGAAAACTGACGTTCAAAAGCTGTGACTGGGTATATACAAAAGCTCCTATTTCCATTTCACATGTAGAAATTATTTTACCTAACCCCTGACTCTTTTTAGAGAAAGTCCCTATGTCACAGTTTCTTCTTATTCTAAAGCCCAATTTTATTATTATCATTTGCATTGCTGTGCATTTCTTGGTGTTTTTGTGGGCTTTTGTGATTGGTTGGCGCTTTTGTTTTTCTTTTTAACATCTCAAATTTATTTTTCAAGCTCTAAATGAGTTTGGAGTTCCTGTATATGACTGCCCAGTTAGCAGGCTGTTCCCATATGAACTTAAGGTTTAAAAGGAATATGACTTTAACTTAAATATTTGTAATACTCTGATAAACTCAGCATAATAATATTTATGCGGTCTTAAATGCCTTGTTTTTTCTTTTAATTTCCTTGTATTTCCTTGATGTGTTTTCTTTTGGCTTGAGCAAATGTTCTTCTGTGCCTTATAACTGGATGTGTGTCTCACAAGTTGCTTGAAAGGCAAATAGGTGGCAGCCTTTTTGGATAGGGATTTTCCACATTAATTCCTGCTGTACTTGTGATGTTTTCAGAATCTGCTCTTGAGTTGGACTGGATGATCATCATGGGTCCCTTCCAGCTCAGGATATTCTATGATTAAGGTTTTCTTCATTACATTGTGTAGTTTGTCATAACTAGACGTCTTTAACATTGGAAATAGAAGCATATGATGGGTAGGTTGGATTGATTTAGGATTTTAAGATGCTGCGTATTTTTGGCATTGAAGTTAACTTATGCATTTAGTGCTGTTTTTGTATAGGAACATAAAGTGACAGAGCCTATAAAGAATGTACAGATTTGAGCACTCCAACAGACAGATAGGAAATTATGCCTTCAGTTGATATGCATCATTTTCCTGTTATTTGAGTGAAGCCAAGAACCATCTAAAATGTGCAGTTGTAAGTACAGACTGTCTCACAACTACATAAGCATTATTTCTACCTAATGTGCATCTTCTGAAGGATGCAGATTAAAGAAAAAACACACACACACACAAAAAAAAGCAACTGAGAAGACAGATCTAGCCTTTCTGTAACCTCAAAGTCCCTTTGACTGAAACAATGAGCAGCTCTGAGCCCACATGTTCCTTTTCCTGGGTTACATCAGCTGGAGATTTCAGAAGCTGAAGAAATAACTTCTTTGCCGAGCTATGTTCAGTGCTTTTATCCTGTAGGTTAATAAAAATAGCTTTATGAGTGTGTTTTGTACGTACCTTTTGGAACTAAAACATTTCATGCTCTCCAAAAACCCCATTGTGTTCTTTGTTTCTAAAACATTAAATGTTTTTTTTTCACATTTGGTATATGTTAAACATTCAGTGTGCACTTCATGTTCTCTCCTGTAAGACTAACAGATTTAAGGATTGTTTATGTAATGTAGCATTTGCCAACCATCACAACTGAAGATGAAGCTTCACCTGCATTTGGCAGAAAATGTGTTTAGTGGGAGGGACCATGGCAGAAACCTAAAGAAGGCTAAACACCTAGACAAGAAGTAAAACAAAGAAGCACAATTCATTAATTAAAAAAATCATGGGCACTGATTAGTCTAATTCCCATCTGCTTTAGACAACTGTAATCCCAGAGGAACTTCCCCTGGCAGCAGTTCAGGAGGAAGACATTTTTATTACAAGGAAGGTATCCTAAAAAAGTATCTTCAACTGAGGTGTCTTGAATGCAGTTTAACAATGTCTTTTTACATATCTATTATTGTCATTCTGTTTATTGTAACCAGTTGCAAAGAATGCTGATAAAATGCAAGGAGTGATGGTCTGGAGATAGGTCTGCTTCTCCATGGGCTCTGCCACAGTTGTTTTCTGCCCTTTAGCACTCATCCTTTTCATAAGGAAGTGATTTTTGTTAGCTTAGGGAGCAGTTAGTATCACAAACTACAATCCAAAGCTCAAAAATTCACGATAGTAAAATATATGATACCTCCATCTTTAAAAAAGCAAAGGAGTATCTGCTGGATTTATTTTGATTCCTAGGACCTGTGTTTTCAGATGGTTTCTTTTCACTATGTAAATGCTTGGTCATTTCTCACTTTCTCATACTGCACAAGCCCACTCTGTCAGTGCTTTTCATGGCACTAAGTGATGTGGTTTAGTGTTAGAACTCTGTAGGCCAAGCTGCTGGCTGGACTTGATGATCCTGAAGGTTTTTCCCAATTTAGATGGCTCTTTGACTCTAAATAAAGTTCCTTATGATGTCTCCCACTGTATTTTGCTTTAAAGATATCTGATGTCTTTGTGAGGATGAGTTAAATGACAACAGGGGTGTTTTACCTCGCTTGCATTGTCAGTTAGGCTTCATGGTCAAAACAGTTATGGGAAAGCCTTACATTGGACTTCATATTGCAAGAGTGGAATAGGATGCTCTATGACTGTATTGGAAACTGTTGATCACAGTTGGAGCCTCTGATTAACCACCTGAGGCAAGCAATGAGTCATCTGTTGGAGCACAGGTGAAGGTAATTCAGCTGTGCTACTGGAGGTGCTTGAGCTTGATTCCACCTCTCCCAGATCTCATTTAAGGGCTGACTACCACTGAGAAAGGATCTCTTTTTCTGGTGGTCGCTCCTTTGTGGAGTTTACTGCGAACCTTCAGCATCGGTGAGCATTTTCCATTTATCATAGATTATCTTTCTATCAAGTTAATCTTTCATACAAAACAGCTGTTTAACCTCTGACTGTTTAATTGTATAAATTTATAGTGATGCATGAAGCAAGTCTGCCCTGGGCCTTGAGAACCATCTCTGGTTGCTTGACTTCCTATCCCTGGGGTGTGTTGCAGCCAGAGAGTTGAACTCCTAAAGTTACTCTTATTCCCAACTTTACAGATGATTCTGTTATAGTTTATTCTTTCTCAGTGTGTTGTAGCATCTCTGAGACCGCTCTGACCTAAAAGTTATCACAAAGTAACTCTGTCACAAGCACTGCACTCTTCTGAGGCTCTTATCACTATAACTTTAATCCCTGGAGCATCTTGCATTCCTCCTGCCTTCTTCTGGAGGAAGCTGCTGTTGTTATAGCAGTGTTTTCCTTCATTTTATATTTAATTGGCCAAAGAGATTTTCATAAATGCACATGTGCTGCAAATAGTCCTGAATATTCCATTTTGGGAATCGCTGTTTTTTAGATTTCAGTCACCATTCCTTGATTCTTTCTTCATTCAGTCTTCACTTTGCTTTATTTGCCTTTGGCAAGTACTTCATAAATCAGTTATGTGTTCTATTGAGCTCTTGACCTCTGTGATACCAGCTTGCTCCAGCAATCACACACAAGACTTTAACAGAGAATCATCTAGTAACAAGTTACTGCATAGGGAACGTGTTTTCTGACTGTTATGAAGCTTTCTAGTTTTTCTATGGTATTTTCTGATGGCTTTGAGTTTTTAAGTGGTTAATTTTAGCTGCAGTATTACCACCCTTTGTTAACTGCTCTGTGAGTTGACCAATGCAACATGCATCTAGAACTTCTGTCTTCAGGAAAAAATATGGAAATGGCAGAAACTAGACAAAACAAAAAAGTCAAACAGCTTTTAAATGCCAGATTTACCAGCTTCTTGGTAATTGGATCGTTAAGGTGTTGGTGATTTGGCTTCTCTGACGCTCTGTGCTTGCAATTGTAATCACAGGTGTTTTACAATGGGGAATTTGAATTTCTCTTGTTTTCACAAAGGTGTTAGAAGCTTGTGGGTGTAAGAGTGTAGAACTTAGCACCTGTGTCAGTTGAAAGCAAACACTGAGAAATGAGGCGTACAGATGAACAAAACCCAGCTAAGCCAGGCTCTTGTTTCGGGAGATCCTATTGATGCATTTGAATCTTTGGGCATTCAGTTTTCATCGTGTTACTCTTCTCACATATGCCACCTTGGACAGCCCTTGTATGGATTTACTTTCCTATTTTCTAGGTTCTACTTCCCTAAGTAACCTCAATAATTAAGCTTTAAGGAACTGTAACCCTTTCTGAAGGGATCTTAAGAGGTATTTTTGAAGTTCACTTACTGCTGCAAACTCCAGATGTGCAGACACTGGTTGCTTACTCTGAATGTCAGGATAGTTATTTTTGATCAACAGTTCCTCTAGAAACTGAAAAGTTAATTTGCGGTGTTTGATTCTGTAAAAACCCAGCTCCATTTATCTTTTCCTCAGTATGTTTCAATAGTGGTGATTCAGCACCCTATTTTCATAGTATTTATGTGCCTTTGTACCTTGAATAAATTAACAAAGTATGGAGAGTTTCTACTGCAAGCTGTTTCTTTTTATATCTAATTTGCCTATAGAAAAGCATTTCTAGCTGATGTCTTTCCTCTTTGTCCCTCATGATATGAGAACTGGCTTTACAAAATGCTTCATGAGTTGTTATTTGCGAGAAAACTATAAATGATCAGCAATCATTTTTTTCAAAACTGTCGTCCCTCATCATCAAATGTTATTCGGATTTATCCTGTGCTTTTCTGCTTTGATAATATGGTATCTTTTGAAAGAAAGCTTTCCTGTTATGATGGGAGAATGCGTGAGGAGTGTTATTGTACTTTCAATTAGGGTAAAAAACACTCAGTCAAATAAATCATGGGTCATTTTGTCTATCTCTCTTTACTTTCTATTATGTTTGATGAAGTTCATAGGAAGCTATTGAGTTTTCATGCTAGGCATCACAATGGCCCCTTACCTCAAAGTGGAGGAAGGTAGATGTGAATTCCTGGAATGCAAATCTGGGAGCATTTTGAAATCCCCACATGCTCTGGCAACAGATGACCTTTTAGAGAAGGTAGGTTAGCTTTTGCTTCAGAAATGTATTTGTTTTTCAACTCAGGGTCTTTGTACTCTGCTGGGGATTATCTGTGGATAGACTGCATTTATGGCGAGGCCTGTCCTTTCAAATGTCATAGTACTTTAAAAGAAAAAAAAATCTTCAGAGGAAGGAAGGTAACTGTCATTACAGAGGATTATTTTCTCATCAGTTTATATGAAATAAGGTTATGGTCGTTTATTTGAAGTGTGCCATTTCGGTAGCTGGCAATTGGAGCACATTTGGTGCCATTGCTTTTGTATGTGCATCTATGAAAAACCTTCCAATGCTTCTAAGCATTTCTAAAAGTCAGCTGATTTCTAAAATCAGCTTTGAAGATAAGCAAATATATATATATATATATATATATTTTGAGTGTTGCATAATTTTTCTTGCCTGCCTAGAGCTTCTATTTTCAAATCAATATGTATTTTTAATTTATTGAGCAGCAGAAAACAGTAAGGTAGCGCTAAACCGGTTGGGATTTAGTGACAAACTACCAGCAGCACTTCTATCCATGTTGTTATGTACCCTAACACTTCTACAGCGAAGAATACACTTGGTAGGCCATAAAACTTTCAGCAGATGTCTTTAAGGTTTCATATGGTTGCTGTAGTAATTTAATCACATTTAATCACATAAATAATGTACTTGTCAATGGTTGTGACTAATTTTTCATAAATGTGGTCCGCTGTGGAAGTTGAGTAGTAAAATGCTCAGTAAGTGAAAGGACGTAAACACTTCCCTCTTACAACACACTAAAATTTGACAGCTTCTAGACTATACTCTCAAGTCGTTAATAATATAGTCAAGAATTAGAAGGTAATAATGATTCTTATGATAGCTCACACATCCCAGTGGACATCAAAATAGACATAGAGATGCATTTAAGTACATCCATACACTGTTAAAAGACAAATTAAACCACGGTATGGAAACTGGTGGGTTTTTTCCCTCATGCATGTTGCTTAAAAATAAAAATTCTGAAGATGTTCTTATTCCCTATGGTATCACACATCACTGAACCTTCAGTTTTAATAAACAGTCAGGATTTTCGAGGCCTTAATTCAAATAATTTGGGAATATGTTGCTTTATAAAGGCTATTTAAGTATTAATTTACATGACTCGCTGGTGTGGGTCAGAGCAGTAATGATTATAAAGACTTTGAAGTGCAGCCTACAATAACTACTTCAGTCCCATTTCAGCTAAGTTTGTTCCATTAAGAATTGCCATTAAAATTGATCAGAAAGTCAGTTATTTTTTTAGTGTAATTGCTGTTATTCTGAAAACATCCAGGTGGATTTGATGCAATGGGGAGTCTGCTGTATACCGTACTTATAAAGCTGTTTCAGTGCTTTATTCCAGACTTGCATGTACTTTATGTAGAGGCACTTGTGTCAATGTGCATATATTATATAGTGGTTTTCTTCTGCCAGTTCCATCAGCTTTCTAGATGTGCTGGCATAACTTATTTTCAGAGAGGCCTGAAATAAAAAAGGCACGTAAAAGGAGGCAAAGGCCTCCTGGAGAGGCTTTTACCCTCACCCTCCTGCTTCACTTGGGGAATGGGTTGCTATGTGTTAGAGGAAGGATCTCCTCCAGCATCATGGCTTTAGGAGCAATGTTTGAAAGCAAAACTAAGTTGTTGGGCAGTGCACTAGGGATGTCTGGGAGCTGCTTACCAAGTGCTCTGCAAGGACTAGATACAGCAGAGCGGAAGTTTTGCTGGCTATCCGCATAAAATGTCCTGATGCTCAGGCTGAAACCTCCATCTCAGGCTGTTTATTCCCTTGCTGTTTGGGTTGTTTGGCTATCTTGTGGTGCTCTTCTATAGCACTTCAGGCAATCTGATTAATCTCCACACGCTACTTACATGTCCAGAATTCACAATAATGTTCAGCACACTGAATAAATCCAACCTCTTTAACTCAAAGACTTTTGTGAGCTGGAAACGATGGTCTTGTAAGAACTTTATTTCGTTTTATCTGCTCTCTGAAGATATTGAACTCTTTGACACAAATGTATTAGTTTTGACCACTGATGTTTAAAAATTAGGTTTGACTTCTTTTATTTTTTCTTTTCTTTCTGGTCATCATAGTTCAGTTCTAGACCTCATTGAAAGGGCTGTACATGTTCTAAATTTCTTTGCTGGTTGCAGCTGTTATGATGAGGTCAAATGTTTATTTTACGACATTACTGTAAAGCCTTGTATTGTACAAATTGTATGGGAGATCTTTTGCACTTGTGTTAGGGAGGTATAAGGTAATCTCACATAAACATTTATCAGTTTTACTGTTCTTTGCCGTGTTGTGGCTTACATAAACCATTGCTTTCTGCCCTGTACAAGCTTTTTATCAGCTGGAAATGCTGTGAGTCAACATCTCATTCTTTAAGAATACCTATTAATTTCTTTGCCATTCTAGATGTTATTATGGAACTTATGTTTTTATTGATAAACACAGGAGGGTTTGCAGGCGGAGTAGTGGTGTGAAGTATAATTTACATCACGAGATCTGCATTATCAGTTCCCTAACTTATTTTGATAACAAGTTGGGAGGCTGTAAGGATGGGAAAAACTAGCTGTGAAAGATAGAGAGTAACCAGCAAGGATGCAGTACAGCTAAAGGAGAGTCAGATGGGTGCGATGTAAATAAAATATTAAGACAAAAACCTGCCTATTTCTGGTAAAGCAGATGCTTTCTGCTTGTAAGGATATGATTTGGTCAAGAATGGTTTTGTAAGTGGGGATTGTGCCCTTGGTATTTCTGAAGACCCTTTCATACCTGTTTTATATGTTGTATTTAACAATCTCTCCAAAGCTGATATGGAGTCTTCTTTGTCCTATAATTGCACACTCGTAAAATCACATGACTAAAAAGTAAAGCAAGCAGATTTTGTTCATTCTTACCACCCACTTCCTTTTCTTTCGATGGGGATTTGTAGCAGCAAAGAGGGCAGACCACATTTTGGGGTGCATTAGGTACAATATAGACAGATGGCAAAATGACATCTTTTGACCACTGGATTTTACATTGGTGTGTCCTCCCTGTGGGTAGGTGGAAGTGGTCAGGCAGCTGAATTTGGGCCCTTCCAACTGAACTGTTCTGTCTCAAGTGAGGTGTTCATCAACATCAACTAAAGCTTCTCAAAATCATTTTGTCTCTGTTATGGATTAAATTGATCCCCTTTTTTTTCCCAAGAAGAAATATGCTTTGGGTCAGGTAGATAGAAATTGCATGGTACTCTCATTTTAAAGTTTCCTTAAAAATAATGGGGTATGCTTTTGGCTTCTGATATTTATTTCAGTGATGTTAAATTTTTTGAGCTGTTTCAGACAAAAAAGAAACAAATAAGAAAACAAATCTCTTGCTTAAAGGTGCAGGGAACTAAAGCATCAAGTAGATCACACCAGAAAATAGATATATGCCCTTCTGGTGCAGCTCATCAGGTTCTGCCTTTGTGTTATTTACAGTCTGTGGTATGTTTTGTTTCAAAGAAATGAAGACTGATCCCTTCAAGTATTCCTGAATTTCTTAAGTGCATAACCAATATAGAAGCTTAATTGGTGATGTTCTGAGTTTCAGGGGGGTGGAACTTTTCCAAAGGTATCCTATTTCATCTAGATACCTTTGGTGTTCTTGTGACTTTTGCAGCTAATGTGTTACAGTCATCAAAGCTGCTTTTCATGTGTTTTATATGCCTCTAGATTCCTGAAGATGATCACAAAACTCTGTCCTGTATTATTTGTTGTTTACCATCACTGTTGCCTTTATTCTGCTATTCCTGCTTGCGCTTAAAGTATCCACTCAAGAGTTCTTTCTTCTAGCTGAAAGAAATATATCCATGTTAAGGGGATGAAAGGCAGGTTAGCTTTGTTTATGATGGGGTTTGTTATAAGAAAAGTTGAATAAATAAATGAATTCTCAATGTCTGTCCTCAGATCTCCAAATTGGGAGCTATCTACATTGTCCAACTTTTGTTTCCTGAGTGGCATCTTTGATTATAACCAAGTTTCTCTCCTTCCATTACTGCCTTAGCACAGGAGTATTTAATAGGGTACTTCATCAGATGACTAAGGCAAAATTAATGGATGTGAATAACTGCTGTAATTATCTACTGAACTACAGTAACTGTGTCTCCTTTTTTTTTTTTTTTTTTTTTTTTTCCTGTAGATGGTTACAGCTTGGACTGGGCTGTGTATCAGAAAATATTACCTAATTGACACGGGGAAAAAAAAACAACAACAACAAAATACAAGCACTACCTCTTTTTTTTTTTGGTAGCTGTTTCAAAAGCCTTCACATTTTTTTCCCTGTATGACTGTTGGAAAGCTAAACATAATCTAAATTCCTCTATTATCTTGCAGTCAATACCACAAATAGTTTTTAGCCATATCAAATAATGCACATTTAATTACCTTTTTTTTCTCTAATTTCATGTACATTAATTACATTTAAAAAACAGCAAAAGCATTCTTTTAAAATATCAATGTGATACTAATATTTTTGGATGCTTAGCTCTCCTTGATTTTTTTTTCTATGTGGTAGCACAAGCTGCAAATCATAATGGCTTACAAGGAGACTGGTACCTAATATGGCATTTCTGAATATTCTATGAATGGGAGAAGGGAGGACATCTAATAGTGGAATAAACCCCTTCTACTTGGCTGATGTGATTGAGAGAGGGAGGAGACACAGATTTCAGAAATATGTTTAATGCTAAGCTTTTGGAGCTGGGGTTAGAGTTGCTTATGTATTTCATCATTAGGAATTTCTTTTAGTTCTTTTGATTCATCTAGATGTATTGCAACCCACAGAGCTGAAGCCTGGATAACATTAGGATTCAGTGACAGCTGAAAGACATGGCCTGTGCAACTGATTCTGCGATACTAATTAGCTGGACATTGGAGCTTTGAATGTGCTTATAGTTACTGATGGCCTGGCTCTCAAAGTGACCCACACTCTCTGTGCACCAGAGTTCTTTGGGGAAGTCCATAAGGATAAAATACCCAGCTGCCATTTCTGGGCATTCCCCAGAAAACAATCTCGTTCTCTCTAATATCTCTGCTTTTATTATCAAGGTAAACTTGCAAAACACTTCCCAAAGTGAAGCCTGCAAGCTCAGATGTAGCACTCTGTGGGGCAGTAAAAAACACCACAGTAGCTCAGTGGAGACATTGGTTTATAGCACACTTTGGTATTCCTTTCCCACACTAAACTCTGCTTATACTGTAGGCTATAAAATTACTTTTCCACCAACTTATCACCTTCTTTTTGTCTTTTTGCTGCCTCTTTTAAACATTCTCTTTACCTCACAAATCCAATCACCTTTCTTCACAAGGATGGTCTACTGAAGGCTCAGCTAACAAATCTCTTAAAATTGTATTTAACTGGATTTATTTATTTATTTATTTTTTAATGACCTCTAGAAGGGCAGCTATGTTTAAAAGCATGTCCAAATTTGTTTGTTAGCTTTCCAGATATACCAGTTAGTCTGGGAAAATAGATTTTCACCTCCCACAAACTTCATTTGATGTTACCATCTTGCAATTTTAACCTCACATGCTGACAATCCAGTTAAGCTGATGTGTCCATAGAACTTGCAATGAAACATATTTTAGAGTAGAATCTTTTACCTAATTGATCTTGCACATGTTTACCAAGTCAGAAATGTTAATGTTTTGGGTTTTGGTTTTTTTTTTTTTTTTTTTTTTTTTCATATATATTGATATATTTGAAATCTTGTTGTGTATCATTTTGCTTGGTGTCAGACAGTTTAGGATCCTGTCTAAACTGCAGCAGAGCTTCCTTTGATATGAAAAATAAATGGATCTGTAAATCTGAGAGATTTCCCAAGGCTCCTTTACAACATGAATTAGAAATATGAGCTTTAAGTAACAGTTTTGAAGAACTGTTGCTTCTTTCTGATATCCACCAGTTCAGACTCTCTCTGCAGGGATCCCATGGATAGCCACTATCTGTTCTTCAGATCTGTGACCTGCAGGAATATCTAGTAGTGCTTGACATAATCACAAGCTGCAGAAATAGATGGAAAGAAAACTTTCTGAAAAATCCATCAGTGATGGAAAAACTGCTTTGAAAAATGCTTTCTAATACTACTGGAGTCACTGTCTTCTGTCTTTGCTACTGTCATCATCTGATCAACAACAAAAAGACCAAACTAAGAATTTATTGTACTTGTAACTATTCTGCCTTACATCCACTGCTAATTGAAGTAGCTGGTCTGGATTCCCAGAGAGGGCTTTGAAGTGCAAGTGTCATTGGTCTATAAACTACAGCAGAGCTGCTGCTGGCAGTTGGAGGTTGCAACTAACTTGCCATCCGATGATGTATGAGACCAGTATGTGTGTACCAGTGGTCTTGAATTACAGTACCAGTCTGCAAATGAGTGTAAGCTTACTGGTGGGATCCCCTTATGTTCTTTTCTTTGTGTGTCATCTTCTGGCTTGATGCTTAGCAAGTACCAGAAGCCCCAGACAAGATCATTCCTCTATCTTTTCTGTGTGTACTTGAAACCAAGAACTATTTTTTATGTCAGTCTTTTGTATTTACAGGATGTGTTACTTCACAAGGAGTGTTGCCTTAGCACATTTCTAAGTGCTTATGTAATTAAGTCCTACTCTTGCCAAAGTTGAAGCTTTAATCACTTCATGTATTATTATAAAAATCCTTCTTATAAAAAAAGATGGGTTGAATAAATATTAGACATAGTTACAGTTTGAGTGTGTTTGTACGTTATTTGTACAGACACGAGCCAGTCATTATCTTCTCCAGCATAAGTTGTCTTTAATGTTCTTCCTGAGAAAATGCCCATTTTATATCCACGCAATCCTGACTTTACATTAATACTTGCCTTGAATTGTTGTCCTAGCCACTCTGAGATCTCCTTACAAACTTCAGTTTGAGCTAGTGCAGAAATGGGAGCTTTATCAGGTGCCTCGGGAAGAAAAATGAAGGGTGAATGTAAAAGCAAGAGCTAACCCACAGACACTGAGCAGTTCAAGAATTAAAATGTGGTGATAAGAAGCCACTGGATAACCTTTAAAGAGTGGAGCAGATGGAAAGCTGAATGGTTTGATTACTTTTTCATTGGTGTTTTAGGCAGACTGGTCAAGTTGGAGACACTTAAGTCAAGGCTGAGAACAAATAAGTGTGTTACATTAGCAAGAAAGGGCTGAATAAACTCCCAAGATGCTGAAGTTGGGATTGGGACTGAGGCTCTAATTTAACACAAGCTTTTGCAGCTTTATTGTTGTGTGATGTAATTTGGAAAGAGAATAGATGAACATGGTTGATAGCTTCGTTTTCAAGTGGTGGCCATTGCCCAGGTGAATGCAGGGGTGCTGAGTTGCTGAGAGGCACTGACACCGGTGCGGAGGACCACAGGGCCATGTTTTGCCCCTCTATGGAAACTGGGGGACTCTGAGCACTAGGATCCTGAAGGCAGTGATAGCTGAGGGGGGCTGTAAGCTGTGGCTGGAAGAGATGTGGTCTAGAAACTGTTGGAGCTTTAGGTTTGCAGCAATAAGCTTCCTCGGTGTAAATGAAGCTTCACATTAGGTTTGCAGAACCTGTCTCTGTTTAATTTACTCTCGGGAGTTCTCTAGGATTCCCAAGATAGCTCTTGAGACTCGTTGTGTGGGGAAAAAGAAAGAAATTTAAGAACATATTTACTGTCTGGTATTGGAATGAATTCTGAGTTTAAATATTCCAAGAAGCTGTGGTCTTTCAGTAGCAAACTTCCCCCAAATAGCCAGTGTACAGAAGATGAGTTTCTGTCAACATTTAATCTTGAAAGATCCATTCAAAAGCAGCTTTGGTTTTAATCCCGTTCTGCCTGTGTAACCAAGGGTGCAGGCAAGACTCCTCTAGCTGTTTTGCTGTCTCTATGCAATTTCAAAGGCACATTTTGTCCCACAGTTTTCCAGCTTAGTTCAGTTTTTGCCCCAGTTGAGCCCAAAAGGAGCCCTAACTGCTTTTCTCTTTCTTTCTATGCCTCTGCTTCTCTCAGCATTGCAGTGTTTCTTTAATAATATTTATGATGCTATTCTCATCGTGTCAGGAACCAAATATTTCTATGAAATATAATAGAAATGAATATTCTCTGTACCATCAGTGTAAAAATATGCCGCTGACATGCACGACTAAACAGGCAAATGTAATTGAGCTGCTGGGAAGTTTAATATTGGAGAGGTATTGTATTGACTGACAGTGGTATAAATGGTGAACAGACCTCTGCAAACATTTGCTGTCATTACCCTTCACTTCTTGGATTCCTAGGAGAAAGGAAGTTGAGAATAGTGCCACAGAGCTGTAAGAAATCATCTTGAGTGTCTCCTAAGCCATTTTCTTTGTCTAATAGGACAGCTGATTCCTCCAGATCTCTTTCTAAATAGGCTTCAATTGCAGCACAGACCAATCGGTTTTGGAAAAACTCTATTCTGTCTGTACACAGAGGGGGATTTTAGAAGCAACATGATTTTTCTTCCATCTATACTAATAGAAAAATACTACATTTCGTTTAAGAAAGGCAGAATGTGACTGCTGGTGGAGGAGGTGATAGAAATGCAAATCAGAATATTAGTTAGCTCTGTGGTAAGACATGGAAGCCTAAAAATGGGACAGGAACATTTTGCAGTCCTCAAATTCCCCACTTCTTTTCCTAGTCACCTGCAGGTTGTTCTGCAGCATTACTTGCTGGTCATCCAACATGCTCATCCTTTGTGCCTGAACAGCAACATCCTCTGTCTTGGTAGTAAGGAGCAACTAGATGTTTGTCTTCTGAGGAATAAGTTCTTCTAGAGACCAATCAGTTGTCTCCGCTATATTTTGGTAGCAGTAGTCAGAAGGCACGTGCTTCCAGTGATGGTTGGACACCTGAGTGCTAAACAACTAATTGATCTTTGGATGATTAATATCTTCAGAGGAAGGAAAGGCACCCTGCAGCTCAATGTCTTGAAAATTGTTCTCAGTTGATAAGATACCCTTACATTTCTCTTCTCCCTGGCTATTCATTTCATCTTCAGATTAAGAAATGTTACGTTTCCAGAAGGGGTTAAGTATGCTTCAGGAAGGCTTACAGCTCTGCGGGGAGAAGCCTGGATAGTTAGAGATGAGGCTTTTGAACACCTGCAAACCACACACAGAATTGAAGCTTCTCTCTGACTCCTCAACTAAGCACTACAATTATTAGCTCTTCTGTAAAAGGGTAGGCATCCTTTTTTTGGCAGTGTTTGAAAGATTTATTCATCTGTTGGTATCACTGTTGATAAGTGAATCTTCTATCCCAGTAAGGTTACCAAGGAGCTGAACAGGAGATTTCAGGCACCTGTCACCCTGATGTTTCTTACCTGGTTTTGGTGTTCTCTCCTCTCTGACCTGATACTTGTAAGGGGTCCAAAAATTTACCAGAGTTTGTTTTACTTTGAGGAGCATGGACTTAAAAATCAAGTGTTGCACAGCCTGGTATCACGACAAATGTTTGGCCTTAGTAGGTAATTCCTTAAACTTCAAGTAGCTATTTGAAATCAGAGAAGCAGGAGGAGGGGAAGGAAGGGAAATGGCAAAAACACAACCTACAATATCTTCCAGACAATGCAAGGGTATTCTGCAGTAGTTAGGGGTGTCCTTTAAAATCTCACCTTAAAATGAGCTCCTTATTGGAAAAAGCAACAAGAAAGTCTTCAGAAGTAGCTGAAATGCTTCTGCTTGCTAGGAAAGCCCAGTTGTAGAAGCAGTGGGGGAGTGGAGGCAGGGAGTGTTTTCTCTGACCATAACAGCTCCATCAAACACAGTATCACCCCAGTAATGATTCCCATGCATAAGTCATGCAACTTTGTCCCAGAAAGGACACAAAGAAAAGCAGCACTACAGTCTCTAAGATGCTTTCGTTCTCTGTGAAATTTGCTATGGGTGGTTGGATTCATCCATCCGTTTGCATGCATCTTTGACTGATGCATCATGCTGGATGCTTTAGGCACACACTAATTAGTAGAACAAATAGAAAACCCTGAGGATGCCCATGCTTAATGACACTGCCCATATTCTTAAACATCCCTACAACAAATTACTCATTTCATGGCTGTAGGCAGTGCAAGTTAATTTATCTGTATCAGTTGCCAAGTGGAAGCATTCACTTTTAACCAGACACACTGCATTGTACCTTCCCAGGAAACTTCCCAACACAAGCTTTTGAACATAAGTAAGAGAGAAGCTGGAAGAAACAGGCCAGTTTGGGGAGGAAAAAAAGTGATACAGGATGTATGGAAAGAGTTAACACATGTGGCGGAATTAGTTAACTTATAGCTTGATACTGTGTAAAAGCAAAAAAGGCTGTGAAGAGGATTTGAAGCCCTCTTAGGAGCTTTGAGTTAGAACCAGAACTGTGGCTCAGAACAACAGTGGGTTGTGCAGAAGTGCGTGCAGTTCCTGCTGTAAATGCTTCACTCAGGTAATTGCTTTTCAATCAATCTTAGCAAAAGAAATGAGAAGTCAAGTATGGAGAATGAAGCAAATTTGCAGGTGTCTTGTGCCAGTGTGGTTATAGCTGTCATTTTCAGTTGCATATTGGTTTGTTTTTCTTCACTGACAAAGTTGATTGAGGAACTTGGAAAAAGTGAACCTTGTTCTCATGAAATGAATGAGCTGAGCCAAGCAGTCAAATGATACCCAGGAGTCCATGACGTTATTGAGCTGTAGTCACTCATTTAATTATCTAAATGAACGTGGGTCTTTGGATGGATGTAACTAACCTGTGTATAACTACGGGGGGGAAGCAGTGAAGGGAAAGGGTGGACATTACTGATAGTTCTCCATTTGTTAAAGAGCTGGATGAGGCTAGTTCTTAACCTGATGTGTGTTGAGTGTGTATTTTGAGGTTGTGCTTGCTCACATACTTGCTAAATGCCTAAAGACTACTGCAGTACAAACAGACTTGCAGTACTGAAGTGCTAAGAAAGCAGTCTTTCAGAAAGCGAAATGTTCAGCATCCTTACAGAGAAGCCCAATGGAGGAGCGCCTTTAGCTGGCAAGCAGCACTAGTTTGTTGCTGAACAACTTGGAAAGGTCAGTGTGGAACCCCAAGTGGTTACAACCAGGGTTTCAACACTGGCGCGGCTCCGAGCTGCTCACTATTTGCTGCACTTCTTTGGGAGCTGCGTTTCAGTGCGGTCGGACGCCGCTGCCCCGCCTCGGCAGAGAGCAAGGGCTGAGGTCGGGTGGGTTCGTGCCACTAGAGCATCTCTAGACATTCGGGTGCCGCAGGGCTCTGCCTCTGTCCCGTGCAGCGCTGCCCCGAGGGTTGGGCTCACTTGTGCCGTCAACTTCTCTCGTGTATGTGGCTGTGTCGCCTAGCGGTCGCTGCGGCTCTCCGCTCCCTGTAGCAGTCAGCACACCGCTGCCGGTCGCCGAATTCCCACGGTCGCTGCGCTGAGCGGCGGTGGCGGCCGTGGGGCGATGCGCTCCGCCCCGCTCCGTCCCATCCTGCGCTCGGTTCCCGCAGTCCCGGACGGCAGCGCGGGGCCGCCCCGTGCCGTACGGAGGCAGCGCTTCGCCGGGAGCTGGGAGAGAGTCGGCTCCGTGCTCCCGCCCTCCTCCTTCCCTCCCTCTCTCCCTCCCTCCGTCCCCGCCTGCCTCCTCCCGCGCTGTCCCCCTCCCCGCCTCTCCCCTCCCCTCTCCGCGCCGCAGCCTCCCCCGGGCCGCCCGGCGCTGCCCGAGCTGTGCGGGCGCCGAGGATGGCAGCGCGGTTGCGGCCCCTGGCCCTGCGGCTGCTGGCGCTGACCTTCCCATTGGTGGCGAGGGGCTTCTCCGACGAGACCCTGGAAAAAGCCGCTAAATCCGAAGGCTATTGCAGCCGGATCCTGCGAGCCCAGGGCACCAGGAGGGAAGGGTACAATGAATTTAGCCTGAGGGTGGAGGGCGATCCGGAATTCTACAAGCCTGGAAACAGTTACCGCGGTAAGTTGGCCGTCCCCTCCTTCTGATAGCAGCGGGAACGGGCTGGGCTGGACAAGTGTCCGCGAAACTACGGCGAGTCCCTGCCTGTCAGCTCCCCATCCCTCCCGGCGTGCGACTGCGTGGGCTCAGGCAGGGTAACGTGCTCCCACGCGTTACTTTATTGGGGATGCTTTGATGACAAGTGAGAGCGAGTTGTGTTTCACGGCATCGCTTTCTCTCCCAAGCACCAACTCGATATCAGGAGGAATTTCCTTTCTTTTATGAATTCTCTGCTCTGCTCTAGTGCAGTGTTGCAAGTTGATGGGATACAAAACAAGCTTTTCCCCCGCTCGCCCGCTTCTGTTGGATTTCTTTCTACCCCTGCAAATGCAGTGTAGCAAGGGGAAGCTTCACCATCCAGCAGAAAGGAGAGGGAACTTGGAGCTGGTTGTTCTTGCCCTGGAATGTGAATGTGAATATAATGAGTTAGCATATGGGCAAACAGTGATGCAGCGTGCTGCCAGCTTCCCACATTTTCCACTTCTGTTTATCCCCCCCCCCCCGTTTGTTTTGTTTTTTTTTCCTGGAAAAATGAACAGATGGCTCAAACAGGAAAGAGGCAGGGGAGACTCTGCTGATGACCACTCTAAATAAGAGATGGGGACACTCATTCTCTGCTGTGCATTTCGCATACAGTGCTTGAAATTAACTTCCTAAGCACACTTCAGCATATTCTTCTAATTAGTAGAATAAAGGCAGGTTTTAACCACTTTTCCTGTCTCTGCATATAACCCCTTTGGAAACAAACCTTCTTGGAATACTCTTTTAACTGCATGTTTTAAAGTACTCTAGGAGGAGATCGGAGCTTTCTATGTACCATAGTCTGTCTCTTTTATGGCAAAATGAATGGTTTCTTGGGGAAATCATCACTTTGGAAACTGGGCTTTGAGAGTTTCTTCTAAACATTTCTCCTGACCTTCCTTAGAGTCTGTGTTAAGAGCAGTGTTTTCCCATTGCACGGACATGGGAGTATTAGTACAAGTAGGGAGAGAAAAGCGTATGCGTGGCATAAGCGTTGTGTTCTCTTAAAGAATAGAACAAATATCTGCTGCATTGATAAGCTTGTTTGGAGCATTAGGCTGCAACTTTGTGTGATTTGTGATTCATATATATATATATATCAGTTATATATATATATATAACTGAGGAAACACGAGTTTCCCACCACCCAGTTAACTGCTCCAGGCATTAGGGTTAGTGCCTGAGCCTGAAAGACTCCACGCTGCGTGTCACCTGGATGTATCTAGCAAGCAGGATGAAATAGGTGACAAGTTCTCTGACAGTGACAGATGCGTTTGTGTTCTTGGGGAGCCTGAGAACGTACATCTGTGAAAGCATTCCTGGATATTTTCATTTGCCTGCCAAAGAGTTTTCTATTCCATGGGAACGTAGGGGTGAGGGAAGTCCCAGGTTTCTCGGCAGGACTAATGGTGTGGGTGTATTAGGGCTTGATGTTAGGAGGCCGTTCAATACAGTAATCGCATTAGTCTGTTGCAGTGTCCCATTCAGGGATGCTTTCTGAATGGTTGGAAGAGCATAAGTAAATGTTGCTTAATATATGTTACTCATGGTAATAACTAAAACTGACAGCCTTACAGAAAGTTTTAAGAGCTTGTTCTGTAGTACAACTCATGCTATACTGCTGTTTTATCGGAAGGTTAGAAAATCAAACAAAATTTGTCACTGTAGCACACCTGTGATGGTTTTAGCTGCACATAACTAGATATACTACACTGTAGAAGATTCACACAACCTCAGCTGAGTTGGAGCCAGATCTGCCTGTTTCCATGGCCCCTGTTTGATCTAATGCAATCTGGATCCTTGGCACATTCCCTAGTGGGCTCCCAGAATAAACCAGGATTTCTGCAGGGAGGATATAATGGAGGAATGAGCTCTGTGTATGAATCACATGCTCCACCAAACGGGTGGCACAGGGCATCCATGGGCTGTGGGTTGATGTGGTGGTGCAGTGGGATACAGGAGACCATGGATCACTGCTCCTTGTTGCCTTTAGGAAAGCTTCAATAGCTTTCCTGTGGTTACTCACCTTTAGATCAGCAAGGGTCTGTTTGGGCGTGCTGAAATCTTGCTCTTCATCTCAGTGGGGCACTAGGAGTAGAAAATGGTCCTAATCATGCAGTCATTTCTGTATATATGTGTGCACCTCCTCTGGACCCCAAAAATGGGTAGCAGCAAGCAGACATAAGTAAGGACAATTGCTGCTGTCACAGGTGATGCAGAAGAAGGCGGCAGTATGCTAAGGAGTCACCCTTCTATCCTCCCCCATGTGCAAGATGAGAGTGATGGGCCTTGGGCTTTTACCCTGAAGGATGGTGACCTGACAAGTTCCTAGAATCTTGTTTGGGGCACAGCCTACAAGTGGTCTTTTCCTGTACCCCTAAGGAATGTTGTGGGTCTTATTCTTTCTATATATTCCTTCTGCCCAATGTGCAATTTGTGTTTTCTTCAACAAGCCCTGTGTAAATGTCTGAGTGCTTTTCAGGTGTCTCAAGTTGCGGATAGAAGTAAATATTAGAAGCATACCTGCATTGGCTGCTATCTGTGCATCTGGCTCATGCAGCGTGCTGCAGGGCAGGTGTGGGGGTCAGTGTGCTGCCCCAGACCCAGGGGCTCTGAGCACCCCACTGCTGGCTGGGGGCATGGGGGAGAGATCGAATGTGTGTGTACGGTGTGAGGGAACTGGGGATCTGCCGGGGGCTGGGAGTCGGGGGGGAGAGAGATGGAGGCAGACAAAAGGACCTGGTCCCTTTAAAGTGCAGTCCTCAACTTTGTGGTTTAAGGGATCGTTACTGGAAGTTCTCATTGTTCGGTGAGCGCTAATGAACGTAAGCGCTGTGGGAGGGATTCTCAGCTGTTCTTTCAAATGGCACAAACGGAGTTGAGCCCGAGGAGGACTTTCAGCTCTTGTGCAACGCGGAGCCGCTATCTCTTGTGAAAACCGGCTGCGGTCCGGCGGCTCCGAGTGCAAAGCAAGCTGCGGTTTGCCTGCTGGCACTAGCGCTCCTCAGCCAGCAAGGGCAGGTATCCCTGCACCGCGGGGCTGGGGCAACCGGCAGAACTGCTTTAAGCCAGATTGGATGCCAGTGTTGGCCCAACCCAGCTCACGGATACCCGAAGACCCTGGGAGCCCCTCTGCTCCCCATTCCCGTGCTCCCATTCCCAGGGCACGGGGTCTTACTGCACGGCTGGGTGCGTGCCCTGCTTCAGCTGGGTGTGCAGGGGGAAGGGCTGCACCATTCGTGTCGGACGAAGCACAGATTTATTCTGGGTTAAAGCGACTGTGTAACCGCAGCATGAGTACTGCTAACCCCAGGCATTCAAACAGTATGAGTCAGGCTTTGGAATCCTCGCCCTCTTTTTTTGTTTTATTTTTTATTGCTGAAAGCTTTTATAGTGTTTTTGTGTCCTCTGTTTTATAGGTAGATGTTTTCTTCAGGATTTTGGGAACTGTTTGGTCTGAGCTGTGAAGTTGTGAGGAAGGCAGTGAAAACTGTTGAGTCAATTCACAGCTGGATCCCCTGTTTCCTTGCATAAGCATTTAAGTATTTCTGGTGTAACCTTTTACTCATAGTGATTCAGACTTTCGAATTGCATGTAATATATGGAAAAAGTTGTTGCATGTAAAAGACCTTCATGGCAATTAGTTTCTAAAACCAGCATCCAAGAGAAAGCAGTGGGTTCATCCTCACTAAGTGCAGCAGTGCTCTTCCCAGTTACTGCATCTGGCCATGGATTTCCATTCAGATGGGGCTGTGAATGTTGGCAAAGCTGGGCTAATAGTGCTAATTTTGAAGCAGATCATGCATTAGTAGATTGAAACAATGTTTAGAAATATAATTGGAAACTTCAGCCCTGTTATGGTGCCACTTGTTTCCTGTATATACGATGTTTCTTTCTCCTAAGAGATGATGACGTTTAACCTTTCAATAAGACTCCATGGAACGAACAGAAAAAGTACATAGGAAATCATGAGAGCTGGGGGCTTGCTGTTATATCCATCAATACCTTATATTCATACAGATGTTCACAAATTAAGCAAGAACTCTACTTGGTCTCAACACAACACTTGCAATTTTTAACCTTTTGTACATCTCTCCAAGCCAGTCTTCACAGGTGGTCAGAAAAGCTGCGTGTTTGCACAAGCAGTGTGGGACCTGAACCCAGATACAGCTATTTAATGCTAGAAACCTCCAAATATCCTGATTAATATTTATCTGCTACTGAATATCTAGATCAGAAAGGTGTCTGTGTATTCCATATGAACTCTGAATGGCATTCAGACTCCTCGCACTGTTTGTGTGCGGGGTATTCTCTCCTGAATGCTCTTCAGTAAAGCAGTGCTGGCAGTTGTGGTTTGCTTGTGAAAGCTGTGGGTGGTCTTTGGTTTTCATTGTGCCAGTCAGGGTTAGAGAATGACAACTGTGTACTGTAAGCATTGCTGTCTGCATTTTGCTTGAAGTACAAGTTACTTCGAAGTTTTCATAGTCAGATTTTCTGACCATTTTCCTTTTATTCAAACATATATATATATATGAGCCTTTAACTCAGGTAGGGTCTCCTGGGTGATATTTATGTGCTGGTGGGAGTGTGGAGAAGGGTGTTTTGCTGAGATGTAGGATGCTTTGGGTACACAAGCTGTCCGCACAATAATTACTTAGCCAGGAGTTTAACTTGATGTCCTGTTCTGCCCTGAGGGTTAAGGAAGAGGAAGGCTAGTTGTAGAGCTAAGCACCTCTGTGGGCTGTGGGCTGGAATGCCATGCTGAGTCTAGTCGGGCTGGGGTGGGCAGTGTGGTCTGTCTTATTTATAGTGATACACTTTCCATGCTCTAATGCCTTGATCTTTGTCTGGGCTCAGGGCAGGACAAAAGCTGAAGCCAAACGTTTTAGGAGGTGTTCCTTCACATAAAACTAAACAAAACAACAACAACAAAATCCTTTACAATAGCACCACAAAGCAACCTCCTGTAGAGCTGAGCAGATAAGCTGTTTGTTTAGGGGAAAGAAAGGGGCAAGATCAAAATAGCTGAGACACATCACATCAGTATTCTGGTGGTGCTTTCCAGTTTATGTGGAAACTTGGACTGAACTTTTTTGTATTCTGGCTGGCTCTGCTCTATGTTGTTAGTGCTTTAGCTTTCGCTAATAGCAACTTAACTCAGGCATGTTTCATGCTGACCTGCAAAACGATAAGCACATGACTGATTTCACAATTAATAGTGTGCTCTCTCTGTTTCTTGTATGTCAGTGACACTTTCTGCTGCCACTCCTGCTTACTTTCGAGGATTCACTTTGATTGCTCTGAAGGAAGGAAAAGAAGGTGATAAAGAGGAAGACCATGCGGGAACTTTCCAGGTGAGAGATCTTTCCTTCTAGGAGTCTGTTTCCCTTCGTGCTGGGCTCCAAGGGTGGTATTACTTGCGCAAGAAGATGAAGAAAGTGTGGAAGTAAGCATAAATATTTGTGGATGCTGACATGAGAACCGTATAACATGCTTTATATGCCAAGTAATCACTTTAAGAGGTTGTGGCTTTGGTATTTTTACTTCATCTTTCTTTCCCTCTCTTTTTTATACAGTTGAACATGTGCATTAATTATTTGAACTAGAGCCTGAGACACCTGAATTTGTCATCCAAAGTGAATAAGTAATTTGCTTTATTCATGTTTTGCTTTCTGAATTTCCGTGCTTAGAAATCCCTGTCCATTCAGATGTAGATTATTCAATGGAGAAGTGCGCTTGCCGCAGCTGTAATGACTGTTTTATCAGTCATAAATTAGGTTCTGCTGTTTTATTGATGCTTGGTAGATCTTTACTTGATGAATGCATTCAGTGGGATGGAATGTTGTTTATCAAAAGAATCAGAATCTGGAGCGATGATTCACAAAATAGCATTTCAAGCTATTTCAAAATCACGTTGCATGAGAATTCTGGAAATTAAGACTACGCGTCATATTTTTAATGAAATCTGATAGAAATTGGGTAGGTTTGTTGTTGTCCAAGATTCTCAAATGAGATATTGTTTGCTGTTTGACCTTCCAAATTTATAAACAAAGTTCATTACACTGATTGTAGTTTAAAGGATGGGTAATCATACTGACATTCGTTTTAATCATGATATATTTTGTTTATAAATCACTTGCCACTAAGAAGCATCTTTATTTTCTGAAGAGAAATACTCAAAAGTTTTTACTTGGAGCTACTAAGGGGCAAAAATGGCCTTTATCCTACCATCTTTTCTTAAATGGTATTTTTTATTTATAGCAAATAAAATGTGCAAACGCAATATGGATTTGAGTTGGTTTTTACTTTCTTGCCCCGTTTGCCTTGAGGTCTTTTTGTAGTTTTGATACATTTCCTAAAAAAATCTGGAATAAATAAGAAGACAGTTGATGTTGGAAGAACTCTACTTAAAATTAAGTATTTTCTTAATGCTGTTTCAGAAAAATCTGTTTGATATAGATTTTTCTTTAGAAAGTAAAGTAACATTCAAGTATCATCTGATAGTAGGAAATAGAGATGGCCTGCTTCATAAGCTTTAAAATGAACTTGTCACCAATGGTTTCTCTATTTCAGTTGTTAATGTCTCTGTTGCATGACTAATGGGAAGAACTTGGCCTGAGTTTGTCCCTTATGGCTAGGTGGATATCGAACTTAAAGGGAGAAACTCACTAAGCTTTGCTGGGGCAGAGCGGGAAACAACGGGAATTCTACACACAACAAATAAGAAGTCTGATGGATCTCAGCAGAGAAAGGGTTGTTTAATTAGTTTTATTCTATCAATTGCAATCTGAAGTCAGCATTTGAATTGGCAGGTAGAGCTTCAAATTTTATGCATAACTGAATTTGTATTCCAGTGGTGCAAGCAGTACTCATTGTGCTCTTCCCACATCAGCACAATTAACTGAAGCTCATTCACATCCTGCCAGTCCTGCCTGTACTCATACAGATTTAAGATTTTTATTTAATTATCCCATGAAAAGCTTGCGTTATTGTTAAATAATGATATCTCTTGTAAGGTAGCTACATGCTAATAACTAGAGAGGAAGAAGGGAAGCTTATTGCAAAGGTTTGCACTGTTTGCGTTGCAATATGAAGATCTTAGTGGTTCCTAAGTTAGTTTGCAGAGTAGGAAAAAACAGTGTACAATCACAGGCGTGCCACTTGCAGATATGTATTTCCAGTGCTCCAATGCAGAATACATTATCCTGTGAATGAGCTAATGGAACAGAACTCAGAGAAAATTCTTAATTAGTGGCAAAAGACTAGATGCTACTTGTGGACTACTGGCATAAACCCTTCTCACCATTAGGGTGATAATAATCACAACATGCAAAGAACATAAAATGCATTTCATGAATCGAAGTGCTTCTCTAATATTAGCAAGTCTTTGTAACGTAGCCATGATAGAAGGAACTTGAGGTTGACAACACACTTTTTTTTTTTTTCTTTTTTTTTCTTTTTTCCCTCAGAGAGCATAAACCACCATATTTTCAAGCCTGTCGGTACCACTTTTCAATCATGTGATATGGGTTAAATCTGACATCTGTGGGCAAAACCCGAGCCAGAAGCTGTGCTCAGGTGAGGGTCCCATGGGACCTTTTGGTTTAAAGGTTGAACTGATCAACATGTGTAATACTTCAAAATAGAGTAGAGAAGCATGTGCTTGAGCAGGAAGGTGTTGAGTAAGGACTAGTATCTGAGCAGCTGATAGAGTCATTGTTCGCATGGGTTTTGGGGTCACAGTCGTGCTGCAGTAGGTTTTGCTTTGCAGCCCCTTGTGAAGGATGAATGTGCTGTGACGGCCTGCCGTGAGTTTACCCAGCAGCTTTGCTCTCTTGCAACCTTCTCATGGCTCATTTACTTTTGCCTTGACTGCGAGTCAGCAGGTATGGTCAGTCTTCATTAATCATTAAGCTGCTGGGTCTTGATCCTGTAAATAGCACAGCTGTTAAAATTCTTGGTTGGGCAGATATTTTTCTTCTGTACTTTTTTTTGTTACTTTTGTACTTGTCACAGAGTAGAGACCATTACAGAAGTGCAGTTTGTACTCCATTGTTCTAAATCAGTTTTTCACTGAGAAAATTAAGATTTTAGATCTGATGTGTTACTATTGGTTCTTTACCAATGTGACCAAACTGTTTTTCTTTGTTTCTTGCAGCACACCCTATGTCCAGCTTGTGCTTAACATAAATCATGTTACTTCCCACAAACGTACATTACATTAAATATAAGAGGGGAGCTAAAGATGCCAAATTCAGCTGCAGAGGTACTAGAATGTAATAACACAGCACTTACTTACGCAAATGGTAATTGTACAGCTCAGGGGTGCAGTGTAGCACACTGAAAGCTTGGGATGCTATGTCCCACTGGTCTCTTTGCAAGAGCTGTTGCCAACTGTTGTCATGAAGAGTGCTGATCTTTCTGCTTTGTAATGATGAGCAACAGTCTGCAAACTGTTTGAAAGCAATTGGAAGGCACGCTCTACTTAAAGGCTGCAATCAAACTGTACAGGCTACTTTAATCAACATATATATGCAGCATAGTAGGTTTTGTTTGGCAAATAACATAGATGAATAAAAATCTAGAATCTTCTCAAGTGTTAAAACCCTTTGATATATTTTGTGAAATTCAAGAAGAACTATGTAAAACTTTTTCCTGATGTCTAAACTGGGTCTTCTTTAATAGTGGTAAATTTGTTTTCTTATTAGATAGTCCTCCAGAATTAAGAACTTTATTGATATTTCTTAAGACAGTTACTTTGAAGTTTCTCTTAATCTCTCTCCAATTCCTTACACTTTCCACTTGTATTTTATTAAAACTGATGTGTTTTTCCTTGTTGAGCATCTTTATTCAGCTTTGCCTTTTAGGTTGTCAAGTTGCAAGTTTAGCCTTATTTGCATTGCCCAGAACTGTACAGAGCTGGTCACTTTGAGCCCTTAGTACACAGCAGTACAGAATTCAGGCATGATAGTCCTTTAAGAATATCATCATTCTGTTCTCTTTGTGATGATTTCTCTACATGTACACAACTTACCTGCACTGTGGGAGCATTTTGCTATTGTACAGGAGATCTGTAATGAATTTCAAAGCCCTTTCTTGCACATACTGCTGCCTACGTGGTTGTTCATCATTTATGCCTATCCATTTCATTCCTTCACAGTATGGATCTTTGTATTTGTCTTGCCCAGTTTCATCTTGACTGCATTTTTAATTTATCAAGGAAATTCTTAACTGCAGTGCTGTCCTCCAATGTGCTCAGCATTCTTCCAAAATTTGTTGCTGTTTATGAGGTTTATAAATACTTGTTAAATAACAAAGCAGTCAGTTGTGTGCAAATGTGACATGCTTTTCTCATGTGTGGGGATAAACTGAGTTATACAGACTCAAACTAGACATTTCCCTGTCTTGTTTTGGCCGAATCAGCCTATAGATTCTTATGCTATGTGTGCTGTTTTTGTGTTACTTTACTACTGAATGTTTCATCAGAGTAGGGTATCTGAAGCTGTCCTTTACTCTGCTAAGAAAACAAGTGGGTTTCACTTTATTTGCTTTAGAGTGCATCAAGAAGTTCTTAGTTTAGGTCACTTAAGTTTACCACCCAGTAGTGGTAAAACCAATGTAAGAACAGGAGCAAAAACAAGGTTTTCTTTAAAAAAAACATAAAAAGTGATGTTTATAATAATTAGGTATGTCTGCTAAAGCAGAAAACTTGTAAGGAAGAAACTTGGAGTAGTAGATGAGTAAGGCTCCTAGTGGTCTTTTGTCCTAAGTCATCCTTCTCTTTGGTTATTCTGGAGCTGCCCTAAACATTGCCTTTGTTTGCTGAATGGAGATCATTTCTTTTGATGCTGTTTTGCTGACTGATGGGTTTACCGAAGCTTTCAGCTTAGAAGGTATTTTTATGAAGCTCTTAGAAAAGCAAGCCCTTGGTTGTTGTGTTCCTACATTTTATAGGACTCGTGCATCTTTTTAAGCAGGCAATATACTGCATTTTGAAAAGAGTAGTCTTAAAAGGCTTTTAGGCACGTGTCAAGATATATCTTGTGTGTATATTGTAAGTTAGTTTATATTTTAGAAAATGACTGCTGTTATTTATCAAGCTTTTAATTACCCTTCTTTTAAAAAAAATCTTATTTCCATTTATGACTGTATCAGGCAACAAGTAAATGGCTTATTCTGCAATGGATGGAAGAATGCAGTTTTGTTCAGGACTTGCCTAGTGTTTTGCTCCTGTTTGCATCTGTACCTCCACTTTCCCAGCATCTTCTTGCTGGACTAGAGTCAGTCATCATGCTGCCTATGGACATATAGAAATAATACATGTTTACTCTGATTTGATGTGAAATAATCATCTAGTGGTTTGCCAATTGTGATATTGATTTCCAGTTCATAGTGAAATTGTGTAGCTTAATTTTCTCGGTCAAGCTTCCTCATAGCACTCAATGAAAACATAATGTTTCCCTCTAGTTAAAATTTTAAACTCTTTGAGGTTTTCGTGGAGAAGGGTTGAGAATTTACAGGTAGGAAATTTAGTCCTCAAGTGACAGATGAAGTAAAAGGAAGTAAGAAAAGGATGGACTCTATTTATTTCCCTGCAGCTTTAAACCTAGTAATTACATCACTGCAACGTGTGTACCTAGCTTACATTTATCAGAGAGGAATACAAAGCTGTGCGCGCTGGCTTTCCAGAGAGACAGACGCTGTACCACCCCGCTCCCCAAAAGGGTGTGTGTGTGCATGCAGTTGCATCCAAACCCCTACATGAAAATTCTCTTTCTGAAGTCTTGATCAGTAGTTCTGTCATCAGTAGGAGATAAATCAGTGTGAAACAGCTGTTTACAGTCAATTCATGATCTGATGCTATTACAGAGGTGTTAAAGATGAGAGAACTGGGGTATACCAGGTATATGATTTGGAGACTGAGGTGGGAGGGTTGAATTTTGAATGTGTAAAATTAAATGTCATATTTAAGCCTCCTGGTCTTTTGTATTTGCCAGAGTATTTCTGGATTTCTGCTAAATCCACTCTTGCCTTGGAATTATTGTACAAGAATCATTGTGCATGTTATTCTAAACAAATTCAATGGTAAAATAGGCTTTGATTGCCATTGTGTGTAGGATGGAATTGATTATCCTTGGTGGAAAACTTTAACATGTTTTTTAGAGCTCCCTGACTTCCATGTTGTGATACTCAATGATTAAACTTGAGCTTAAAAAATGAAATGTATCTGCCACAAGCGCTGGAAAATGCGAACAAACGCTTGGAATAAGATTACATACCAAAATCTCCAGTACACTGGAAGAAGTAGACCTGAAGCACTTACTGGCAAGGTTTTGGTTAAAAGCTGGATTGCTTCAGACAGTAAAAGAATATTGTATGAAACAAGAGTGATGAGTGCTGGGAACTTATGGAAGGGAAACAGTTCTGTGGTAGTTATATTATTTGCTGCTGATGACGTTTTAGAAAAAGCAAATTAGGTTCTAATTTCAGTTGGGTTTTTTTTTTGTTTTGTTTTGTTTTTTGACCCTTCATTTACTTTTATTTTGTTCCTTCTTGTTTGAGCTTGTGTTTAAATGAGGTGTTTTCATGTTCAATCAGCCATTTTTTGGCTTGTACTATATACCAGCTTGTTATACCACAGGAGTTTCTTCAAATCATTGAATGCGTAGTTGCCATGTCATTTAGAATTGATTACTGAAGCCATACAAAGGCACAGCCAAAACCAGAAAATATAAGAAGGCTGTAAATATTATGTTTGACTACAGTGGATGCTTGAAGTACTAGCTAACATTTATTAAGAGGAAAAATACTGAACTTCTTTTGTTGACAATTTGCTTATGTCAACTCTGAATGTTTTCCTGTAGCTTACTGGTTTATTGCTTAATAGAAAAAGAGACTTTCTGCTGAAAGCTTGCTGGGATTTATATGAACTCTTCCACCTTGGGTTCTGGGAGAATAAGAGACAACAGGTACAAGCTGAAACAAGGCAGGATAGGACTTGGTATCAAGAAAAACCTTTTCTCAGTGCTGATAGGCAGGCAGTATCACAGATTGCTTATAGATGGTGTGATCTCCATCCCTGGAGGTTTTCAAGACTTGCCTGGATGCAGGTTCTCTTATTTGTAGCAATACATTGCAATAACTGGAGTTATGAACAGATGACAGCACTAACAGCACTACCCAGGTGCCAGCACATACAGAACAGTTGTATGCAGTCTGTAGTGAGAGGTATACGTTCTTCCATGTAGGCATATGAAATCGATCTGAGTTAAGGGTACTATCAATGAATTCATATATAAAAGTATGCCTAAATATTGTGAAGTATTCCTGTCTTAATTTTGAAAACCAGAAGACCTCTTCCCAATCCTGCCTGCCTTTGGAAGGGCTTGCTCATGCTGATGGAAGGCACTGTCTGATTTCCCCTCAAACAGCTCCTTTTTAACTATACTGGACTGTTTTTCACAAGGGATATTTTGCTGAATCTCTACTATCACTTTTAAATCCTTAAATTATTACTTCTGATTTATTTGCCTTTGGTTTCTTTCTTTCTTTTTTTTTTTTTTTTCTTTCCCCCCTTTTCTTGCCCTCTTCCTGTCCCTTTGGCCGTGGAAAGGATAATCTGCTTCTAGACGTGTCATTCTTTCCTTGTTTAATTTATTCTTATTCTGTTTTCATCTTTTTGTTGTCTCATTTTTACTTTTTGCTTGGTGAGGTAGTGCTCTTCCTTGAAAGCGACTTCAAATGGTGATTATCACAGTAAGAGCTTGTATTTTTTTTTAGCAAAGGGCTGTGCCTGAATCAATATTCCATTTGTTGATGTTTCGAGTTGTGCTTTCAAGAAAAACACACACCAAAAACCCATCCCTACCTTCTCCCCAGGAAACAAAACAGCCCTAAACCAAAATCAGGAAACGTGCATCTTGAGATATGTCAGCTAAAACTCCAGACTCTTTTTCAGATCCAAGGCTTATCAGAAGTATGTTGTCTCAGGTCTAACTTCTGCCCTGCCTTGCAGTCTGCCACTTGTACTCAGTCTACTTCTGCAGTGCCAGACTGCATCACAGTAAGAATTCCTTGCCTAAAACTCTTGTAAAAAGAATAACTTGATTATTCTGTCCCTTGGATTAGCTCTAAACCTTCTGGTTCCCAAAGGTTCCCTGAATGGACTCCTCAGACGATTGAACTTGGCAGCTCTAGTTTATGTGGGAAGATGTGTAGAGAGTAAATAGCACTGGAAGCACTGCGCTCTACCTTACAGGCTCCAGCCTGCTCTTCATGCAGGTCACTGGGAGGGACCTTCTGGGCCTCTTGGGGTCATGTAGCTCCTTGCAGGAGTTCTCAGAGCAGATCTGGCTTCCAGACCCAGGTTTGCATTTGCAGTTATTCCATTCAGAGCCAAGGTCCAGTTCTGGGAGCGGGGTTCTCTTTTGTCGGTCAGTGGAAATTTTATATTCTTCTCTTCTAAGCATTGCTGAAAAGAATGTAACCATCTCAGTGACTTTAAAGGAATGTGTGTTAAGTATTACTTTCTACCTAGTAGATCATTATTCCAGTGCCGGTCTTTCTTTAGATAGCAACTCGTGTGCACCAGAAGCACTTAATTCTATGGCAAAAGCTTTATGTAGAGCTATAAACCATGATATTTATCCTACCTGTACATAGGCTTTGGCTTCATTGAAACTTTTGCTGAGCATCTCTTTCTTCACTCCTAATGTTACCATCAGGCATTCCTCCCTAGATTTCCCTTTTGGTCTCATTATTATTACAGCTTAATATTATTAGAACTTAAGCTAGGGCTCTCACCAATTACTTCATGTTCTTTGTGGTTCTGAGCTGTATCACTACTGTTATCTTCTCAGCTTTTATCCTTCTTTAAATGCACTATAAATTAGCTCTGACCTATTTACCATTCTCCAGAGTCAGAAGACCTTCAGTGTGACAGTTTCAATGAGCATGACCTTAGAGCAAATGTCTGTTTATGGCACTTACACATGACATCAGGTTACAGGTATTCCTGTGTCACGGAGTTATCTAGATCAACTTATGTCCATGACAGGGGGGCAGTAGGCCCATGGGCCCCCCGACCCCAAAAAATGGGAAGGGAAAAGGGGAAGGGAGATGGGAGCTGGGCTCAAGGAAACAAACAGCAGCGGCAACTATCTAAGGAGGAAAATTTATTTTACTAAATATGATACCGGAATGCAAGATAACACAATATAATACAATCTAATTGAAACTGAGGCTAATAAATCAAGTAAAATAAGAGAGGGTTTTCTGAAGACCAAGAAACCTACTTTGAAATTGAAGGTGCACGGCTTGGAAGCACACCCACATCTGCTGCCAGGCAGTGAGAGAGCCAGCATCACTTCTGTGATTATTTCCCTCTCTGACTGTGAGGGCCTCTGGGATGTGTAGAAGGGGTGGAGGTGAAAATGATGGTAGAGTCTGAGGCTCAACTTCAGTGTTTCTCCAGGCTATATGGACTTTTCCACTACTTAAAGAAAATCCTACCTTCAGACTTGTGTATTTTTGAGGAAGGAGCACATAACACCAGTAGAAAGTCAACCAGTTAAATTGAAATGGTGGTCATTGTTTGTTTGGAACTTTTTTTTCCCCTTAATGGTTTTGAGTGCCTTCAGAGAGGTGAATTGCAATGACATTTTTAAGTTTAGGTATTTGCCTACTGGACTGGTTCATTAATGGCTGCTAGAGAGAAAATCCTTCAGCTGCTCTTCAGACAATATTGGACATCTTCAGTTCTCCAGGCTTCATAGTTGTGAGGAAAGTCAGTTCTCATCACACCCGTCTGCTGAATTCATTGCTGCCAGACTGCATTTATTTTGCTGTGCCATTTGTCTTGAGAATTGCTTTGTGAATTCAGGAGGTAATTTTATGTTACCAAAGTGACAATATATTTAGCTTTCATTATTCCAGCCTCTATGTGTGCCCTTCTCAGACCTAGAAGCAATCTACCCTGACAGTTAGTTTTCCTCATTTGCAACTGTTCCCTTTCTGATGTTGGTAGGAGTCTCTCACTGTTTGCAGAGGGATACTATTTCAACTTCCATTGCTGTCCTGAACAGTTGTAATTGATTATTTTCTCTATTTGTGATAGCTCTTTCTCATGACCTAACAACCCAGGATCATTAGTCATCTGATCACAGTGTATTTACTCTGCATCAGTGGTGTAGACTGTGTCCCTGAATGCCTCTTCATGTACCACAGGATATAAGATCCAGGTGGTGATGGACAACATTGCTGTTTTGTCTAACAGCCACAGTGATGCAAAATCTGTTTAGAGAACTGACCATATATTTTGATTCATTCACCATGTCAGCGCTTTGTCGTAATATAACTTCGTAGATGTGTTTTGTTATTTCTCTTTGTGCAGTCATGAACACATATTTACACAGATATCCTTGGAATCATAGGCAAGGACTTGTAGATTTTTTTCTGAATCTTACCTTTTCATTTTAAACGCATTGAACATCTTGCTTCCATGCTAGTATTTACTTAAGAGACTCTGCAGACATTTCTGATTAGGATGATTCATTTTCTTTGGCTTCTTTTCTTTAAAAGCTTTAAGGCTGGAATGCACCTTTATGATGTCGCCTTTCCTTGCATGTGTTTAGACTGTTTGGAAACTGAGACCAAAAAGCCATATAACACCACTTTTTCTCCCAGATACACTGTTGCGGAACTCTAGGTGCTCCTCATCCAGTCTTTTGCCAGCACAATGCTCGACTGCTTCAGAGTGAAGTGACCTTTTTTCTCTCTGGTCTGTGAAGACTGGAATGTTAAAGATGTCAGCGATCAAAAGTACTTATATGGAAGAACACCTCTGGACAAATGGACTGAGTTCTCCCGTTACAATTTCTCCCAGTCTGTCACCTCTCATCCTGATTCTCTCCAAGTGTTTTATGTCCCCTCAAACTTTGCTAATGATCACCTGAAAGGTATTTCTTTCCATTAAGGCCAGGTACTGCTAGAGAGGTTCTCAGTACTCATCCTCTACCTGACTGATTTCTGAAAGGCTTCCAGAGGTACTGTCCCACTGAGACTTATGCTCAATTGTCTGCTTTCTGGCACCCTTTCTGTTCACACTGCTCCCAGCCTACCCCCTGCATCTCATTCTGTGGGGAATACATGACTGCTGTCATCCCTGCTGTGAGAAGAGCCATGCTTTTATTGCTGATTTCTCATCTGTTTAGTTGTTCTTTGACAGAATTGCTTCTGTTTCTACGCAAGAGTGTCATCTTGATCAGCAAATGAAGCCAGGAGATGTAGCTTTTGGTCTAGGCAGGAGACAGTGATCTCTGACTCTCTCATTCGTTGACTTGCTCCTTTAGTTCTGAGCTATTTCTTAACATAAGGGAGAGCTCTTGCCTTCTACTGGGAGACAGGCACAGGCGCTTGTACATATGGTCTTACTGCTGAGTTAGGCAGATTCTCAAGGTGTTTGAGTATTTCCATCCTAGCTGATTTCAGGACTGACTTGCAGGAGGTTGACTTAGTATGCAGCCACTACAAAGTGAGGGCTACAGATAAAAATGATGCCTAACCTGATGCTGTAGTTAGGCAGTTCTGCTTTCTGATGTGATTTTTGACTATTCCAAGTAATTGTGCTTGCGGAGAGGCCTATTGCTGGGAGTCACCCACAGTGTAACTGTACATACCAGCAATCACTGAAAGGGGACTGAAGAATTGCTTGTAATTACATTTCTCACAGATGGCTATTGTAGTTTTTGTTTGTTTGTTTTAAATAATAATTATCTCCAAATGTGCCCCTCTTTCTCCTCTGCTCTCCATTGTCCTTTTCAGCTGATGAGCAAGAGAAGCTGAAATCGTGTCTTCCCCTTTGCTTTTCTCATGGCAATGTGAGGTGTTGGTGTATGAATATATGCTGCAAGTAGAGAAAAGCAGAGTTTTCTCACTTAAGTACTTTTGATAAGTACTTTTGATTAACCACTGTTGGCTTTGGTGGACAGGTGAAGGGCGATGGATGTCATCTAACTGGACTTTTGCAAAGCCTTTGACATGGCCCTCACCACATCCTTCTCTCTAAATTGGAGAAGTATGGATATGAAAGATGGACTGTACGATGGATTAGGAACTGGCTGGCTGGATGCAGCCAAAGGGTTGTAATCAATGGTTTTGTGTCAGGGTAGAGGCTGGTCACGAGCAGTGTCCCTCAGGGGTCAGTCTTGGAACCAGTGCTCTTCAACATTTTCATCAGTGACACACGGTGCCATTGAGTGCACCTTCAGCAGGTCTGCAGATGATACCAAGCTGAGCGGTGCAGTCAATTCATTGGAAGGAAGGGAAGCTATCCAGAGGGACCCAGAAAGGCTGGAGAAGTGGGCCCATGAAAACCTAATGAGGTTCAGTAAGGCCAAGTGCGTTGTGGTCCTCTTCAGCCCAGGCCATTCTATGATTTCAATTTGAATAGATAATTGAGTACCTATGTGTGCAAAATATTTCAAGAAGCCAGTATTACTGGCAACCTGATGGACCTTCTATCCAGGAATTTATTTATTTTGCCAAATATTTGCTGGACAACACTTTGTATTTTTCTACGTAGCTACTTTTTATTGTTAAACCAAGTCTATTAAAAGTTAATTTTCATATGAAAATAAATCAAGAATAGCAAAGAAACTTCTGATCCACTTTCACAAAAGCCAGTGTTTAGTTCTTGAGAGTGCTTTTCATAGTGCTCAGTAATTAGAAAGGGAAATTCCCTGCTGGTATAGAGCTACCATTTTGTCCCCCCGTTCCCTGCATTGTCACTGTGGGTAAGGTTATTATGCAATCTCTGGCAAGCTCATCTTAGCAGACTTCTTACTAATTTGTAGGCTGTAGGTGTAAATGGAAAAGCCTTCATTCTGCTTCTGTTTACTTCACTGATTGAGCTGGGCTCCAATTATTCTCATCTGTGTGAATTGAGGCACTGTTGTTGCTCTTGCCTCTTTTTTGTCCTTGTGGGTGGGCATAGCTCATTTGGACCTGCATTTCTTTTCAAAAGAAACATTTAAAAGAATGAGTGCGTAAGAAGTAGGGTTAGTACTTACTGTTCTATAATTTTAATGATTATATATTTTGCTACAGTCACCGGTGAAATACAGGTTACTTAGGGCACTGCCAGTGTTTGTGATTGGTCAGGCGCCCATCGAGGTTTTGTTCTCCTGGAGCTCATTTAGTCTTTTTAATTCCAATCCTATGAGTAAAGCTGACTCCGCTTGTATAGGAGACTTAATTATACCTGATGGTGCTTGGTTTAGTCTGTCTCCAACCTACTTAAGCTGACCTATTGCTTTTAAAGAGGAGAAACAGAAAAAGGACATAAAGTAGCAAACAAATGCTGCAAATGGAGAAATACTTTATACTGTGGCCTGTTCTGTGCAATAGGTCACTTTCTTATGAAAATTACCTACCTACTTTATATAATTGATAGAAGAATGCTCTCTGGAAGCTGCATTTTAAATGGTTGCTAAGGCAGCAGATTGCCTCTTACAGGTGGTCTCTTTGCTCTGGTCTCTCCGTACATGATATTGTGGGAACCCTAGACGCAGGAATAAAGCAAGAACCCAAAGATAGGATCCCACCCCACACTAATCCTGCCTGTTAAGAATATCTGCCCACGTGTTGGGATAAATCCTGGCATTATTAAGATAAATGGAAATATTTTCTCCATTTGCTGCGCAAATAAGACTCGTATTCTTTTTGGCTGTGCAAAATTTCTTTGCTTCCTTTGAGATTCTTTCAGTAACCTAGTTTCTAATCCACAAAGGTTATCCAAAGTATGTACGTGAATTAGAATTGGGTTATGATATATTTAGACAGTGAGATTATGTAATAACCTCCATTTCAAACATTGAGTGTTCCAAACAATAATTCAGAATACTTTTCTCAGGGGTCAGATAGGATTTGTGTTAAGGGTGAAAAGAGCCTGTATACCATCTCCTCAGAATTATATGTATATTTATCCATATTTTTTTCTTTTAGCTCACCTGATGCTCATCAGCTAGTCTAATTGTATCAGTTGTAAAATGTATTAAGTCAACATAATAACCCGCCAGCTTTGTATGCGGTGCAGATGTTATGCAACTGCCAGCTTCCACAAAAAGAACGGAGTGTACCTCACCAAATGTTCTTAGGTTTCTAAACCCATTTCCCTCTAGCTACCGAGTATGAAAGAGATTTGGCCTTTCTTTGGGGGAACAACAAACTCAATGCAGCCGATGTGAAAGATCTTTTCTGACCATTTCTTGACCATTTCTTTAATATTTTCAAATACATATCCATGTACAAGAAATTGTTTATGCCTGATCAAAATAAGCCAGAATGACATAAACATGGGAAGGAATGCTGGGTAAATAAAAATGTGGAAAATATAAGAAATAGGGATAAAATGCTGAACTGAGTTTTATTAAGGTGTTGACTATTAATAGAAACTCTTCTGTGGCTTTAGAGATGCTATTCCCAAACTTTTATTCTGATTAAACTTCCCGAATCTGGTCCTAGAGATTTCATTTGTTGGTGTTACTAGTTTTGTATTTAACAGTATGGATGTAATATAGCTTTGAAATGTGTTTTGATACTACCTTTCTGCTGAAGATTTTGATGGTTTTCTGTAAATTAAATTCCACAAGTATTTTCATAGAATGAGAATTTATCATAACTGCATTACAGAAAATGAAACTGTCAGGCAACTTAATCAAGATAACAAATCAGGCTTTAACCATGATTAAACTTAGGGATTCCTGCTCTTTACATAGTATTTGTTTCCTGAGTCAAGAATGTTTAGACAGTTTTCTTTTTCTTGTGTCTAAATACTGTCCGTGCATAAAACTCAACAACTGTTTGTAAGAATGCAGAACATTTCTCCCATGAGTGTAAAATATAACCTGGGGATTTTAAAAGAGAAAACCACAGCCTAATGCTGCCTATTTGATTGGGGGGGGGGCGTCCTAAACCAGTTGTCCTGGTATGTAGCTTGAAAGATAAGCAAGTCCTTCCTAATACATGATCTGAATGACAAAACCTTCTTCAGATGCTCTCTTAGCACTCTAGGCTCCAGTGCTTAAGCTGTACTGTGTCTGGCCAGCTTGTTTTATGTTTTTGTTGCCTACCTTTTTTTTTTTCTTCTTCTTTTTTCTCTTTAAATAATGCATTGAACGTAAGAATACATTTTATTACATGTATACTTTATCTGTATTGTACATTCATATGTGGTCCAAGCCAATTCCTCTTTGTTCATCGTGGCCCAGGCAAGTCAAATGGTTGGATGCCTGTGATTTAAACCAATAAATACATTTGGATGCATGTTATGTTTTAGTTCTTCCTGTTGCTAGTACAGAATCTAAAATACCATTAGCATGTATTCTGAACCAGTAAACTGTATAACGTCTGCTGAGATCAGTGTAATATGAGCTATATATCTATAGAGTTATAGAGTATTAAAAATATATATTTCCTAGAAGTAATAATCTCCTTATGTATTTAAATTTTAACATTAATACATGGTTCATATTTTGGAGATTAGCCATCTTTTGAGTGCCCCTGTCTTCTGCAGCTTAATTTTTTACTTCATATATGGCCGTTAGAAGTTGTTTGCCATCCTTTTGAGTCAGTGTTTTGTCACACCTCGCTGTTAAAGTTGTTTTAGAGTGGTGTGCCTCACAGGATTGTTTCCTGAAGTAGTTGCCAAAAAGCTGGAAGGTCAGTTTGTATGAAGATGTAGAAGAAATGTATAGAGAATCGTTCAAAGTAACATTGAAACTATCCAATACAGTCTCAGAGTAAACAGTGGTATGACCGGTCCTTCACGAACACTGGGATTGTGTGTATCATCAAAACTCAGCTTTAGGTATGAGAGATGCAGTGAGATTCTCCTAAGCTAAGCCATATTTAGTTTCTGCAGTCTGCGTTATTGCTAGTGCTTCCATGCCGTTCACGTTTGGCAAACGTTTGCAGAGGTAGGTTGGACTACTTGTGTCACTTCTGTTCAGATTATTTGATTCTGGGTACGTTCTGTTCTCAGACGTAAATTTATATATGTAATTTAAAAAAATCCCATCTCAGTTATCTGCTTTGAGGTTCTTATATAGAAATCAAGAGGAAAGGGACAGCTGTTTATATTCTTGCATACCAGTGCTTCATCAGTTTTTAGAGAAGACGATATTATCTACCCCCAGTGTATTTGGTACTGTGCTTTCTGTTGCATTTCTTGCTTTATACATCCTTCCAGATGTTTTTGAAGTCATGTGACTGAGAGAAGTTTTGCTCATGATTGGAACCTGTAACAGATCAAGTGTGTCCCCAAGTGCCACATGTAAAGTTTTACAGTGATGGAATAGTGCTAAGGATATTGTTGATGCTTGAGATCTTCAGTTTTATATTGCAGATCCTGTTTATCTGGCAAGTTGATTTGGAAATGGATTTTCAAGTTTCTTAATGAATCATAAAGTTGCTCAGGTCAAAAGCTCTCAGCTTTTGAAGGAAAAGACCTTCAAAATCGAGTCCAACCACAACCTAACTGTACTACCCTAACTCTAACAACCCACTGCTGAATCCTGTCCCTGAGCACCACATCCAAACAGCTTTTAAACACTTCCAGGGATGGTGACTCAAACACCTGCTTGGGGAGCCTATTCCAGTGCTTAATAACCCTTTCTGTAAAGAAGATTCTCTTGATATCCAACCTAAACCTCCCCTGGCACAACTTGAGGCCATTTCCCCTTTCATCAGTGAGAAGAGACCAATACTTGCAGTCACCTTTTAGATATTGGAAGAGAGCAATAACATTTCCTTTCAGCCTCCTCTTCTCCCGACTAAACAGCCCCAGTTTCTTTAGTCACTTCTCATAGGGTATATTCTCCAAGCTGTTACGTTCTGGTCATCTGCATGTGTGCTGTCATCACACCACACATTACTAATTCTGTTTCCGTCCACGACATTGGCATATATAAAGAAAGCCTGTATTTCAAAACATACTGAAACACTGGGAGGTGCAGGCTTAATCTAATGTTTGAGTATATATAGATTTGCTCTGAAATCTGCCTGTAGTTTTAGCTCTTCTGTAACTCCTGAATTATTTTCCATGCAGCCTGGTAGTGTTGTGTCGGGAGCTGTGGGCAGGTGGTGCTTGGCTTCTTCTTCCAGCTTCCTCATGTTGCTCTGCCAGCCCGTCAGAGGGCCTGGTGTCAGGCATGCACTGATCACCTTGGGCCTGCTAGCATAATCTTGTACTTGGAGGAATTTGCTGGCATCTGTGTGATTTGTCTTGGAAATGCACAAACACTTCTCAGAATGAGATCTGTCAAAATCTGACTGTAATAATTTGGTTTTTAAAAAAATGATCTGCTTGAAGTACTTGCCAAGATTCGTGGTTCATGTGTTAATACAGAAGTACAACTAAGCAAACATTTAATTCAGTGTATTTCTTGATGTAGAATGGAACTGGTGTATCCGCAGAGCCACTGTGCACATCTGTGAGTGGAGGAGTACTATTTTAGGTACTAATGTGACTGTAAAGTTGGAGCTGCTTACACTGTGTGTATATTTTGTGACTTTTTAACATTAGACAGCAATATCAGTTTGAGATGTCACCCCTGTTTTCCTCTAATCTAAACTTCTGGCATTAAACTTCTTCAGCGTTCTTGGTAGGAGGAGGCCTCGTTACTGCAGTGTTGCTGTGCCAGGTTTAGCAACTTAAGAGATGCACTGAACAAACCACAGTTTCACCACTGTACCCTGCTTGGAATTAACGTGAAAGCAAGAACCACAATGTAATGTCTTTTGTTAAATTTTGCAAGGGTTGCCAGCCCCTGTGTAGTGTTCATGTATACACACACCTCATTTGATACAGCTCAATTTCTGTTGCTGCAGTTCTTTTTCTTAGCTTCAGTTTTGAAAGCTATGAAGGATTTTATGTCTTTTCTAAAATTCTGTATTACTCTGTTAGTTTGTTTTTCAGAATCAATTTCTGCATTGATAACAAAACTACGTTTTGTCCCCCCTGCCACTACTATTGTCATTGTCATGTTCCCTTTCTGAGCATTTTGTGTCAGGCAGGGTGTCGAAACCACGGTTCCACACAGATCCACTTCTAACATTTGGCGCTGTGACGTTTCAGGCACAGCACTTAACTCATGTGGACTGCAGGCAGAGTTTAAAGAGTGCCTACCAGCTTCTTGAGAAGAGAGCTGAAGCCTGCATGCCGTACTCCCTGTTGTGCCAAGGTTTGGCTTCAGTGCTGACTGTGTGCACTGTGCCTTTCTGAAGCAGAATCCTCTCACTGGAAGGGAAAAAGCAGAAGCTTTTGATTTCCTCTAAACTCTCAGCAAGCAGGCTTACCTTTTCTGACAGGTACCCGAGGTGATGTGAAAATAGGCTTTACAGAAAACTTAGGGCACAGAAGCAGACAGGGAAATGTGTTCCATGAATAGCTTGTATTTTTTGTGATCCCTTTTAAGCAAGGAGGGAATCTGTGCTGTGATAGTTCATTGGCACATCAGAAATAAAAACCCAGGCCCTCTTTCTTTTCTTTCTGACTGCCCAAGGTGCACGTACACACTCAGGTGTGCGCAAAGAGCAAGGTGACTTTGGAATTGCTCACAACTGTTGTTAGTGCTGCCGCCCGGTTCTCCATTGAGTTTCTGCAGCTCTTCTGTCTGAGCAGTGTTCCCAACCTAGTAGCTGTTGTAAGTTACTGTGCAAAAGCTTTGTGAGCTCTTACGAGGAGCTTATCTGCATTAAAGCCTGTGGTTCCAGATCAACAGCATTTCTGCTCTAAATGTGGTTTTAGCAGTGGATTAACTCTCTGAAATAGATGGTGTTCTGTATGCAGCCATCTGAAGGCTGAGGGAATTTGTGTGGAATATACTTGAACTGGGTTGGGTTGTATATTTTAGCACAAAACCATTCAAGAAGGGCATGAATAGCATGTGTGCCAGACCTGCTGATGCTTCAAAGCTCCAGCAGCAAGCAGGACAATAATGCTATTAAAAATATGTATTTTCTGTAATCCTTAAATCCCTTCTTAAGTTAAATGAGGAGCTCCAAGTGAGGTAGCTATTCTTGGCAGTAAATTCTTAATGCTGAGTGGTGTAATACTTTCTAAAACGGTGGATAAATGAAAAGCCTGAACAGAGTAAGCAACTGAGAGATGCTGATCCACAGAAATGTGCAGACTTACTCTTTTCTATGTTTTTCAAATGACTTTCATCAGTTCTGATGCACCTGGCAGCAGAAGAGGTGCTTCCTCTTTACTTCACTAGCCAGTATTGTGTCATACTGTAGAGAAGTGTCATTCTCTGTATTAGAAAGGAAACTCAATCTAGGTTTAAGCCTGTGTTGCACTTCATCGTAGTGAGTAAAGGTTCCTTTGCCTGGCAATTCATGTGCTGACAAATGCAAGATGGAGAGGCCGAGGACGAAGAAAGGCTGTTATCACCACTCTGCAGGGAGTGCTGGGACAGAGAGAGCTGGCTTTAATGTTCATGCTATGCATGTGGTTTAGCTAGCAGCTCTGTGATTCTCTTTACCTAGTGTTTTACGTGTCTTCTTGAATTTACCATTCCTTTGCTTTGGATCAGTTGGACATGCAACTGTGTTCTTATCTGAGATGGTGTACTGAAGGAAAGGACAAGTTCCCGAGTAATAGTCATGAATTGAGTTGGCAGTGAACCTGGGCTTTGTTGCCACAGAAATGGAAATGAGAAGTGCCTGTGTGAGCAGAAGATAAGGTCCATCCATGTCTTCTGTGTGAGTCCACAGTAAATATTTCCCTGGCACTCCCACTGCTTGTGCTCAGCCCATTACTGTGCTAAAGATATTGATATTACACAATGGTGGCAACAGTACATGAATGATAATCTTATCACAAGATTCCTCATGTAGTTCGTCTTGTAGGAGAGAGTTACACCCTTGGCATCATTACTGAATGCCAGCGTTTACCAAACTGCTGAAATGTGGGAATTAGCAAGTGATGATAACCAGTACATGTTTTCCTCCTCCAACAAGAGATTCAGATTTTCTTGTCTTTTCTTAAGCTTTCCAAAAATGAGTAGATGAATGGTGGATTTAGGACTAAATCATGTTTTCTTTCCCTTGTCAGAGACCACAGAATTTCAGATTTTCAGTTATTTGCATTCCTCATGTTTAAGAAAGGGATTCGGAAACTGTAGGGGGATAAAATGTAATTTTAATGCATCTTTATGTGTATGTGCCTTTCTGTGCTTAAGTAGCCCACTGTGTCAACCAGACACCATCTAGTCTTCTCTTTGCTGAAAGTTTTTTATGACTCTTTTGTGCAGCACCATATAAGCAGCAGTGTGACGTGGCTAATGTGCTTGTGCTTGCTTAAATGCAGTCTCTTGACATAGACATGTGGTAAGATTACTAATGGACCTGAGTTCAAGACGTCACATAAAGTCCTTTGGCACAGGAAAGCTTGGCCTGTGCCAAGCAACATCCAGCATTTTGTACTTTTTCAAACAAAGTCATTTGTTTGTGAGGGTCATATGAATTGGTTTTAATTGAATGTTTAAGAACTCTTAGATCCTGGACTTGCAGTTTTTTGAAGGAACACTTCAACCTTGCACCACCAGGATACTGACCCTATTAATGGGTTGTATTGATTTTCATAGTTGTTTTGGGTGAGAATTTTTTCATCTGAGACATAATTATGAGTAAGAGCAGGGGGTTGGCCACAAGTGACAAAAATCTTTCAATCCAGATGGAGAGACAAAGTTCAGGTGTCTGAGTCTTAGGACTGGAGTTCCACCAGGGTATGGAAGAGGCCATAAGGAACGCTCAGCAACACAGTGCATAAGGATTGATTCCTCATAGCCTTTTCCTGTTTGCTGTGTAAAAATACTTAAATACTTCACAGCTGGCCTATTGAGGAGACTAGTTTTACAACTTGAAGAGAGAGTCCTTGAAATAGCAGCGATGTGGAAACACATAGTGCTTTCATCACCTGACTACAGAGCCAGTTTTTTCCCTTGGTTCAGTGAGCACATATGTGAGGCATAGCAGATCAGAGCGGCTGCAGGTTACTGCTGCCAAAGTTCACACTGACAGCAAACTGCTAAATTGAGAATGGGTATGTGAATCTGTGTCTCTCCTATCAGAAGTGGAGTTCTTAAATGCTGGTCCCAGAGCGTGCTCAACTAGAATGTCTTTCAGCTTTTGCAAGGTAAATAAGGTTTTCCATCTCAAGCCAGTGCACATCACAGTGGAAATATAAAGGAATTTGGCAAAACAAGATACTTATTCTTAGCAGTACTTGAACTTCCATTTTAAAAGTAACTGTGCTACAATCCCTTCATATGCTGACAGGGCATCCTGTGTAAAAGATGTGATTGTCAAAATGGAGCTCTGCCAGGTCTGGTTTTGTTCAGCTTCCTGGCTTCTATGGGCATCGGTGCATGCAGCTGGGAAATCTGTGGCTGAATTTGGCTGTTCCTCTTTTGGAAGTGAGACAAAAAGGGTGTTACACTGGACCACCCCAGCATTTCAGCTTCCCTGGATTCACCTGACGTGAATCCCTAGTTGATTCTCTAAGCCTGTGTTCTATCTCATTTGAGCTATTGGCACAGCACAGTGCAGGCTGAAGACCTGAGTCTCGTGTTTAATCTCTTCCAAATAACTTGTGCTTGTGAAGTCTGAGGCCGATTTTGGGGGTATGACAAGCTGCTAAGGTTAAGTATGTTTTTACAGAGCATTTCACATATTGTTTTGAAAAAGGAGCTGTATGTCTGTATCTCCATTACACAGTTAGGAAACAGACTACAGTAAAGTGATTTGAGAGAGGTTACTTTGCAAAGAAACTTGCATCTCCTAAATTGCAGTGGGCTGCTTTATCCATGTTACCATGTTTCATTTTATCTCACTTGATTTTATGAGTCTGTGAAAGCATCTCTTTTCCTTGCACGACCTCCCAGTGACTTCTACTCATCTGGAAAGTCGGATTAGATTATTCTTTTCCTTTTTTTTTTAAATGCAAAGTGTCTAAATATGAAGTTGCAGTATAAGTAATATGTAAGTAGGTAAGATAGCAACAACAGTTTTCAGGAGAAATGGCAACCATTTTTTTTTCCTCTTTCTGAAGAAAAGTGTGAATACTATAACTTTTAAATGAAAGGTCTGAACTCTATAGACTGCAAAAGAAATATGCAAAATCTTAAAACTTGTACTGTTTTCAAGAGACTGCTTAATAAAGCTTGATTGTTCATTAGATTGACTTGAAAACATCTCTTTCAGTAAAGAACATTTCTCATAAAGTGAGAGCTCTTAAGATATGTATCAAAAGAGCTACCATGTATCAAAAGCTATTATTTTTCCTGTCAGAATTTCTTACCTGACTGAAACAATGGTTATGCTTTTGCCAAATAACTAATGTTCATATGGAGATAGTTTGATGACAGAAACATGAAAGATGCATAAAAGCATCTACATTAAAGCATTGCCCAACAAATGCTGCTTTTATCTTTGTTGAAGTTTGTGTTTAATCATCTCTGAGATGAACGTGTTGGCATTGTAATGCTGCTGCTTGGGTCAGTCTTGGCTTAGGCAAAGGGAGCAGCAGCTCAAGGGCTGCTCTGGTTACAGGTTAGTGCAGGCTATTACTGGCCCCTGCCCATGTGGAATGGATACGGTACAGCCTGCTTGGCATCCCCATCATCTTTGTTATTATTCTGTCTTAAGGCTGTGGTAGCATGTTTCTACTTCCTAATCCTTGGAACTGAGTCCCAAAAGTAGTATTTCTTCATTTTCATTTATCTAAGCATTTGTAAAATTTACCCTTTTTTCTGTGCTCATTTCATGCTTGCAGGTGCAACCTACATTTAGACTATAAATGAACTCTGATTTCATTGAAAAGCAAGGTATGTTTTCTAGCTACTGCCTGAATGTAATGGGAAAAAAACTGCACCAGGTAGTGTGTCTGAGCTGTTAAGAATAGCCTGTACCACAGTGAATTTACTCTAGATTTTTGTCTAACTTGACTAAATTGTACATCAAGATAAGCCAAAAGTCCTGTTTCCTTAAAAATAAAATCTTCTTGTTGTACCCAGAATCCTAATACAACATTTCAAAAGCTGTTAAAGAAGCCTTATAGGCTGAACCCAACATTTGTCAAGCAAGGCACAACGCGGCTCACAGCTTTTGTACCCAATGCTGTGGGAAGTCTCCTTGCCCAGTGTGCTGGTGTGAAGCCCTGCACTGCAGCTGCTCAGCTGCTCGCAGCAGAGCAGCAGTCACCTGGCATGCTCTGAGCCTTTGCATGCCAAGGTGAGAAAAGCAAATTCAGTCTTCAAAATAATTCTTCTTTTCTGATGAGGGTTGTTGGATAGAGCTGGCAGCATTAAGAAGCTGGGATCTTTGAAGGGATTTCATAAAGCAATATTATTCAAAAAGATTCTGCTCTTTCCCTGCTGGATCTTAGTGTTTGCTAAGAGCTTTTCATAAATGAAATGAGAGGAAATTTCTTCATCAAAATAGCTTCTTTTTGAAGCTATAGGCAGAAGAAAATGAGACTTAGAGCCATGAGAATAATGATAGCTTTCCATGCCTAATAGAATTTCTCTGTTAGGGATTATAATAGTAAGATATTATCTGGGAAAAGCTGTGTTGTCTGTCAAAAATACTAGTAATGTAGTCTGATAATCAAAGTAGCTGAAAACAGGTCATCCAAATTTTTTCATATAAGTGCTGATGTTCCAGTTAAGGTGCAAAACTCATGGAAACAAAACTTAAAAGTTTAGTCCTTCGTTTGTGAACGTTGAGTCTGCTCTTTGTGACTGCTTAGATGGCCATTTCTCAGTTCAAAATAACCCAAGTTCGTGTATCTTGAGTTTCTTCTGTAGCATTTCCTTGATTGACCATTTTCAGTTGACATGCTAATACCTTCAGCGTAAGGCTTAGGATTCTACATGTTACAACATGAAGATGACTGGGAATCGTTCAAACCCAACACTTCATATCTGATAATTGCTTATCTCTGTCAATATAGACGTTCATTTTTTCATACATATTGAATTAAGTGAAGAAGGAATTGTTATCAAACTTTATATAGTTGTAAGACTTTCTGTGGGCAGTCTCCGAGGCAGGTAATGCTGCTTAGTGTAGAAGCTTGCATTCGTTTCATGATGTTTCATGTTCTTGACACAGTTAACTGATTTCTTCCTCCTCCTCTATGAATTGCACCTTGGAATATACCCTAGGGTCTGCAGTAGGTGTGACATAGCTCGTAGGTTTGTTTAGAAAGAAGAACAATATGGAATATAGTATGACAAAGACAAGGTCTGCGATAGTGAATAATTATGAAACAGCTTAATAAGATTCTCAGACAGGATTCTTTTACTATTCTGTCTATCCTTTTGATCATCCAGCATAGATCTAGCATCAGACTTCCTTGTAAAATTGTGTATATATATATATATATACAATATATATACTCTATATTTTGTTGCTCCAGTAGAGCACAGATGTTTCAGTGGGTGGAAAGTGATGATGCGTCCATAAAACAAGGAATGGTGTTGAAGATCTTGGCCAGTGGTTTAAATAGTGGACGCAAGCCAGTGGAGGATTTATGTAACTTCATCTCCTTTGTGCTCAGTATTAATTCCTTTCTTTGTGTTGTATGTAACTTTTTTTGCAAGTTGTATGTAACTTGTTTGGCAAGCATTTTGAGTTTTTCTTTTAATACGCATGTGTATTTTTTACAGTGAATTTAACTATAGAAAGTATTACTACTGGAATTAGTTTATTTGACTAACTGTTTGTGGGAATGAGAAACAAATAGCAAGGTCTGTCACCCAGCAAGAAATAATTTCTAATTCTGAGAAAAGAAAGCCACTCGTCTGTTTAACAGCTAAGTATTCATCCAGTCCTGCTTTTCAGGAACACCCAGAACTCCTCAAATGCTTCAATGTTTGGAATATGAAAAGAATGCAAGGTTGAACTTAGAGCTGGCAAATTCTCCCTCTTAATATCTTTACTTCCACGCTTGTAGATTTACACAAGTTCAGCCAAATTCTACACTCTGTGACAGTCATTTGAATCCAGGTTAACTCCAAGACTCCAATCAGGATTTATATTGGTTTCTCCGAGGAAATAACTTGTTCAAATAAGATTAAAGTCATTAATAAAAGTTCCCAACAATGAGAAAACACTCAGCAAATAGAATGTGAAGACTTAGTATTATTGCATTCATGGATTGAAAAGAATTTGTCACTTAGATACCCCTCGTTTGATGCTGTGGATTCTTATACCAAGTGTTCATTTTAGTTTTTAGGTTTTTTTCTGGTCCGTTTCTGAAAATGTGAGGCTTCCCATTACACATAACCTAGAGTTTAGCAAGCTATCATTTTGCAAATGCTACATTTAATCTGAGTGGTTTTTCCTGCCAATTTTTCCCCTCATGCCTATGTGGTCTGACTTGATTCCAGAAGAAAAATCAGGATTGTATTATTTTCAAAGAGTACGTATCTTTTTTGTTTTTTTTCCCCATGAAGTCTGCCAGGATAGCTTTGCATTCCCGTGTTATGTGAGAGCAATAAAATCATCCACTACTGTAAAATATTGTATCATTTGGAATCCTGTTGTATAAGTGGTGAACACTTTCTGCATTGCACCTCAGAACTCACAGAAAATCAAACCTCCATAGACATGGAAAAATGCGTGTGTTTAAGAAATACTTTTGAGATGGGTTAATCTTTATTCTACGTTCCTAGAAAATGGGGAATTTTTCTTTGTTTTCAAAAATATGTTAAAACATTATTTTTTTTTAAACCTCACAGGTCAACTCACATTTGAGTTTTTCTATCTAATGTAGGAGCTTTTTACTGTATTCTGACAACTTCAGAAGGCTTAATTAAGGAAGCTTCAGTCTGGTTTTTTTTTTTGTTGTTTCTTTTTTGTTGTTTTTTTGTTTTGTTTTGTTTTTTGTTTGTTTGTTTTTCATTTTTTATTTTCCCCTCTAACTCTTTTTTCCAGGACTTTATTGTTTCCTGTTCAGGTTTATCCCAACAGACACTTATTACATAAGTATTCTTGCTTCAATAGTTACTGATGCAGGAAATCGTGATGTAGCCTTTATGTATAACTACTTCCTCTTCGTCCTGGACTGTGTTTTAAGATGCAGTCAGAAATTTTGTTTTGTTTTATTTTGTTCATCTGTATTCCCTGAAAAAAGAAATAATTGGTGGGCTAGAGAAATACAAAATACATCTGTATTTTTGATTTTGTTTGTTGCTGGTAGAAATGTGGATGTACTCCAAACTAATGACTAAAATTCAGCCATGTATCTTGAGTTTGCTTTTTTTGCAGTGGCCAGAAATTCTACATGTAACAGCTATTCACAGTTGCTCACGGCTTCTCCCTTATGCATTAGCTATGGGATTTTTTTAAACTGCATTTGTTGTTGGTTGGTTGGTTGGTTTTCACTTTTCCTTGTGATTCCATTCAGTGTTGTGCATAAAAAGTAAGGTTGACTCTCCTGTAGTCAAGAATTTACCTTACACTTAAATGTATCATAAATGGGTCTGCTATGATGACTCCTGGAAGAACGATGTCTAGGGGTATAAAATCAGCTGAATCCTCATTAGCTGAAAATAGCAACTCTATGCTTTGAGAACACAGATCAATTTCAGTTGAGCTTCTGCAGAAACATTGACCATTGAGAAACATGAAGTGTTTTTCAGGCAAGAGTTACACTTTAGCTGTAAAATTAACATAAGTGAAAGGCTCATTAAATGACTTCTATCTCGTCAGTTGTATTTACTGTTATCTATAAGGACTTACCGTGGTTTAAAATCATGTGTTCTTGATTCCACAGAATTTTTAATCTTCACTGTGAGATACGAATAAGTCACTTACTGTGACAATGACTTAATGAGATAACCTTTCTAAGAAATAACTGAACAGTACTATTTCTCTGTTTTATTGTTGCAGGTGTAAGGCAGGCAGTGTAAATACTGTTGATGACCAAGGCAGAACTGTAAGTTAGGGATTTTCTAGTACTCGAGTTACAAGCATTGAACTACTTAAGTAGAAACAGAAAATGATGTAGTGCCAGTTTAAGCGTATACTAAGTCCCATGCTTCCCAGTACTTCACATTGATTACAATCCTAGTGCAGCTTCACATGCTGTGTTTACAGAGATTCTCTGAAGCATGAAAAAAGTTGGAGAATATTAATGGCTTTACATTTAAAACTCATTAACCATTATCCTATTGATTTGGCTAAATAGAGTTTAGATTAACTCATTGGGTCAGCGTCTCTCTCTTTTGTCATGGAAAGCCAGAATTATATTTGGCTCTGCTATAAAAGTTTGGGAATTCTGACTGTGTGATTGAGTGAAATGATACAGATGCCTGCCTGCTGAAGCAAATCTGATCAGACTATAGATATTGTCTTTTTTTTCATTATGTAAATGAGTATTTTGTGTCAAAATATCTATATTTACAGCAGTAAGATTATTTTTTCAATGTTATTTGGCAAAAGTGTGTGTTATTAGTTCAAGAATTCTGGAAAAGCTCCTTTAAAGATGAGGTTTATAATTCATTGCCTGAATCTTGACCCAGTGTTGTGGGAATTTTTGCTTCACCAATGGCAGTGGGCCACAGAGTAATTGTGAAGAGCATTTTTGCAATATCACACCACATTGCCTGTGTCCGGATAAAACTTAGCAGCTTCTGATGAATTTTGAGATCTGATGAACAGAAGGCTTAAAGTACAGTCCAGGAAGAACATATGTAGTGAGAAAGCTATTTTGTCACAGACACCTTTGAGTAAAATCCTTGGAATAAGACCAGTTCCATTACAGCCTCTCTGGTTTTCTGTTAACTTACAGCACTTAAATCTTTCTGTTGAGGAGCAATCAATTGTAAAAGTAAAAATGTGTGCAGGTTGGATTAAGTAGCGATCTCTGAATTCTAGATCGATATGTTTCGCATATTATCTGTGCTGTTCTGGATACTTTTTATACCTGGAAGCGATACTGCTTGAACAAAGGTTAGTTTAAAATGAAAATAAACAAACTGAAAACCCTTCTTTTTCCTTTCTGTTCCATCTGTCCTAACCAGTTGCTACAATATTGCTACTAATAAAAAAAAAGCTGGAAAGGATTCATCTTTAAATATTTTCAGTTCATTAACATTTACATGGAACTCCAGCAGTGAGGATCCACAAATAAGGTTAGCTGCAGCCTTGCTCAGAAAGGATCGCCATCTTTTCACTTAAAGCTGAAAAATTCACCTGTAGGCAATTTTTCTTTCTTCATTGTAGTGAGTTATGTGCATGTTTTGAATCAATTTACAGAAGAGCGCTATGCAGAGCGTTCTAAATAATTTCACTGAAATAAAACAGGAGCTGACAGAATGTGTGTGTATTTCAGAGACAGTGGCTCTGTAAGTCTTATATATTTTTTTTCTTTGTAATTCCTTAGATCATAGATGAAGAAGAGACACAGTTCATGAGCAATTGTCCAGTTGCGGTTACTGAGAGCACACCTAGAAGGAGGACACGCATCCAGGTGTTCTGGACAGCTCCTCCTACCGGTACGGGCTGTGTCATTCTCAAGTAAGTGTTTTTATATGTATTAAACTTAGCATTCCAGTAATATTCAGTTAATCTGAGATTTATTAGGTGAAGAACTGCTGGAGCTCTTTGGTGCTTTCTTCTCACTTAGTGCACTTAAAGCTATTTCCACAGTTAACTCTTAGCAACTGGAAGTCCATGCGTTCAGAAGTTATAATGTGTTTTTAGCTGCCATTAAATCAACCCATAGTGGATGCCTACCCTCACGGGGCTCCCTCCTCTTCTGAGAGGTGGAGGGTAGTGGGGAGGGACTATTTTCTCAGGCAAAAGGACATGGAGTGGTAAAGGGGACAATGTGCTGAGGGGCGAAGGACAGCGCAGAGAGCTCGTGGATGTCCCATCCCCAGGGACACTCAAGGTCAGGCTGAACTGGGCTGTGAGCAACAGATCTAGCTGTGCAGTCCCTGTTCGTTGCAGGGCAGTTGGACTAGATGGCCTTTAAGTGTCCCATCCAACTCAAATGATTCTGTGAACCCCAAGGTCTTTTTCCAAACTAGAAGATTCTATTTATTGTACCTAAGAATCTAAAACTACTGTAAAGATTGCTTTAAGATCAAGATTGCATCCTTCTGGTTGAGATGCAATCAATTCAGGTCTGTGTAGAAACCATAAGTCACGTACTGCAGCAAAGATTATTGGAGAAAGCTGCAAGGTGATCTGTTGTTGGCAGAGAAACATTATCTTGTCTCTTAAGATTTTGCTTGTTGTATTTAATAGGGCAGTTTGGTCAAATATGTGTAGACAATTGGGATTGCTTCGCTCAATCTGAATTTCTGTTTGGGATAAGTAAGCTTTTGCAATTGCTAACATGTGCCCTGCAGTAAACCAAAGAATTTCTGAGCCTCATCAATACTAGCTCTAGGCTTGTGAGAGGATGCTATCACAATAGTACTGCTGCTGGTAATTCAGGCCAGTTTAGGAACCAGAAAAGGTGTTGTTAAAATTGCAGCTGACCTCTGAGCAGGTCAGCAAGCAGTTCTGTGGTGCTTCCCTTGGCACAAATATATTAGGATCAGCTGGCCGCAGACCTGACACTGCCTGGAGATCGGGCTCAAACCTTCAGCAGTGCATGTCTACCTGATGATCAATAAAATAACTTGAAGATCACCTCTTTTAGCATTCACTGAAACGTCCCAAGAATGCACATACAGACTATATTAAGCTCTAGACATGTGCATGTCAGACAAGCCAGAATGAGAGGCATACTACTTGCTGGATGGCCGTGCTGCTTGTCTGTTGCGGTTTATAAACAAAACTTTACAGCTATTTATCAGTAGGGCTCTTTGTTTTTCCTCTAGCTGCATAACAAATATTGCTCGAGGCATTTCTTCAAGTAGCATAATAAGGTGATGTTTTATGCCTCCTTTCAAACAGACACGATTTAGACTTTAATCCTGTAATGACATGTAACAACTCAAGTTGGTGGATTTTTAATCATTACCATCCTAAATAGGACTGTCATCTAAAAAAACACACCACATCAACTAAAACACAGTGAGACAACCAACCAAGCCCCGTACTTATCTCAGTGAAGCTTAAACATCAGAGATTGTGGTTCTTTGGGGGCTTGTCAGCAAAGGCATACAGTAAAAGTACCACCAACTATTGAAATTATAATAAATGTTTCTTCTCTCTCTTCTCTGCTGGTCAAGTCTTGAAGGTTGTTCAATGCACTTTCATTTTTACATTCAGTTTTGTACTGTATTACAGAAAATACAAGCAGCACCCAATAAAGAAGCAGTCGGAGCTGCAGTCCTAATGTTGTATACACAGAAGTATTAAATGATCGTTGCCTTAAAGATTGTACAGATTAAATCAGCATCATACGATCTTCATCATCAGTGCCAATAAAATAATTGAAGTGCCAACTTAGGTGACCTGACTAGTTAAAGAAATGTCTTGTAAATTGGAATTAATAGAGGAAGGACACATTTTTTTTTACTTTTGTGAGCATCCACTTACAGTATATGCAGGTAGCTGAGATGCATAAGTACTGAAAAAAGTGAAAGAAAGTTGTTTGGGTGGTTCTCAATAAAAATATATAAAAAAATATAGGCTTGCTCTCAGTATATGGTTTGTTAACCTCAGAGGGGAAGGGAAGCAACTGCTCTACTCCTGAGGAGATTTCAGAGAAGGAATGAAGCAATCGTGATTGTTATTAGTTGCTGATGTCAGAAATTAATACCATAATGGGCTGCAATGCGTAGGAATCACTGACTGATGTGTTTTTGATACTAACATTTATATTTTTTCTTTTGGATGTAAAACTTTGACCACATCTGAATTAAAGTTTGTAGTTAACCTTCTTTATGGTCTCCTCCCACAGAATTCCATAGAAAAGCTGGATGTTTTCATAAATATCTGGTTTAGTCCTTGAAGACCGTTTGATCATTTTTGCTAGAATTCCCAAAACAGCATGGGCATGTTTTGGAGCCTGTTCTGAATCATAAGGATGTAATTCTCCCTTTTCACAATATTGTGATCTAGGGACTTCAATTTAATGTAGGCAGAAGTTAAGTGTTAATGATCCACCACAAAATTATTACTGTTTTGATGCCAAATGTTGTTTGTTAGGCTTATTATGTGTATGACTAAGTACAGAAGATTCCCAGAAGTTTTTTTTCTAGACGGGTACTGAGGTTTGGGAAATCCTTTTTTTTGGTTAGCAAGGAGAGGAAATGCTTGATATCCTGCATTTGGCTAGTAGTTATCTTTATGCTTTCTGGGCATGGTGCACTTGATCAGTTTGGTTCACAAGCATGAAATGAAACGGAATAGGAGTAATCTGTAGTTCCTGTGTTCAGTGAGAGATAAGTCTTTTCACATGAGCAAATCTGTGTATAATGCTGCCTTTCTGGGTGACTGCAAAATATAAAGATTAGGAGAGAGAATTAACATATACTTAAATTTGGTTTATCGTTACAAATTTGCTTTCTAAAACATGTTGTTCCAATGGCAGTACATAAGTCACACACACACACAAAAAAGAGATGTATTAAGATATGTTGTCACACAGTAATTGCTCAGTCAAGAACAGTTAATCTCATTATTTCATCCCCACTAAGTGATGGCCGTGAACTAGCCTAAATGCTCGCATCCTTGCAGCCTCTTTATTGAAACTGTCAGTTTATCAAGCATCCTTCTGGGATGCAATCACTGTACCTCTGTTTGTACAAAGATTCCAGCATAGGTTTGAACCTCGCTAAAATCACAGGGCAGAAGACTTTGCTTAGCAGTTAGGCAGTGCTCGGGAGAACCTCTTAAGCTTTCAGCTCTCTTTTCCCTTTCTTGATTAATGTTAGGAATGCTGTCAAAATCAAATCACATGAAGCGTGCCTGCTCTTAAAATGATTTCTCTAGATGGATGAAAGTCAGAAACGGCGTATCACTTTGGGGATGGCCTTGGACACTGCTTGTGATTTTAAGCACTGATTTTTTAGCATCACCAACTGGGACTGGAATGCATCATTGACTGTCCAATTGAGTAGTCAGCCTCATCATAGCACTGGGTACTTGAACAGAAATTATTGCTATGTGGAACAAAGTCATTATGGAAACATAAATCAACAGAGAACACTAGTATCTTACTTAGCAATAGGGATTCTTTTGATTGCATCAGCATCTGTTGTAGCTTTAGAAGTTATGTATTTCTTGCTTCAGTGGTTCAAGACATCCATTTGGAACACCCTTAGCCATTGTGCTGTACACAGTCTACTATAAAACCTTTTTTTCCACACACGTAAGTTCTCATACTTAATTTATTCTTTCAGTAAAAGTAAAGCAGAGTTTTTAGATCTGATAACTGGTAAACAGAGGTTTTCATCTCCCAGATCAGTGCTTCTGTCCAGTTATAGCTTATTTTTTATCGTGGCTTGATGCTGTAACTTTCCTCAGAGTAGTGTTTTCACACATTTCAAACTAAGAGAAGATGAATAATTTTCAGGCATCAGCTGTTTCAGTCTGCGACAAAAACAACTAATGGCAATTTATCCAGTTTATCACAGCAAATCTTAAATGAGGATTTCAGTGAGTAATATACGCTGCTGACAGAAAGGATGATAAATGTTTATTAAAAGTTTATCAGCTATGATGCCATCACCTTTTTCAAAGCAACACCAGCCCCAGATTTCTAGGCACAACTCAAGAGAAAGTGCATCTGTCCAGTGGGCTCTTAAGTCCCTCAATGAGTAAGTAAAGGTCGCTCCACATAATGAATGGACAGTGCAGAGCAAAATAGTTTTCTGCAAGTGCTTGTAGAATTCTGTGATATAAAGCAAGAGGGAAGAACATTTTGTAAATATTTTGTTACAAATTAAAATTTCATGGTACAGAGAATCTTGTTAATATCCATGTTGATTAAATCTGTCAGTTGCTGTAGGTCTCGTAAAGAGAGTACTGCTACATGGTAATTATCTTTCCTCCTGCAGCAATTGATGGCTTTCACTAAATCTGAGACCAGTGGTTAAAGTAATAAATATTGGCCATGTGCATATAAGTTATATTCCATTGCCATTTAGGAAAGAAGAAACATTTCTCTGATTGGCTAACATAATAATCAGCTTCTTGGGTAATGGATGTGATTTGTACGGTAAATTTAACAGAAATTCTTGCTTACTTACTGATACGATAAACTTTTTTCTGCCTAGGCAATCATCACATTAAAATCTGAAACCTGTAAATATTGCTTATTAACATTGCTACTTGTAAAAATCCACTGTATTTGTCATAATCTCTTTGCTGTTCATTTCTGGAAGTGTTTTCTGAACCGTATCCAGAGGAACACTGTACAATTTGTGATGAAATATGATTTGGTATAGTTGGTTTTAGTTTGTTTTTCATCGTATGCAGTTTTCTTTGTTTTAAGTCATGCTGCTGGCATTTGGAATGGTCAGCAGAGAATAGAAGAATTTCAAAGAACTGCAGTCTTCCAAGTAAAACTCTCAAAGATTTTGTATATCAGAGTATGTATTGATGAGATATTTCAGATAGTTGTGGTGCTGTAGCAAAGCTCTTGTGTTTCATTACTATTGTGTGGGTCTGCTCCTTGGATATGATACTCAGCTTCCTACCTCGTGCATGTTCACTAGCAGCTGACTTACATCATAGGTAGCAATCATTCAGGAAATGGTACCACGTGTAAATCTGCATACATTTCTTCAAGGTGTTGGTGTATAGTGGGGCTCACTTGCAGAGGCAGTTGTGGAGCTTGTAGGATTGTGACTGTTAGTTCTTACAACCACAGAGCCAGTAGATGAGCCAGCTGGCTTCACTGCAGTTGAGTGCTGGTGGAGAAAGTATATCCCTTTGCTATTAGGTGGAGAATTTAAGGTTATTTAAAGGCTTCCTCTTTCAACTGAGCTATATAGGTTAAAGGACATCCTGCATCCTCAAATTTGTAGGTGTCGCTTTGGTTATGTTATTTACTTTCCCAGGTTTGAGTGCAGATGTTACTATATTCATCTGACAGAGGTGCTTGCAATAGAATCATGCTGGACTTGGAGATGGCATTGTATGAAGGTGCCTAGCTGCTCTTCCTTGTACTACCCAGTCTTTTGTATTCTGAGAGGTCTCAGAGGTCTGAGTGGTGTGTGTGCAGCAAGGTGAGGGTCATCACCTTCCCTCTGGGGGAAGGAGTAATTTAGGTAGGTTTAATTAAGAATGGTAGTACTTTTAAGTACTTAACATTGCACCTTCAAAATGTGTGTGAAGTTTTTGTCCTTGAGTGTTGTGGTGCGTTTTATGGCAAATGCTTGTTTTTCTCTAAATCAGAATCTCTACTTGTGGTACCCATGTGTGAGTGTTGTAATCCTGCAGATACCTCACGTGACTCCACATAGTCATAAGGCTCTTTGATGGTAGTGTGGGCTTTTTATTTTTTTAAGAGGAACACCTACTTGTATGCATATCATACAACACCTTCATCCTTGATATCTATGCTTCTGTCTCACATTTTCCTTCCTGTCTTAGTGCAAATAATTACTCTTATCTAAAGCCAGGTCTCTGCATTTAGCATTATTTAATTACTGCTTTTCCAGAATTCCTCAGATTTATGAACTGCTTTGAATTTTAATCAGCTGCAGCTTGATGTTGTCTGCAGCCAGATGGAACTCTATTCCATCATTCACATTATTAATGAAAATAATGATAGATGCACAACCTCACTGACCTTGAAACTCTTAAGTTCTAAGCTTGAAAAAATAAGTTCATTTGTTTTACATATTTGAACTTTGTAGTCTAAAAATTCATGCTAAATCTGATGTAATTGATATGTATCTTTCATAACATTTTGAGAAGTCTGCTAGCTTGACCTATCCATGTAAAGATCAGAAATATGTATGAGAAATCAAGAAAATGTTTTTATTCAGGAGTGTTATGTGATTGACAAAACGTGTTGAAGAAGGATAATTCCTATACAAGTTATTACACCTATTTCTGTATATTGGCGTGGAGATACAAAAGGAATATCATCTGTATGGAGGGAAGCTCTCGAAATTATCTTGCACTGAAATCTGATTCGGTCTGAATTTTGTTTCCAGTAAGTGGGGAGATAAAGCAGGAAATTCAGAATTCTTTCTGTCTCACTCTCTAATCTTCTTTGTCTTCATCATTTTTAAGTAGTGGGAGGAACTTTGAATTAAAACAAAAAAATAAGGTTTCCACTATTTACTTGTTGTTTGCTGCTGGTAAATTAAAGTCATTGTTAATTTAGGAGCCCGGCAGCAGCAGATCATTCGCCATTCTGCAGCAGCTGTCAGTAGGACTCTGGTTTATTTTACAAACAGATGTTTAATTTAACTTCAGTACCTTTGTCATTTTTTTTTTAGGGGAGACAGAGAGAGGAAGGAAGGAATAGAAATAATCATAGTCATCATAATAGTCATAATTTGATTTTCTTTCAAAACATAAAACAGAGGCTCTGTTGAAGACATCAGAAGTGTTTTTATTAATTTTGACTGAATGCTTTAAATCTATTTTTTTTTTAATTAGGTGAAATGAAATTAAGCTTTCTTAATGCTAATTTCTTTAACTCATGTTAAAGAAATGATTTGTTAATTACGTCAGGAACTGAAGTTATGATATTCAGTAGCCTACTTCAAAAGAAATGGAATACCATTTTAAAAACATGCTTCTTATTTATGGATTAAAACGTCCCATTACTTCTACAATTTACAGGGAAACAGGTGGGTTTGTTTGAATAAAACCAGGGACCGCTGAGCCCCATCTCATACAAACACAGTGCTGTTCACTACAGTATGACAGCATTCTCGTTTTGCATCATTGAAGGTGAAGGGCAAGTTGGGTCCAGTTTTGAGGAAATTAGATACTGGAATTGCTAAATAACTTGTGGGTCTTTTTAAATTTTGTTAGCCTGTGTTTTGCCCAGCGAGTTAACAGTGTCAGATTCTGCCATCCTTGCTTAAATTGCATAGTGCTTATTTTCTTGGTTGGATTTAAAAGTATCAACTGAGGACTCACCGAGAGTTGAGGTATTGTGCAAATGAGGGTCTCAGAGCCTGGACATTGTGTCGATCTTGACTGTTTTCTTTTTATATCTGAAGCATCACAACATCAGTTCTGATTAGTTTTCTTAAAGAAGCAGCTGCATTTATTGTAATTCCTCTGGAATGTTAAAAGGAAGAAGCCACCTAGAAAAGGAATTGTTTTTTCTTATATGTAAATGGACTGCTGAATCGATTCTTGTCTTTTTACTCACCTGGTCTCTCAATCTTTGGAAGGGATTTGCAAAAGGATTTGAATATCGAATTCACCCAATAATTGGGTGAACCATTCCTTTATCTCCTTTGCAGAAATTAGATACTCGCTTTTTCTCTTGTCTGCTTCATTAGACATTCATTAAGTATCTCTACTATCTCAGCTGTAGCGATCTGAATGCTTTCTGTACTGCTTTCCCACAGCAATGGATTTGTTAATCAGTCAGTTCACTGCTCTGGCAGAATGTGATGTGAAGTCTTGCTGTGCACCAGAAAGTATATTTGATTTTGTTGATGGTTTCTGGGTTTTCTTTTGCTGCAGAAATGTTAGACTTGTGGACAGAGGGTGATGTATCTAAAGAAGGAATCATCATCAGAAGGATGATGGTGGGATGGCAGTAGGAGTTGATTCTTCCCACCAGTGTACTGTTCCATTTTGTTGCTGTGTGACCAGTGGCACCAGAGGGGCTGTCTGACAGAACAGAGACAGATATGGAAGTATGGATGAAGCAGAAGGGTGGTACTGAACTCCTGCATGTGGAAAAAGTCGCACTAATTGTCATTCATTGGCATTTGCTGAATGTTTGTGAAGACCAATCAGTGGATGTGAGCACAGTGAGGTGGTGGGTGGTGCATTTCAGCAGTGGTGGCTGGGACACTGGGTCACCTGCACAGATGCAGATTGTTACGAGTGCATCATGCAGGCTCTTGTTCATCACTGGTGAAAATGCATAGCCAGTGGTGGTGACCTCGTTGAAAAATGTGTTTTATAGTTGAGAATTTACTCTATTGGATAGTGCTATTATATTCTTTGTATCTGTTGTAGTTTCCGTAGAAGTAAATAGGAGGCATTACTTTTGGAGCAACATATGTATATGAACTCATGCACAAAGAAGGAAAATGTTCTGCGCTGCAGAGATGATGCCACCATTTCATGGCAGTTTATAAAGAAATTATTTTGTTACTTTAGATAAATTGTTAGTATTCGTTATCTGTTTTTTTCTGAATAAATGGTAGGCAAAGCACCATTTTCAAAATAGTGAAGAAACAGAGATAGCTCTTCATTCTTGTCTGTTTTATAGTAGTAATCCATATTTCTGCTACCCATAGCTTTACTTACAACGTTCTAGAAATGTTCAGGCCAGTAAATAAAGTCAAGCCAAACTCATGAAGAAGAGGCAAATTTCAGATATACTCAGATAAGTGTTTTCTTCACTAACTGGATCAGAAAAACCCTTCACTCGGCAATAATAAAGTTTAAAGTGATATCCTTATAATTTCCTAGTTTTCAGGGGCTACTTGGAAGGAATTAAGGCTGTGCTTCTCATCTAATTAAGTGAAATCGAGTTTGGTAATTGATTTTGATAGAAGTAAGATCAGTTCTCAACAGAAGGTCATCTCACAATTAGCAGCAAAATAAAGTTGCGGCACACACCTAGATTTTCAGAACAGCTTCAGCATCAGCGTATCTAAACTGCCCTTTTCAGCTTCACTACTTGTGCTCCTTTGAGATTCGGGATATCTTATTCACAGCTGATCTCCACGGTAATATCCCTGCTTTTAAATTTCATTTGCGCCAATCCTTTGTCAAAATGAGCTTTGTTGCCCAGCCTCATATCCTCTCCTACCCGGTCAGACGTCCAGCATCCTATAACCTTCATACAATAATCCTGCATCAGGTGAAATCACAGCCAGTTCTGAGTGTTTAAATTTCAGGGATTATTGCTGTCCTTACTGAGCTGACCTGCTTTTGAGATGTTCTTTCCACATCGTCCCATTCAAATTCATGGCATGATTGCTCTTTAACACCATTGCCATCCATACAGTGTGAAATTTCGTTAGCGAACCAAACGCAATTTGGGCTGCAATTTTCTGCTGAAATCCTATAAAATCTTCCTCAATCTTGTGTGTAGTGTTGTTGTAAATGACTGACTATTGACCTTCTGCTCTCATATCGATTAGAGCGCAGTTACAGAGATCAGATTACTGAAGGTTTCTGAGGTTAATCTGTGGTTTGTTAATATGTGTAGAGCAGTAGAAATGTTGGAAGCTCCGTGTCTCCTGTCAAGGATTCTCATGGAGTGTACTTTGGAGGAGGCATCTATTTGAATCACAACAGACAAGCAATAGGTGTGAATGTTCGGTTTTTGTATTGTCCAAATAGTTGCTAAGCATTCCCAGCTATAAGCTGAATAATGCAGCTCTCCCACTGATTTATTTATGCGCACATAGATGACTTGGACCAGCTTGTTCTTTGGAAGTATTGCAGAAAAAACTGCTACTGGTGGAGCAGCTAATCAGACATGAAAAGGCAGTGTTGAATTTGGCACGCTTAGAACTGAATTAGGAAGAACCAAATGCCTCTGTATGGGCTCCCTGCTGCTGCATTCTCCAACAATTTATGTACCAACATTTACCAACAATATTTGCTACAAATCCTTATTCCAGCTATCTTACCCCCCTTGCCCTCAACAAGAAAAACTATAAGGTAAAGATGCTGCCATAATCACCGTTCCCAGCTGCAGGCTTGTAACAGGTTTTGAACAAAAAGAGGAAGAGCTGGGTGAAAGCCTCTTTAGTTGTGTAGAGTCATGTCGTGGATTAATGTGATAATTCTTTATAATTATGTGTCACATATGTGGCATAGTCTTTCAGCTTTTTCTCAAGTACATTTTGAAAACGGCTTCTTCCCACATACTCTTCCTTCAGAATGGAGAAGGTGGAAAGGTTGCAGATCTTGACCCTCCTATTTAAACTGGTTCTTTCTTTTCTCTGCACTCATATATTCCAATGTAAACAGCCAGTATCTCCTGGCATCATGGGTTTGCAGTGGGCTTCGGTCTCAGCTGTCAGTGGATATGTTAGAGAAGCTAAGCTAGAACTGAGCTAGAAGAGACTCTGTTTTTAAAAGTATTAGTTCTTGAAAGCTGAAGTCTCTGGCTCAGCTGCTCTGGCTCAGTATGGAAAATGGCCAGTCTCTTTCTTCTGGTGGTTCCAGATCCAGTTAGAGTGGATTTGGGATGTCAGACTTAACATCAAGTGCTGTTGGAGCCACATCAAAATTAAACTTATCTGGATGTATACATTTATAACATTAAAGTGCTTAATGTAAGACTTATTAAGAAGCCTTTACTAAGTGCTTTAATATTGTGGGAATCAAATGTTGTTTCTGCATTTAGAATAAGAATATTTTATTTCAAGGTCTCATTATATAAGTGAAGCAATTTGTAGTTTTTAGGTAGAAGTCACAGGTACAAAGACTGCAGCTCCGGTCTGTCCAGTTGCCTGAAGTAGAACTACTGATTTCTGGAGTTGGACAAATAAGACCTGAGTAATAAAGGATCCAAAGAGGAGAAGTTAAAATAATTAACAATATACCTGTATAAACTAGCAACAATGTATGTTTTAGTGTTTTGTTGTACACATTGCAAAAATATACAAGTCGTGACATACCTAAGGAAGTGCCTGAAGAGATATCGAGAAGGACTGGAATCACCCCCCCACCCCAGGCTCTTTGTTTAACAAAGGCCTCTGGGACAGAATGGAAGAAGCTCTGTTTTTACTTATTTTAAGTTTTTACTTATTTTGCTTTGTAACAGCAATACAAAAAGCCAGGATAACAACAAAGACAAAAAATTTATATATTTAATCCCCCAACCTGGAGTGGGTAGAAGGAGAGGTCCAGTGTGAAGAGAAATATGAGTAGGAATATTGTGACAAATTACATGTGCATTATACTGTGCCATTAGTGATAGAATCAACAGAGGTCAAGCAGTATTAGTGAGGAGTGACACGTGGGAGGGTTTAAAGCATGGTAGTTTTGCAGTAGTTCATTTGCAGTAAAATCATAATATAGTTTGTCTCCTGCTGTGTCCAGTCACGGAAGATGAAACAAGCTGCCAGCCCTGAAAGTGGGAGCATGATTTTCTTTTCTTTCCTTGCTTCTCTTCAGTGTTCAGAAGAATTAAGTCTTGAGTTTCTTGTGCAGGTGGATGAGTATTATACAGGTCATACAGACTTACTTCTAGAGCAAAAATAAAACCATGCTAGACATGGGATGTTGTTTTTTTAATTTCAATTTTTCATTTTGATATTAGGATTGGTTAGTTAACGCACAAGTGCTGTACTGCAAGTTGGCTTAGTGAATATAGCTATCAGGTAGAGTATCATTGGGGTCCTTAACTTGTTAGAAACTGCACTCCTCCTTTTGGTAGTTTGCTTCTATCTGCTGCACTTAGAATTACAAAATAAATATATCCTCCCACTAGCCAGTCCTATCCAATACTTTATGACTTTTCTTTGTGGTGCAATTAATAATACTTGCTTTTGAAGTTTAAGGACATGATGCTTGCTACAAGAACCTTGTGAATAGCAAAATATGCAGTGAGGACACAACCCACAAGTATCAATGGGTTTTAAGGAAGATGAAGCTTTCTCAAAAGACCTGGACAATCTTGTTCTTTCATCTTTTGGTATTTTCTTTTCCATTTTTATTTTATTTTTTTTCTAATCTTGCACGTAAGTGGTGTAGCATACATGTCAGAAATGATTTTGTCACTAAGACTTCTTGTTCTGAAGAGCTAAGATTCCATATTTATGTCCCGTGAGCATTCAAGCAAGCACAGAGATTTTCTGAGAACAAATCCAACATTGCAACATATACGGCTGTGTTTTCCCTTGGAATTTTTAGTTGTATTCTGTATGATGTCCAGATCAGTCCTGCAGTCAGTGAACTTCCACATACGTACATTATATATGTATATGATATACATAATATGTGTACATGATATATACATGATACACATAGTATCATACCAGAATATGATATTAAGGAGAAATGAAAGGATTGTGAAGCTAGAATATGTTTGTAGGATGAGTTTGGAGTGCTTGATTCTTGCTATGTGGTTTTGTTCAAATCTGTTTTCTGGCAGCTTGGGTGCAGTGTTTAAAGCTGAAGAGGGATACTCTGGTAAATATGTATTCACTGAATATGGTTTTGTAGAAGTAAGCAGCTTTTGTTGTTCTATCAGCTGACTAATCTACTGGAGGAAAGACTGTCATCCTGTGCAGAAATCTAAATGTGGGAGAAGTGATACACTTGACATTAATATTACCATGTTTATCCAAAATAAAATATCAGTTCTAGTTGGTTTGCACAAACTGTGTTAAAAGCATACAAAAAACAAACAAAAAACCCCCACACCTGTGGCAACTGCTCCTGAGTTAAATGTCAAGAAATAATGTTAGACAAGTGCTGACCCTTGTCAGCGGTGATCGATTACAAAGTTAGTTTCTCTAGTGAGAATGAGTAATATCTTGAAGCCTCATTAAACATCCTGTAAAGTATAATTTATAGTTCTTGGTTAAAATACATAAATTATAATTTTTGGTTGCTTTCAGAGGTGGGAAAGAACTTACAGTGATGTAATTAACTCAGTAAAGAACAGGAAAAATGAAGAAAATAGCTTTGATGACTGGAAGGGGAAGACAAAGTAAACTCATAAATATTATTATTCAGACAAAGTTTCTTGTTTGCAGCCCATGATTTTATTATTATTTCATTTATTATATTATTATTATTTTTCAGTATCAATACTTTTTTTTCTTAATTTATCCAACTTATTTTTCCATGTGTTTCATTGGAGGAATGTATCTTGTAAGGAAACACACAGTTTGTAACAACTGCCCTAGAGATGGAAAAAGTGGTAACTTAAGTTGTGTATTCACCAGCTCTGGCAAAATCTGTTTTACTAAAATGGATCTCTAATATTGTACTTAATGCTTTTGATGCAAGTTTGAAAATGTCATGAGAATAATTCTCATAGATCCTCTTTCTTGCTTCCTTTGTCACATCATTACACCCACAGCGAAGCTTTAAAGTGAGATTATTTCTGCTGATGCTGTGATTTGACAAAAGGAGTAAGGATGATGATCTAAAGCTATGTCTATGGAAAAAGTAATAATAATATTTAGTTTTTGGTATGAGTTGCAGCATCCCCCCAAGGCTCCTCTGAATTGTTATGGTTTGTGATATTTTGGGTTTGTTAATTTCCCAAATGCAATTTACATGACATTTGTAGAGCTTTTCCCAGCAGGATGGCACAGTTGCAGAGCTGTGCTGGAGAGGGACTTCATTCCAGGGAAGTCTCTTAGGGCAGGTCTCATCCTTCTCCTACTGAGATGTGGTCTGAATAAATAAGACAGGACAAAGACTGGCCTGCTTGTATCTAATCTATCAATGTTACAAAGTCATATTGCCAAAGCAAATATTGCAGTAACTGCCAAATATTCCTTGACTTTGCTGAGAGAACTATGCAGCAGAGAGAAAGAAGAGCATTTGTTTTTTGAAAGAGAAATAGGTGCTTCTGGATAAAAATAAAGAGAAATAAATTTACTTATGCGTATGATCTCTCTAATGCGATGCAAAAGCTTTAACAATTACTGAAAAGCATCACTGGAAGACAATGGGAGCCAGAGAAGATTTCAGAGACATATTTGTTTCTTTTTCTTATTCAATGGTCCTCTGTGTCCATGGAAGGGCTTTTTTCCCTTTTCACTGAGATGATTTTGTTGATAGTCACAGAGAGAAACAACTCAATTAAAAGTCCCCTTAAATCTGCTAACATGTAGGGGAAAAGCAATCAAGATTTCCCCTTCCAGAAAAGGTCAGACAGCAATGGGTGATAGAAATACCAGCAATGATTTGTGTAGACTAAGCAGATGTGTACTTTGTGTAAATTCTTCAGAGCTTTCTTGCTTCTCTGTAGAAGTCAATCATTCTGTTTTGAAGCAGTTACTGTCAGCCTCCAAACGCTATTAGTCAAAATCAGAACTAGTAACAAGGAATAAGGTATGTCAAAACAATAAATAGCAAGATAAATAAAAACAGCAATAAAAAGTAGGCAATATGCTGTTCAGACAATTTGATCAGGCTCCAGTCTAGAAAATGATTATTAAAACAATGAATATTTCAAAGGTGATTTAATACCATTTCTGTTTGACTACATGTAATGTTGTGTTTCTGCTGTGGGTATTTATGTAGCCATCTAATATATCAGTCCTTTCTCAGCTCAAGTTGGTAACAAAGCTTCCATTGGCTTAATTTGGATTATTAGCTCCATATATATTCAAACCCAGCTGAAGAGACAGACAGCAGCTCAGAAAGTTGAGAAGCTTTTCCTGTTAGAAAAGGAACTGTTCCTATGATATTTCATATTGATGAGCTAACTACAGCAAAATGAATAAAATAAGTAAACTTCGGGCTTCAAATAATTTCCATTTTGTACTGTTTATAAAATACTCACAATGTATTTGATCAGTAGATTTGGGAGCTCCTTCACCAGAAAGCTGATTTCTTGCTTGTTTAGCTTCTAATTATGGGTGCTTTTAGACAGTAATCTTTGATAAGCTTGTTCTTTAAAATGATATTTAAAGCACAGGATCATTGGATACTTTAGAAATTCATTTAGTCCACCACCTGCTGGAAGTAGTTTCTGTTACATCAAGTTGAGAAATGAACCTGGTTGAACTTCTGGGCTGTAAGCATACATTGGCATTTCGTGTTGAGTCTTTCATTGTCCAGCACCCTTAAATCCTTCTCCTGAGGGCTGCTCTCAAGCCATACTCCACCCAGCCTGTATTTCTATTTTACATGATTATTATTATTATATTTTGAGATTGCCCCAACCCAGGTGCAGGACCTTGCACTTAGCCTTGTTGAACTTCATGAAGTTGGCATGGGCTCACCTCTCAAACCTGTCAACGTCCCTCTGGATGGCATCCCTTTCTTCTAGCATGTCAGCTGCAGCAGTCAGCGTGGTGTCATCTGCAAACTTGCTGAGGATGCACTTGATCCCACTGTCCATGTCTCCTACAATAATATTAAATGACACTGGTCCCAGCGGTGATCCTTGAGGAATACCACTCATCACTGGTCTCCTGTTGGACATTGAGCTGTTGACCTCAAGTCTCCGAGTGTGATCATCCATCACATTCCTTACACAGCAAGTTGTCCATCCATCAGATCCGTTTTTTGTTTTTTTTCCAATTTGTCAACTAGGATGCTGTGTGGGACAGTGTCAAACACTTTGCACAAGTCAGGGTCAATGACACCAGTTGCTCTTCCTTTATCCACTGTAACTAACTCCCCCAAGAAAGGCCACCACATTTGTCAGATACAGTTTACCTAAGGTGAAGCCATGTCGGCTACCAACAACCACCTTATCTTTATTTTCCATGTGCCTTAGTAGGGCCTTCAGGAGGATCTGCTCCATTCTCTGTTTCACGCCGCTTTTTTCATAGCCTTGGTTGTTGCGTGTATATTCCTTTACTACATCTGCCTTTACAAGATGCCAACTTATTAAGGAAAAGCAGTCTGTAGCCTTCTGTACCCCTCCCAGCTTGATCTAGCATTAAGATGTTTACAGAGTTAAGTTATTGTACTGGGTGGGTTATATGTGAAATGAAGTATTCCATCCTATCCTACTCTGAGCTTGTATCTTGGAAAGAAAAGCACAGCAAAAGTGCATCTAGTTTTTGATAACTTGTGGGATGGGACACAGTCAAAGAAAGTAGATGTAACCTCAACAACACTTCTAAACACACAGTGATTTCTTCTTTCTTCAGTAGTTAGAAGTAAAAAAATAACACTAGAGAGATGAATAGGACTGAAAGTTAAGGTTAGATAAGAGACTGTCTCAGTGTTTAGAATTTCATGTCCCTGACTGGACCTTCTTATTAACTGCTTTCTAATATACTGGAGCAAGAGCTGCTCTGTTAATAGTATTCAAGGGATGGTACAAAGGGTTGTCAGAAGAATGTGCTCCCATACTACTAAACAAAGAGGAAATCCCAGCTCAGGTTCTCCTTGCAAAACTGCGCCAAGAACTTTCATGTAATTAATCCAATTCTACCTATTTTCTAGCAGCAAAACCACAAAGTTTACATGTACATTAAAATGTATAATTATAAAATAGCCTAAGAAGCTAATTACATTTAAGTAGGGCTGAAAGGGGATTGCCTGAGCCATTCTAACTGATTATTGTTTACAACATTTGCTGTGTGTTGGATGCTAGTCTTCAAAAAGAAGATGGTATTGTATTGATTTGAAGACACTAGACAGAAAAACCAGTTTATGATCTCTCAGATGGGATTTAAAAAGTATTCATGGGTACAGTCCCATCTGAAAGTAAAAAAGCTGTTTTACTCTGTGTCATTTTCAGATTCAACAGCTGTTTCCCTTTATCCTACCTTTAAACTGAGGCTTTTTAAACTGCATTGTGTTTTAAATATGTCTTAATTAAATATTCCATATTGAATTAAAAGTGCCTTTTCTTTTGGAACCTTTGAATGACTTTTGAAGAGTTTAACTTACGCCAGCTCTGCACCTTAACATCATGGTTTGAATTGGACGGGGCGTTATAGACCACTCATTGTCAACCTCCTCATTACTCACCAGATCAGTCTGCACAGAGCCCTATCCAGCCTGACCTAGAGTGCCTCCAGAGATGGAACAAAAAACATGTTAAAAATACTATTTGCACTGAATTTCTTTAATGTATCAGAAGTATTTATTTGTTCAGAATGCAAAGGGATTGCCTACAAACAGTTGCTTAATTTAGCTATGCAATTCTCTGAAATTGATCATAATTTCAATATTTTAATATGAGATTTGATTTATTGAGTATTCAGTTGACAATCATGCATTTCAAAAGCATAGATCCTCACCACATAACCATGAGCACTTCCGTAAGGATAATCCAAGTTTCTGTAAATGTAATGTAATTCAAATGCAAGTTGATAAAAAATGTTATTAAAAATCCTAGGTTTACTACTTTATATGTTGTCAGAGGAAGAAAGCATGCCTAAGTTTTAGCAGTCTAGTTCTGTCTTTTTGCTACTTTATCATGCACTTCCTTTTCCTTTAAGCAATGGATGTATTTCAACCTTTTTTGCTTTGTAGGGCCAGTATTGTGCAGAAGCGCATTATTTATTTTCAAGACGAGGGTTCTCTCACCAAAAGAATCTGTGAACAAGGTAAGGTGATTTCCGTGTCCTGTTCTGCTGATTTCTCCTAACTTTTTATATGCATTTAAAGTTTGGATTCCCTGAATGGTTTCTATATAGCTTGAAATTTAAGATCTATTAATTCGGTGATGTTCTTGCTTACTTTGCATGCTGGTTTCTCATACAGCTTTTCTTGCTTTCACCTAAATGTGACACTTAAACCTTTTTACCTTGTGTGAAACTGTTGCTTGGGCTATTTCAACCTTTCCTAAACTTAAACATAGCAGAGATGTTTAAAATTCACATGAGAAAAAACAAAGGAGAACTACAATTACCTTTTGATAGGTAGACTTTGTTTCTGCTTATGCAAATTCCTCCTCCCCAGAAAGGTCATGCAAGTGAAGTTAGTTCAAATAACCACAGTCTCCTGATTCTCCTTCTGTGTTTTGCAATTATTTTCATTCTTCTTTTGAACCAGGGTTGTCATGGTAGTGTTTGTTCCTTTTGGAGGAAATTCTATGAAGTACATCAGGCCATTAAACTCCTGAAAACTAAGGGGAATTATATGTTTAAATTCTTCAATGGCTTTAATGGAATCCTCTATCAATTCTTAAGTAAACAATCCATTATAAAGGCAAATACTGAAAGTGACCTTTAGGTTCTGTCATGTGCTGGCAGATTGTGTCGCTTGTGTTAGTAAACATAACTATCCTTCCTATAGGAATATGTACTGATATTAGGAATATGTTTACCTTCAAACAGATGTTCCATCTTTGCAGGAGGAGGGTGTGGTAAGGCCTGTGTAGCCACTACAAACTACTCCCTTGATACTAACAGGCACATATTCTTTTGGTTTAAATTCCAGATCATATAGCTTAATTCTTTCCAGGAGAAACTTCCCACATTTCTTTGAAAAGTAATAACTCTGTACAGAGATGATTGCTATGGGGGTAATTTTTATTTCTCCTCTCTGCAAGTTTGGAATGTTTTTGCTTTAGTTTTGTGCTGAGGAGCAAAAATCCCAATTTTTTTGAGGGTACCTGCCACACTGTCCTTCATTTTTAGTGAACCAAATGTGTGCCAGTGAAGCACTTAACTGTTCTTCATAATGTGGAATCCCTTGTCAACAAGAAACCTCTTTGTCAGTGTTTTGTGCCATTTCAAATATGGAAACACATAGAATCACAAAATCACCAATGTTAGAATAGACCTAAAAGATCATCCAGTCCAACCTTCTACCTTTTACAAATAGCTCCCACTAAGCCATGTCCCTCAACACAACATCCAGTCATTCCTTGAATACCCCCAGGGTCAGTGACTCCGCCACCTCCCAGGGCAGTCCATTTCAGTGCCTGGCCACCCTTTCTGAGAAGTAATACTTCCTAATATCCAGCTTGAATCTCCCCGCCTTAGCTTGCATAAGCTGGACTTGTTTAAAAAGTTACAGTTTTGGTGGTGAACATGATGTAAAAATCCACCTGAATAAACAACAACATGTGTATTATTTCTTTAAAGAAAGGAAAAAAAGTGGGACTGCTGAAAAGAGAATAAGCAATCAAAATAAATGTAATTAATGGAATCCAAGCTAAGTCAAAATTATACTTCTAAACTTTCCCCATGTTTTTGAATAACAGCTTCATGTTTGGAGAATTTAACTGTCTGTGGTGAGTTCTGATAGCAGAAGGTGTGTTTGCCCATCACCAGCTGCTCAAAGTGTTAAATCTCATCTGCTTAAAATAAGGACAGTCAGAGAACTTCAGTTTTCTTCTTCAGCACCACAGTTCTAGTGTAGATAAGACATTAGATAAGAAGAAAGCTATTGGCAATTTGGAGAACTTATTTACTGAGCTCTGTCCTAAAGACACTGAATGAGGGAAAATATAGAAACACATTGTCTTAATAACAAAAGATTTATATTGCAGTTACAGGCAAAGTTGTTCTACAGTCAGTGTATATATATCTTTCCAGAATAGGTGGGAACAGGTGATTCTATTGGGGAAAAGCTTATGAAACTTCTTTTCATTCACACAAGAGGCAATTTTGTTAAGTTCTAAAACTCCTTTCACAGATAACAGAATGACTTGTTACTGCTGTCCACTTCTTTTCCTGAGTGTGTCCTAATTAACTAAAATAGAGTGCTGAGGATATAGATTAGCTTTAAATTCTTTGGTTAAGTTTTGGGCTTTGGTTTTGAGTTTCACATCTCATAGCCTCCTCTAATCTGTACATTTGAGGACTCAATTTGTTTTAAGTTCAAGCTCTTCGTGTAGATCATGACCCATACTGCTATAAAGTATTATGAGTGTCAGAAAGAATTTGTCAAACTACTCATACTGTGATTGATCTGTCTCTGTTCTCTTCACCTGTGCAAGAATTTGTTGTTCATCATTTACTGGAAGGCTGAAGGATCCTTGAGAAAGACAGTAGCAGGATTACAGTGCCACAGCAAAGCCATTATTGTAGCCTGCTCACTATTCCATGTCTCTGTTAAGAAACCACTGTAGAAAGAAGTTAAAAGAGCTCCTGGAGTTCATTGGCATTACTAGTTGGGTCTCAGCTGCATCACTGAGTTTCACTGGATGTTTCTCAGACCAGAGCAGGGAAAGATTTGTGAGCAGGAAACGTGAAACAACTCAGTTTCTCTTTTGTGCATGCAGAAGTGCAGCTGAGGCATTAGCATGGGGCTGTCGCAGCTGATTATTGCATCCCACTGAAGGACTTACATAGTCTGTCTATAAAGTTCCAATCTATTGTATTTTCAAATCTGCTAATCAGATAAGAACCAGAGATGAGCCTGTTTTGAATCTGAAAACAACTAAAAATGTAATGGTGCCTTCATCTTTACAGCTAGACATTACATTCACCCATAAATCCAAACCAATTGCTTCAAAACTCTACTTTTGCAAAGCCTAATGTTAAAAACTAATGAACACAAGTAAATGTAATTCAGATTTATTTGCTGGAGTACTTATTGTGTCAGCTTTGCTGTCATTTGCTGCTGTTGAGTTGTAACCCTTTTCAGTAGGTACTTTCATTACTGCTTTTGCAGATTCAGCCTCAGAGGGTGTGACTGACAAACCAATTTTAGATTGCTGTGCCTGTGGAACTGCCAAATACAGGCTAACATTTTATGGAAATTGGTCAGAAAAAACACATCCCAAAGACTTCCCACGTAAGTATCAATAGTTATTTTTCCCAATATTTTTCTACCATACACTAACATGATGTAGATACCTGGAGATTGCTTTGGTGTTACTTAGTTAACATCCCACCAGGGTCAGTTACGACATATATACAGTGCTGCTTATGCTCAGTATTGAAAATCTATGCAAATGCTACAGATTACAAATAAATTCTAGAGACTTGCATGATGTTCTGAGGTGTAAAGATGTTTCTCTATAAAGAGATTACATTTTTCCCCCCTGCCTCTTCTCTTACTGAAAGCATAACCTGGATTATCATTTACAGCTATGAAATAGAATTTAATGGGAAACACAACCTAAAATGCAAGACACTAACATTTACAACAGTGTTTACAACCACTCTAATGTAGCCAAAACTCAGTATTGTTTTCTTTCAAGACCTCTGAAAGATTCTAGTTAATTCAGTGAGCCCTGTATCTTACTGCCAAGGAGACTGGTTAGATATTTAGAGATTAGTGTCCTCTCAAAGTGCTGCAAGTTAATTATACAGGTAAAATATACATTCTGAGCTTTGACTATCAGATCCTGTATATGGATCAGTATTTTTAGTGTAATAATCCAAACAGCTGTCAATAATGAAGTTACAAAAACATGTATTATGCATTTATTCTTTCATTACTTATTCCACAGTTCATAGCAGTAAAGGCTAGGATACGATTTGAGAATGCGAGCCACATTTACTGGTCAAACTTCATTAGGTTGCCTGTGGCGGATATTTGTTATGTTGTCTTTTTATGTCTCTTTCATAAAATATATTACTTTCTGTCAGTGTACCATAATATAATTCAAATATGGTTTGTGTATCAACTCATAGTTCTGATAGTCTAAGCAATATATCTTGCATTGATTATTTAGTACATTTTAAGTTGAACAAAATCATTGTTCAAATATTATTTGTCAGCATAAGGCATAGGAGATGAAATAAGCTAAAGTGAGTAATTGCAGAAATGCTCTTCCAGGCTATTGCAAGATTTAAATATCTGCTGACCATCTCACTTCATATGCAATGTTAGTATGGATTTGCTTGTGGTTGGAAATAGGAAATAACTCAAAACTGTGAAATTACTGTGACTTAGTGATGTGACAAACAGAAAAATGCCCTGGTGTGGCTGGCTCAAAGGGTTGTAGTTAATGGGGTTCCATCTAAGCTACCTATCAGTCACTACTGGGGTTCTGCAGAGCTGTTTTGGGGCTAGTTCTCTTTAATGTTTTTATTATTGACTTGGACGCAGGAATTGAAGGTATACTAAGTAAACCTAAGAAAAACAAGCATGCTTTTCAAGGGATTTTTTTGCACATCATTATGGCTCCTGATATTAAAACTAGTGGAAGTTGGATATTTCATTTCTTATTAAATCTGGCTCAGTGGAAACTATCAAATTACACATCACATTTTCCTGGTCAGAAAGATCAGTATTTACATAAACCCTGATTTTATAAGTACTTGTCTCTGGTTACTGTCCATATATGATAACAAATATATTCTTCATTATGATTTTACCTACTGTAAAGGTGGCTAATATAAAGACATTGACCAAGATGGTGATAAATAGTCAAAGGTTATTAGTAAAGAAAACTCAACAGTGTCAATGCCTTGACCGGATAGCTGAGGCAGTCTCCAAGAGATGCTGCCTCAGTGGTGGTCAGCCCTTAAATGAGGTCTCAGAGGAGGTGGAGTCGAAGTCCACCCCTTCCAGGAGCACAGCTAGATTACTCTCACCTGTGCTGCCACAGCTGACCCAACACTTGCCTCAGCTAATTAATCAGAGGTTCAAGCTGTGATTTCCCATACACCTACACAATATGTCAGAGAATACATATAATGCATATATGCATGTTAATTGAGGAATTACATGAAAATGAAGTGAAATAACACAATTGTTAAACTGTCTGCACTCTTTGCTGTCTTAGCAATTGAATACTGACAGGCTGACAGTACAAAATAGCTGTGACCTGACATAGATCAGATTATTTCATGGTTTGGAGTATCTTTTGTATTTAGAGGAAGAAGTTTAACAAATGATTGAGTAGCCTATTCTCACAAAAACAGAACTTTTAAAGTAAAGAGGGAAACTCTTGCAAATGTCACACAGGTTTCAAAAACAAGTTTTTCACACAGGTTTCATAAACAAGTTTTGGGAGGATGCAGCACATGCTTTGAATAGCTCTTCTGGGCAAGTATGTGGGCCAGCTACATTATGTGGAAAGCCAGTTGCTTTTTAGGAAGGGGTGCTGGGTGGGAGAGGCTGGGCTCTGGTTTCAAAAGCACCAAACGCTCTTGCTCCATTTAGGACAAGGTGGGGGAAAGAAGCTACAGAGCACATGAAACAATTATTTTTGCTAAAGACTTAAAGGCTCTCTGGTTTCCTTCTGCAGTCATCCATTTTTCTTTTTTAGGGGCTATATGGTACCATCTCTTTCAATAAGTTTCAGTGTCACTTAGTGCATGTGAGGGAAAGCTGCTGTCTGTGAGCAGTGAGGTGGTTTAAACCTGTGTGTTAGGAAGAAAGAATGGGCAGTCCCTTCACTGAAGCTGAAAGACAGTTTCCCTCTGCAGTTTGGAAAGGTTCTGCTTGAGGAGCAATCAGTAGATTACACATTAGGAAAGCAGCAACACAGCCTCTTACTGGGGAAAATGGTACAGTGGGGTTTAGTTTCTTTTTTTCCTCTGTTTAGGGCATAATTGCTGATTAGCTTTATTGGTCTCTTAACATGTCAAGCCTGCTATAATTCAGAGCTCAGTGAGTTTATTTATGTCCAAGGGAAAAAGCAGATGCTCTGTTCACTGTGCTGCTGGATCACCTTCCCTCATCTATTCTGCTCTTTGCTACACTTTCCTTGCTTCATTCCCTACCATTGTTTTTCTTTTTTTTCCCCCTAATCTATTTTCTATTCTCCTGTGATTATGTTCCTGCATCTGACTTTATCTATTCAGTTCTCTACACTGTCTTTATCAATTTCATTCTCCCACTTTTCACATTTTAAATTTGCATTCCTTTTGTTTACTTCATTATTCATTTTCCATTCATTTATTCTAGTTCACAGCTGTTTTTATCTCTCCTCTCTCCATTTTGCATTGCAAAGAAAAATGTTCAATATTGTCTCACTCTGTCATTCTGTCTCCCTGATCTCCTATGGTCTTTGCACTGCTACCAGACTGACTACTTATGTGAGTAGTTCATTTTCCCATCCTTTTCCTTTAACCTGATATCTTCGCAGAGCGCTATTTGACACTAAAAGAATTAATTCTTACTTCCAGTACCGTGGGACTTCTGTGACTCCTTTCTGCTCAAATCTCTTTTCAGTTCCATCAGACTTATCTTACTTTTTCCCTAAAATTTAAGATTTTTTTCTTTTCCTACACAACAAGACAAGAAACCAGAACAGGAACCCATTTGCCTACCTCTACAGTTCTTACACTTTGGTAAAATGGGGCAAATAAATCAAACAGCTATAGAAGCACCAAAATTTATTCCTCCGCTTCCTTCCTAAGTTGCAGGAACCACTATTGATGGGTGAGGTGAAAATAAGAGGCAGCACCATGTATGTATGATGTAAGTACGCAGTAAGAGAAAAAACAGCTACATCAGTGTCCATAAGAACAATACCAATATCTCAAAAGTTTACTGGAAGGAAAACTGAGCATGGTTTGCCAATAGAAAGTAAATTTTCATACTATTTTTGGCCAGGAAGCTGCACAAAGGTAGGTTTGTAGGGCTAAGTCCTCTGTATCTCTTCCTGAGAATATTTCAGCACAAGACAGAAACAAAAAGCTGAAACATTCAATGATTATACAGTCATGCTTAATTCTAGACTCTTCTGCTACTCTGCTATCACCACCCAAACAGAAGTCTGGTATCTACAGTTAAGGAAAAGATTTGCTGAAATCTTTGACTCCTTGCAGGTTTCACTCTTATAAAAAAAAAATTTATGTGAAGACCTAGAATTAAGAAGTTTTTTTAAGCATTCAGAGGAAACTCAAATGAAGATGAATTATGCTAAACATGTACTAAACTATGTGTCTTAGAAGATACTTGATTAGCTACCCTATCTTCATTTACATTTTTGTCTGTTAGATTATATTATATATTGTATTTCTGTAGTTGACTATTTTAGTACTCTAAAGGTGAGATGTAATGATGTAGTAAGAGTTGACAGCTTGCAGCACATGCAGAAGTTTGGTACTATTGAGGACTGGGGACTTGGAGCCCTTCACTTTAGCAAAAGACAAATAAAGCCTCTGTACAACAGAAGTAATACAAGTACTATCTTACTTTCACCTGTGTTCCTACAGCAGACTTGTCTCTTGGCTCAGATGGTTAATCAGATGTTCAAGCTGTAATTAACCTTTTCCCTTACACTCATCTCATAAGGAAGTATTTCCTTCATTAAGCAAGCACGATACATTAGAACAGCCATATTTATCTCCTACCATATTTATCTCCTTGAATGGGGTCTAGGAGAGGTGGAGTCAAGCTCCACCCCTTCCAGGAGCGCACCTGAATTGCCTTACCCTGTGCTCTCACAGCTGATCCGACTCTTGCCTCTGATGGTTTATAAGTGGTTCAGGCTGTACACAATTGTTTCCCTTACAACCTCTTTCAGTAATAGGAAATATTAATGTTAGATGAATGCATGTATTATTGTAATCTTAATAATAGTTTTTATTTATTTATTTTTTCTTTCTGAAAGGGCGCACTAACCATTGGTCTGCAATCATTGGTAGTTCTCACTCAAAAAACTACATCCTTTGGGAGTATGGAGGGTATGCTAGTGAAGGTGTCAAGCAGGTTGCAGAATTGGGCTCACCAGTCAAGATGGAAGAAGAAATTCGACAACAAGTAGGTCTAATTTAATATATGTTTTAAAAGAATGCATTCGACTTTGGATTCAGTCAAGCAGATTAAGTAAGCTGCCTGTTTTTAAAAACTCATTCTTACTTTGAATCTTGTTGTTTGGGGTTTTTTTTGTCTCTGAAAGGACAAACCAGTTGTAGTTTTATGTATTTGTGTTTTTCATGATGCGAGTTAGAAATATGTGAGTTAAATGCATTTTTTTTTTTTTTTTCTCTTTTAAACACACAGAGTTTGTTTAAGGAAAAACTTGAAAATAGCAAGCAGCATGCCATTTATCTTATTGAAGTGGTGGACTCTTGTGTATGGTGTGTTTCAGTATTAATTGGTTGGGTTTTTTCTTCTGGTATGTATCTTATTTGTAGTTAACTTCAGATTCATCAAAGTTAGGACTGCTCTTACAGGAGAGTAAGGTAATTTTTGTTGCTGAGTAGGAAGACTTTACATAATTGCGCTAATAAAACTTGATGAAACAGTTTTATGGTTAAGGGCAAAAGAGCCTTTACATTATATCATCCTACAGGGGATTAACTTAACTGAGTAGAAATCAATCTTTCAAATAGTTTATAGATTATTTTCATTTTGTTACATGAAGTTGAAAGCAACCGAATAAAGTATGTAGGGGTATAGTGATAATTGTTATTAGAATGTCTATTTCCATGAAATTCAAGGTTTTCCTAGGAATAGTGCTTATTGATGAGGCAGAGAGAAGATGTAGATATTAACACATATAACAGTGCTATACATATGATTTTATACAGAGGCATGTGTGGGGGTAAATGCACGTATAACGAGTATAAGTATATACATGATTGCACCATGTAGGAGAGAAAGAAGAAATTGTCCCAACTGGCTTATGGCCTTATACAGACAAGACAGGTGCCAAATGGGAACAACATTCAGTAAGGGAATTTAAGGCAGAAAAGATTAAGACAAATCTGATTTGCTCTAATCCCTTTTTCTCTCTGTCCTCTTCCCTGAGTCAGGTGGCACAAGTACACTATTGTTTTGATGCTTCATGTGACTGCTTCCCTATTTGACCTTTAGTACGTTTGGGGCAAGGTCTTTAATCTAAATGTACTGTTTTAAATGTAATTTTTGGGCACTTTCTGCTTCTGCTGAACTTATTAAGAAATAAAGGTTTCAAAATGGCTGAATTTTTTAAAAAATTACTTATTTGATTTTCAGTAATTCAGTGGGTTTTTTTATAAGGTACACATTTTACCAAAATGAAAGCAAATACAATGAGGTGGGAAAATAGTACTTCATGCTTCAAAGATGATAAAACAAATTATCTTATGAACAAAGGCTTGTTATCTTTGTGCTAAAAAGCAGAGCACTTCTTTGTACAGTCTTTGCAAGCATCTTATATTGAGAGTTGGGTGCACCTGAGTGTGACTTTATGAAAGTTTAGCTTGCTCCAGAAACAGCAGGGAGGAGGGAAAAGTATAGGATGAAGTACAAGTAGAGATGTAATTGTGAAAGATCCTGCTGAGCAGTCGTGGAAGAGATAGGGAATTTGAAGGTAAGATGGAAAAGATGAAAATAATGACTTGTTTTGTTTTCCAGAAAATGTGTTCCGTTTTTATGCACCATACATTTGCAAAACAAGAGAGGGACTTATGCATTGGCTTTGGTTCAGAGGTGACTGTGACTTTCAGAGAATGTAGCTAAGTGGCTGCAAATACAGCCAGGCTGGATGGGAGTTTAGTCATCCTGGTCTAGTGGGAGGTGTCCTTGCCCGTGGCAGGGAGTTAGAACTGGATTATCTTTGCTGTTCCTTCCAATCTGAACCATTCTGTAGTGCTTCAAACCTCATGGCTGCTGAGGTCACACGTGAAATTAGTGAATGCTGCAGTTCCTTTGAGTGTCAGGTCTACCTGCTTGTGTCAAACCTGCAACAATTTCAATTTCCCTTGTTAGAATTTACTGTATACCGCTTCAGCCAATGAGCTGGTGTTATGACATGATACTGCCTAGAACAATGCAGCACCTCAACGTACACCATGACATTTTTATTTGACCTTTTGTTTGTTTTCAGTATGCTTAAGCTCGACTAATATTTTTGAGAAGTGCTGAGGTAAAGTCCTTCAACCTGAAAACAGAGCTAGTAATTTGAGGAGCTATTTTGTTTGTGTTCATTGAGGCTTTGGTTTCTTTTACTGTACTTTCTTATTACAGTATCCTCTATTTGCTTTGAAATCCGCTAATGTCATTTCCTTCCCCATGCTTCCCAAGCAATGTCTGAATCTATTTCCCACTTCATATTGCACCTGGGGCTCAGAACTCTGTTGCATCTATGTTTGCTGTGCAGCCTATTAGGTGAATACATAGTAAAGTGCTTACAGAACTTAACACTTTGTGGTTTTATTGAGACCCAAAAAATCTGATTGGTTTGATGACATTATTACTAAAAAATTACCGTTCAGGTCTGAAAAGAGGAAAACAAAACAAAACTTTTTTGTTAATGAAGCAGTTTTCTTTAGATGGTGCTTTGTTAAGAAGTGCCCTAACAATTGTATCATAAACAAAAGATTCTCAAGCGTGAACGCCTCTGTTCCCCATTTGACAGACTGCTGAATCATCATCATCTTTTCTCTCTGAGTGCCTTGAATGCTCTGATTTGTTTTGTTACTGTAAAGAGACTGATATTTTTGCATGGATAGTCATGAGTGCTGCAAAATGGCTTTATGGTTTATAGTTTACTTGCTTTATACTTTATTTCTCTGGGATAAATTAAAGGAACTACTCAACCTTTGTTGTAAAATGTTTTGTTGCAGATTGGAAGGAAAACACAGAGCAAAAAAGACTATTTCTAAAAACAGCCAGTCTGGTGATTGATGTGTACAATAGGATAATTCATGCATTATGCTCCAGGGATTGCTCATGAACAAACAAGGCATGGAAAAGTAATGGTGTGCACAAAAGAACGTTCACCAACCTCTTGTATCTCTAAAATATGCTCATTATCTTAATGTTGTGATTTTCAAAAAGTTTGGTTTATCCAAAATCTGTCAGTTGAAAAACTACTTGGTCAGAAACAAATAGGAAATTTGGAGAGGGGAATCTTGCATCTGTATTCTGATTGCTTAGTTTAATAGTGATAATAATAACAATAATAAACTACATTGATTAGAATATGTAGACATATAAAATAGATTCAGGTATAATGCTCAATGCTATCTCATTGACAGATGCAACAAGAGGAGAACGAGGTAAAAACAGTGACAATCTTATTCCCCTTGGTTTCAGTGTCTCAAAGAAGAACTTATTGGGTTTTGCTTAATTGTTTTAGGAAAAATACTTTTATGAAAAATACTGTCATTTTTAAAACATGTTGATGGTCAACTAGGATAAAAAAAATCTTCTGGATTTTGCCATTATCTTCAGGAAAGGCAACTGGTACTTTATTCTTCTTAATATTATTTCTTATTGCCTGCTGGCACAGAGATGGCATTCCCTACAGGTTTGTTTTAATGCTCTTTGTAATGTTAGCAAGTGGGATAACTTCTTCCGTTCTCTTTAGTGGCTTTAGATTACAGCTGACTCTGCCTCCAGTCCTTTAGAAGAGCAAGTTAGATGTTTGTAGATAGTTTTAATACATTATAATTTATGTGAAGACAATTTCCTAATAGAAAACTACACCTGTAATAATATCCCAAACTTTTTACAGAAGGGGAAAGAAAAAACAAACAAAAGAACTTTGTATTGATCTGTATTTATTTATTTTATTTTGAGAAATAGAATCGTGATATTTCAGTTGAGTAGCTACCATTTCATTACTGGTATTGAAACGCAGTGCTGTGTATGTCTGCGTAAAAATGCAGTCATTAGGTTTTTCTATCTCAGTTTAAGAAAACACCTGAATTGCAAATAGGAATCTTTGATTATATTGTTTGGACCTTTATATTACTTGGCAAACTATTACCGATTACTGAAGCAGGCTCAAAATTGTAATTTTGCAGGGATTTTTTAACTCGTCTGTTATTGAATACTTACAGAAGTTAAAATTATCCTACCTGCAAGGGAGGTTCAGTTGAGCGCTTGACAAAACAGCTAAAAATTGAACACTTGAGATCTGGAGAGCAGGATACTCCTAATTATGGTTGAGAATAAGGCTGCTTTGCGCTTGAGGTTTGTGATTGCTGCAGAAATGTTTTAGGCTGAGCTCATTTAAAACAGCTAAAAATTGGTGGAAATATGATGGCTTGGCCTTCATTGTACATAGTATCTTAGATCATTTTGCCTTGTGCTACAGCTGAGTTTTCTGTAGCCATTGATATTTGTGGAACTAATAAGAAATTGGCTGGCTGGGATGTCTCTTTGCCTACCCAAACATACAGTGAATGGCATCACCCTATGTGTCAGGCCCCTCCATCTCATTCCCATGGGCAGAGATTTGACATCCCAGCTGCTTTTCTGAGGCTTGTTTAGGTAATATTAGTGTGACCATGTAAAAAGTACAGGTGCTATTTTTTTTATTTTTAGTTGTCCAAAACCCTTTTAGGTTTCTGTGCAAAGTCCATAGTAACTTTTAGTGTGCTTTGAACTCCCTCAACTAGTGAGGTAATAAAGACCTGTCCTAGCATGCTTTCTCCATTATGTACAGCCTGGCTGCATGTTTTTAATGATGTATTTAATCTGATTCTAGAATGAACTGCTTGATTATAAATTTGTATCTGAACTTCTGTTTGCTCTCTTATATTCCTCTACTGCTTTGGACATACACATCAGTTGTAAATTATAGTGCTTTTTCTTTTTGCCTTTAGAAACTGTTAATAGTAGATTCTCCATCCTTTCATCCTTTCCTCTTGGAAAATGTGTCTTGTCTATAATTTCAGATCTTTGGCATTTTGGTAATTAGAAGATTTGAAATGCTTTGCTATGCTAAATTTCATGATCTGTTTCTGCCAAAAAAAACCCCAAAAAAACTGTTGTCTGTTAGTATCACAATGGGAAATCTGTCCACCAGAAAATAACTCATACAGTGGGGTTCTGATCACTTTTTCTGTGTTGAGCTACTTCTCCTAATGGGAGTTTTCGAAAGAAGATTATTAGGATGATCCCCAGTTTGTGCTGATTTCTTTGAAACAAGCAAACAAAACAGTTCATCGCAACTGTGTTCTTTTTTTAGTACTTGTTGATAATGACCTCTTAAAACTCTACTATGAAACAAGGCTGATGTTCAATGCTATGCCGTTTTTCTAGTCACAGCTAAATAAGTGACACCAACATGTGTCAAAATCCAGCATTCGCTTCAAAAAGACACTTATTTTTTTTAATCTGAGGACTATTAAAATATTTAACAAACAAACAAAACCTTATTTTTCTTTTGCCTGAGTAGTGATTCATGAGGTTGTTGCTCTTTTAAAGGAAAGCAAGAAAGAGAAAATCAACATGTGTTCTTTTGAAGACAGCTTAGAAGATACAAAATTTATCTTGCTTGTAGGGTTGTATAAACAAAGCGGGCACTGGGTGTTCCCATCAGAAAGTTATTCTTTAATTGGACCTATATTGTGAGAGCTTTGGTTGTGCAACTGTTTGGCAGTTGGGTTAATCATGTTTTAGTTTTATAACTAACTAAACGTGTGAATAGGATACCAAAAAGACTCAGTGTTAGTCGTTTTAAATGTGTGTGTATATATATGTGTGTGTGTGTATATAGATAGTTTTAGTAATCTGTGCAGTCAACCAATAGAAATGCATAGACAAATATGTGTTCATTGGAGTACTCTGCAAAAACTGTTGTGCTGCAGATGATCTCTTAAGCATCAGAAGCACAGCCAGGCTGCGTGTGGTTCTTCTGCTCAGAGGGTGGTGAGAGCTGGCAGGCACTGAACATGTTTTGTGCAAACTGTCCTGTTATTGTGGTTATCTGCCTGCTTTACAACAGCAAACAAAATACCATTTTAAAGTTTTGTTGAGCTTTGGGTCAAAGCTTGAGCAAATTAGTGGCTTGGTTAATGGTGTCTTTTTCTGTTGTCTAATTTATTTTTGCTGGAGCTAGTGAACACAAAGCAAAATAAAAAGGAAATGCTGTGAAATGACTGGAAACAGGCTCTGTTTGTAGAGTAGTGAAACACTTCAACTACCATTGCCCAGGCTTTGTGGTGAGTGTGTAATCTACTTGTATTTGTATTAGGGATGTGCAGGATCAGGCCAGGTGCTTTGTGTCTCCTGTCTGCTGCTAATGATCCTCCTGTGAAAATAATGGAGCAGAATTTTTGCACTGGTGTGATCTAGGATTTGTTGAGCAGTCTGTTGTTGTGCTGGATGGTGTTTAAGCATTTCATTTGCAAAACTCAGCCTTCATGACCAAGCATGACCGTGCTACAAAAGGCAGGCACGTGCATCATGCTCTCGGGGACTCTTGAGTGCTGAGGTACACCTTGCACTGCAGGAAAGCTCTTCAGCTACTTACATCAGAAAATGCTTCTGGATGTTGTCAGCACTGAATAGGCTCCTACTGGGACACTGTTTTCATGGGGAACAATTGCAAATTGACTTGAGAATGTTGCAGGTAGCTACATCAGGCATCTAAGGCCCTTTTCCCTCCCAGTGCTGAGCACCTTGCCAGCATTCTGGCTGCGTGCCCACCTCTGGCAGACTCAGAAACAGACAATTTGCCCCAAGTGAAAGTGGCCTCTGGCCAATGTTTCTATTCTTAGAGATAAATGATTTTAAAGGAGTGCTGTTCTATCAATGCTGCAGCTGTTGTGGGCCTGTTGGGCTGCTGCTGGCCTCATTATCTTCCTCAGAGGCTGCCGACAATGAGCCTTGACTGTGCTGGTGATAGTCAAGTGGAGGTGACATGGAGATAAAAAATATCTTTCTTTAGCATTATTTAATATTTTATGCTCTTTAATAGCATTTACTATTTGATGATAAAACAAAGGCTGCAAGCTCTCATCTTGCTTTATGAATTCCAGTGGTTTTACACCTCTGTATGAGTTTATGAGTGTTCGAAGCTTTCCTCTCTGCATAATTACCTGGTTATTGATATGAAACAATTTGCATAACTAAACTAGGAATTAATGTTTGAATAGTTAGTTAAACAGTTTTCTTTTAAGTTGCCCTGAGTTGCCTTGCTGCCTATTCTCCTCCTGTTATCACATTGGTACTACAGAATAAGAAGAAATATGTTTCTGCGAAATCCTGTAATCGGGTTCTCTTTGAATTATAAACAGTCAAACCAGATAGGAATCCTTTTGTTCTGTTTTTTAAGCAGGTGAGACAGATCGAGAGGAGGAAAAAGAAAAGAATTCAAAGTTTGGTGTTTCCTCAGCAAGTTTTGCTTCATCTTGCCCAAGTAGAAGTATCGCATTCCTGCTGTTTCAATGTCTGTAGTAGTTGAAAGGCCCATCAAAGCTTAAAAAAATTTTCTCCACCTCTTTGGCTGGATTCCAGTAAAGCAGTTCTAGAGGAGGGAAACAGCTGTTTGTGCTTCTGATAAATTCATTCATTTGGACAATATGCAATAATTGTAGCTCCAGTACAGACATAAATGTCACTAGGAAACATCTTTTGTTCAAGACCGGATGATTGGATTGCGAGATATTATTTGTCAATTTTAAAGTCCTTTAAAATATCTTGCCTTTTCATTTCCTGTAGTTAGGCTTTATCATGTTCTGCTGTCATAAACTTCTTACTATCCTGTAGCGGATTCACCCTGTGGGAAGTTGCAATTAAATGACTTTCAAACTATTTTCTTTCAGTCTATGATTGTAGTATTCTTAAGGCCTGAATGTGTTTGATGCACAGGTTCTTGTACTGCTCACAAACTCCATCCAGGCTTCATCAGAAACTTGGTCTGGGCTGGAATTATTATTTGCAACTGCGTAGTTTTGGCATGGCAGCTCTAAATCCTAACAAGATACAAGGCATGTGTTTGGTGAATGACTCTGAGGCACCCAGGAGCTGTGTCTTAAAACAACACAAGCAGCATGTTAAGTGGCACAAACTGTCGAAGAACCAACATGTGTAATGTCAAGTCATGTAGTGAGTGCACTGAGAAGATGCCTTGACTCCTTCTACCTTGGGGAGGCGTTGGCTGAATTCCTGTTGACTTTTTGATGGCCAAAGTACCACTAAAGATTAATCTGAATAGAGAGATTACTCATCAGTCTGTATTCCAACTTCTAAATTTGTCTACTTAGATTGTTTTTCCAGTCTTTGTCTGGAGGAGCTCTGTGTTGTAGTTTACTTCAGTCAAAAACATAAATGGAACTACTTAACTTGTGTGTGAGGGAAATTAGTACTGCCATTAGTTTGGAAACGAATGACATGTCTGAAATATTGTGTAGATGGATTTAGGAGTATAATATATGTAATATATACTGGCAACTGAAACAGATGCAAGAGTAAACAGCAGGATCAGATGGAAAATTACAAACTCTCTGGAACTATTCTATAAAGATATTAATGGATTCTCTGTTGGTCAGTGATCTCCTTTAAATGTGGCTCCAGTCATTCAATGTTACCTACAATACTTTATAGAAAATGTGGTTTCAAATAATTTGAACGTTTATGTGATACAGCAGTCTGTGTTTATGTGGATGCTTTGCCAGGATAAAGCACTAAGTACATCGAATGCTATTTTTCTGCTCTGTGACTGAAACAGAGCCAGCACATACAATGCACCTTACATATTATCTTCATTCATCAAATTAGGACAAGTTAGCTTCTTTTCTTTTCATATATTTAGTTCTGTGCAATAGTGGCTGATTTGGGGGAAGGAAAAGAATGGATACGTTTAATGACTAGTCTGCTTACGTTATTTAAAGATATGGAATGTATCCTGAAATTGTCACTTGTACCACATTACCTATAAATCAGTTTTAGTAAATAAGATGTTGAGGATGCAGTTATTTAACACCCCCCCATCCTCTCACCCCCACCCCTCCCCCCCGTTTTTTCAATGCTTTCTGTTGTTTTAATATATTCAATACTTCTGTTGCAGAATAAATGGCTGTACAGCAATCCTTTATTTTTAAATCCTATCGAAATGTAGGAAAAGTAGTTTCTTAAGCATTTATTTTATAGTAGCTTGAAAATGCTCTTGGACTACATAGTTTATAAAGTTATTTTAAAACACAAAACAGATTATTTATATTACTTTCAGGTTTGAAGATGGTTCATTGAATATTTTATAGAAAGATATGCCTGTAAAAAGAAAAAAACAACAAAAAAATCCAATGATTTAGGCAGGTGTGAGCAAATTTGTGCCTTACAACATTTTAGAATGCGTGATGCGAGATGAGGTTTATTGTTTGTATTTGGACATAAATTCCTGTGGTGGTTGAAAGTAGAATGATAGTGTAAAAGGATGGATGATTTTATGAGGACTATCATTTTCAGCAGAGAATAAATCATAACTGCAGCCTTTCATTTCAGATACACTTATGAATCTATTAAGCATACCTACGCTTGTTTTTATCATTTTGAGAGGGGATTCTTAACATAAGGGTAAGAGGAAAAAAGAGTGGTGAGAACAGTCAGTGTTTTTGCCTGGAGAGGAGCAGGTTATAAAACATTAACAGAGTTGTAATGAATGTAATATTCACTTGACTTTGCAGTTGTGGAAGTTGGTGTCTACAAAATGTTTTATTATTTATGTTGAAGCTGCTAAAAGAAGCTGTGCAAGAGATTAAAGACATGTGCTTGTACTTCTAACATGAAAAACACAGACTCAGGGAAAACGTCTGTAAATGTATCTAGGTGTTTAAGGACCTTACACAATACTGATTAACATCTGTAGACTCTTTTCAGTGTACTTTTTTTCTATTTTTCTACATTCAGTCTCTAAAACATCAAAATGCAGCATTTGCTTTTAGTGTTCTTCCAAAACAATTTGATTGCTTCGAGTTACCGGCTTGCCACATCACTGCTGTTCCATCTTCACAACTTTCAGTTTCCAGTTTAATGTTTAGAAATACAAGAAAGCAGGCAGTGAATATGTAGTAAGAGAAATTCACTGTCTCAAATCTGATCGAGTGTCATCAGCTCTTTCTCTTGATGTTTTATAAAGAGAGTAGGGTAAGTCATTGCTGACTGACTTAGAGCTGTGAAGAGTATTCTTCTAGCTTTTGGGTTAAGAAAGGCGTTCTGAAGTTCTTAAAACTAACTTGCAACCAAGATCCATTTCTGTTGCTTCCTCTCTCCTTGGCTTTGAAAATCTACAGTGCTAGAAATGAATGAAAAACTCTCAAGTTATTTCAACTCTACAACAAGACTTTGTGTTGTAATACTACTCAAACAGCTTGCTTTGATGGCTAATTGAAGATGCATGATTTCTTTTTAAATAGAGGAATTTGAATCCCCCACACACCTTCTTTTAAATATACTATAGAAGCCTTTTCATTTTGCAAATGAAAATGCAATTATTTTACATCCCATATACATTTATTTAATAGTTACTCCCTAGAAATTAGGGTTTATTATCTGATCCATTAGTTGTGAAATTAAAATGCTTTCTTTGAAACATTTCCTCCTCCTTTGCTCTTTTTCATGTTAAAGAAGGGAGGGAGACTTCGGAAAGAACAACCTTTCTCAAATTTGCATTACGGAATTGCTGCATATCACCTAACTATAAAATATCTTGAGTTGATTTAATTTCACATTACTTGCAAAGTGGACTATGTTGGTCTTTATCAATTTCTAATGTGCCTGCCTGTCATTGTCAGCCCTGTATTCCCACCTTGGTTTTAGATGGTCGCAAGCAGAATTTGAGCATTCTTGCTGTCAGGAGCAATTATGTTGCATCAAATCTGTGTATTATATTCATGCTAATTTTGTTCAGAAACAAGCAGTACAAGGAATTCTGAGAATCCAAGACTTGAGTTTCCACAGGGTGTCCTTTTGAAGTGAACCTTTTATGGGTTATTTGTTTTTTTGTTGCTTTTTTTTTTTTTTACAGATGACTACCTATATTCTATATGTGTGCATGTGAGTCTCACTGCTTTAATGAGAGTTGAGTGAGTTGTCTGTATCTTTGCAGCCTGAGTCCTGTTGGATGTAGTCCTAGTGATTTCACAAGGGTAATGCTGTAAACCTTGTGTTTACGGGGTGTGTGTGCAGGTTTTTGCACATACTGCTTTTGGGGGAGGTATTGTCTCAGGTTACCTCCTTTGACACAGGTTTTACTCATAACATTAATTTGTTAAATAAATAAATCCTATGTGACATTCAGATCTACATTTCAGCATGAAATTCTGGGGGAAGCTAGTACTTGTTTTATATGAGCTAGCACAGACAGAGCTTATTTCCATCTCTGTTCTTCTGACAAAAGTAAATAAATAAGAGGGTTCTTTGTCGAATCACGTTTAGTTTTGCAGTGCCTTCAGAAGATGTGTCACTTGGTCTCAGCACTTTTGCAGTGATGTTGATGGAAGACAGATGGAAAGATTCATCAGTACTGAACAAAATAAGGAGAAAGCCTCCTGTGTTCCATAGAAACTCAGTTCTTTTAAATTCTTCCCTTTCGAAAGTTAATTATGTGATTGCTGCATACTTAAGAGCTGAGAAGAACATATCTATAATGAGCAGAATCCATATAGATTCCTAATGCATCTTTTTTAGCTCTCCCTGTATCTGTGGGTGCTTACTGAGATCATTTACAATAGATTACTGCTGCTTTTTAAAGCACTTTGCCTCACTCCATAATTGATGTATTAGTATATCCCTTAAGCGTATTTTCTTGTTCATCTTCACTCCATTAAGATTAAACAGAATGGCCATTAGGTCATAAAGAAATAAAATATTCACTTTGCTGCTTACTGTGAAAAACGCTACTATTATCTGTCAAATAAAAAGATTAACTTTGCCTTCAGGTACGTTTTTAATGGCCTTTTAAATATAGGCCTGAACCACTGTAACATACAGTAATAGATGAAGGACTTTCTTCATCAGGGGGAAGTATCTTAATTAGGTGTCAGCCCCAGACTTTTTGCTCAGCTCATGCTCTTAGCCATGAGATTCTTCTCCATGGTTATCTGATTTCATGACACAGTTGTAATGCAGGTTAAAATTAGGCAGCCAATTTGTACTTTATTACTTGCTGTAGACTTTTTAATAGGTTTTAATTAAAATGTCAAAGATCATATTCTCTATATATTGCCTGTTCAAATAAGAAATGAGAAATATGAGTTTGTGAAGATGTGAAGTAATTCGGTTTTCAGTCTGTGAGCATAAACTACATTTCCAGTGATACATTTAATCATGGAAAAAACTCAGATTTCTCTGGAAATACAGGCTTGCAGAGCAGGGCGTGTTTCCCTAATTACCTCTATTCCCTTGTTCATTTTCTCCACTGTGCTTCTGAGAAGGGTGGGGGGATAGGAAATGTTTCAGATGGTGAAAGCCCTTTTAAAAGTGCATCAAGGTACACCGGTGTCACTCCTGTATTCTCTTATGGTTGTGTAGAAACAGGCATAAAGGATGCACAGCATCATGATTGCTAAGTGTCAGTATTTGGTGGTTCTCATTGATATTGACTGTGAATTCTGCCCTGATGTTGCTGAAATTATTGGAGTTTAGTTGTCTTTCATAACTGTACAAGCTTTGTGATATTCCTGTCCCTGTTCTATTTGTTTTCCAATGCTACTGACTTCTGTAACACTTGAGATCTCCAAGGGAAAAACCACCTTTCTCGAGAAGCCTTGTGTGCTATAATTCTGTTCTATGCTTTTACTTAATAAGATGAGCAAAATTATGTGATATCCCATCCATTTTCTAATGGTTAGTTTTTAATAAAGAACTCACTGAAAGATGAAAAGAAATATAGTTCCAATTTTATAATCAGAAATAATTCTTAGCTGATATTGCAAGAAGTTCCTGTACCTTATTTTAATAACAAGTATATGTATTGTTAGTTCATGATGAAGGCTCTCCTTGAGTCAGAAACTTAGCACTTAAGGTGACAGTTGTTTTGCTTGGCTGCCTATGACACCTTCCTGAGCACAGACCTTTGCATGCTGAGCCGCTCTCGTCTGCACTGCCTGGGAGGGAGGGAAGGATGGAGCTCGATCCTGCTTCACTGCTGGTGTTTGGACACTTCCCTCTGCAGTTCAGTGTGCCTTGTCCAGTGGTTGGGACACAGCCCCTGTAATTCTTACAGGAAAAGTAAATTTTTCTTTTTACCATTATTTTTTCTTGCATGAAAGTATTCTTACTGACAAGTCCCTCACTTATTATGTAAATCAGGTAATTAGCTGATTATTTGTTCTCCACTTAGCAACGCAATTGGAAATGTATCGTACTTGGCAGTATAGTAGAACAGACTTGAGAATCATCTTGTGAGTAAGCTCTTCTAAAGTGTTACCTTCAGTACCCTGGAAATCACTTACCCTCTGCTGGAGGATAGGTCCCACTATAAGTGACTGATGCATCTCTTTTTCCACTGAAGAATCATAATTTGCCTGGCCTAAGCTTGCAGCTGTACCTCATCCTGCTTTTAGCCAAAGGCCACAGGACAAGCTGCAGTAAGTACTTATGATCACCTCAGCTGGGCCCTACTGCAGAGGAGGGCTGGAATTAAGTTAAAAACATAAAATGGAGATAATTTGCTCCTTTGTCAGTTATCTGTAAACATTATCTACCAGCCTATTTGCAGTGTAATAGCCAAGCAATTTCTTATGTATTTCTTGTGTAAAGTAGAGGAAGTCGGTTCCTTATAGATTTAGGCTTGCTTTTATTTTCATCCCATCTTTCCTTCTAATGTTCCTGTAATTGCACTGAAAAGCAATTTAGTAAACTTCATATCAGCCTTTTCTGAAATTGTTTTCCAGGCTTCTCTTAACAATCACCTCTGCTTCAACCTGTCCCAGACTGTATGCCATTATTTGGTCGATTCTTCTGTACTTAATTTTACGACCCTTCAGAGTTTATAGGCCACATATTCTTTTCTTTCAATAGCTGTACAAAATTTAGTGAAGGAATTTAGTTGCTGGCCTTTTATTCATCAATAATGTTTTATGGGAAAACCTTTTACTCCACCTGCTGCCCCTCTCCCCCTCCTTTTATTTTGTTGAAAGTACAATAAATGACCATTCAAGTCCGTTTTCAGTTTTTATTTCTGCCTTCATCTCTTTTCAATGTCTGTTTTGGGAAGAATAGGCTTTGGTTCAATTCCTATATATATAATATGTGTATATATTATGTTTTTGTTTGACCAGTCTTTGTTGGGAAAGGAAATTGTGCTCTACATAAACATTAAATTTACTAGGAAATTTCTCTAAGTCATATTTATTGCTAGTCTGTTTTGACTGTCCAGATGCATTTCCCTAACCTTTTCCCAAACCCAGTGACTTTAAAGCAACGCAGAACAAGCAATACGGAAAATAAAGATCTTCAGCAAATAACAGGTAAATCAATTGGTTTCCATATCTCTATGATCTAAGTCTGTTCCCATTGTTGAAGCAGGAAAAAAAAATGTCTGGAATAAGGATGATTGAGAGGAGCGTTAGCCTTCTTTTGTGAATGGAGCCCAAGATTTTGCTTTGTTCTGTTTTTCTGACCTTCTGTTGCTGGCATGTAATAACGTGAGTTGTTATGGCTGTTTCAGTTAGACAGTCGACCTGGTTGCTGCCACTAGTTTTCCTCTCAGATGAGTTTGCTCGATTTCTATATGACCTACCACAAACCCAAGCTGTCCTAAAGAATTTAGAAGAGCTTAAAAATATAGTAAAATAAAGGGAAAAGGATGGTGGCTGCTCTGGGAGGAGGCAGTAGTAGCCTTGCACCAGGCCAAGTTGCTGCTGTTCTTGTTGTTACTCTTACCAGTCATTTATGCCCCTTGAATCTTAGATAGCTTTTGGTAAAAGAGAGGTTGCTGGTATGCTCTTTTCTTGATACTTTGCTAGGAGAGCAATTTAGAATATATTTGTTTAGTACATGCTAGTGAAGTATTGAAGTTGAGCAGTAAAAACGCAGCTTAAAAGTTGTTCACGTAGTTTGCTTTACAGGTGACACAGTCCCCTGGTGTCGTCATGAAGACACAAATAATTTTCCCATGGTTATGTCCAGTAATCTTGTCTTTTCATAGGAGGTTCTCTAGGCTAAATTGCATTTGATTTTCAAGAAAGGGAACGCTTGTATTGTCACTTCATTACTATCAGTTTGTGATGCACAAGAAAATAAGATACGTTCCAAGCTGCAGGATAACTCTGTTTACTTCTGTGGCTGCTGAAGAGAGGATGTAGCATGGTTCCTCGTGGTTGACAGTCATTAAATAGGCATTGGTTACCATTCTCCTTGATGGCCCTATAGATAGATGACACACACCCCAAAGCACTTTCTCTTTGCAAGAGATGAAAATAACGAAATGCGCCATGTGCTCAAAAACTGTGACCCCCTCAACCATTTTAACAAGCATGTAAGCAGCAAGCATTAGGGCTTTTCTAAAGAAATGGTACCCTGTTCCCCAAGCCATGGAACGTGTTCAGGAGATGCATCTTTGCTCCTTTTAACTGAATTAATGAAAAATTCAGTCCTCTTCCTTAGATTGCTGACCTCCTACAAGTACAGGAGAGAAAGAAGCTGGTGCCCTTCTGGCTCTGATAGCATGATATTCACAACTTAGTGCTAAACAGATAATAACAAAATAGATTGGGATAATTATTATGAATGTTTACTCCTCTGTGTGGATGTAGTGTTTATAAATTAACTGAAAACACTTACAAATCTGCATAACTAATTGCCTGTGATTCTAATGCTTTCAAGCTATTCTAATAAACATTTAGCAAATGCTTTATAAGGCCTTAGATGGAGTATTTTAAAATCAATGATGCTATTTTAATGTTGCTTATATTGTCTTTACTTGGACAGTGTCTTATCCCTTTGCCCCATTTATTTCCGACCATGTTCAGTGAAGGAAGGTTTTGGTTTAAATAGATCGAGATGTGAAAAAGATGTTGGATCTGAGGTTAAAGGGCTATCTCATGGGTGAGGGATGGCCAAATTCATGCTCCTGGCTTAGAATACAGGTAGTACATGGTAATCCTAGATACAATCCATACATGGTTCTCCCCTTGCCTTGTTGGCTTTTTCATCCTCTGATTTAACAGTATTAAATTGTCTTCAAGGTAGGGATGTGCTAGGGATGTGGACATTAACAAGATCTGTGCCCTTTCTTTTGCTTGGGCTACCTCTGTCTTCCAAATCTGTTTGGGTATTTTATCCCTTTTACATTATGAGTGTTCTCCTAAATACCTTTGAAAGTGTCATGCTGGTACTAGCTCAGCAGCACTTAGGTGTTATGGCAACAATGCCCAGCTGTGTTGGGCAGATATGAAGCTTGACAGCTTCTCCCATCAGTATCAGCTCATTCAGCTCCACATCCTTTGATTTCCCTTTTCTGTCTCTAGTTTCCTCCAGCCTGGCTGAACTTAAAACCTGTAATGTGATGAACAAGGTCCACGGGGGCACTAATGCTTAGGAAGAACCTTGATTGGTTTTTCAGCAGCAGAGATGAGAAGTGGGAATCGGGTCTTGAGAGTCAATGTCTGAATTATGCTTAGTTTTTCTTGGCTAATCTGAGACCATACCAGTCTTTAAGGGTAACCCTGTGGGGATGACTGCTGTCCATCCTTTTAGGGAGATGCTAGAACCCTGCAGGTAAGTGATTCCTGCCCTGGGCAAAGTGCTGCGCTGCTGCTGCCTGTCCTGGTTTCTTATGCAGCTCTTTCTGAGGCCTCAGAGGAGCAGGGGGGTGATGCACAGGAGCAGAGCAGAAGTGTTGGAAATAGATGATATTTAAGATCCCTTCCAGACCAAGCCGTTCTGTCTTCAGTGCCTATGAGAAAGGCTGCCACACGTTGATGAGATCATCACTTTAACAGCAGCCGTTTATCTCAGAGTGCTCTCTGGAGGTAAACACAATGATCACTTCTCAAGTTAAAAGCGTCATTCAGGCTGCCTATCCCCTTAATCCCTTTTGTTGCTGAGGTGATTTGGTTCATCTGATCTATTTAAATGATAAAGCACGCGACGGACTGTTTCTTCAAGAATGCCCTTAACACCTATTTTAGTGTGATTTAGGATTCAATTTAGGATTCAATAGCAGATGCAAAAAGGAGAAGAAAACAAAACAAAAAACAACCCTCTTTTTAAACAAGATCAGACTGGCTGCAAACGTTATTCTTTATGTTGTGGTTAAGAAATGCAAAACGGACGCAAAGTTCTTTTGCAAGTGACAAAGAAACCAGTAACGTCTCATCAAGAATGATTATAGATGGCTGCAGTCAGTTTTTACCTTGGAAATGGTGCTGCTTTTTAGGTGGAGTAAGCGAGTTGCTAAGGAATAGACAGGCTGAGGGTTTTCACGATGAAAAATTGTTGAGTAGTTGTGGGAGATTCTTATTAGAATGGCTGTAGATGAATTAAGAAATATAGAGGAATTTAGAGGTCAATGAAACGGTTCTAAAATGTCAGTATAGGCAAAGTCAAGAACTTTATCTAACCCCCAGTTCGATGGAAGCGCTGGTGATAAATTTTCCTACAGCTCTCCTGGTTGCTGTGCTTTGAATATAGCTGCAGTCACTGTTGGCCTTTGTTTCAGCAAAATTCTGCCTCTTGTTATGGAAGTTGCATCTTGACAGCTCTCTGATGTTGTCCCACTCCTGTGTAGGATCTGGTGTGCTGTGAGCTGGATTCAGCTTTCCTCCTCGCGCAGTCTGGGCTGGGGCCTCCCCAGTGCAGCTTACCTGTGCATTTAAAGCACAGACTGCTAGAGGGGCACAAAGCAGGAGTGATGGTAAAAAGCTGGTCCTGGGCTTTTGGTGGCTCATTCAATAGACAGGAGAGGCAATGAAAGGAAAGGACTTCAATAGAAAGGAGCATGACAGAGTGCTAAGCACTGCAAATCCAACTCCTGTCCTGCTGGAATACTGCTTCACTGTGTTGTCATCCTCTTGAATATTCTGGTCAGATTAGATTTCCTTTGTAAGTTTAAGAACATACATAAGGGATTATAAGGCTGTTTGAGGCATCAATCTGCTTCTGTGCGTGACCGGTCTAACGTGTTAAAATACCACAATTAAAATCCTTAGTTTCATAAAATCAATTTTAAAATGAGATTTATCAGATCAGGAAGAAAAAGACTTTTAGAACTGGAACTTTCCACTTTCTGTAGGTGGTATCTGTGCTTATTTTTTCATACATTGTGCTTAGGTTTCCGATTATTGTACTACAAAGAGAAGACTGGTAATTGTTTAAAAAGAATACTGGAACTCACAGATTTCTTTTATATAAAGATACCTGACAGCCATCTTTATTTTCTAATTTATTTTTTTTTTTAATTTTTTTGGTGGTGATACACCCCAAATACTGCCTTGCTGGTTGTTAAACCTAAACATTTGTCTTGTGCTCACGGCAAAGCGGTTGGAGTAAAATATGACTAGAAAATAGGCTGTATGAAATTAGGCCTGCCTCCTGCTGGATCCAAGAGTGTTTATATCTTCAGTACGTCGTGGATCCTTCCTATTGGTCGTTTTGTGTTCTCTACAGAATATATGCTGCTGTATTTTGCTTATATAGTTATTATAAAAGCTGGGGCCCAATGAGAAATCCTGAAATTTTGTTGGAGGGCAGACCTGTGTCAGATTATCACCCAGTCTCACTAAACAAGTATCATGAGATTTACAGCGTGTTAGATTGACATGGATTTCTCAACTGCCTCGAAACCAATAAAGCAGATTAGTGAGCATCTGATCTCATTAATTAGATGAGTGAGGTCTAATTGTCCGGGCATCAGTTTGAACAGCAACAGATAACTTTTTCTATTTTCTTTGCACCATCTGAAGAATTAACAGTGACTCTGAAGAAAGTTTTTTGTTAACTCTTAACTTCTGTTAACAGTAAATACCAACAACATTGCTGTTAATCTCAGAGACTGCAGAGTGGCCTAGTTATGAACACTAAACATTAATGTTACAGCACGGCAGTTTAGTAAAAACTTTTAATCAGCAGGCTTAGGTCATATATTTCTGAGAATAATATGTATTACTTGTCAAGGTTTAATATCCACTAGTGGCTATATTAAACTGTCCACTAGATTGTTGATTGGAGGGCTGATTTTCAGTCAGTGTGAAAATACAGCTTGAAAGAATTGGTGAAGTAGTGCTGGTTGATATCAGCCCAGGATTTGCATCAGTGATTACATTGAGAATGTTGATGGTAATTAAAAGTATACCTTTTAATTCTTGAATGTATTATAATTTATTTTTCTCAGCTTTCTTAATTTTCCATTGTTGTTGACATGAGTGAAGATCCTCTGGTTTACTGCTGTTTTTTGTCCTGTATCCTAAATATGCCTATAGTTCTGACATGTGTGGTAGGGTGGTTTTTTTTCCCTCAGTCACACAAAGTTCTTGTCCTCTTATAGCCTTATCGTCTTCATTCTAATCACGAATTGTTTGAGAATGTATGTACAGTATTATGTTTTCATTGTATCAGCAACTTGTATAGGCTCTAACACTTAGCTTTAAATTAATTATTTCATAGCCTAGTTGTGCCCTAGGGAGTTCATAGTGTACTCACATGCCAACTTTCTCAGAGCAGCATTTAATATCCATAAACTCTGTATCAGTCCCATTTATTCTTTAAAAAAATACTGAGTTTTCTTCATCATTATGATGGGACTGAATGGATCAGCATAAAAGTTTCAGTGTCGCATATTAGGCATTGTAGGATTTCTTCTTTTATTAATCACTCTGGTCAAAGAATTAAGTAAAGAAAATCAAGACTCTATTAAGACATAACCAAATTCTAAAGATAAAAGTCCAAATAACTTGCAAACTGAACAAAATAAAAAGCTTTAATTTTAATAAGGTGGAAGGAAGAAACTGCTAATGCTTGTGCTCTTGGAATATTATGGGCTAAAGAATCCACTGATTGGTAAAAAGGCAGGTGTAAGATAGGAAAATAATATGGTTACATGCTACTAATAGGTCAGGATTCCTGATAGAAGAATTAATAGATTGGATGAATTTGAAGAGGTCAAGTATTTGGTGTGGTGATTTGTAAGAGTTTTAAACTATTTGATTAGTTATAACTAATAACATTCTTATCATGAGGCAATTCAACAGTGCTATTAACAAATAATAATAAGCAAGATATCAGTGAAATTGTATAGTTTGTACATGGTATTTTATGTGTTGTCAAGGGATGTATTAGGCAACCTAGATGTTGATTTATGTATGAGCTGTAGGGAAGGAGCTGCTAATAAAATCTCACCACCATGAGATGAACCTTGAGCAAGTGAATTCTTAGTAGCAAAATTGCTGAGATTTGTATGTTTAATATGTTGTAAAGCAGGTGTTTCATTATACTAGTATCAGTAACAAATTATTTTAGGCCTGAAGCAAAAAAAATAATTGAAGAATACATTTTCATTATTCTTCAAATTGAATGTAATATTTTAATAATTGAGAAGAGTATAATGAGAAAAGGAAAGTTAAATGTCTTGTGTAGTGAAGAGAGAGAAGAATCTTGCAAAGGTTTATCTGACAGCGTAGTTCACTTCATCTTGATACATGTCAGTTTTGAAATAAGGAAAAACATGTAAAAGCAAGTTTGCCTACTATAATGAATAAAAGAAATGTGCCAGTAAGAAGGACAAAAATAATTATAGTGTTTCATCTGAAGAAGTGTCAGTCTTTGCATTTTTATTAAGGGACAGATTTCTATTCTTAAAAATAATAAAATGCCACCCAGTAACCAATGGGCTTCTTTGTTACCATGGGAAAAGGACATTTTCAGGTCATACAAAGGGATAGTTTCATGAACTGTTCAGCAGCAATTCTTGCTCAGATTCTTTTAAGTGAACGATAACTCTGATCTTTAAGGTAAAGAAGATCCTTCTTTAGCCTGAGTTCAGGAAGCTTATTTGAAGAGCCTTATCCCATCAGAGGTATCTTGACTGAATGGTTATTTTTCTGCTACATCCAATTGTTTTGTTAGTGCCAAGGAAGCTTCTCTGAATTTCCATGAAGAAAAATGGCAGCAGTGTCATAAAGCAGCTAAGATGTGCCTAACGCATCCTGACAGGACAAAGAAGTTTTAAACCCTGCAGGATAATGAAATTATGATTGCTTTGAATAAAATCCCTGTGTTACATTTTGGAGGTTTCTGCACTGTTCAGAGTGTCTGATGCTTCATTCTGTGGGATTCCCATACCTCTTCCCTAGTTCATGCACAACTCAGTCAATTCTGCACCTTAAAATCTTTGCAATTAATTTTCTTTCCTGGTAATCCTTCTGTTTTCTCCCAGTACACCACCTCTGTTTCTCTAGCAGCTCTGTGAGGAGATTGCTCATGCTCCGTTTTTGAAGGCTTGGATAGAAGCAGATGCAGTGTACTTGCCTATGCCTGACCATTACCTTAGATGGAGTATAAAGCAAGAGGATAAATGGGACCAAAGGACTCAGTGGTGAGACACATGCAGGTCTTGTTCTGGCCACAGTCAAGCCATGTGCAGGTTTCATTCTTTCCATAGGTGAGTCATATTCCAGCCGTGTGCTTTGTGACAGGTTCTTTGAGAGCTGTTAGTTTCAGGAAGCAGGAATAAATAGGAGGTACCCTGTGCCAGCTTTACAAGAAGCTTGTGTGGAGGTTGTAGTGAGGGACTGATACTTCCATCTTCAAATGAGCTATGAAAATATCTGTTTACTCATTCTCTTTAAATAGAGAAACTTATATGGAACAGCGCTGTTCAACTTCATATGAGCAAACCACGTGGTTTAAAATGTTCAAAGAAAACAACACACCTTCACAAGGAAATGAAGCCTCCCAATTGCATCCAGTCTGCTAGGTATAATCACTGAGCGTTGAGTGCTCAGATGTGATACTCTTAAGAGCCCCCTGATGCTGTAGTTCTGTCCAAATTCATTTTTTGCACTGTCTCGTGGGTTTTACCTCCAGCTGCAGGAGGGCAGTTGCAGGGTTTAATGCAAGGTTTCCTGATGTCCCTTTGTGATTTGTTGCATTTTCTGGTGCTGATCTCCAGAAGGTAGCGCATCTTCATTCCTGTGACAGCCAGTGGTGTTATATTGTAAGTGCCAGCAGACTGGGGAGAGACTTGAGCTTATCTGACGATACCTTTGGGGGAGCTTTGCCTTTGTGAAATCCTACTTGGCTGTCAGAGGAGCTGAAACGTTTTCCCCCTCTCTTCTCAATTCACTTTTCAATCTCAATAGCTTATTGCAATGACAGGGTATCAAAAGGCCTAGAAAACTAATACCATACATCAAGCACCTGTGTATTGCAGAGGTCTGACAGTGCTAACAGAAGAGATGGATTTTATATAATCTCTGTCTCCTGAAAAGAATAAAAGAAAAATATTATAGGCTTGACCTGTGATCTCATTGAAACGGTCTGAGTTTTGTCTGGGTGGCTTGACAGAACTGGATGCCCTGCCTGAATGCTGTTCAATTCAGTGTTTATAAGCAGAAATGCCCCACAAACAAGAGTTGTTATGAGCACCCCTATTAATTATAGAGGAAATCCTGAGAACACTGGTAATATTCCTTAGAGTTATTTTTTTTACTCTGGTTTCTGGTCTTGTGTCAGTAATTCACCTTGACATGTTGATAAGCTGGGTATCTGGAAACATCAAGATGACTTCTCTCCTTTTCCCAGTTGGCTCTGGAAATCAGAAGAGTTCAAAATGAGAACTCTATTTTCTGTGTTCAACGGAAAAAAACTATCTGTGGTTTAATTCTGTGCTCCAACTTAGGATGCATTAATGACTAGAAGTTCATAAACTCTGGAGCAAGCAGAAAGGTGTACGTGCTGCCTGCTCTATGGTGGGCTGCCACTCAGAAGTCCCCCTTTCCCCATTCCTTCTCTTGGGGAGGAGAAGGGCAGTCTTTCAGCATGTCCTAGGAAGAGCTGATGGCTATGATTTGAACAGAGAGATACCAAGGGGCTGAACAGGGCAGGAGCTTGGGAAAAGGCCACGGGTACTGGGATTTTCCTCTAGCAGCAAGGAATAGAGTGAATGCACAGATATGTTATTAGGAGGATCATGCCGTTCAAGCATCCTTTCACATAACACGTCTTCTAGCAATGGGAAAGCCCAGCTTGAAAGAGTTTGTTTCAACATTGTGTCGGTGTGAGGGTAGCTGGGATTTCAGTACTGAAGGTGGTAGGAACAGGTCCCCATCCCACCCTTAAATTGCTACACCCTAGGAACAGCTGGTGCTGGGAATGTATGAAATATCTGGATGCATGTGTAAGTTTGCAGGAGTGACACACTTGTCTATCAAAGATCCTTGTGGTGCTAAATTGAAGCAGAAACATATGTAATGTGGCTGCGAGCAAGGAAGTTTGGGGAACTGCTGAATTATGTATTTCCTGGTAAAAATGCTATTTAGTACTTGAGCTTATGAAAGATGTAAACACATAAACATATATGTAAACTGTACTATGGAGAAGGCTTGATGTAACATGCAGAGCATGTGTTGGAAATAAGTATTTACTCACACAGTGTAAAAGTTAATCAAACTGAAACGTAACAGTAATCCAGTGTATCAAAACAGATTTTCTGCTTACTGCTAAGAAAGCTTGTTGCTAACTTGGTTGTTGGGCTGAGTTTAGGAAATAGGACCGGGAGAGATTTGAGATATTTTCTGCTTGTTGGAGTTTGCTATGCAGAGTAGCAGTTGCTCAGAGATGGAGAAGACTGTTAGTTAATCACAGGGAATTGGAAAGAAGAAACTTAGGAGAATTCAGTGTGATCTGATGCACTTGGGATGCTTTGTGCATCCTGACTCTGTGTCATGTCTGACAGTTGCTCACCCACTATGGTTGGTGCAACATTCAGATATGGTACATGGGCTGTGCTAGCCCAGAGAGTTCTGTGCTCCTCAGGGCTGTGCCATCACCAGTATTGCTGGTGAAATAATAATTGAAAAGGAGTGAACAAGCTAGGGATGCAGTAAAATCAAAAGCAGTGTATTCTCCTCTCAGACAATTAAAGCATAATAAATAATCATGTGAGGATTTACTGAGCATTGGCACCTCTTATTAATCTGTTTCTTGTTTCAGTAACCACAAGAATTCATGGACTGGCATTAATTAAAGTACTTCTAAATGGGATCTAGCTACTGAGTACAGTACTAATAGGCTTATTTTTCTTCTTTGCTGTTTGTGCTTTGCCTTTTACAGGCTAATTTGATATATATTACTCCTTTCTCCTTTACTATACATAACTTCTTAAGTAATTCGCAGAACAGTGTAAACAATTTATGCATAGTATGTGCGCTGCCTGAGGTCTCATAGAGAAATATTAGGAAGATGGAATTGCAATATTTTTGTAGGAATGTATCAAGTCAAAATGGCATTTCTTGAGATTTCAGAGTTTGCTTTGCAAGGTTGCTAACAATTTATTGCTTTTAAGAAATAGGATTTTTTTTTCTCCAGAGGGTGCCAGACTGATAAATGCAGGTTTTTTTTTCTGTACATGCCACCAAATTCATGCATGAGGTCTGCACTGGGCCACAGACTGCTCCGAGCTCTCTGATAAACGACAGTCTTTCCTAATCCTAAGCAAATGCTGTGATTGACTCGCTTTGCTTCGTTCCTCTGAAAGAGCAATAAAAAATGGTGGAGGGAAGTGGAGAGAATTTAGACATCTTCTCCTGTCAGTACCACATGCTGATCTGCTAATGTTTTAGAGAGCTGCTTGCCTAGCTAGCTATTATTTTCAAGTACATCTCATTCTTGCTGTGCACTTGTAGTTATTTTTGTAGTTATTTTTGTTTGTGTCTTGGGGGGTGGAGGGGGAAGGGCTTCTGCATGTAGAGCCTGGAGTTATTTCAATAGATGAATTGAAGAATGCCAATATAAAATGAGCTTACTGTAACCAGACAGACAGTAACTGTCAGAGTCAGAGAAGAATTTCTGCAGTCCCTAAATACACAACAATCTGTTATAACAAACAGACCATCATAGCTCCCCTGCATGAGGCAGTTTTCAGTGTGCTGCAGACTAGAAACATGTCTCTGTCTGTATGAACACACATGTACATATATATATGCATATGTATGTGTGTGAATATGAAATGAAAATAATCTGTCTTTGTTTGGGAATATATGGCTTTCTAGTTACAAATGTCAAGATTCTGTCATTTACTACTTCCTTACTTCAGAGCACACCAAGTTGGATTTATATAATGTTTGGAAGAAGAGCTCCTAGCTCTTAGCAACAAGTTCAGTGGAACAAATGAGGACATCATAAAGTAATTCATCCTGAAGTGTTACTGAACAAAGACGAGGTAAATGACCTAGTTTATACAGCAAAGAATTAGGAGTGTAGTGCTTTGCTGATAATATTGCTCAGTTTTTAAACTTGCAATGTACATTAAAGTACTAGAGTTTAATTACATTGCTAAAGCCTTGCTTTTTAAAACTGATACTTGGTAAACTGTATATGTTCATTCCAGTCTCGTCTACTTAATCAGCAGCTACAGAAACAACAGAAAGTAGATAGTCTATTCTGTAGATATTGCAAAGTAAGAAGAAAATTGGATCAATTTTCTGAAAACTTGTGTTAATCTTTTATTTCTTCTAAATTATCCAGTGTCCTCCATTAGATTATGCATTTCATACAAGTATATTTTAGGGTTGGGGAAAATAAGTTTTGTTCTTACAAAACAAAATGCGTTTTTACATAAATTTAGATAATGCTGCTTATGTGATAAGTTCTATTCCAGCTATCTTTAGGGGGAAGAAGAAAGTAATACAGTATCTAAAAAACAGACTATGTTTATGAATTAAAACCAGAAGCCACCTGTAGACCAGGTTTACTAAAATAAGAAACCTTGTAATGAAAACTTGTAATGGAAACCTAGGGAAGTTGTGCCCTTCTTTTATCAATCCCACAAACATGCAGTACACATGGCTTTCTAAAATTCTAACAATGGAAACTTGCACTAAGCTCTAAAAATTAACCGAACCTTCTTCAGGTTGTTAGTATCATCTCTTATTGTCATCGTGCAAAATGGCAGTAGTATTGCACTTGACTGAGAACTGTATTGCTATATGGGATAAGCTAAAATCATCTCATCTTGTAAAGTAGTTTTGCGGTGTTAACAGCAAGGAGAACCAATAAAGAGTAGTTTATTGCAAAAATGCCACTCTGAATACACCCAACAGAATAGAAAAAATGAACCTGTTCTCTTTGTATATGCATGTATGTGCTATACAACAACAACACAAATATAATCATAAATGCACATGAAAAACATTGTATTAGCTCCTGTAGCCCTCCTTGTTTCCTAGTAAGACCGTAACTTTTTGGTTGTTCTAGATTTCACAAATACCACTCTGTTTGTTGACATACTGATGTGAGAAGGAGGAAATCAATTGCAGTAACCTCTTTACTTTTCCTCCTGCTCGTATAAGTCTTTTCAGTTTTCCTTCTGCCTCCAAAATAAACTATTTTCTTTTGGCCAACTTTACGTAATGTCCAATTTGTGTACAGCTCAGTGACCAGATCTTGTAACAGTTTACAAAACCACGCTGATCCCAAAGCCTGAAAATACGCTTCAGCCATTTAGTTAAAAATGTGGGTCTTAGCTTTCAATTTTCATAAAACTGTTTTCAGAATTGGCATAATTTGCTTCTGCAGTGTATCTTTCTTGTACTCTCTGCTTTGTACACATACTGAGATCCTGTACTGCAATTGCTGCCATATGGGAAAGCAAGTTTAATTTGACAGTGGAAAACCAATGCTGGGTAATCACACTGCTTGTGTAGAAACAGATATGCATTAAGAGTAAAAATTATCCTATTAGGTCTATCAAGCAAATCTCAGTTAAGTAGCAGTGATTATGATTTATCTGAGATTATCTACAGCTCTGTTCATGTTATCCGCCTAGATGCATTCAGGCTAAATACATCTTCATGAACTTGCCATCTTTCCTAGGACCAAGGAATTGAAAGAAAACAGGGGAGCAGAGGAAAAGGCTGAAAATTCAAACTCCTGCATTCAGTTTCAACTTTTCCTGATCTGAAGCAGGGTGAGATCAGGTTAGTGCAGGTGCATGTGGGGAGTAGCTGAAGTTAAGACCAGAAGCTTTATGTTTACATGGGGAATAAGCACCAGAGGGCCAGCTGGAGGGGTCCTGGTCAGCGTGAACTGATGGAGCTCGAGGCACGCAGGGAGCAACGGGGTGGCTTTCAGCAGATGGAGCTGTGCAGGACTGCTGGGAGGTGGACGGACGGTAGGCTGTTAATGTGAGCTGACAGGCCGTGCACATGTCCTCGCTCACAGAGCAATTGCACAATAAACGCCAGCGCTCCGGGAGATCCCGGGCACACTCCCTGCAGAATTCATCCTGTATCTTTTCAAAATCAACCTGGCAACTTGTGACAGGTACAGTCAAACAGCCATATGTCTCTTGCCTAATTACAGGAAAAGTTACCGTGTGCCTAAAATTAGAGAAATAAACTCTCCGTGTAGAGATATTTAGCAGCACAGACATAAAACACTGGCTAACCGGAGAGAGCAGGTTCTTAATCAGCGTTGCATGAAATGTGTGAGTGCCTGCAGTGCGTGCCAACGAGGCAGGGCTACATCACTGCTCTTTTGCAGAACTAAGAAGCTTGTCCACATGTGTTAGTGTCCAGCAGCCCTGCCAGGGTGGGAGCTTCCTGGCCCAGGTGCTTTGGTGCTAACTGCGTGCCCTATTCCCACATTCCTGGGCTGTGAGTTGGTTGCGTGTGCAGAAACAAAGCAAGGTTTCCCAGCAGCATGCCAGCCCTGGAAACTCACTCAAAATACATGCAGCTATTCAAGGAGATAAGCTACAAATCAGATAATGGCAATTAAAATAATTTTTCATTGCCAAGCTGCTATCCAGTGATGGCAGCCATTCACAGAGTCTTTAAAGTAGTTGTTCTTTTTCCTTTTATTTTTCTCTCTTGCTATATGTATAACTGAATGTAGTGTTGTGCGCCTTCCCCATTTCTGAACTTTTATGTGTGCAGGCAAGCAGCAGGTCTTAAACATGGAAGTATGCTTACGTCAGAATAACTATAGAATATCTTTTCATGTTCAAGTGCGTCAGTTAGTTGACTTGGATTTTGATACTATTCAGGAGTTCAGATGAGGTCTAACAGTGCTCTGTGGAAATGTGCTTTCCTTTATTGTGGTCAGAGCTGGTAAAAAATTATCTACGTGAGCATGCCTCTTCCTGGGGTTGTGATGTGTTCAGCAAAGTATTTTGCTGAACTTTTTCCTCCAAAGCCACAAGCCCAAAACCTGGGTCAAATGAGCCCACTCCTAATTTTAACTGTGTCACTAAGACAACTACATTTGGAGAGATGTTTCTGATGTCAAGTAGAACAGCGTTGGAAAACAGGCATAGTTTACATGTTAAATAACAAATCATTTATGTTTTAAAGGGAAAAGGATAGTTTAAGAAAATGTTCAATTAAAATCTTTTTCTTTCCTCATAAGAAGGTACAAAACAGATCAGAAAATATACAAGGCTATGGCTTTTGTAAGGGAAACTGTTGATTGCAGCCTGAACCTCTGATTTAACCATCTGAGGCAAGCGACGAGTCAGCTGTGGGAGCACAGGTGAAGATAATTCAGCTGGGCTCCTAGAGGGGGTGGCGCTTGACTCCATCTCTCCTAGATGCCATTTAAGGGCTGGTCACCATTAAGGCAGCATCTCTTTCTCAGGAGATTGCTCCTTTGTGGAGTTTTTGTGACGAGCCTCAACATTGGTGAGCATCCATCTTGACTGGAAGCCTCAGCGCTGGTGAGTCTTTTCTTGGATACCCTCTGGCTATTTACTCTGTAATTGCAACTATACACTTGTATTATTCCAACTATACAGCTTTTCTGTGAAGAAAGTGCTTCAGGTTTTTAAGATGGCTCATGTGACATGAGAAGAAACGTTGTATCTGTCAAGTTCTCTGTTAGAGCTCTTAATGACCTTCTCTGACTTTTCTGCATAGTAAAGATGTATGGCCGCTCAGTGCGTGCACCTGTGTGAACATTTAATACAGTCTGGATGGGTTTTATTACTTAACAGTGTGTTCTGCAATTTCCAGTAGCCACATTTGGAGCAGTAAAGGCTTTTATTGCCTGAAATTAAAAGCACAATCTAGAGTCTGCTACTGTTCTGCAAACATTTGAAACAAAATAACTAATCTTTCAAGTGAGCTCCAAGTTACCTACCAGCTGCTGATTTCTACACAGTAAGAGTTTTCTTCATTACTTTCATCTGACACCTGTTTGTAATTGAAGCTTTGGGTCATCATTAACACATACTGCCCCAGGCCTTTTGGAAATCATTAAAAACTATTAAAAATCGGTAAATATAGTACATTATAGGCATGGGAAATTGAGTGGGAGTGCTTCAGAGTGCTTGTGGAGTGATGACAACAGTTCAGCAATGCTGACAGTGAAAATCAGATAATTCTCTGCCTTTTCTATGTATGCTGTCTCCTGTTTCCCAAATATTGTGCTTTTAGTCTTTTCAAGTTTACAATCTGTTGGTTTTTGTCTTTTTTTTTTTTTTCTTTCTGGTTTTGGAATTGCATGGTTTACATCTATACAGAAACTGATATTGCAAATTTTGCTGTTTTTCCTTTTATTTATTTTATTTTTTTCCATTCAAATGGAGCAATGATTCTCTTACTAGATTGGGACTCATGACAGTTTCTGATTAGGACCTTAGCCTAGGAGTCTCCTCCACCCTTGGCCAGCCCTTTCATACCTCAAAGGTATATTGAAGGCGTTGTTTTAGGTTCTGCTCTGTGTGAATAACAAAGGTAAAACATGGGATTTGCACTTTAGAGCTCACTGTCACTATTTTTCCTTTCTGTTACATTTTAGCTGTAGACGCTTGCAGAGTGGACTTAAAAGCCATGCAGGAGGCTGAATCCCATGTGAACTTTAATACAACTTTCTCTTTTTGAACTTGATGTTATTTTTCCCCTTGTTCTCAGGCTGGCCTGTGTTAGTTACTGAAACGTTAGCAGATTGGGAATAGGAAAGGTGCCAGCTGATGCTAATGTTTCCCCAACATCAGCAGCAACAACAAAAGGGGGGGTGGGAGGGGAGGAGAGAATAACTGGAGAATATGCTTTCTTTCTGCAATAGTGACCTTTTCTCAAAAGGTTTAAGAGTAAGAGGTGACTTACAGTTTGTTGAGGATAATATGCTAGTGTGATTTTACCATTTGTTCCTGAAGCTCGGAAACAGTAATAATACAGACATTGTGTTAATGAGTTTCAATCACCAGTCTGTAGCCCACTAAGCAGAGACTAAAATAATACTAGTGACTATGTTGTATACATTACCTTATTTTATCCATATTTTAAGATTATATTCCCTGGATTCCTTCTCCTTTAATCTAACCTCATTTACTATGAAAACTCCTCCCACCTGAACAACTTCAGAGATGCTGTAGATTTTGAATTAGGATCTTTTCAAGCAAATCCAACTTGTTTAAAGGAAGAGAAATTAGGCTGCTGTTATGTAATAAAGATAATTCCTGCCACATTTATTTCAAGTTGTCCTTTTTGGTTTTGTTTGGGTTGGTTTTGAATTCTTGTTTTTCCCTAACTGATGCACACTGTTCTGTTATTCAGAGTAAATGTAATGCATTTGCATTTTGCTACTGCAGTCAAAAGCTTAAATTTGATGTGTGTTTTGGGCTGAGTTTTATGTTGAGATGAGTTTTTGTTGTTAACTTTTTGCGGTGTGTAATGATGTGTGAATGTGTGCATAAGCGTTACAGTTAGGAAATCAGGATGCAGGATGTAAGCGATGTTTACTTTATCTGCGTAAACAAGGTTTAACAGAGAGTGCTTCCTGCTATGTTCGGATTTGTTTAAATGTGCTCTCTGCTGAGCCACGAGGGTTTTCTAACATTTGTTCATGGTTTAGGTTGGTACTTTAAAAAATCAGAAGTCCATCAGCCTAAATCTTCCATTCATGTTGATGTTTGAAACTAACTAGCTACTTATGTAGTGAGCAACTGACATCTGTTAAGAATTTACTTGTTTTTCTAATGTATTTGGTAAGGTTTGAATTATTCCTTCTCGGTTTACTTCACAGGAGGCATCTTTAGAGATTTGATAGGTATTGACAGATTCAGGAAATGCTTCTTTTGTAGCAGCTGTGTACTAACAAGGATGATACTGTGCGAATCTTTTGTGGGCAAGCGTCTAATTATGTGGCAATTTTGAGTGAATAACATAGCATGAGAATAGGTTCATCTGTAAGGAACTGACCAATAAAAAAGCCAAAACATTTGTCTGTGCTCTGTAATAGATTTGTGGTGGAGCTTGGGGCCCTGAGTGATCTATAGATCTTTCCATGACATTAGTTATTCCAGCACCCACTCTTTCACTTCACCTTGATTAAAGTGCAGTCTCTCTTAGGCTAGTTTGGAGAACATCCAGTCTTAAAATGCCCAGGGGGGTTGTGGAGTCTCTTTCTCTGGAGATATTCAAGACCTACCTGGATGCCTACCTGTGCAACCAGGTGCAAATGAAATGTCCAACAAAGGGCAGTGAGAAGGGAATCCAAGTACTTATGTGCATAAATGCTCGATTATTTATTGATTGATTGATTTGGAGGGAAAAAAAAGAAGTTAATTCTTTCTGCTAAAGAAACCTCTGAGACAGTTTAAATTAGACAACTAAAACAGTGAAGGGTCAGCATTTCTGCTATAGTCTTCGCTATAGGCATGATGATGACAGCAATCTGACATCCATTATTTACAAGTATCCTAAAGGAAACCTTAATATATGAAGAATAATGTGCTGTGGAGATAAGGCTGAACTGATTTGTTCAAATTATGGTAAGGCATCATGCCTCAATCTAGTCATTTTTGAGGAAGGCTATGAGTTAGGCCGATATTTATACCTTATGTAAATCTGAAAGTTAACAGTAAAAGAAGAAATTTGAACTATTGATGCACGTTTTATGCGTCGAAATTCATAGGAAATTTGTGTACAGCTCCATGAAATTATGGATAGTCATAGGTCAGAAGGGACCTTTGGGATCATTCTAGATCCAGCTTTTGCTGTGGGACGCTTCAAAAGAGAGGGCTGGGACATTAAGGTATAGACTTTGTAATGTGGTCGGTAATATTGCCGATATCAGACTGCAACCTAAACCAAAACACAGTTTCTCTGGAACACCTCAGTGGGAGGTGTTTGGGCATCTGTTAAAAAAATGTCTCAGGACTGTATGTGTCTGCATGGCGTGGGGAAGAAATTAGTGAAATACAAGTGTTACAAGTCTATCAGATATATGTGAGTTTGTTTTCAGCTCATATATATACACACAATAAGTAAAGCATGGTGCTTTGGTCTGAATAAGGTAAATAAAAAAGAAGAGGGAAAAAAAAGTGATCTGCTTTATTGTTTTATACCTTGATATGGATATAAGGAACTAAACCGATTTATTTTTTACCATCACTTTAGCATTGAGTGGTGAATGTCCCATTTTATTGCCTTTTTTCATGGTTTGTTTGGCAGCAATTATAGTTTATTTTAGTCTTTTTTTTTTTAATCCTTAGCTACTGTTAGGGTACTGTTAAGGTACAGCATTGACTGCATCTTCAATGTTCTTTCTGTTAGGAACATGAAATAAGGAATTGTATATAAATATTATCCAAGAGTTCCTACTTATTCATATATACTGAGGAAAAAAGAATAATGAATTAAATTACATGGTTTAAAATACAACAGGAATACAAAGTAATGTTTATTCAGTGTAGTTTGCCTATGGCATTCATTGTCATGACCTTTTATTAAATCCTGTTAGAAGCAATTGTTTCAAAAGCTTTGATTAATATTTATTTTATAGCCAAATTTGAGGCAACTAAACTGTATTCAGTGAAATAGTGACTCTGAGATGTAAACATGAGTTGTCTGGATTTATTCAGCCCTGGAATATGTCCAGAGAAGGGCAACAAAGCTGGTGAGGGGTCTGGAGCACAAGTCTTATGTGGAGAGGCTGAGGGAGTTGGGTTTGTTCAGCCTGGAGAACAGGAGGCTCAAGGGAGACCTTATTGCACTCTACAGGTTCCTGAAGGGAGGTTGTGATGAGGAGGGATTTGACCTCTTTTCCCAGGCAACAAATGGGACCTGCTTAAGGATACCTACAGAATCCTTTAGGGTCCTATAAGATTGGATACTTTCACTAAACAAGAGACTGTTTCAGCATTAATGCTGGTGGTAATTCACGTCATCCCAAAAGTCAAAAGGCTGAAATTTGCCTTTGGTTTTTGTGATGAGCAAGAAGCTTTTGAAATATAGGCAGCTGTTTCTTATTCTGGTGCTGTATATAGCGCACAGGAGCTACTTTTCTGTACACGCTTTCTATCTTCCTTTCGCTACAGTTCAGTTTGCTGGCTTACCTCCATCTTTTCCATAAGACTCTGACAATTTTCAACTTGGTTTTGTGTATCTGTATTCAAATGCAGATTTTTTGTCTATGTAACCGGGACCAAGTAGAAGGGATCTTTGAAAAAGATGCTAATATGAGTGCTGTGATAAGGCAGCATTCTTTAGATATACCTTCCTTCTTAAGAATGTTTCTTTGAAATCTAGACCAAAAAAAATAAGTAAACCATTTTCCTCTTATCAAAATTGCTTTAATGTTCTCAGAATGGCATATCCATATGAAAAGGGAAAAGTTGATGGGTGATATTGAACTATTCATTTACTGTGCTGAATGTGGGAGGGTCTGCTTTATTCCACTCCAGACAGAAATTGTGAAAGAAGCAGCTATTTATTTTCTTCTTTATGATTTAGCTGATTACCAGCCTTCGTTTACTAATATGACCCAGCAGTCCTGGGCAGATGATAAACAATGCTGGAACCCGGTATTATAATCTGTAATGTACTGATGCAGAATGCTGCAGCGAAGAATCGACTTTGATGAGAAAAGCTAACAGGGTACCCTGAAATCCGGCGTATAGAATTTCTGTAACAACCGGCCAAAGAAAAGAATGTAAAGCCTGTAATGACACTCGGTGGTGATATTGGGGAGAACTTGAAAAACTGCAGATTCTGAAAGATTCTGTCGCTGCGAGACACAGAGAGAAAGTTTCTTCAGTGAGGAAAGATCACTGAAGTGAAAAATGCCATGCATGGGTCTACCCACGGGATGCCGTGTGTTTTGCTGCATTTGTCAAGTTACACAGTCATACTCAACGACTGCAAGGCAGCTTCCAGGTTAAAGAAAATTTGGAGTAACTGTATTATTCTCTCTTAAAAGCAGATAAAGTCCTTTTAACTGCGTCGGTTTCATTTTTCATATGGACCCATTAGAGCTAAATTAACGTATTTGTAGCGAGAGCTCAGTCATCCCAAATTACTTTTCTGTCTGATGTTCGAGCCTTTGATAGCATACTTTGCGTTTGAATTGAATTTTGGAGAGACACTAAGCATGTTAATTAGATCCTCTGTGCTCTTTGTGCTCTAAGGGGAGGAAAAGCAGAAGGGATAATTTCTAACATTTGGGTTGAGCAGTGTTTACAGAGCTCACCTCTCTTTCCTGCAATATTCCTTCCACACAATTAAAGTGTTCGTTTCTAGCACTGACTCCTTTGCTCTCTTGTAATATGAATTTGCTACGGGCATATGCAGTCTTTGGGTAATATGCATCTCATCCTGAGTTACAGAATTTATATTTGTTAAAGATTATCCTTACTGAAATGTTGAAGAGTTCTGTTACAACAGCAATTTGATAATGCCAAAACTGCACAAATATTTGACTGGAAAAGTATAGTACAGCAGCTAAAAAGGGAAAATATTTATGTTGGTTAATCCTTGTTTGCACAGCCATGACACTTTTTTCCCCACCCCCCTATATTTTTTTTTAAATGGGGCAACAGCCTTAGGGATCTCAGGTGAAGGGCTTTGTATGCTTTACTGCACTGCACTTGGGCATGCAGGCAGGGCCAAGTGCCAGAAGGCAGCATGACTTGCCAGCAATCTCCTTGGCCCCTCTCTCATTCAGAGCAGGTGTACCCAATAGAATGAGCTCTACAAGCATGTTCCTGTGACTGGGGATGAAGCAGTCTTCCTGCCAGCCATTCCAAATCCAGGGCCTGTTCTGTGAGCAGCAGCCATTTAGCTGACTGGAGAACTCAGTCCAGAAGTCCCTGCTATAAGATGGTGGTAGGAACCTGAGGGACAGCAGAAGTGTTAACTCTTCTGTGAAACTGGGATTATGAGGAGGAAAACCTAGCAAAAGTGAGAATGAAGTAGAGAACATAACGGAAAGGGAAATGGTACCAGTGAATGACAGTGTGATATACAAGGAAAGAAATGAAGTGGAACACAACAAAATTCATAACAAACTTCCTAATTAGTAATGTAAATGAAATTGTGGCATTTATTCTCATGCTGGTAAAGGCCAGTGCTTTTCATTTACAGTTAGTAGGTTAATTTTAGAGTATTAGAAAAATATCAAATATGAACAGGCAAAAAATGGATGGGAAGTGAGAAACTTTGTACCTTGTCTCTTGCAACAGTGTGGGGAGGAAGAAGCAGGGTAAGGGAGGTGCTGCCTTCTCCTGGTGGGCTTGGCAGGCACTGGCTGCAAGAGAGTTGTGGATCTGCAAGAGAGAGAGAAGGGCTCTGACAGCTGAGAGGAGATCTGGCAGTGGAAAGACAGAGAAAAATGAAGCCCTGGATGAGAGAGAATTGAGGTCAAAACAGGAACAGATGTGCTCTAAAAATAGAAGGACAAGGAAAAGATTGATGTGAAGTTCCTTGCAAGTAGAAGATACTGGGGAGGAGGGAGAGACATCTTATTAGAGGAGGGATGGAAAAGCAATGCAAGAGGAAGAAAAAAAATGACTGTGCAAATTAAAAAGCTGCTTCTCTCCTTTAATTCAAGTCATTCTTATTTAGCTCTAACTAATTTAGCCCTTGAATCCTCTGCCTGTGTTATTACTTGGAAAATAAATGAACCTTATGTAAAGGGCACTGGGGTAGTTGTTTCTGAATACCTCTGGAAAATCCAGATAATGACATTAGGAGAATTAGTAGAGCTAAAGTAGAGTCTACATTTTGTTCTAATTAGACAGGAGATAGCAGCCAAATTACTACGTGAAATTTAGATAGGGAGTTCTAACAAGTTATAGAAATTGTGGAAATATATTACTTCTAGAATGATTTCCTGATTTCTTCTGTCTGTGCCCCATTCTGCTATGTTCCTAATGATTTCACATGGCCTGAGGAACAGGAACCTTTCTCATTGGTGAATTAGAGCATCACCTCTGTTGTTCCTGCAGCTGAGCCCAGCAAGTACCTGCATTAATAGGAGCTTATCCCTGGCAGAGAGACATGGAATGAGCTAGTTTGTCTCCAGTAGCAACAGAAAGCAAGAACTAAAACCAACCCAGTCAGTCATCTTTAGACTTTTTCTCCTACAGACCCAAAAGAAGGCTGGAGGAAAAACAGCACTCCAGCAACTTGTCCGTTCCCTTTCCCCTATTTTCTACAGCATCTACAAAGAAGATATTCTTGAGCTACAGTAAATCTTCACATCTGTCTTAGAAAAAGAAAGGGTAGTATGTAAAGAAAAATGGAGGCAACAAAACTGTTTGCATGGGATTGGATCCTGGGAAATCTTCAGGATTCTGATGCAGAATTTGAACTTTTGCCTCTAGCCGTATTAACTCTACTCGGTAACCTGATTCTTTAACTTCCGATTATTGGTATGCAGTCATCAATGAGTATCACAAAATGTGTTTCTTGGTATTTCCAGAGAATTCTTCAGAAATATTTTAGTGATTCCCAAATACCTGATTTTTGTGTTTCACTCGGGCGGCTATTTTAAATGGAGCAACTCGCCTCCAAGGTGAGTTCCCACAGTGAGGAAATCAAAGGAGTATTTCATTTTTGTTTGTGGCATTGGACTGACCCTCTGAATGGATCTCGGTTGCTTGTTGAAATATGGCAGTTTGAAATTATGCTTTCTGTATGTGCCAATTAAGTTTTCTGCAAGAGCAGGAGGAAGGCAGGGTTTTTCTTTGTCTTAATGGAAGATCTTAACATATCTGCTTCTTTGTTCCCATTTGCTACCATTACCAGCTTTATGCCATTGCACAATTTTCAAAGAACTAGGTGAAAGTAGCTTTACATAATGTCTTATGCTCTCTTTTCAGTAGATTCTCATGTTTACAGCAGGCTTTCTTCTCTCCCTTCCTCTAGCAGCTTCATTATTATTCTGCTTTTAAATTCCTCCAAGTGATTTTCAGTAAGCTGTATGTACAGTCTGTCGTAGAGTTGAAAGAGGACAGTTGGCAGATTCTCTACGTGTAAAAATAGCGTTTTGTTTTTATGGTAGAGCTGAATAACAATTGGTTCGTTGGTACTGATCACTAAAATTACTTGCTAAGTAGTTCATCCAAATGACTTGTCTACATACAAGTTCTTTATTTTATACGGGCACGTTTTTCTTTATTAATTTTTCTAGGTTTGTAACAAAAATCTCTTCTTATGAGAAATCTCTTCTTATGCTGTTTTAAGAGGGAGGATAGGGAAAGGGCTGTTTTATGACTTCTCTTCACCGTAATATGTGTGGATGTAATTATAGGCAGCTCTCAGTGATGGCTCTCTAGTGGAGGAAATTATGATATTTTTTCAGTTGTTTTACTTCTTTTGCTATTCCTGCCCATAAGCGGTGCATGGATTACAAGCAGAATGGTAGCTCCTTTGAGGTCATGGTTGAGGAGGACAAAGACCAATCTATGCCAGAAAATGCAGGCTGTGTGCAGCAGCAGTGTTGGTGATTCCCACTTCTACTTTGTAAGGCAGCCTAATAGAGGATTAGCAAATATAAGCTGTCATCTTTGGCACAGAAGAATGTAGTGGAAGCAGAGTGAAGAGCCCAGCTTCCCCTCCAACAGGTTGTACGTTCAGGAAGGGTGGAAGTAGTGCCAAAGAGGAGGGAAAACAAAACAGTTTTAAGCAGCAACAGAAGGGATGCTTTTGTTAAGGAGTGGTCTGAAAGAAAGTAATACTCAAAACCAATGAATACTGGTAGAGTGCATGTGTTCAGTGCAGAGAGGGAAACAAGCAATGATTCTCAGGTGTCAGGAAGATGCTGTTAAGAGGACAATTTCCAGAGCATAGCAGTATTTTGTATGTACATTAAAAATGCCTGTGTTTGCGCCTTGAACAAACATGTATGGATAGCAAGCCAGAACCTGCACCAACATAGTTCTCTGAGCAGCAAACTGTTGTTGTCCCACTGCTTGTTTACAGAATTGCATTTGCAAATATGTCATTAGAGCCTCCTGGCAAAACTTTCCATAGCCGTGTTGTGACTTAATAACTTGGGAGAAACTATCTCCTGACACTCATAGGTAAGACATATGTCTTGCTACCTGTCACAGAGAATCAAGCGTGCAGGCTCAGCACAAACACTCTGTAATCAAGCTTTTCTTTCTGTCACACCATCGCACTGTATGTGTCATGGCAGCTGATCCTCAGTTGGATTAAGCACGTTGTCCATACCGGCATTTGCAGGAATTTCTGTGAAGTATGCAACATTGCGAAAATGATACTAAAGCATTTTTCTTTGTGTGTTTGCATCTTTAAGAATAAGCCACCACATCATCTAAAAGCAGTTCTGATTCCAGGCGTTTCACAAACTATCCCTCCTGCAGAGTTACCAAATTTTTATAGCTGTTGCAAACAAGTTATGTTTCTGGTAAAGATAATGAGAAAAAACAGGGAAAAGAGCTAAGGCCCTTTCTGCCTTCCTTCCCCCACCCAACACTTCATACCTAAGCAAACTTCTGGAAGATTTGCTGTACTAAAGAGTCATTTGAAAATTGAGTGAAGAAGTCAAGAGGTTTTTTAGACTTGTAATGTCACATTCATTGTGTTTATATTCCACATATATAAAGCCTGATCTGGTGTCTAGTTTTGATCTTTACTTTGCTTCCAGTTGCAGTGGTTGGTATCCTAATTGAGGTCCCTAGGCACATAGGGACCCCTGGAACTAGATGGATCGGTCCTACACCTGCTTGAAGGTCATTCCTCCTGCAGAAAGTTGAGGGGAAACAGAGGAAAAGCTCAGTAATGTGCTTCTAACACGGCTATGGGTATACTGCAGAGGATAGAAATGTGATGCCAGTTGCAGAAACGCAGAGCATGGAATTCCCCCAAGCAACCTGCCTGGCTGCTGAGTAAATGGATGGGATACACATGCCCCGTTCTTGAAGACAGGAAGGAAAAAGCTGATGAGGAAGAAACACCTGCTAGAGTTGGATTGATTTTATTCTCCCCCCCGCCCCCCCTCTCAGATTTCTAGGTCCTGGACTTTGTGATATAAATGACCTTAAGCTAGGCCAATTTCAGTGTGCAGCCAAGACTGCCTCAGGGAAGGATAGTATCTCGTATCATTTATATTCATTTTCAGCCACTTGTGCTATATTTTTGCTATTCCTAGTGACATAGTTCTCACCTGAACAGTGCTTGTTCCCTAAAGAAGCTGCTTCAACCTTTGGGGAAAGGTTCACAGCTGAAGATTTCTGTTTTTGAAGGCTTAATTCTTAATCATATCTCTTGGTAGTGAAATAATTCCATGTGTTTAGTAATAACGTGCCTATAATTACTGTAATATAGCAGAGTCGTTATACAGCTATACTATAGTAATGTTCAGAGATGCCCTGATAGTTTTCAATTTTCTGAGTTTCCTGCCCATCCAATATGCCTGGTCCTATACAAAGAATTTGTCATGAGATACAGTTGTGTTCTCTTTTGGAGTTCTGGACTTGTTCTCACTCAGTGATTTTTTTTTTTTATTTTTTTTTTCTCCATTTGCTACACCTGAAGTTTACCTGCAATCTTACATGTCTTCAGCTCTAATGTTCTCCCATACAACTGATACTGTTCCTAATTCTGATGCGCTGCCACTCTTTTTCCTAAATCATGGGCCCCAGTTTCATTATCTTGTTTGGCTAAACTCATTATACATCCTCAGTATATATCATGGCCCTAATTTCATTTGTGTTTGTTTGGCTATGCTTGGTATCTCAGAAGATCTTTGCAAGCATTTCTCTTAGTACGAAGTAGATCTACAAAAGGCTGCTCACAGCACTTTAACTGAAATAACTGAAACGATGAGCAAAATATTTTCTTAATTCTTCAGTCAGAAAATTGGACTGCGTGGTCCAAAGGGACCAACCTAGCGAAGCATTCTGGTGCTTATGGTGTTGTTTTTGAGAGCAGACGTATCAGTGACAACTAATGTCTGGGGTAGCATCTCGAAGGGGTCAATATACAAGAAGACATCAGTGGTGCATCATTCTCTGCTCTGTGAAAGTGATCTTGCTTTTTAAATATTAAGATGGGATTAAAAAGCTGGCTTGCATAAGAGAGACGTGGGATCCCCAGCATGGCTGGCCATCTTCTGAGAATAAACTTACTGGGAGAAGGACAGTGGGAATCAAATGTTAGGACTGCCAAGTCTTGATCTTCCACATGAAAAAAAAAAAAAAAACTACCACAATATGATTAGTATGATTCATATAATAGGTATTTTTTGAATATGTTTCAAGTTTAGGTCTGGAAATGCTAGTAAGTTGGATCTGTATAGTGAACAGTTTCTGGAGACAAAATTATGCTGCTGTTTTTTCAATGCTCGGTAGGGCAGGAAGCTTAAAGCTTTTTGGCACATGGATTACAACAGAAGGTTTGATGCAAAGGAGTTCTGAATACATGGAATAAATACAGCTGAAATAATCCGCCAGTAGGGAAGGAGCCTCTATTTCCACATCTGATGTTCTTATCTCACAAGTAGAAGGTCTTTGCAGCACAGTTCCAGCCATGTGAAACTGCTTGACTAAACAAAGCAACATCTGATATTCATTCAGAGACTGTGTCCAGAAAGGGGGAAAACAAATAAATCCAGTTTGATATCTGTCTGTGCAACCCAGAGTTCTACCAAAACCACAACTGAAATATAAGCTGTTTTTTGTTGTTGTTTTTTTGGAATACGTACAATCTCATCCCAAAAAACTACAGCATTAGAAAAAATAGTTATAATGTTAAATAGCATTTTTCATAGGAAATTTGTATCTTAATTCAGAGTTGGATTTCTCCCACTACAGCTTTCAGACACTGGATGTTCTTAGGGCTTTATTTGCCAGATGGGATGAGCAACATTTCTGGACATTTTTGCATGCCCACAAACCCACCATCTGTATGACTCAGACGTGTTAACAATTGCTTCCACTTCAGAGGAGACTTGATTTGTCAGTGTATGTGAGGTGCCAGAGAGGAGATGTCATCACCTTCCTGCTGCAGAGCTGCTCTCACTGAACTGGGCGGAAGCCTAAGGGTGACTGCAGGGGCTTTGTGCTGGGGTGTCTCTTGGGGGGGGCATGCCTATGCTTCCATAATGGAAATCACTTCTGCCAGAAAGATGGGATTTTTAGCAACTTTCGGCTCACTTACATAGGGCACTGAATCAATCTAACTACTGCTGTGAAATTCAACAGGTAGTTTCTAGCTCTAAAAGCAAATAACTTTGTTTTCTTTCCTCTTTTCTGTAGATCTCTCATCTCAATGAGGTAAATTTGAATGATGTGGACATTGTGTTTGCAAAGAAGAGTGCTAGTAAGAAAACAATGTTTTTACTTGGCACTACTGAGCAGAACACAAACTGAACTGATATTTTAGTTAGTGCTAGTTGTATTAAACCAAGCATTACAACAAAAAGCAGACGTTGTTGTTCTTGTCAATTAAATCTCTTCAGCCAGAAGAGCCCAGTACACTCCTGCTGCTGCCTGGTAAATAAGGCAGGTAAATTCTCTATTGCATTTCAAGAGTGGTACCAACTTAAAGCACTCTAGCAAGGAGAACAATTTTAAGTTCATTTTTTCCCTGTTTTTTCCCCTCCATAGCAGATTAAATCGATCATGAAGCTTAATTTAAATTAAGAATTATCTAAGTGTGAGGGCAGTATTTTAAGAAAAACGCATACAGGTCTTGTGTGAACCTAGAGGATACATAAACATATTAAAAATGGTTTTTACATTTCTGGAATATCCTGCCAGACACATTAACGTTAATATGTTAGAAGTAGCACAGAAAGAATGCTAATAATTTTGCTCACTGAGTCGGCACCAGAGGAGCCTTTACCGAGTTTCGGCAGAAGTGCTTTGCTGTAGCATCAGTTTTGCCAGAAATTCTGACTTGTTGGAACTCAGCTATTTCATGCTCAAGTGATTCTTGGAATAGCAGGAAGATTTTCATAAATACATGATGGGGCAGATGTTGTGCTGCTATATGATCAGTGGAAACAGATGCCCAGGTTGGCTTCCCAGCCCTGCCTGCTTTACATTGGCGTAGTGAGAGCAAACAGCAGCGATGTGCCATGCAGTTACCACTGGGTACTGCCACATGCCAGGGATCTTTATCTCCTGCTATGGTTTTTAATGCTTGGAATTAAAACAGGGCTGCACTGTCTGCAGTGGTTTAAAAACAGTCCATATTTCTCAGTGCTGTATTCCATAAAGAAATATGGCAGTGATCCATGGCAAATCCTATTACCAGAATAATGATGTGATGCATTATGTTTGGTTACGCTTAGGTACTGATAAATAAACATACACTTTTTATTCCCTTCCTCACCCCTGCTATGATGTTTAGCATTCAGGGCACTCCTGTGGCCGGCTTTACATGTTATGAGTCTAAACAATTTAAAATAAAGTTGAGCGAAAGTGAATGTAGAAAAGTAACAATGAAATAAGCTTATGGGGGAGTGTGGTGGGGGAGGGGAAGAAGCCAGAAAAGAGCAAATCTGCAACTTGAAGGAAATACTTTTGCAGGAAATACAACAGAATTTGTAACTACTCTAGCTTTGTTGAACAAGCTTCTCTATGCAACTTAGAGCAAGGTTGTGCCTCAAGGGTGAGGTCAGGATAGGAAGTGAAGCACTTTTTCCCTGCCATATGAAGGCTTCATGTAGCCATTGGTGGTACATAGAAGTGATCTGTCATATCCCTGTCTGTGTCTGAGGAGCCGAGCAGTTCAGTGTCTACAGCCCCACACTTAGATCAAAGCATGTGATAGCCAAAAGGCTCTTGGTATCTGTGCAAGCAGCAGGTAATGTTTTCCTTCTGCCTACATAGGAAACTGTAGGATTTTTGTTCTCCTTTCTTTGTCTCTGTTTGACAAAGAAAACTGATTTGTAATCAAGGCATGTAAGCATGGATAGATCTTAATTTTCATCTCTTCCCTCCGCTACCTTTTCTGCAAATATAGCAGCCTTTCTGTCCTTTTCTCCTTCCATCCCTTTTCCTTCCTGTCTTCTCTGTTTTGTCCTTTGGAGGTACTACTCGGAGTGAAAATAGTTGGCTGGATGTATGTGAAAAACACAGGTCTTCACCTTGGACAATATTCATTTGATTTGGGAGATCTTAGTCGCTGCAAAGGCTACATATTCATTTTGCTTGGTGTGTCATCTGCTTTCTTATAAGTTGCTTTGAAGTTGGTTGTAGGAGTTACCTCAAGGAGATTAATTAAGGTGGGGAAAGAAGGCATAACTACTTCAGGGAGGATTTATTATTTGCAAAATTTACAAATAAAAGTGATTCAAACATCAGTCCTATAATCAAATGCTAGCATATAATCAAAATTCAGATTTAGGATATTTCTGGCTTAATCAAGAGATGATTTGGAAGTTTCTCAGTTCAGCACATAAATAGTAAGCAGGTCACAGGACAAAAAATACACATGACTGATTGATAGTTCTGAACAGAGTCTGAGACGTGACCTCCCTTGATTATCATTTTTTGTGTACTAAGACAAGCGTGATGTGTTACAGTTATATTCTATAGCCCTGGTGAGAGCTATTGCCCCCGTTAGTTGTCTATCCCAGCCCCATCACTGAAGATAGTGTGACATAAAAGGGGTATTTGCCCATCCTTGGTTTTCAGTATGCAAATACTATGCTTGTTTAAAATGCACATAAAGATTGTTGTGTGATAGGTTTTCAAGTTATGGAGTGAGGATCTGAGAAGGAAGCGATACATGGCAAACCACTCACAGGGTCACAAAGAAGAAGCTGAAACTCAGGAATTTATGTTCCAGTGACTCAGATTTGCAGAGTCCAGAATTCTTTCTTCAAAGACTTGCTGTAGTAAAAATGTGGGACTGGGCTGTGAGTTGGAAATTGTGGCAACATTGATGTAAAATAAAGTAAAAGCCTATTTTTGTTGATTTCAATCACAACCACAAAATATATCTGACCCTTTATATAGATAGAGACTTCTTTAGTCGCAGAAATAATGTTTGATGAGAACAAGGATTGTGTTTTGTACTTTCAAAAAGCTAAAATGATGCAATTTAATAATATTAATTTAAAAAAGGAGGGGGGACACCAATTTTATTTCTGTAGATTGTGAAATTAAAGGAGAATCATTTAGTGAAAATCTAGAAAACCTTTTCTGAGCATGATTAATATATTCCAGGTACTGTACCAGCAATGACAGGCATCCCCCAAAGGCTGCCTACAATGTTTTTTCTGATACACGTTTTCCTCAGTTCACCCAATGTTTGTTAATCCATCCATGCCTTTTTCTTTTCTGTAATCCTGTATATGTTGGTCGGTGCACAGATATGCTGAAGAAATTAGTAAAACCCATCCACATGGAGCCTTAAAATATTTTCCTAGAAGAAAGCAGACATTTTTTTATGCCCTTGGCATAAAATCTCTCTTTTTCTTTCCAAATGCATAGGAAACAGCCAAAAGTAGTAAAAACCACTTTATGTGCTTTTATCAAGCTTTTCTTTATCAGCTCTTATCCATAAAATGAGCCTTTAGGTGTTAGATTTGTTCCTAAATACTGACTGTGGTTGCTTTGCTATATGTAGCATTAAACTAAACTTGCTGATTTTTTCCTCTTAAAGATTGCACTGTTATTAAATAACAAAACTCAGAAGCAATAAAGCTGAATCTCCAGTTTTATTAGAATAAAACAAAATAATAGATGATAATAGAGAGCCCAGGAAGAGGTGACAGCAATTCAGATCTGTATTCATTAATAGCTAATGCTATAAAAATGGTCCCTGAGAAAAGAACAAAGAAGTTGCTGAAATGGAGACTTTCTAGGCTGCTGAAAAAAAATACATTATCTTCATATCTTTGGGGGCACATTTTCATGCAGTTAGTCTGCATGCACATTCATTCCGTTGGTGAACATTTTGCTTTAAAATTCTAAAATTGATGAGCTGTTTATTAAAGTAATTCTTCCAAACTGGCGGTAAAATTATGCAAGGGATTGTTGTCTCTTCATTTATTTTTCTGGAGTGATTAGCTATGACATTGTAATTCCTTTATGAGAATGACTTATTTTTAATGGTTTAATTAAAATTGAACTGGGAAGCAAATGGGAAGAGTTACTTTCAATGTAAACAGTTGTGCCAAATGCATTTGATGACAGTTGTCTTTTTATTACCTTAGGATAATTAATTGGAGGTATTTATGTACCAATATTTCCTAATTAACTCAGCAATGAGGTAATTAATTTAGTTAACAGTTGTCAAAAAAGAATAAATTAGTGTATTAGAATAACCAGCTGCTCTCACTTCACTGTTCTCTTGTTGGTTACATGATTTTTTCAAGTAGGTACTGTGTTAGGCTTTTTTAAAGGGTTCGGAGATCAGAAACTGTATTTTATAAGGAGGGCATTTTACATGTAGGAAGATAGGGTACAGTATAAATCCTGCAGAGAGACAGCTGAGTATTCAGATAGTCTTCTCTTTCAAAGATGCTGTTAGGTAAGGCTCCCCATCCGCCAACAACTGCAATTAGTTATTTGCTCTTGAATTCAAATGCATTCTTCTTTTTAAATGTGCCTTATTGCAGTGTTACTGAATATCTTGTGTCTGAGAATCAGAACTAAATGTTGGGCGCTGAGCAGGGACGTGACTGAAAGCAATAAAAATGGATATAAGTTCTGCTCTCATTCGTGTGTATGCAAAGCCTCAAGTGGCCTGCCTGTGATTCCTCCTTGAGATATTCTCCCTGCCTTCGAGTGTTTTAAGCTCAGCTGCTTCACAAGCTATGTATGCTTTTTCATTAGATATTTATCCCCCATTAATTACTTCTCTATATGCTTGTCCTGTCTCCCTTTGAATGTATGTATGGGTTTAACAGGTCCTGTGATACTCGCCATGTCTCCTTCATGTGACTCACTGCTTCTTGTTGCAGTTTTGAATTGAGAACAGTGACCTTTGTTTTGTGCTCACTAATTCTTTGAGAACACAGTTTCCATCTTGTGAATGGAGGTGAAGGCCTGAGCGCAGATCTGCTGTTCTACTCTGACTGTACTTTAGGGTTAGGGTTTTCCCATTTTGGTTGCTTCTATTTAAAGAGTATTTGTTCATTTTGCTCTGCTAACAATCATGTCAACTGGTCAACAGGACTACAGTTCTGTGACTATAATCTGCTCTGCTGTTAGTGAAGTAAGAAGACACAGAAGGGTTTAAATATAGAGTGATCTGGAAAAGAAGCATACTTAAATACTTAAAATTACAACAAATGCAGTTGAAGTACAAAAAGTAAGTCCAGGAAAGGGATGCTGGGATCTCTGACTCCCAGGGATTTCTGTTTTCTTTATGGAAAGCAAGATATAACCAGTTAAATGATGTATTGACTTCACAGTCCAAAGCTCAGTCAGAAACTTTCTGACTGCCCTCTTAGACTTTGGTAGCTACTTACAGAATCCCTAGGCAGGCTTTACAAGACTTTTTTTTCCTAGTATCCTTTCTGCTTTCTAACATACGTGTTTCATTGCTTGTTGCTGACATTGTTGCTTAGCTTTGGGTATATTATAAATCTTACTGATTGAGAGAACCTTTTTTTTTTTTTTTTTTTTTTTTTTTGACAGAAAGCAGTAACAAAGGCTGAATGTGTCAGTTGTGGATGCCATTTCTTAGGAAAACCTACTGTCTACAGCTCCATAATCTTGAACATTTATATGACTTTGCTCGTACAGCCTTACCTTGCAGGTGTTTTTCTTTTGTTCTGCTGAATGATGCACAGCAGAAACCATCTCATTCTTTGCAACCACTTTAAATACCCTCCTGTAAACAAGCCAGGTGTTTTTACTTTTTATAGTTTATCACTACAAAAATAAACTCAATTATGCTTTTTCTTTGTAGCTAGCAAGTCCAAAATGAGATGTGTTATAATTCATGCACCTTCATGTGTCAGTGCCTAATTATAAAAAGGATGGCTTATATTAATCAGTGTTTCTGATGTTTTTGAAATGTCTCATTTATTTTTTTGTTGTAACTTAACTTAGAAGTTCTTTGCTTGATTCATAACCCTTGTCCTAATTTTGAGGGCGTGCAAGTGAGAGAATTTCAATTCCAATTTATTTATTTAGGATAGGAGCGGAGAGCTTAGTTCAGAGTGGTAAGCATATTACTCAGATTTTCTGGCTTGAGCTATTTGCATCTTGGTATTCTTTTGTTTCTCAGATTTGAGCAATAGCTACTGTGTCAGGTATTTTCAGAGCTCAGGATTAAGAGGCAGGAATCAAGTACATCCTTCACCTTTTTGTATAGAAGTTTAATAAATCAAATAGCCAGTCTCTCATTTAAAGCCTGGTTTTCCATTTCAAGATATCCTTGCATTTTTCACAACCCTTTTTTCTTTCCTTCTTACTCTCTCTTTCCCTCTGCTTGTTTGTTTTCTTTCTTCACGCGTGGAAGCTAGTGGTAGTATTTTTTCATATAATATACTGACAAAATCCACAATGTTTCTTCTCCTACTTGTTATTTACCTGATTATACAAGATCACCTTCATGGTTCATCTTACTTGATTAGCCTTGCTATCTTAAGCTATTTCCAGATTGGAAATGTTTCTTTTGAGTGTATTTTATGTGTTATACCTAAACTTCAGGGTAACTGTATATAAATTTATAAATAAACTTACACATGGACTGAATCTAGCTTATCAAATGATCTGTGCAATGCAGTTGATCAGTTCTTAACTTTCTCCAACATACTGCTAGATTTTGCACTGTATGACTACTTTTTAGCATGGATTCCATATATTTTTCTCCCAAATAGCTGTTACTGTTGTACCTGGCATCATGTTCAGGATATATGTTATGGCACCCTCTAAATAAAAAGCCATAGCTGATGATTTCCTGTTTTGAAATCTCTGGGAAAAGGAGGGGATCTGCAAAGCACAGCACACTAAGTAAATTTTCTTTCTATGTTCTTAATGGCTCTGAATTTGAGAATATGTAATTTTTGTTTATTAATTTCAATACTAGGATAAGCAAAGACACTACTAATTATTTATGAACTTCTAAATGCTTAGCATTGTAGTATGAAGTATCTCATAATTTTTATGCTCATGCTATTAGAGTAGTACTAATATCTATACTGAATTAGCTTGCTAATAATTTCAGTGAAGGCACATAAAACATATTTCATACTGCTACTGGAGCAGCTAGGGTTGAATGTGATCTTCAGTAGGTGGTTGCTTTGGGTATGAGTGGCATCTGATAAGTCCATTATTAGAAAGCTTGAAAATAAGAATGATCTAAAGTTATTTTAGGCAGAATCATAGAATGGCCAGGGTTAAGAAGGACCATAATGATCATTCATTTTGAACTCCTCCTGCCATATGCAGGACTGCCAACAGCCACATCTGTCCTGGACTTGAATGCCTCCAGGGATGGGGCATCTACAGGCTCCCTAGGCAACTTGTTCCAGTGTGCCACCACCCTTTGTGTGAAAAACTTTCTCCTAATATTTAACCTAAACATCCCCTGTCTTAGTTTAAAACCAATTCCCCCTTGTCCTATCACTATCCACCCTGGTGAGCAGCCCCTTCCCCTCCTATTTAAGCACTCCCCTTAAGTACTGGAAGACTGCAGCGAGGTCTCCCCAGAGAGAGTAATCCGTTACTCCCCAAGTAGTGGATGAAGTCCTGTATAACCTGTTGATGTCCCCATCTCCACTGTGTGTCTACTCATGCCAGAGGAACATCATTATGTGTCTCTTTCACAGAAGAGAACCTTAGCAATCTCCTTCCTGACCATTCTTGACAGACACAGGACACAAGCACAAACAGAGAAGCATGACTGTTGGTTTGCTTTTCTTTCCCAGTTGCTTTGTGATTGGAGTGGGCTGGGGGTGGGCAGAGAAGAGGTGTGTTTTTATATAGCGGTGGCTGGCACTTCCTTTAAATGCTTCCAGAAGGACTAGTATATGAACATGGTGACTAACATCGCCTGACAACTTCAGTTTTACTGCAGTTATTGCTTTGACAAGCCTTGACTTTCTGCCAATTCAGTTGGAAAGAGGCTTTATATCCCTTTTGCCCCACTAGCTTTCTAGTTTCTCCCTTTTTTTCCTTAAAGCACACATTTCTTTCCCTCATAACTCTGATTTCTCTGGAGTAATGACCACAGTCACCTTCTGCCCCGTGGCCACCTGTGCTGTCTCTGCTGTTAAATCATTAAGACATACATGCATTCTGAGAAAACAGGAGAGAGATAATTACAATGCTTAATTGCTCTTTTGCCTCATTAATTTTTTAATAAAAATGTCTGTCCTTGTCTTGAATGAGAGCTCCAGCTGCTGGGTATTTCTAAACGTGAAGTCTTAGCCAACCTTGCCATTGGCAGCCTCATCCCCCCCAGCCATGACCCACTGACCTGTTGTGTGAGGGTAGTATTTCTGTAACATGGCAGTCCCTTCAGACTGGAACCAGCAAGCTCCATGCCTACTCCCAGAGAACAGCTGGAGATGCTGGTTGTTGAGCGTTAGTTTTACCCTTTCACCAATACCAGGCATGGCATTGATGTAAAACAGGCAAAAGGGTGAGAAGTTACTTTTACTGAAACAAGTAAATATTACCAAGAAAATAAAGAGAATGTCAAGGACCAAGATCAAGCTTCTTCCTAGATCATCCTGTCTTTGTGTTTTCAAGTTTCATGTATATTACTAACAACAAGTATTCACAATTGTTACTTTGTTAGAGATTAAATAAGCTCACTGAAGTTAGCTGTGTTCTCAGAGTATTTAAACTTATCAGTTCTACCTTATTATAAACCAAACAGGCTAAAAGTATATAATTATACCAAAAGTATATTAAAAAAATAATGTAACTATTTACAAATTGGACTAAAATGTGCTGTTGATGTCAACTCATTTTTAAATAGTCAAGTATAACACAAGCATGGCACAAAATCTCACTGCCTTTCCTGTTCCGCTTTCTGGGGCTGCTAAGGCTAACCTGGCACTGGGGAATAATTTCTTCGCTCAGGATGTGCTCATAGGCTCAGGCTGATGATATACTGGGTATTAGAGAAAATATGCCATCTTTTCACTTTCTCTGACTTGCTGGTAATTTAGAATAACTCAGTGCCTGCCACCATTAGTCTATACTGGACATGAAGTTTGCTATCAGAACAAAAGCTTATCAGAAGAAAGATATGTTTTTATCCCCGTATTTTTGTCTCATTAACACCTACTTGCAGATCATTTATTTTCTCTGAAACTAAAGTGATAGCACAGATTTATTTATTTATATATGTCCTCCCGCACTGATACCTCATGGTTAATGAGTAGTTAAAGACTTGAGTGTAGAATAGTGGGAAAAATAACAGCCAGCACACACACGCACATATTTATAATAATGGGTTTTCATAGCTTCTTCTAAGTCAACAGGATTAAGTTTGTGTCAGAAGTATAGTTGTCAAAGTAAGTATTTTCTAAATAAGTTTTTGAACTGTGGACAGAGTCTACAACAGGTAATTGTAGCAGGAGTGATTGGCTGCAAGAATGTAACATTTTCCTTTGATTGTGAAATATCTTCTGTAGAGTTATCAGATATTGTGTAGGGAAAAAATGGAGGTACTTTTATCTAGGGCAATGCTGCAAAGCTCTGTGAGGAAATGACTGCATTATGGGGGGAGAAGATACATTTTAGAATAAAAATGTTTATTAGCAATTGTCAGTCTATAATCATTATGTTGTATGATAACCTAAAACACCCATCTGGCACAAAGAATAATGAATACCAACGATATGTTCATGCCTAGGAAGTTTATTGGTATCACTCTTGTGAAATGGCTTAAAGTGGCTTCTTATTTGCTGAATTTTTTAAAATTATCTATTTTGTAGCAGCAGTGATAAAAGAATACAAATACAAACTAACGGGAACCTTAACAGCGTATCTGACTCGGAAAACATTATGTAATGTATCTGGGGCAACATACACAAAACAACTGCCTAGATTCTACTTCAGAATTTCTTGACGTTGCGGGGCACCTATGCTGTGGCTCTACTTGGTGACTCAGTACTTCCAGTGGATTTTAATCCACACAGGACATTTGCTGATGGATAGCTGCAGTACTCATATTTGTTCACAGAATCACAGAATTACCCGGGTTAGAAGGGACCTCAAGGATCATGTAGTTCCAACCCCCTGCCTGGCAGGGCCACCAAACATACACATTTACTAGATCAGGTTGCCCAGGGCCCCGTCCAGCCTGGTCTTGAACACCTCCAAGGACGGGGCATCCACAACCTCACTGGGCAGCCTGTTCCAGGACCTAACCACCCTTCTAGTAAAGAACTTTCCCCTAACATCCAACCTAAGATGGATGTTGTTCATGTGAGTCCAAGTCAAATTTAGATAGTCTTCTATTATCTGGTGATTTGCTGTTTTTTCACAGTTTAAACTATGAAAGTAGCTGCCTTGACTTTCTCCACTTTTTCTGTTAACTGATGTTTACATATACAAACCCACATCTGGCTATGTGAAAAATGGTGGCATTTCCTATAAGTATGTACACATTTTTCTGATATTTGTGCTTCAGTTTGGAAATGTATTTTTCACGTTACTTTGCATTAGCCCAGAATTGTACTATGTAGCTCTTGGTTTAGAAAGCTAAGGCTTTTCTGAGATATGTTCATTATACACTTTAAGCACGTTTATATGGAATGATAACAGAAATTTTACTCAAGTAAAACGAAAATTGACAAATATTGTATTAACCCGGGCCCTGGTCCATTCAGTCCTAGTTTCATTTTGAGGATTCTTTTTTTTACTCATGTGATGTGATTTATTATGCATAATGAATACTCTTCTGTTTTACACAAGTCCTTCTGTATTAAATTGAAATATAAGCTGTGAAGTAAATGCAATCAAATGTCAACTCAAAAATTTGGGTTACGGAGCAAAGTCTATGTCTCTCCGTGATGAATTGAGATGAACTGGAATAGATGTTTTTAACACTGCTATCCTGAAGTACCTATAATCCACGAGTCATTCGTAGAGCTGCAGAAGTAGAAATTACTATAAAATTTGGTTGACTGTAAAGATTTGAGTTTTCTCAATATAAATAAAATCAGGTATGAAACACCTGATTTCAGTCATTCTTGCATCTCTGGAATTAATTCCACTAAGAACCATTGTGCATCTGAAGTTTTCCTGTATTAAACACGCATATGTTTTTCTGTGCAAACCAGTAGCCTTGTAACTAGAAGAACAGTGAGTTCTGGTTAAAATGTTAAATAAGAAAATAGCTAAGCTGATTTTTTCCAGCCAGTTTCTGTAGTTTGAGGAGGCAAATAGGCCAAGTTCATTTGTGAATCTTCAACATATCCAAAATATTCTCTACTTATAATAAAAGTTAAAATACTTTACTGTGTGCAGGTTCCTCAATACGTCATTACTGAGATCAGATGAAGTATAAAGACACCTTATTGTATCTGTGTTGTAAGTAATAGCAATTGAGCTACATATGGTTTGTGTTCATTCTGCATATCCGTATGGCAGTTGCAAGAAGTAACTTGGAAATAATGGAATTATAAACATAGGAAAAATAATTTCAATCATACATGAGGCAAAATGTTATCTGCAATAGAATGGCAGTATATTTTTTTGATGAAATATTTTATGTACCAAATAGAATCTTAGTGAAGTATAGAAAGCAAACAGAAGGATTTTCTAGTTAACGTTTAACAATAATGGATATGGAATATTTAATTATGGACATAAGATAACAACTGTCTATAATCTCTCTTTAGCTGAGTTGATAGCATTTTTTCCCATTGTTGACCAAAAAAGCAGGTGTTGCTGAAATGTGAATTTAAAGCCTTTGAATGTCCTCTTTTTTTTCATCAGCACAAATTAACTGACAAGTAGAAAAACAAGCATTCAACATTTGAATGCAAGTGTGATGAGATTTGCTGGAATTCTGAGGAGTGTTTTCCATTCTTTCTTCCTGTGCCAGTATAAAGAAACAGGTCACTTACAGGCTGTGCAGGGCAAGGACAGAGAGGGCTCTTCATGGAGAAACATTGGAGAATCTCAGAATAGTTGAAATGGGAGGGGACTGGAGATCATTTTGTCCGATCCTCTATTCTAAGGAGTCTAAGGAGGGTCAACTGATGTGGGTTGTTCAAGGACTCATCCAGTTGGGTTTGAGAGTATCTGAGTAGAAAGACTCTACAACCTGTCTGAGCAAGCAGTGCTAGTGTTATTTTTCTCATGTTTATATGGAATTTGATTCCCTGTATTTCTGCTTGTGCCTATTGCCTCTTGTCACTGGGCACCGCTGAGAATATTTTGGCTCTATCTTGTTCACTTTTCCAACAGGTATTTAGTGGTAATATCCTCTTAAGACTTCTTTCTTCTTCAGCCTGAAAATCTTCAGCTCTCTCAGCCTTGCCTTGCATGGCAGATGGTCATCACAACCCTAGAGCTGTGCAAAATATGAGCAACTTCATGAAAGTAATTACTAGACTGAAAGCATACTAAGTGAGAGGTTCTTAATTCCTCTTAGAATACTTGTGGAGGGCTTTGCTCGTTACTTTTTTTTTTCTCTATCTCACAGTCTCCAGAGTATTGAAAAGAAAATATTTTGCTTTGTGGCTTATCCTAGTAAGAGAGAGATTTAATATAAACATGATTGCAGTGAATAATGGAAAAGCTCCTTAGTTATTAAAGGATGATGGACATACATGCACATGGTTTACAGCAACAAGGGAGCTAGCTATTTCAAATGATCTTGTGTTCTCCTCTGGTTTAAGGAACCCACAATTCCATTTGGAAAGGTACACTGTAGATATTTTTCTTTGAGTGTAAATCATAGATATAGTCACTAGTTCCTTTGAGAGAAGGCCCATTAGAAACTTCCTCTACCCACAGGTTGTTGTGTTCCACACAAAAGCATGCAGAAGCTTTGTGTCCTACTCATATACCATTATATGAGATAAAAGTGAGCCTTGATCCATCTGCTTCTTAAAAATATTGTGCTTATTTTGTTTTCTTGTTATAGCTAGAACATAATCCATATGTCAGTAAAATTCCTTCCCCCTCCAACAAAAAAAAAAAAACAACAAAAAACTGTCAAACTCTTCAAGGCCCAACTACTCTGTCTATTCAGTGTTTCTGAGATGAATTAATGGAAATATTTGATGCTGACAACGAATTGAGAGTTAAGGAATAATTTCAGGCAAAAAAAAACTGTCAAACCGTTCACTTCTTGCAGTTACTTGAAAGGCTCTGGCATCACTAAAATGGAAACTGCCATGTAGGGGGTACGGAAATTCAGCACTCACCAGATTTTAACAAATAACACCGTGCCATCTGCAGAACAGAAAGAGGGAAAATTCTCTCATGTTGATCATGTTTTTTTGCAGTGACTGCCTAAAATTTTGCTTTCTCTCCTATTTAGATGTTTTCACAAAGTATGATCTGTAAGTGATATCTCACCCCATGTCTGAATGTGCAGCATCTCCGCTCAGTGCATTTGTTGTTGGAAAGGAACCTTCCTTCATCATGTCTTGTGAATACTATAACATTAAGGGACTATGATATAACAATTTATTATAGCATAGCAAAATAGTATAATAGATACTGTAATAATTGTTGGAGTTGGTTTATTATGGGGAAGTGGCTAAAGCATTTAAAACTAGCAGTAACTGAGTTCTGGTGTCATGGACAGGTAATTTGTCCAGAAATGAAGAAACAACTCAAGTAATAAAACAGCAATAGTGAGAATTTTTTGGGTGGGATAACACAGAAGTCAACCCTGAGACCTTCCTACTCTGGCTTATGTTTGGTTGTTTTGAAAGGGAAAGGGCACTCAAGATAAGAATGAAAATCAGTAAGAGAAAGGGGGCTCGGAGGGGGTGGTTGTGCTGTGCCAGGTATGGTCTGGTATGAACCCCTGGATCTGCAGGGGTTCAGTTTGCCAGGTATGGTCAGATGGTTTATGCAAAGTCACAGTAGCTGACAATGCATCCAGTGTATTCTAATGCAGCATGTGGCCTCTGGTTTAGTTTTTTCTTCTCTGTTGTGTATTTAATTATGTTTTGTTTTCTTGTTTTCTTTCTATTTTGTGGGTTTTATTTCTTTTTGTGTGTGCAATTCGTCACTGTTGTATTTTAATGTTTACTGTATCATCCAGGTAAAATGGGATATTAAGAACAAAGTAAATATGTTTGTTACTCAGTACAGCTCTTTGCCAAGGGAAAAGGATCCGAGATGTTTTAATTCACAGCTTGGTTCAAACACATGCATCTCATTTTTTAATATCTCCAAGTATGAGCAGCACTTTCATATTTACCTATTTATGTTCATATCTTCACTGAATCTATTGGCAACATTCTAAATTAGTTTACGCATAGATACAGTAAGCTTACCAGTGAAGGCATGTTCATAAGCAAAGTGTGCAGCAATAATCAATGCTAGTTTTCATGAATGCTGTACAATCTAATAATTCCTGATGCAGAGCAGAGAGGAGGCACAAATGAATTGAGTTTTGTTACTCAGTGGATGATCAGGGCATGGGGGAAAAAAATGGATTTGGATGTCTCCAGTGGATTTACGAAAGGTCAAAGTAAGGCAGTATCAGATTGGAAAGTTTAATTTATCACTGAGGCTGATAGAGATATATGCTAAGGTTCTTCTCCTTATTCAAAGGGAGGAGCGGTTTTCTGCCAAGTGAAAAGGAAATTGAGGAAATTAAATGTTTCCCTGTGCACGCAAGACTCCAGGTCCCAGCCCATTCAATGATGCCGTGATTAGTTCTCCCATCTTACATGAAGAGAGCATCCTGCCATGTAACTCCAGGTTAAACCCTTGTTCTTTTTGTCCCTCCTCCTGCCCTGTTTCTCCACATGGAGGAATTTAGATGTACAGGGTGAGAGAACAGTTTACTTACTTTCTAGCTGTGCACAGCATAGATAACAATCCCAGCACCTCTTTGGCTTCCTGTGTAAGTGAGGCTACTGCTGATGTTTTTGCCTGCTTAAAATGAAAACATTTTGCATTTCAATAATGGCCAGAGCTCTTTAAAATCTTTGTACATATCTGGTTTAGGATGCTGATTTGCTTAAGGATACAGTACAAACACTTTGTCTTCTTGATAAAAGCTCTTTCTGCACTTTAATTTCACAATCAGTAGTAATAGACTATGGAAACATAAATATACAGCTGTGTTTTTAAGAGGGACATTCCTAAGTACTCCTATGTAGTTTTATTTAATAAAAAAGTGAGCATTTCAAGCATTTTCTTCCAGCATCTCAAGTATTTCCATCCGGTCAAACATGTGGGACTCACTCTGGCATCTCTGGGTGGCCAGGAAAGGGACTGTGTGGCCTAGAATGAACAGTTAGGATAAAGCAGCCACCTAAGTTCTTCCTAGCAGTACGATATTTGCTTTTCCAGTGAACTAGAATATCTTTTTTTCCCCTATTTCTGCTTGCATGTGTATGTTTGTTTTCTAGTAGGGAGACAGTACTGGCTGTCTTCTCATAGTATGCTGGCCATGGAGGAGCCATATGTTCCAGCCGGGCTTCCAGCACACAAAAGAAGCCTCAGGTTCCCCAGGTAGGTCACTGGCAAGCTGCCACAGCCAGCAAGCAGCCCTGGAAATCCAGAGCTGCAGCACAGAGGGTCAGCCTCAGTGGCAAAAAGCCAGAAATACCTACAAGTCGCAGCTTGAGCAAGAAGCTGAGCACCCTTTAGAAATGTATTCAGTGTGCTCCTTGATTGGTGAGGCCTTAAAGTAGCAAGTTATGAGCAAATTGAATGAGGTCCCAGGCTCCTGAGCAGCTTGCTAGATGGGAGATCAAGCATATTTGCAGTGGAAAGCTGCTGGAAATTGAAAGGAATTTGTTAGAATAAATACTATTTTTCTCCAGTCTCTTTCTATCTCAGGAAGTTAGTATTTTCTGACAGTTGTTTCACTGAAAAATTGTCATTCGGTTGTAATGATATCAGTCCTTGATTTATGTGGTGTGTTGGACGCTTCAGAGTAGACTTCCTGTTCTGCAGCAAATGCTGTTTAAGAAGATAAAATAGGTTGCTTGTAACAAAGAGATAACTTATAATATATTGCCTTAGCATTGTGCTTTTATGTATTGCCTTAATCCAAACACCATCTCTTCTTCCCCTCCTCTCTTCTTCTTGTGTTTCTGCCTTTAGATGAGGAGACAAGATACCAAGATCTAGTGTTTGTTGCACAAATGACCCATCCTTTCTGCCAGTCATAGTTCCTGGTATTTAACACCACAAGAGATGCTCTGATAGATTAGACTGAAAGCCCTTCTAACTGGGTATCATGCTGCTGACCAGAAATGGAAGGGGATGAGTGTGGCAGTAGCACAGGTGGAGACGTCGAGGACTCTGAGGGACTAGGATTAGTTTAACAAGATGGAGAGGGACTAAGTCCCCAGCAGTGATGAATTCTTTGAAGTGATCCTTACTAGTGTGTCTGCTCCATAGCTCAGTGGATTTAGTCTTAACACAGAAATAGCCAAACTGGTTCTAAACTGGCCCTGTTATGGCAACAAAATGATCTGCACAGATGTATCCCACAGAGGGAAGCTGTCACATGTGTCTCACTGCAAAATCCTTTTGGGAAATCAAAAAGGATAAGGGATGGGAATTGGGAATGATCTCAGCCACACCTACAGAGCTGTTAATTCCTAAAGGGTTTCACTTAAAACAATCTGCCATACTGAATGTCCTTTATTTTTGGTGGTGAAACAGTGCCTTAAAGATCTGATCCAGTGCCTCTAGGCATAGATGTGTTATAATTTTTAGGCGTGTAAGACAAATTAGTTACATGCATTAGGAAGCTCTCAGGTCAAGACAACGGGATGTTAAAAATATGTAAGGAGAAAAGAGGAGCAGCATGATAGGAAAATCTGCACGTGAACTGAGAAATCATTAGTAGTGAAATGGGAAGATGAAGTTGCATTACTGTTTCTCCACTGTCATTTGTGTGAGAGTTAGTTAATGTTGATTAGTGAGTCATTATAGAATAAAACAGTGGCTTCAGTGCTTTTGGTTTGAATGCATTCATTTAAAATAGTCTCAGTCTTGTAACAGGAATGCAAGAGTTCACTGCAAACCTACCAAATACCATCCTGTTAACAAATCAACACGGGTGTGCTCTCATCGCATTTTGTGTTACTAATGAGCTGAGACAAGGTAGCCAACGTAGCATTTTTGAAGTTATTGAAAGTATCTAAAACAAAAAGCAAGAAGCCACGTTTTATTCTGCATCGCAGCACGCATTCAAAGCTGAAAGGCCTCTGATGCTGCCGCCTGAAATGCAGCTGCACAGATCAAGGCATTGTGATTAAGAAGGGTTAATTTTAGCCAACTGTCAGTTTTGATAACCACTCTCATGGTCTCGTGCTTATATAAACCTCCCTGGTCAAACCTACTTACCCTGGAATTCCATGTTTCTGTTGCCTTTGCAGCAATACAGAGAAATCTGCACCCTGCAAACTTCTGTTCTCACTCTGCCTTTGGGTGCTGGCACACTAGTTTCAGTCTTCATTTATGATGTTATTTCAGGTGGGTCAGTGGCACAGGCCTTCACTGGGAGCGCTAGGAAGGTGCCTGAGCTTGGGCAGCCTGATGGTGCAGCCACAGATAGGGCACAGTGATCAGATGCTCCCCAGTCCCACACTTGCATCTAAGAAAAATGTTATCAGGACTGATAAGATTCTGTTTTCAAGCGCTGATTATCAGCCTTGTGTCTAGTTTGAATATGTCTTCCCACTTCTATTTCACAGACAGATTATCTGTGGATTTTAGGATATGCTAGAAACTAGATTAGACTAGATTGCAGATTTAGAGAGTAAATATACATAAATCTCACCTTTACAGCTTATAGTAGCAAATCACTGAATTAATGCATTCATTGTATTAATATTTTCATTAATTTTCTTTGCAAAGAAACTAAAATCAGCACAGTAGGAATAATATATTATTTTTTAGTTTAATGAAGTATCTTATGTAACTATACTGAAGTACTAGTTTATGTAAGGGGATATTTATGATTATGTTGCAATAAAAAAAGAAATGTTCCTATTCTTGTTTTCTGTTTTCGCAGGGCAAAAGGTATAATCACTTATTAAAGTTTTGGTTTCTAACAGAAACTTACTTGAATGGAGACATATGTTCTACTCTGAAGTGAAATACAGTAGTAAAGAGACTGGTAATTTTCCATTCATTATCGTGTAAAATAGCACCATTTATCTGTAATAAGAAGGCTTTAGGATCCAATTTCGACAAAGAAAATAAGAAATGCAGTGCTACGCACTGTAATTGTTGTGCCTCAGAATTATGTATTTAAAGTCTATCATATTATTGGCTGAATGTATATAAGGAATTGTAGCATTTCAGTTGCAGGTTGAGGTATATCAAAAGGCTCCTTTATACTTTATATAAAAGAACAAAATTATAACAGTAATGCTAACTTGTAAATAACATTAAGAGTGAGCAGTATGTTATTTCAATAAATAGTGATTTGGTGCTTGTAAATTGCATTCTCAAGCCATCGGTCTGATTACTTTCCTTTAAAAGCAATATGTTACAAGTACTGTATTTCACATTAGTCTGCACAAAATTAGCTGTAATTCAAGAATCTTTTCTTCATTCATCAGATAACATGAACTTTATTACAAGATCTTTGCCTATGGATATGTAATGAATAGATGAGTAATACTTAGCAGGTAACGGTACTATATTGCGCTGGGTCCCTCACTTACAAAACAGTAAGGGAATGCAAACATTTTGACATATAAACTCTTACTGAATCTTACTTCCCTCAAATCCTGCATATGTTGATGAGAGTGAGTTCTGTACTGTCATGAGATAAAGTATGGATCACTCATCAGGCAGATCTTAAGAACTAGGGGAATAAGAAGATAAAACTGGAAAACGTGTCATCCAGTTTCATGCTAATTGATCAGTTGAGAGCATTGAGAAAAGATTGTTCTGCAGACATCAGCTGCCTGCTGCTGTAGATGGAAATCAGTATAATGAACTGGTGGGGGATTTTTGTTTAACGATAAGTCCTTAAGTTGTAATGTATTCCAGAAGTAATTATGCTTCAAAGATGAATAAGAATTGGATTGTTTTTGTGGAAGTTATTTTAAGAAAAGCAAGCTCCCACTCCTAAATTGGATAATCCCATCTTCCAGTGGCGCAAGCTTACAATTCTCTTGGAGTTTCTTCAGTCACACCTTAATAATAATAGCCTCTGGTAATTTAAGGCCTAGATTTTTCAAGGCCAATTTCCTTGTAAAGCATTTCATTTTCACAGCCAAAAGCAAAAGCCCAAGCTTTTGGAAAAATACCCAAATAGCTGGGGTTCTATAAGCAAGATAGGCTTCTCAAGAGAGTCCTTTTCATCCAAGGGGCTTTATGTTAAAGCAGAACCAAGCATGCATTTAGGAATGGATATAACAGCCCATTCCAAGTAACTCCTATCAGATGTCTCTTGTGGGGATTTCAGTGTCTTCTGCAAGATCTGGAAGTTACAGATAAAGCAACAGACTTCTTCATCTTTGGTTGAAAGTGCCAGCAGCTCCCGCTCCAGCTGGTTCTCCAGTTGTGAGATAGAAGATGGTTTTATGTCTTTTTCCAAGTCTCTCTCCAGCTCAGTCCTTTTACACTCAGAGACACCTTTAGGAATATGTTTCTCCCTTGTATAAGTAGCTCCACAGTTTGGCTCCCCTATAAAAATGTCTGAGAGGGGTGTTAGCAGTAACCTTAATATTTCTCTTTGTTTTGATTTTTCTTCTTTCTCCAAATTAATCAAGTTTACATTGTTTTAGAAGCCGCTTGAATATCCAGAAAACCTGTCACATGCTAAAGTGGAGAGGGGGGGTTGAAGCTTCATGAATCTATATCTATTCTTCTAACAGTTATGACTGAAACTAAATCAGAATGCATCTGTCTGGGTGGTTATTTGTGCTGGGAATACGTGTGTGACCATCAAGTGGTATCTGCAAATTATGGCTATCTAAAAACTTGGGAGTTGCAAACAGCTTGAATTGCTGAACACATCCATTTTTATTTAGCAGGCCTAGAGACAAAAATACCCCAGGTACTTTCCAGGCATAGAGACAGATCTTGACTTTGATTTTGTGTCATTGCTAACAAAAAATCCATGGCATTTTCTTGGTGAGTTCGTCTCACTTAATAGATCCTGGTATAATGGTGTTCACTATAAATGCATGTGTCTGGAATTCTGCGTTCACTGAAATCCCCATGAGGCTCTTTTTCCAACTTCAATGTGTTGTTATGGTGTAAAGATTTTTGCCTGTGGACATGAAAACTTGTTGAAATTTCCTTTTTTTTTTTTTTTTTCTTCCCCTAATATTAATGAAACAGAATGTTTCTATACCCTAAAGCAGCTGTGTCCAACTTGTGGTCCATGGGCCACACACTGCAATGTGAACTCCATCTGGGCTAGAAGTATGGCACAAAGCACAGTGCCGTGCCAACTCAATTGATGGCAAATAAGTGGATGGGTTTTGCTACAGTATCTAAACACAGCTCTAGGAATGGCAAAAAATATGCTTTTTGTCTTGATAAAGGAATTTGAGAATAGGCTTCAATAGTGCCAAACAAGTCATCTTTGTTGTTGTTTGCCACTCCATTTTCAGCCTACAAAAATGCATTTCTCGTGAATTTTCAAATGGAATGTATAGAGTTGCAATCCAAACTTGGTCCAGGTCTTTTCACCATAAATCCTCTTTTACCAGAAAGAAATACCCTTCAGCTCACAGTCACATCTTACTCATGTCATTGCTTTGGGGCTTTATGTGCATTTGTGAACAGCAGTGTTCAAGGATGCAATGCAGGAAGAGTAACATTTCATTAAAGAGCCTTTACTGATGAACGCCTTGAGAACTCACTAAGAATGGCAGCCAGACTGTCTCAAACCAGTATGTTGTTTTAGTTTCACAAACACGGGGTCATACATTCCACTAGTTTTGCATTTTTGTTCTCTTTTTTGTACGTTTTACTGAAAAAATATGAAAGTTTTTTTTTTTGTTTTGTTTTTTTGTTTTTTTTTATTTTAATACGTTAAAAATATATTTATGGGAGCTGCTCTGAACGTGATGCCTCCTCCTTTACAGTGATGTCTCACAATGTCAGTGATAGATGTTGGTGGGATGGCAGTAGGGGCTGAACCTTCCCCTCAGTGTATTGTTCCATTTTGCTGCTGTGTGACAAGGTGGCAGCAGAGGGGCAGTCTGACAGAATGGAGCCAGACATGGGAGTGTGGATAAAGCAGAAGGGGGGTACTGAATTTCTGCATGTGTAAAAAAGTTGCATTCATTGGCACTTGCTGAATGTTTGTGGTGACCAACCAGTGGATGTGAGCACTATGAGGTGGTGGGTGGTGCATTTCAGCAGTGGTTACAATGGCAGCAGGTCACCTGCCCAGATTCAGATGTTACAAATGCAGCATGCAGGCTTTTTTTCATTGCTGGTGAAAATGCATAGCTAGCGGTGGTGACTGTGTTGAAAAAGAGTGTTTTGTAACTGAGAGCTTGTTCCATTAAATAGTGTTATTATACTCTGTGTATCCTTAGTAGTTTCTGTGTAAATAAATAGGAGGGATTACTTTTGGAGCAACCTTCATGTGTGTGGCCCTAGACAGTTCCTCTTCCCTCAGTGCAGCCCAGGCAAGCCCAAAGGATAGATGCATATGCTCTCTAATGTGACACATTAGAGTTGATGTTATGGTAAAGATAATGGAACGAAGTTTTATGTAGAGGTTATAGTTTGAGAAGTGCTGGTAAAGTGCATTCACAAAGCATGCTGTGGGCTGCAGAATGATGGAGCTTCCAAAGATGTATATCTTGTCTTCTTTGCCTAGGTAAGCAAAGAGATGAAAAAATGAAGCATGCAGAGCTAATGAATAGTGTAAGAGATCCTTGCTCTAATGCTAGCAAGAGATCACAGTAGGAGCAAATGCTGAATATCCTGCTTTTAATAACAAAAAGTTATATTCTATCCTCAGAAATGCTTATAAAGATTTCAGTTTCAGTAGATAAATATTTATATCTAAAGGGAAGTGTTTATTCCCAAAATTGCACTGATAACACATTCAGCATAGAACTGATTACATGATACTTTTTTCAGCTCTCTCGCAATAGTTGAAGAGTGCAAATGTGTCCTCTGAAAGTGTTCAGAAGCCTTTAAAACCAGATCACTGCTGCTCATAACATGTCTACAGGGAGAATAGGAAGGCACCTGCAGTTAGAGCATCTTTGGAAGAGGAAGGAGATGCTTGTCACTGCTTATTTCCAAGCAGAGCTGTGTCTATTAGTGGCTGAGGAGAGGAGCTGCTTGTTAATGCTTCTCTGGGGGCAGTTTTGCAGGGTTTGGCACAATTCTACCACTAGATAAAAAAGGCCCAGACTCAAAGAAGCGTTCAGTGCAAGAGTGTCCTGTACAAGGAATAATGCTAAAATGATTCACTTCACAGAGCCAGACTGATACTGGCTAGAAGTGGAGAGAAATTAGTTGATCTGAAACCAGAGGAAATGTTTGTCATTTGCAGTTATAATGTTATAAGGTCTGTGTGATGACAGCGTTTCAAATACTTGATAAGGTTACGTAGGTATTTTTATTATCTGATGCTTCACGCACGTGTCAGAGAAACTACACATGCTGCATTCCCCTGACATTTTATTAGGAAGTATTGGCTAAAATCAGCTTAGCACAACAGCAGTAATCTTGTTGTTCCTTCCAGATTCATGTTGTTTTCTTGCTTCACCTTTCCATTCCTGAGAGTACATTTCTGCAATAGACTGTGATGTTTTTGTTTTGATCAATTATAATTTCTCCCAGGAGAAATACTAACCAGCTTACCTATACGTTGTGTATGGCCCAGATACAGTATAAATACGCTACTGCTGACAAGAGAAATTACAAACATATATCAGAAGACAGAAATGGACCTTCAACTAAGAGCAGGCTTGCCTTTAATTTTGATGAGCACTGGATGTAGAACTTGTCTCTGTAGCTGAATAGAAAACCTGTAGAACAGTCTCTCGGGCTTATGGAAGAGAGACAGAAATAACCTTATCTGTGCACTGTCCCTGCTGGTCTTTTTAGCAGGAATCTCACAGGAATTCTCAGCTAAAACATACTTCAAGTAAATGAAACCCTTAATCATCATGCTAAAATGAGAAAGGTTTGGAAAGCATGGTGATATTTTCGTCAGGAATGTTATTGTAGGAGATTCTTCTGTTAAGGAATTGTGAATTAACTTGTTTTCCTTGCTCAGATGCTGAGGTTTCATTTATTTGAGTACTGCCTTTAAAGGAGCCATTACAAAAACAATAGGACCACTCATCTAAAACAGACTAATATAATTAAAAAGTAAATCACTGCTGACACCAAAGTGTATTTAAAAGCAGCTGCAGTGAATAAGATGATTGGATTTCATTGCACAGAAATGAAAGGCATTCAGTCACGTGGGACCAATAGTGCTGGGTAATTTATTGTAGACGAAAAGTGCAGAATAAATCAGTAGAAATGTGGACCTGAAAGAAAAAAAAAAAAAAGAAGAAAAAAAGGGGGGGAAAAAGTGTATGTTTAAGACTTTTGTAACTTCCTGCAGAGCTGTAGAAAGTAGTGATTTAGGTCCAGGGAGCAAGAAACACTGATACAGTCAGGACTGTAGTCCTGATCAGGAACAGAGAGGGACTCACTATGGTTCAGACATGCCTGTGTTTGGGAAGGATAGAAAGAAATGGAAACCAAGTGCAAAGAGAAAACTCCTGATTTAATTGTGTCAGTAGTCTGGTCACATAAAGTGTTTAATTCTGATTCACCCTTCCATGCTTACATTAAGCAGTGTCTTCCTTGCTAAACAGTAATAATAATTTCACTTTGTCTTGACTGTGTCATTTCCTTCTGATGCACATATTTATACTTACATTTCATTTCACCTACGTAGTTCCTATAAACTGTTAGGTGTTGTGTTTGGGTTTTGGCACAACAGGTAGCTCTGCATGAAACCTGCTGGTACACAGAATGCGTGGGATTGTCAACTGTAAGGATTGGATAGAGTGGCAAAAAATGCATTTGCTCTTCCAGGCCATGCAAACACCAGCTGAGGGCCTGGCTGTTAGCATGCCTCTTAGGTATTCTGCATGGGGTTTAGCTTTGTGAAAGATGGTTTTTCAGTTCGAGATTGTCCTTATCAGATAGTTACTTGGTTAATGCCAAATTAATATAATAAATGAGTTCCACAGACAGCTGGTTGCTGGATTAAATAACGTTAGATAACCACAATTTTAAATTTGCAGTTCAATATGTAGGTGGAATGTATGTATGTAATTAATTGGGATTTCTCAAAAGATCTATTGTGAAGTATATCAATTCAGGAGAGAAAGCTCGATGTCCCTGCCTGTACCTGTGGATCAGCAGCTGTCACTTCTTGAGACTTAGAGATGGTGAGATGGGTGGTGTTCTTGCAAAGCATGCTGTCGCATCACCATAGTGATGGAAGTTGGTGAATGTACTTAGGAAGAAACCTTCTGATTTACGGGAGGTTTGTTTGGTTTGCTGGCATTTCCTTAGTTTCTGTGTCTGTACATTGGTGCAAATGATTTACAGCAGAGCTCTCTAATTGAACTTCGTGATTGGTCTGAAGCATTTTCATTTTCTTTGAGGCAAGATGCCATGAACATACAAAGTACTTTGCATATAACTTGCTCATCAGATGTTAGAAGAATGCTGCAGTAATCACATATTCAATAGACTTCCAATAGGTCTTCCCTTGAGCAAGAACTGAACATGTCCATCAGTTTGTTCCAGTGTATAACTGCAGCACCAGGAGGGGAGAGGATGGAACCACGCTGTGTTTTTCTGTGCTTTTGCACTGGGAATCATCTCTGTCTGGGCAAAGGACATCGTATCTTTGAAGTTACTCCAGTGTGCAGAGTCCAAGCACTGGCTTCATAATGAGATGTGGCGTTAAGCACGCCTTGCTGCTCTGATTCTTAAATAGTTTAGATGCTTGCCCTGCAATAATGGTGCATTACGAATTTTTTTAGAGATTAGTAAAAAGAAAAATACCTGATTTTATTTTAAACATTGGGAGATGGTTTTAATAATGTAACTTCTGTAGCAATGAAAGAGAATAATGCTTCTGTTAGTGCTGGTGTAAGTCCTTCAGTATATGTCTGTGAGGAGAAGGGACTTGAGGGAGAAAAAAGTAAAAGGAGGAAGAAAAAGAAACAGATCTGTGTCCAATATCCGTGACTTAAAGAAACTGGGCACAATTAAAACACTGTAAAATTCTGTTTGCAGAGGTGCTAGAAAAGAGTTTATTGGGTTTTTAAAGAAATCTGAGTGAAATGGTGCTAACAATGAAACGTTCTATTACTGGAATGAGAAGTATGCTTTTTTGGGCTCTGAATATCTTATGAAATATTCAAAACACCTGTTTCGTGGCATAATAATGCATTGTGTCACTTCACGAAAACATGACTAACAGCTTAACTCTAAAATTTAAACCCAACTTCAACACATAAGCCACAGAGATGAGCACATCGATAGGTCAGTGTATGTAACATTTCAAAACAAGGGAACAGCACAGGATGGGCATCACTGTAAGTTTTTTTAGCAGCATCATTAGGTATACAGTCTAGGTGTGTCCTTGCCAGCTAGTGATATTTTACAGACAGAAAAACACTTTCGTCTACACCTCATTGCAGTGACAATCTCTTTCCTTCTATTTAGAATGCACAGTGTGGCAAGTGTGTGCGGTGCAATATGGTGAATGCCTTCCTTTAGAGTGTAAACCTCTGTTTGTCTCCTTTAATTTTGCATTATTCTGATCATAAAACAACTGTATGAACTCTGCATTCAGCAGTTTGATCTCCTAGGGATATTTCTGAGTACTTAAAGAGATGTTTCTGAAGACAGATGCATTTCTTTGTGTCAGGCTGACAATGCAGACAATGCCAGCCAGTTATCTCCGATTGATTACTATAGGATGACATGCAGAATTGTGGCCACGGGGTTTCATTTTTGCCTCTCTGTTCCATGTAAGCAACTGGAAACCGAAACAGTGCTTTCTAAATTGGGATGAAAAACTCTTCCCGGGCCTGTTAATTACATCAATTGCAGTTGTCATTCTAATAGCAACTCCTACTGTTTTTAAATCTCTGTGTCTTTGAATGTTCTGTTCAATGGCACGTGTAAACTAAAGCCATGCTAACTGATCCAAAGCTTCCTGAAAGGCAACAAACAGTGTATCTGGCAGGGAGGAACCTTCATCTGACTTCCCTCACTGTTCTAGGGTAGGACTAAAGAATGTACTGAAAAACCCTACAGCAACTGTAACAGCATTTTGCAGCTGTGTAAGTGATGGAGAGGCAGACTTATCATTGGAGCAGGGAGCCAATGTTACTTTGGCAGACCGAGCTCCATCATGAGGGAAGAGGGGTGCATGGAAATAGGCTGCAAAAGGCAGCCCCTGACTGGACAAATGGCAGCATCTCTGCTCCCTTGCCTTGGGAAATACTGCACCTGTCAGTCTGGTCAGATGACTTTATCCAAAACGTTAAGAGCAGCGTGTTTTGATTGATAAATTCTCAGGCAGGTTAATATGAAAGCATAAGGCAAGAGACTACGCTATGCTGGAAAGATGGTCTGTGGGGCAGCAACCCATTTGTCCCTGCAGGGGCTGAGATAGGGATGTGAAACTGCTTTCTCTTAAGAATTCTTTTTTTCCAGGTTACAGAAAATATAACTGATGATGGGATCTTTAAATCTTTAATATGCTTAAAAGCTGGCTTTTAGAGGGAGTGAACAGTAAAGAGTGGCTTACATGTGACAGCTTTAAACAAGGGAAACAAAGGTGCCATGATTGCCTCTGGACAGCAGTAAGAGCACATTTGGAGTACTTGTATTGCATGTTCTGAATGAAAATGAAGACATTGATTTGTGCAACATGTCTTCAAGGATCAGGACAGCTCACCTCCTGGGCTAACTTGCTGGTCTTACTGAAAATCATTTGCTCTTATCAGAATAATTATTTTTCTTACATTTGAGTAAGGACAACCCTCTTGCATCTGAGAGACACGGCAGGATGATGGGCAGTGGTACCCAGAGTCTTGCTCAGCATCATTCTGAGTCCCTGCTCTATGCTGTGTCTCAGAGCACAGCCAGCCTTCTCCTGAGGTTCCCTGCTGATATCTAGCACATGATTTGTTCATTGTGTGTCCAGGAGCCTGTCTCTGTACTATCAGCCATGCCTGTTTTGAAACTATGTGAAGGAATCTGAGCAAAAAAAAAAAATAAAAATGCTGTAGTTACCCAAGTGTGAATTTGATGAGTGAACACAGTGCTTTAAAACACTTTTATCTTCATCTCCTGTGATTGCAGGCTTAGTCCTGCTGGTTGGCAGGCTGCCGCTTGGTTGCATGCATCTGCTTTTTTTGTATGTAGAACGCCTTGGTGTTCTGCAATGCTTTTGTGGGTATGGATTTGTTTGGGTTTTTTACTCATTTTTTTCTGATGTGCTCACCATTTTCAGATAATTTGTGATTTGAAGGTGACAGTAGCCTTATAGCACATATATATCGTCTTAAAGGATGGTTTAGTCTAAAGGACTGATGAAAGTGGGGAAGTTAAGTCAGAAGCAGAAAAAATGAATATTTTTCAGATCAACCTTTTAAGCGGAGGATGAGAATTATGCTGCTTATGGTCAGCTTCAAAACCTAGTTTAATCCCCTTCTTTCAAAAGCTGCTATTTCTAAGTGCAGTAAAAAGTTGTTCCCTTGCTTTTTTGGCAGAGATAATTGAGGATCACAAACCATTTCAGTAGTCCTAAAGACAGCAGTGTTGTATGTAGAATGAAGAAAAATGTACAGCAGAAAATCAACTCTCTCAGAAGTGGATGCACCGGGGAGACGCTTTCCCTACAAAATCTGCTCAGCCACAGCAAATGAGGGCTCCAGTTTTCAGAACGCACCCAGGGCTCATTAGTACACACTACTAAGCTTTATACTGAGTGAAAAAAAAATGAATTATTGCTTTATTAGGACACTCTAGATTATGTAAGTGCACCTTAATGGAAATAAAACAGAGTGTATGATTTTCACTGTTACCATTAGCAACAGTTCTGTAATTAATTTCAGCCTACCTTCCCTTCCTGAAACAACCACTTCATTGAAAGAAAACCCTGTGGGACAGGTAATGCAGTAGGTTGTTAGTGCAAAGTGAGTCAGTGCTACTGGGGTATAGACTAAGAGTAACAATGAGCATGCTTCTTTTTGCATCCCGTCTAGGTAATTTTTAACTAAATCATTTAATCTCTTTAATTTCCCATTAAAAGCTTTTTTCTTTTTCTTTTGAAGTGCATTGTCAGCTAACATCCATGTAGTCACTGTACTGAAATTATAGCTCTGACATATTACCATATCATCTGAAAAACATGGACAATATCCATGTTTGGGGGGAAACGTCAGCCTGATTATCTAATAGGCAGTTTTTTCCTATAGAAGCAGAAATGTGATCACTAAGTAGCCAGTTCAGGAAAGCTTTTTTTTGCACAGCAGAGCAGCCGAGCAGGGGCAAGTTAAGCGCTGACTTACTTGCATTCCTGAAACTGGATTTTTGTGGGCAGAAATGGATGAATGGGTATTTGTAGAGGGAAAATTTGATTTTGTAGGTATTATGATCGAATACGAAATTCATTTTGGTTATATTTGTTATATATCTGACATTATGTGAGGTTTTCTCAGCTGCCACTGGCAGATGGAGGATACACAAAAAAGCACTGTAATTTAAACATAGGGAATTGAGGGGAAAAAAAAATGGGCATACAATTGTTGTGTAATTTCACTGCCTGAAATTGATTCTTGCTGTTGTTTGAAGTAACCCAACGTAAGTGCCAGTGGGTTTATGCATAATCTCCCTGAATCTATGTATATCAGAATTACACAAAATTTGATTGTCATCAAATGATAGTATGAAGTCTTCTTAAAATATCATGTTTGGGGTTTTTTTTTCTTCTTTCTGATGAAGTAACGTGCGACTGCAATCACAGAAGGTTTTGGGTTGGAAGGAACTTTAAAGACCATGCAGTTCCAACCGCTGTGTTGTGAGCAAGGACACCTTCCAGTAGGCCAGATTGCCCAAAAGCCCCATCCAACTTGAGATTTGCAGCAAGTTCTTTTCTGAAGTGGAAAAAAACCCAGCTTCTGCAGGTTAGAAAGAATGGCTTAGGGCAATGTCAGCAGCCTCTTAGTTTGCAGCCCCAGGAAGTCAGACATGTTGCACAATGCAGTGGCAGCTCACCGTAGAAACTTTGCAGGTGCAGTGATGTAGTGACCATGCTGTTGGCCACAGGAAGCTCCTGACACGCTCAACATAAACAAGAAGTTCTCTGAAACCTGGGCAGACTCAACAGGTGATCTGTGGTTAATAAAACATGTCTATTTAGAGTGCATTACAGGAGATTACATTCACAGTTACTACAAAGCAAATATGCCTGTTAAGTACATTTACATGCTAATAAACTCCATCTCAAATATATCAGTATGTTGCTGGTTTCATCTCAGGAATTTTTTATTATCACAAAGCAGACAAATACTTCCTTTTCTTAAAAATACATTTTTACAAGTTTTAATGATGTGCCTGCACTGAAGTTCCTTTTTTTATTCAAATACAGCTGTAAAACTGAATTAGGACAAGATCTATACAGATCTTATCCATCAGGGAGAAAACGTGCCACATTTCAGTTTTTACCTGTGAAGTCTGTAATCTGTTGGCTATTTCTCATCTTCAGTGCTTCCTTCCAACAGCACTCGCTAGGAAAGCACCTAACCTTACAGTGTATATAGGGATAAGGCAACAACATTTGAGCTTTTGAGGATTTCTGTTAGCTAGAAGCTATTTTTATGAGCTAAAGAGAAGTCTTAGGGCTGCTGACCTCAGGCTTTTCCTTTCCTGAAGTAATACGTGTGTGTCTGAATAGGGCAGATGTGGATAGAATAAGTTCTATTTCATCCTTTTCGTAGAAGATCTGACCTGCTTTCAGGAGTTACCCAACTGTACCTCCAAAGTGCTACATCATTCTTGTTTTCATAACGTTTGATTCCCTAGTTCCCCCAGAAAATGTGCTGTGCATTCTGCTTTTTCCTTTTTCCTTTATCTCTTTCTTTTTCAAAAACAAATTATTTCTGGAGGTAAAGGATGATCCTGCAATTGAGATGCTATCTTGAAATTCAAAGACACTGGTTTATTTCTAGATGACATTCTATTCATCATCTGTGAACTGAGGATAATGTTACTTTTTCTACTTTTTTGCTGTGAAAATAAATCCACTGTAGGTAGAAAGGCATTGAGATATTATGAGGATGGGAATTAAATATTCTCAGTTCTAGAACAATCAAATGAGTGCCAAGCAGTGACGGTGTGAAGTGAGTGAAATTAAGCTCAGGCTCAAAGCAGGTGGTTTTCATTCTCATAGTTCATTGAATCTGACTCTGATTTTGATGTCAGATAATACACTATCATTTGTGTTGCTGAACTGAATCAAATCATTATTACAATGTGCTAAGTGGTCCGCACAGTAACATTTTATAATGTTATTCAGCATGCGTAAAATAAAACTAGTCATTAAAATTAGTCATTAAAAATAACTTGCAGTACAAAAAAAAATAAGACACTGATTGCATCAATTACCAAAAAGCAGCAGGAGCACATGAATTAGTCTGTGTAGCTTTCCAGATCATCCTAATCTCTCCTTTATTCCAAAGCTGTTCAGACGATGCTTAAAAATTTTCCTGAAAGCTTTCATTATTTTTTTAATGGATGATATCCTTTCAACCAGGTGTCTGAATTACTTTGGTTCACCAAGACTTCAAAATCAAGCTCTGTCTTCAATGCTGCTTTTTTGAGCAATGTCCCACTTTCTGTTGTTGCAGATTAAATCTTTTTAATCTTTTGTAAAACACACTGCTTAGCAGTGGTTTCATGCCATGGGATTCTTTTTGGCACCATGTAATGACTTTATTCTGCATGCAGCTTCTATTGGGCATTGCAGGAACAAGTGGATATGAAGTAACTCATTAATTTTTACCACCTTCAGATAGTCAGTAAGGTGCCAGTGACGTTATCAACTCTTGAAAATCATGGTGAACTTTTTGGACAACAATACTTTCATAGAGAACAGGTGTTGAGTCAACCACCCACTCCCACATGTTTTGCGTGTTTTAGCTTAGGTCATAATTTGAATTCTGTTGAAGTCAGTCTAGAGTCAAAGTAGACTCTACTGTTCGTATGAGCAAGCACCAAGCATATAGGAAAGGGGTTGTTCTGATACAACTGGAAAATAAAATTACATCATTGAAATAATGACTGAAATTTGACAAAGAGTTTCCAGTAGAGTCTACAATGAATTTACAGAATGTTTTGTAAGTGATTATGTCTAACTACACTTCTCAAAGGGATTTATCATGAAGGTTCCTGAGGGACAACTAATTTAATTACTGCATCATGACTTTCTGCATAGAGGAGTGGCAGAGGTGCTGCACAGACAGCAGCAGCTCTCATGGCTTGCAGAGGACACCATGCAAGCTGTCATAGGGCTACAACTGATGGTGGGTGATGAAGCTACCTGGCAGAGCAGTGCAGTCTACATGCCCTCACTGCCATGTAGGGAGAGCTCCCATATAGTGTCGTATCAACAGGCTCAAAGCACACTAGGCAGAAGTGCAGTGGCAGATTCTTGGCTGTATGTGCTGTGATTTGTAGTCTGGGAGGAAAGCTTTCTAAATGGGAAAGAGGCTAGCAGTATTTCTCTCGGATATATCTAACAACTGACAATTAGTTCCAGATTGATTCCTTGTCAGCTTCCACATGCACAGAGGCATAACGTGTGCTTGACAGCTTTCCTCTCACTTTTTGTTCTTGTTGGAAGAGATGTGTATCAGGCTTTACCGTACTGATCTTGAGATCTACATGAGTGCTGGTCTTCTTTCCTCTGGCATCTGACATTGTTTCATTTTGACACTCCATCGTTGTGCAAATGATGTGGTTTTCTGTTCCAAAATCTAACGGTTTCATTACTCGGAAGTCACAGCTTCCCAGCCAAGTACATAAATGATGACAAGGCAATTTGGAACATTAAATGTGGATCCTGTTTCTTACACCATGTTTTGAAATGAGTTTGAGTGTTTGTTTACTTCAATATTTTCAAACAGGAGGGATTTGGATGTCTTCTCATATATTTGCAGTATTTTATTTTAATAAGCATAACCATTACTACTTGTAACAGTCTCTCTTTGGACAGTGTAATGTACAGTATTTTCAATTTAAATGGCTAATGATTAAAGATATGCCTGGCTGAAAAGTCTTTAGGTGTTGAAACAGGAAAAATCAGAAGTATTTATAAGAAAGATTTTCACAAGATGGCTTATCTGCTCAGTGGAACGAGTAAGAGATCATGTGTAATCCTGAGAGTGGAAACCCTATGTGTTACAGAGAGGGCCAATCAGTTCTGCAGTAACCTTGCCTGGTAGAAAGGGAAAGTCAAGAAATACAGAGTGAAGTGGAAACAACCGATGGAAACTGTTTTTATTTTAAACAGAGGAGTACATGGATTAGAGCTAGCATGGGCGATCAGAACTATTGCTGTCAAGCAGGAAACGGCACGATTATCACTAAACTGAAAGGCCAGCTCTGCTGGAAATGCCAATTACTTGTAATGTATGTGTTGGATTTCTTTGTGTAATTGGGAAATATTTTTTTAGAAGACAGTGGAAATCGTCTGAGTGAGTTGTGAACTTGGTGTTCCTCTAGGCGAATTACAGGGATGAATTCCTAGGGGAGATGGGGAAAATGCTTCTAAAAATGTGTGATAGATGTCTTCTGGGCATCAGAGCCTTGTTAATAGTTTCCTGCCTTTGTCCTGTGTTTATTATATCAGTATAAAGTTTAAAACTGCTGATGCAGAAACTGCTGCAGGCTTAAAGAAATGATGTTTGTACAATGCTTTGCCACACTATTGCAAATTGGTGGGTGCTGTATTTCACCCTGTAATTTTACACGAGTAAATGGAGAGCAAAGGGAAAGTGTTATCCATGGTTTTACGTGGAGATTGCAGTGCATCCACCACAGACTCTTAGAGCTAGGAGGATATTAAATAGTATATCATACATTCTCACAGGATGCATTAGATTGCTGAGGGCAGTAGCTTCTTGCTGGGGAGACGTGCACAAATAACATGTCTGTGAACTGTTGCTTTAGGCTGACTTCTGCTCCTGTAGAAGGGAGGAGGTTCTGCCCAAGGTCTGCTTGAATTTGCATGCCACTCTCGTGACTTGTGTTCATAGGGGCTTCTCAGTGAGCCCCAGAAGCTGAGGGCATGCAGTGCCCAGATAGTGAAAAGGACAAAGTGTATTTCTCATAGTCAGAGTTTGAAGGCACAGTGTGATTTAACGTCTCTGACTTTATGCCGTAAGTCACTGCAGAATTGTCCTAATGGCTTCATTCTTCTGTCTCTCTTCACAGAGTGATGAGGTTTTAACAGTCATCAAGGCAAAAGCACAGTGGCCTGCCTGGCAGCCTCTGAATGTGTAAGTAAGTGGGGAATGCTATGACTCAATAGCTGAATGCTCAGTGTTGGCTAACAGAATGCTCAGACTGTCCTGTCTAATTGTTCACTTCTTTAAAATATATGTGTGTATATATATTTTATATATAATATATGTATACATATATATATATTATATATAAATATCTTAAATACATTCAAAGGTGAAATTTTGATCTTTTCTTGGTTTTGCAAACAAGGCTTCAATGCTTTTCTCTCTTCCGCATCTCTTCATGTTTTCTGTGCTTTGGTTTGCTAACTGCTACAGCAGAATAATTGTCCCATGGAACTTGTGCCTTCATTAAGCAAGCATGTTTGTCCAATGCTTGATCAAATACATGTTTTAATGTCCTGTTGATGCACTGTTTCAGTAAGAGTAAATAACACTTTAATGTAAGGGGGAATCTGTCTGAGGAATTCCCTAATCCTGCAACAGAAGCCTCTTAAAGGAATAGTTCTTTAAAATACTTAACTGAAACACTCTGTGATGATCTCTGTTGTGATCCTGAGGGTAGTACAACCATAGTTATTGTATCTAGTGAAACAACTAAGTAGCTTCCCAGGATCCTAACTTTGGGTTCTATGGAACTCATCAGAAAAGGAGATAAAGCTCTTCTGGGTGATAAAGCTCTCTGACACCCTGGAGTTTACTGGTGGTCTATGAGGGGAGCAGAGCTTGGGTTGGTTCCTGCATACCTTATCTGCGCTTGGCCCTGTGCTTGTAGTAATCATCCAGGCCCAAATGAGTGACTGTTACAAGAAGTGACTAAAGAGGAGAACCCTGTAGAAGGGGTCCCCTCATTAGCTGAGTCTAATTGTGTCCATGGAGAAGCAGAGTAGACTGCAAGACTGTAAGGTCGAAGTAGTCCTGTTGACTCTACAAAATATGTGAGGGAAGCAGCTAGGGAAATGCTGTGCCTGGTTTTGTTATCTGTGCTTATGAAAGTATGTGAAAATTTGGAGGTTAGTTAAAAAAAACAACTGCCAGAAGAGTTCAGTTTTTAGAAAACATTCTTTATCATAAGAGGCTTAGAAACTCTTAAGCAGCTTAAGATTTAAGCTTCCCAGTTTGTTTAAAGAAAGAAAAGAAAAAAAGAAAAAGGCACCAAAAACTAGGAGGTGATCACAGTGAAAAGATTTCTGAAAGCTGATGGTTCTCTAATCTATCAAAACCTGTGAAACCCCTCATGGCATAGAAGCAATGGAAATTTGTGACAAGGAAAATCTCGCTAAATGTCTGGGAAAGGCTCTGACAGTGTGGCAAACCTTCCGAGGAAATTAGCTGGGTGTGAGCTGGATTTTTCCATTGCTTGAATGGAGTTTAACTGTGAGACGGTGTCATTGGCTGTGCGCAGGAGTTGTGTGACTTTATTTGACTGGTGTTATGCAAGTGGTCAATCGAGATGACGGTAATTGCATTCTTTATGGTGTTATTCTCAAGTTATTATTTTCAAGTATTTTGTTTTTAAAGGATGTTTAAATGACGAACCTAAAGGAATGTGGTACCACTAGTTGCCGTGTTTCTAGACAGGCTCTTTCAGAAACATGCACGCAAACAGTTCTGCAACATCCTCCAGATGTTCTTCCAGTCCCTTCTTATCTTTTCTATTTGCTAGTTCTCACCATTTAGCAATGTCAAGAGGAATAAATACTGGTATTCAGGCTTTCCAGTATTGTGCAGGTGTTCCCTTAAATAGCACTTCCTTCACTTTATACTGTTGGATTCTTGGCTTTTTAGATATTTTTTATCATATTTTGTTATGATGTCCTTCTAAATTCCATTTTAAAATGTTAGTGAAGTTGCAAAGGAAGGCTTCTTTTTTTTTTTTTTCTTTTTTTCTTTTTTTTTCAGTTACCATTAACTTCTTTGGTTAGTTTCTTCTTTATGAATTGTCACTCTTGGAATTTAGATTAGAACTGTACATGTTTTGGATAATGACTGTTCAGGAGAAACATTTGGTCTATTATTATGCGTAACACAGCCATCTTTCTAATCAACAATTGTCTAAAAGTCATAAATAATCTTCTTTTGCATAATCATGATTTCCATATTGGTATATAATATAGTGTGGTACTGATCTCAAAGAGGTGCTCCAATGGGTCATAATAAGCAAAGCCTAAAGAGCTTTCTGGATGCGTTTTGCAGTAATTGTAAGATGCATAATGCTATCGTGCCAAGTCCCAGGGGCCTGAAGTGTCAGAAGTTGGCAAAATTTGTGTGTTCACTCTTCAGTTTTCCTCCCGATTCTGTGTGGTGATTCTTATTTATAACCCTGCCAAAATATCAATACAAAGTTGGTTTGTCAATTGTTCTTCAAACTAAAGGGAGAGGGGGAACAGTCCTTTCCAAACCTTGTGAGGGCTTAAAGAGTATTGTGTGCTGCTGTGGACAATCCGGAGAGCAGTTATATTTGCATGGATGGTGGCAGGCACCCTTGTGGAGGAGAGATTTCTAGGCTTGGTGCTCACTTATCACCAGGGCCAGGTCAGGCAGACCTGTCCCTTCAGGTGAAGCCAGAGAGAAAAGAAAGTAGGCAGAGTGCATGCAGTGCTCAACAGCCAGCATGGGACGCTCCCAGCATGAGTGCCTGGGGCTGCTGGCTCCCCTCCCTTCTTTACAAAACAGTAATGGAGAGCACAGCATCTCTGTCTTTCTTTACATAGGCTGTAGCAAGGCAACTGGTAGTTTTTATCCGGATCTTGAGCAGCTGGTGAGCTGTTGTGTCTCCACTCCCATCATCTGTAAAAATCTGTGGGAAGATGCCAGGCTTCTTTCACAGATGCACCTGGAGTTAAATGGCTTTTCTTCTGTGTCAGAGCTGGTCAATGAAGCCGTGACTCCTGAGGCCTGTTGTACCTCATTAAGTAACGTTTCAGGCTCTCTTTAGATTGAGGGCACAGAAAGCGTGTAATTCTGTCTAAATCTGACAGTTTTGCAGAAAGCCTTTTGTTCTTGACACTACAGATAAGAACAGTGGTACAACTGGGAATTTTTCTTCTACTTAAGAAGCAAGTAGAGACTTCTGCATGCAGATCCTGCGGGCACAAAGTTCATCCCCAGGGAGAGGTCTTTAGTTTCAGATTTGACTTTGGTTACATGAAATTTCACAGGGTGCTGGGACAAGTTGCCAGAACCAAGCAGGGAAGGACACAATGATACTGAGTAATTTTCTCTGTTAATTATTGTTAAAGCTAATGTGTTTTTAACATATTGTTGTACCCCCAGTACAATATTATGTGATGGGAACCATATCCTCTGTAAGTGCAGTACTTCACTGTCTTCTGTCATTCCTCTTCTCAGTTCCTTTATGTGACTGCTCTTTGTTACTCTCTTCTGTTTTCCTTCCTATCACTCAACTTCATCATCCTCTACCCAGTTTTTTACCCAGGGCACCAGCATGCAAAAAAACTCTCCTGCAGGAAACAATTAGTGCTAAGGTTGCCCAATGGAGAGCGTATTTGAGAGCATGAAGAGTGTCATACAAAGCAATAAATCAGCTTTCCCTCGCATACATTTGTATTATCGAGTTGTGCATCTGAAATTCTGACTTTAAAGTACTTGCAGGGAGTGCATTCTTCCTCGGGTGTAGTGGTAGCAGTATACAACATGCTGTCAAATGAAAGTAGTTTTTCTTATCTTCCTTGTATAAACAAGAGCATGGCTCACTGCTTCCTTTCTCTCAGCTGTGTGTCAAGCTGAACCAAATTTGACCTTTCAGCTGCAAATCATTGGCTTTGGACACGTGAAAGATAAAATATAGTAAGTGCAGATGGTACAACTGATATCCAAAATTTCAAATCTGGCAATTGCAAAATAGTCAAGCCATGACATCAGAATTGGGGGATATTGAGGGTAAGTCTTGTAAAGAAGATGTGCATGAAATTCCACAGGAGCTAATATCCTTAAAAATTTTGTCTCAGTGAGCATTTTCTTGTAAATAAGAGCCTGTCAGGAGAGTCCAACAGAAGAAAATACACAAATTCTGATCAGCTTGTCCCACTCTCTAACATGAGTTATGTAGCCAATTACAAGAATAAAAAATGGTTTATCTTAGGAGGTATGGACAAGAGTAGGTTGGTGGGCATGGTAGCAGCTGTCAGCTGCACATTTTGGCCAGGGCTGAGTGATCTCCATTGTGGTGTGGTCCAAGCCATGTAGTGTGGTCAGGCCTCCTTGCTGTTTTTACAGCTACCTGTTTTTTCTTGGTCATTCTTTCCTACATGCTCTGTGATTCTTCACCACCCTTATATATGTATCTTATCATATCTCATGTTACTATGATAGAATTGTTTGAGTTGGAAAGGACTCTTAAAGGCCATCTGATCTAACCCTCCTGTAATAACTAAGAACAACTCATCTGCAGGTTGATCAGGTGCTCAGAGCCCTGTCCAGCCTGACCTCAAATGTCTCCGAGGGTGGAGCATCCACCAGCTTTCCGAGCAACCTGTGGCCGTCAGACACCATTTCCCTTCCGGACTGAAGTCTAGAAAACCATCTCCTCCTTCGTTATGTCTCTCCTGTTTCGTTTTCCACTCTGTAGTGTTTGAGTGAGTAGTTGTGGTCCTATGGTTTTCCTCTTAACAGTGTGTAGACCTTATTCTTTCTCCTTTCCATTTAAGCAGCCGTTTCCCATTTATTTGGAGATTACCTGAAAACGCTTCAGTAAGCACTTGAAAGTGAAGCTTAGCAGAAAAAGGGGCCTATTCTTTTATAATGCAGGCGGATAGAACAAGTTACCTCAAACAACTTATAAGTTGGTATCCTTTTCATCCCGTATAAATCATCCTGTCAATCCCCATCCATTTCAAGCTTTAGTATCAAGCTTGGTATTTTTTCTCTAACTACAAATAAATCATGGCTGTTTTTCTGTATCAGAAAATATAACAGAATATTTCCAAATATGTTTTTCAGCATCGAGATAGCTAATACAGGCAATACTAAGCTGTGCAACAAAGCAGACTGCTCCAGAAATTAGACAGCTAGTATCCCATAGAAAGGTGATGGGAAATAAAAAAGAACTCTGATCTAAAATATGTTTGAACTGGTAGGGTCATACTCTCACACATTCTGCATTTTCCTCATGTTGTCCTAGTTTTTCAATCCTTATTTTCTTCCAGAGCTATTCTGCCACAGTTGGAACAAAAATTTGTGTGCTCTATGTTCTAATTCTGCAGTGAATCTGCTGTTCTTAGCTCATCCACATTACAGTACTTGGATATTCAGTGCCGAGGCACAGATGAGTAGAGAATTTCTTCTGTTTGGGAATCTATTTTGTCTCTTGTTTTACTGCTTTTCTACTCATTGTTTGTATTTTTTACTTTATTATAATTTGCTATTCTTTTTGTGCTCACAAAACATCTGTTCCTGAAGTAGCCTCGATATTTAGGTCATTGTATGATTATTTAGATGCTGGTAAATGGAGAACCACTTAAATCAGAAATTGAGCTCTTCAGTATCTTTTGAAATACCATGGAATAATTCCCTCTTCTCATTGTTCTTTTCATTGTTGTAGATCTCATCTTATTTTGCCTGATGTCCTACACTTCACGACTCACACAGCCTTAATGTTGTGTTGTCTCACTGATAAATAACCTTGTGTAAAACTAAGGATAACAGCCCAAGGCTTTGTATACAGTTGCATACTTAAAAGATGGCTTCAGCAGTGAAAGCAGCTTTAATAAATAATAGTTGGTGGCTATATTAATGTAACCAATAATATCTAATCTGTTCCATTAGATGGCAGACAGCTGAAAGACTCCAGCTATGTAAAGAATGTCTGTTGCTGAGCCTCTCTTTTGACTTCTCAAACGTTGCAAGTTTTGTGTGGTAGATAGACAACTATTTGCTACAAACACCTCATTTCCATGATTGAAGGTTCTTGATGTGTTTACATACCTAAATAGCTAGCAGTAACATTACTGAGTGCATGAAATACAACTAGCCTTCAGCATTCCCCGAACTGACTGCATTTTCACAGGGGTGGGGAGACTTCTCTTAGCCAACAGATGCAACTGAATCAACCTAACATCCTGAATTGGGTCGTTCCTTTGCCCATTAGCAAAAGTCTGATCTGGCAGTAGTCTTCACACACGCTATTTAAGTTAGCCAGACATCCATATGGCCAGCAAAATACTTTCTCCTGATATAGGGAAGACTGTTCCAGTGCTTAAAAAGTCTACATTTAATTCTTCTTTCTTCCTGATGAGTTTGGAACGGCAATGTATTTCTCTGAATGTAAAAGGCAAAGCAGCAACCTACATAGTGAGCATCCTTGAGTACCACAGACCATATTCTTTTTGCTCAAGCTTTGCCTTTTTGCATGGAACATATAAGTATTAGCCAGAGAAAGAAAGCAATTGCTAGAATCTGCCCCTCAAGAAAAGGGAGGGGAGACAGAAAAGGCTGAGAAAGAGATTCATATAAAAAAAATATATATGATGAAGAGTGAGTTAACCAGCTTCATGAGATGAGGATGTGTGTGGACACAGCTCAGTGGTGTGTTCTCCTAGTTAGAAATCACTCTGTCTTTATTTTGTGGCACTTACACTAATGACAATAGCTTTTTTAGCTCCTGGCTTCCTTGGAAGAGAGGCAGTTTCTGGCCAAGAAAAATATGTTCCATTTGTTGTTTTTTAGCTTTTCTTGTTGTTGTTTCTTTTTTAAAACACCTGCAAAGTACCTAAAGTAGAATGCACGAATTAGGTACATTTTGGATAAGAAAACACATACACAGGTTTCCTTTTTTACTGAATTCAGTGTAGGGAAAAAACATGTTTCTGTTAACTCAGAAATGCATTTTAAAATAAACGATAGTGCAAATAATTTGCTTAGATTTGGCTGAAATTGATTTTCCATTACTTAATTTCTCTGTGCTGGAAATACGAACAAATGGAATAAATTTGCATTGCATTCATATTAGATGGTGTGTATTTTTGGAATGAAGATTTTAAGTAGGCATGTTTGTGTTTCACTATCAAGTAAATACATCATTTGTGGAATCCATTTAAGATTATATGGAAATACTTCAGCAGTATATTTTTTTTTCTTTATAAACAATTTATGGAATCAATGTTTATTCCCGTATATCTGGAGAATAGGAGAAAATAATTTACCTATCCATCTCTATGAATTGTCTATTTCTTTTTATGATGCTGATAAAATGTAAGTGCATACGTTCCACCATTAAGCCAGCATTTTTCCTTTCCTAAGATGTATATTAAGAAATATTTATAAGGTATATTCAGAATCAGTACCCTCTTGTGCTGCCTGCTCTTGGAGTACCTCATGAGATTGCTTCCTTCCCGTTACCTTGAAGGATGCTGAAATGATTTTCTGTCCTGCCACCCAACGCTCTGTCAGTAAATGCTGATATTGGTGTCAGGATGCAATTTATAAAAATAAACATCAGAAATAAATTATTCATTTGCTTCATTAATCAAGATGATTAGACTGCCCGGCAGAGAAACTGAGATGCTTAACACACAACTGTTATTTGGGTTTAACTGGCATTCTAAAAGGCAGACTTATTCTGAACAGCATTGAACCAGCTGTAGCGGGCATAGTTTAAATTTCATTTCTTGTTTCCTCCAAAAAGATAAGAGAATCTCATCTCATAGTCTTTTAATTATCTATTCCCTGTATATCATTAACATTTGATTCTACAAGTTACTTATAAACACTGTTCGACCTAATGATTTGAAACTTGTATGTGTATAATTTCGCCTACAGTGCCTAAGAGTCAGCAGAGGGTTATAGAGCAACAAGGAACCTTATTATTTATTGCTACATCTTATATGCTGTACAATGCTCTTTTTTTGTTTGGTATTTTCTCCTAATTGGTCGATGCAACATTTATCTTCTCCTTCTGTACTTCTAGTAAAGGAAGGTTCAGGTATTTTCTTGCTTTACACATTTATATGTACATCTGTAGCTGCATTTAACCCTCTGAGCACCTCATGATGTGCATATAGGTGCACTACCATTAAGTCTCTTTTAATAGTGCAAGTTTAAGTGTAGTTAATGCTTACTAGAAGAGAAAAGCCCAGCAGCTTCATATCTTCCGGTGAGTAAAAGTTGAGTATATGAGAGGCTGGAACATTATTTTAATTAAAGAGACAGTGATGTAGGACACCTGGTTAACTCTTAGTTATGCTGTGAGCACAACCTAGTGACCTCAGAGTGCTTGTGCGACTTTGGTGGCTCTGTGTGCAGAGAGCTGGCATGTGAAGGATACATACAGGGGAGCTCACAGCCCTGCTGTTTTGGACATCGGAAAGACTTTGATAGTATAATAGACTTCTGAAAAGCAAATTCTGTCCTTTAATATAGTTGGGAATAGTAGTGAGTATTTCATATAGTTGTAAATAGTACAGCCTTGCAAAATATACAATATATTGAGTCATTATAGAGCATACAGAACAAGCTTAGTAGCAGTACTGATACAGAAGCAGCCTGATAATGTTGTAAGGCACTACAAAGATGTGATTTTTAGTCACAGTGTTCAATATTGCTTTCATTTCCTATTACTGTCTATAAAAAAAAAATCACTTAAACTTCTGTGTGACAGATAAATCCTTCTCTCAATGTGCATGGTGATGTTATTAATGTCAGCTGATTTACTCCAAAGCAAAGGTGCAGATAATTTCATTTGTGCATAGCTGTTCAGTTAGCAGGTGATACATTTGACTTTCCTTATATAAGTAGTGACCATCAGTATGATTTGTGAGGGTACCGTCTCTCTCCATGTAGTAAAGTGGGTAGTGTGAACAGTTCAAATAGTGCAACTGATTATAAAAGAAACCTAAGTAACTATCATCCTAAGACAATGTAAAACTGTATTCTAAAGCCAGCTTTAATGACCAATGTAAGGATCTGTTTAGGAGGGGGGGGAGGGGATGGGCACGGGGTTGGGATTGTTGGCAGAAATTTCTAATGGTGTAATTGCTGCTAATAGCTCATAATATTGGCAGATCTTTGACCATAGTAGTGAGACCGTTACTGGGACAGCACATGATTGAGCAGTCTGCCATACGAGCCTACTCTGCTGCTGCCATTGTAACAGGGACAGTACTGTACCTGAAGTGCACTGAAGTCACAGTAACGTGATTTTCAATGCAATAACAGCTACATCCAGGAAAATCAAACTTCCAGCCAAGAAGTAATTAAATTTGTACAAGCCTGACTGTCTCATTCATAACAAGTCGTCATGAACAACTCACAAAATAAAAGGATATAAAACCGCTAGTAGCTCGAGCATGAAGAATTGGAACGAGGCATAGGCTGATAAATTGTCTCAGTTACAAATTTATTCTTGGTGACTTGCCATTATAATGAAGTGAGATGAGTGTAATGTGGTTATATTTGACATATCGCTGGATCTGTGTTATCCAAAAAGAAAAGATAATAGGTTTTTTGGTGTTTTTTTTGTTTTGTTTTGTTTTTTTGCTGAAGAATTATGATGTGCTTCTCTCTTGACAGATGAGTTGATTTAAATTTTGATATCCTTAGAAGTGCTTCTTAAATCCCTAAGCTTCTCTTTCCGAGTAGAGATACACTTGTATAAGAACAAAAGTTGTGATGTTGTGTAATATGGCTCATTTTTTGCCTTAAGTAGGCACTTTGGGAATATTTTCCAAAGACTTTGTGTGAGTTATGTCTCATCTAAACTAAAACTCGACATAAGAAGCATTCTGCAGCAGGAGCATATCTGTGGAATAAGACGGTGCTGAGAGGCTGCTGTGTTTTGGGGACAGGAGGGTGCCTGAACCATGGCTACAGCACAGCTGGACTGCAGGGGAAAGCTGTGGGCCAGAGGGTGATCCGGGAGGTCAAACAAAGGTAGGTGAGGCACTGGGAAATCTCAGTCACAAGGAAAACACCCACAGGACGTGTCCACCCAGGTTTCTACAGAGTGGTGCTGCACAGTGTGTCGTTATCACAGTATAGCTCAGTGCAGGCACAGAACAGTAGCAAGTTATTTCAGTGTTTGCCTGACCATAGGAAAGTTGCATGTTCAGTCCCTTTGTCTGAGTGATTCTGACCAATGGTTTCACTTTTGATAAGCATGAAATAAACAAAATGTTACATATGTAACAATATATACATACTATATATGTATATATAGCGTTTACCTCGTATGATACTTGTTACTATACCTTCTTTTCTGTTTAATTTCACTGCATGTTAAGCATTTAGATTTAAATTTCCAAGCCAAACTAGAGCACAGTAGAGTGCTGTGCTTAGATTTAAAGTGTTTTAATAGTTTGATAACTATAAAGGTTTTAAATGGCCATGATTTGGAAAAATGTGTTGATAATCAATGAGCTGAAAAACCTGTTCACATCTTACCATGTATTATGAAGGTATAAAGATCTCAGTATTGCTGGAGTTGCTTGTAGATGCCTGGGAGCTCATTATTTCTTCAGAAACTGACCTTATTTGGGAGGCCATAGAAAGCATAAATGAATCAACAGAAGTTTTGGGAAAGACTTCAGTGAAAGCTAGAGGCAGTGAGAGCAAAACTGAGTGCAGAGCTCACTCAAACTGATGGGAGAAACATTTTTGGAGTGAGGCCTTTTGGAACACGGAACAATCTACAGTAGTGAAATTTGAGATATATTGGTGAACAGCGAACAGAGGTGGAAGAAAGTAGCGTGTACGAGCTGGCACTTGCACATTGTACCATAGCCAATATTACCCATGCAAAAAGGAATCAGAACCTGAGGTTTATATATTGCACAGACAGATGTAGATCATGAGATGCTCTTTCTTTAGTCACTCTACAGTGTGACATCTTTCTTCCATTAATTACAAGTGTAATTGTACTTGAAGTCTTAAAACTAAGGATCATAGAACTATTCCGAGTCTGACCTATTTTCTTAGAAACAAGCAACTGAAAGTCAAAGCTTAGTAGAAAATATAATAAAGGCAGGAGGAAGCTATTTTACATTGGGAAAAAAAATAGGTTACCTACAGAATAAATCCAGATGTGTCAATTAAAGTAAGAATCTTTTTCACATTTATAAATTCAGTTTACTTGATGAGATCTCTTGTCATAATCCTACATGGAAAAATGCGTTCTAGCAGAATATTTGTTATGCAGAGAAGATGAAAAAGCTTTGTCTTTAACAAATTCATGTTTCATGCTGAACTGCTCGCAAAGGATCAGGAGTGCAATGTTAATAATTAAAAGTTCTTATTTTAGACTTCAAAAAGAAGTCCAGTTAGTCATAAGCTGTGATAGTAGTATGTTACTGCACACCTTCTAGGGCTGCTATTGTATGTACTACAGCAAAGAGAGAAAACCACATAGAAAAAAAGCCACGTCACATTCTGTAGTTGTATGCTTTTTAGGTGTAATCTTTCTCTAGTGTGGTTGTACTATTTGCACTTAACAGCTCACGGTCATAGTAACTAAAGTAGCTTGGTGACATGCATTCTGGGAATATTATGCGATGCAAAGATTTCTGTTGCTTCTCCCTGGCCTCCAAATGCAGTGTCCTAGAAAGCAGACATTTGGATTCTTTCATGGCAACTTTCATTTCTGTTGTGTCACTACTGTGCATGTCTTTACCTTTGATTTTTAAAATCTATTCTTTTTTCCACAAATCCCTGTCTCATTATCTCCCACGGTCATGTTGCGCTGTCTAGACTAAGGTGGGGGGTACAAACCAGTGTCTGCCAGTTCAGAGTTAAATGAAGTTTTCTTCCACAACATGACAGCACATCGCTAAGAAACATTTTCAAAGTTTAGGGTTTTTGTGTACAAAATCAGAGGCGTGAGAAAGCCAGACATCGTTTCCTGTTTCTATGGCAACATGATGGTGTTAGTCTAGCTCAGCTATTTTCTCCTATGATTTTATAGATAGCTGGGATGAATGCATTGAAGTTTAATATTTTCAAAAATAGAAGAATTCTAACTGAGTCTAATCAGAAATAGCAATGCATAAAGGACAATCTCATCTGCAAAAGTAAAAAGTGCATGTAGGGAAAAAGTTATTGCGTCTTCTGATAACGTGAAGGCAAATACATAAACCACTCTGGAGATGCAAAACAGTTCTGCGTGCTCCAGCTTTGCATTTGGCTAATGGGAAAATTCCTCCACTGAAGGTCTAAAAGCTTCTTGCAATGCAACATCCCCTCCTGCGGCACATCCCACCTCCAGAAAGTAAATGACAAATTTTATCCAGAAATCAGAAATATTTGTTTCATGCAAACCAAAACAAATACTTGAAGTAAGTCCCAGATAAAACACAATTTAAAAAACCCATACAGCACAACTGGCATGTTTAACAAGTTTGATAATTCATAGACTCACAAGGTTGGAAAGGACCTACAAGATCATCCAGTCCAAGCATCCTCCCATTACTGTAGCTACCACAAGCCACTAAACCAGACTTGGAGCTCCGCATCCAGATGCCTCTTGAACGCTGCCAGGGATGGTGACTCCACCACCTCCTTGGGCAGCCATTCCAGTGCCTGACCACTCTCTGAGATAAAAAGTTTTTCTTTCTGTCTAATCTAAACCTTATCTGGTACAACTTCTCGAGTTCTTTTTGTTGCCTGGGAAAAGAGGCCAAACCCCTCCTCATCACAGCCAGCTTTCAGGTAGTTGTGGAGTGCAGTGAGGTCTCCCCTGATCCTCCTCTTCTCCAGACCAAACAATCCCAGCTCCCTCAAATTCATCTGAATTTGAAATTGAATCCGATTGAGCTTTAGGTACATTTATGCATTTGGATGATTAAGACAAAGACCTTAACCATACAAATTTAAAGTATATTAACATCTTAGGAACTTAACAAGAATGCGTTAACTCGATGCCACATGTGCAGCTGGGTTACCCTATTTTAATGGATTTGCAGAGCTCCATTTATATGAAGAGCAGAGCCTCTTATTTTTCACATAAAACAAGTTCACCTGATTCTGGATCGCATGCCAGAATCACAGGGCTGGCACAGTCCTTCATAAATCTCTACCTCTTCCAGCACACGGTCACATGCTGTTGTTAATTACTGCATTTACCTAAGTGTTAACAGTTACGTACATTGATTAGGTGTCAACTAAATCCTATTCAAAAAAATGAAATCAGGCTTATAAAGCAAAGGAATGCTTTTACTGTTCTGTGTACTACAGAAAGTCAGGGAAACTTCATTGTTTGGCAGGTGGGCTGACTCCCACATTAAGAATTTCATAATTCAATCTCAAAAAAGTAAGGGAGAACATATGTGTTTGTTGGAAAAGGAGAAAAAAAAACAACCTTTCCATCTTTTTTTTTTTTTCTTTGTCAGAGCAGCCACATATGGCAGTTCCATTTTCTATCACTTACCATTTACTTTCTATTTAAAATTCAAATGTCACTAGCCAAGAAAAAAGTTGGGTATTAAGATATGTTATGGTTTCTCAGCTAAGAACAATCACAGCAGAGAACTTCACACAGATTTGCAATAACCAATTAGAAGAAACTTACTCATCCTTGCTTTTGTTTTTCTTATGCATTCCTCTCATTAGTAGTTACTATGTTATGATTGGGTTTTTTTCCCAACCACTTTTCTTGTCTTTCCGCAAGCTAAAATCATTTCACTTTGTAACTTTGTGAGTTGTCCTGTATGCATTATTTTCAGGTAACTATACATCTTCTTAGTAACCCTGTTATCCTACTGTACTCCTGCATAAATACTCTCCAAATAATGGGAACAGTCTACCAGTTAAATCTATATTTATGCATCTTTATATACATATACTTACTTATCAGAATCTATATGCAGAATTTAAACTTTTGAATCACTATTTCTTTTCTTTGCTAGGAATGGGATTTACCCTAATCCTCACCTTCAGATGCCAAAAGTCATATACACGTGTTTTGCATAGCCTAGATGAAATGAAATGTGTGTTCTGTTAATAAAGGTGGAAAGATGCTGGTGATCTCCAGGAGTTACGCAGGAACTGGGGGAAAAACTCTGAGCTCCCGACACTCACAAAATAGATGGTGTTGAAATGCATGATAATATCTTAAAATCTTTGAAGGTAAATGGAAGGCATATCTGCATTTTGCAGATATTCCAGTTACTAACCTCGTGTGTATTGTGGTCAAAAAGGATCTGTTTGCTGTAAGGCAGCTTTTTAGAAGCAACCGTCCTAACTTGAGACATCTGAGAGGGTTTTTTTCTAGTGACAAAAGCCTGATCACATTTCGTATTTGTTAGAACTGTGCTGAAAAGGTATTAAAGCAAATACATGGCATGTTAATGAATAAGAGTTCATTATTATCTAAAGTCAAGGTACTTCTAGATGACTATATGAAAAAGCTGAAAGAACCTTCTGTGTGAAGCCCGTTGCTTTTGTAATGCTTTCAAAATGTTCTGGCTAATGTTAATTTACAGCAGCATTTGTTCTGATTAGTGGCTTTAATGTCACTAGTAATGAAGTAATCCCTTACTCAGTTGCACGTATCCGTGTTCTTTAGCTGGTTATAGGCACTATTTTCATTTTAAGAGCTGATGCATGGCAAAGTAAGAGGATGTTTTTGGGTTCTGTATTTTTTACAAAGCAAAAAGACAAATGGCTCAAAATTTGTGACAGGCTTCTTTACTGTTCACAAAGAAAAATAGACTCTTACTGTCACCGCCTCTGATGTGGCACTCAGAGACAATAACAGCTTGGCATTAAAATGTGTTTCAACCTTTCTATGGGGATGTCAGTCAAATTTGTTGACTGTTCTTTGCACTGTACTTTACTTTCCCCAAGGTGTTCAAGGGACGAGAGGGAGGCTGAACTCCTCCATCACCTGTGCTGTTCTCCAGGCTCAGGACACCAGGTGCCCTATTGCCAGCTCCGCCTGGAGCTGGCCTAGCACCACAGTGTGTAGGCACACAGCACACTGAGAGGCACCTCCAGCATTGCCCAGCTGGGGACAGGCTCCTCCTGAGGGCAGCCGGCAGTAAAATCAACTCTGATGGTACCAAGTCAGCCCTGTAGGTGCTCCTATTTGTTGAGCCACTTAGTGTTACAGAGTGTGCGTGCTTGGGCTGTCTTTTATTTTTATGCTTTTCCTTTGTATGCAAATCAAACAGTAAATCTAGATTAGCCTCAAAAAGTTCTATTCTGAAAAATTTTCCTTTCACTATTTCTTTTCATTTGCTCTCCACAATCTTCCTTAGTTGTGCTCTGTTACGCTTCACAGGGATAGCAGTAGAATGCATCAGTATTGATTCAACACTCAAAAATATGTCTTGCAGCAAGTTGATTTTTCCACTGCATTGTCAAAACCCTTCTTAACCCTCCAGCTCCCAGCAGCGATAGCATCAGCAACTGGATTTTTCACTTAGGGAAGACAACCTAGCAAAGCAAAGTCATGTTTTTGCTCTTTTAACCTTTTAAAAAAAATAAGAAAGGAGCATTTTCTTGTGATGCTGTTTGTGTCATCCCTATAGCTGGGGATCCAGATCATGTTAACAAAGAAAAAACAGAATAAAAATAAAGAAAATTGGGGAATGGGTGGGGGGTGGGGGCTGGGAGGTTGGAAATTAGGATGCAGGACAATCTCTAGTACTTTGCTTCACTCTGCATTATGTGACAGGAATTGTCAGCAGGCTGATCAGGCTCACAGTGGAAAAGTACTGCCAGCTTCAAGCAACACAAGCAGCAATCCCAGCTCTGTGGGGCTCTGAGGGTTGTCACCTAGAGCTTACTCAGATGTTTAGGATTTGCTGTGCAACTCACAGTCACCTGTTTTTATGCATGTATGTGTGTAGGGAAAAGTGATGTTTGTCTCTTACAGCAAATTGAACTCGGTTGAGTTCTTGTGGACATTGTCAAACATGCAACTTGGCACATATGACAACATAATTAAAATTAGACAGCACCTTAGGACAGCCCATTTCCTTTCCTTAATTAGAGCAATTCAAGAAAGGCTGCAAAACCACACATGCCAGTGTTGTACAGGTCTTGTTCAAATGCGAGGCATACCGCTTACAAGTATCTGTGCAGAAAGCAGTTGCTGGAATGAAGTAGGAAGCCCAACAAGGATATTTTATGATAATACATACTTTTTTTGCCTGCCTATCAAAACAATTTTTATGTCCCACCTAGAATGTCACATTGCACTGCAGACAGCATGCGCACACCTGCGCATGAGTGGAGGAAGAATAAGGAGAAAAGGGGCCTCTGTGCAATTTTTACGTTACTGTTTTAAGCAGTCATGGGATAAAATAGCACACAGTGTCCCTGACCCAAGCTGTCCTGAAGAAGGAACCAGTTTTGCACAGTGCTCTGAAGCTGAATAGTTACTGGAGGCTCAGGATTGCTGGCGTGACATAATGCGTACCAAGTCTTTAGGCAAAGCGTCTCCTACTGAAGTCTTTTACACATCCACACAGTTTCAAAATACTGATGCAATTAGACTTGAATGTGCCATGTTTAATGATGTTACCAGCATAATTAATATTTACTTTCTTAAGAAAGCATTTGAAGACTTAATTGTCCCATGTCTAATGCAGGGATAGCTTGTGATGAAAGATTTTCATTACAGTGTGTCCAAAGTAGGCTTCCTGTGATTTATGATTGTTTGCCTTCAACCTGTAGGAGTGTGTCTGCCCCTCCTGTTGTTCAGAGAGTGCACCTGCACAGTGCAGTGAGATGTAGTGTCGGGACACTGTTCTGGCTTTTCCTCTGAAAGAGCTGATCTGGGTGTCTATCCTGTGTTAGGCCATACTTGTAACCTCGAGGCATACAAATACTCAGCTAATCATTCGCTGTATTCAGTGTTATTTCTGTATGGTTTAGACTCTTTCTGTGTCCTTTCAGAAGGTCTTTGAACCCCATAGAGTAAAGCTAGTAAGTCAGTCCCGTTGTTCATTGAAGTCAGGAACAGTCGCTATGTACTTGGCAAATATATCAGAACACTGTATTGACTGAGAGATCATCTGATACCTTAATTCATTATTTTATTACTTCACTGTAGAGAAATTGTTCTGTTGAAATCAGATTTGTCTGTCAAGGGGGAAAAAAAGTCATTTGCATTTCTTTCTGGGAAAGGGAGAATTAATGCCATCAGACACTTAGAAACTCTTCTACTCAGTGTCTTCAATTCAGTATAAGGCATTTTACACAGTAAGAAACAATTTCTAAAGACCTCAGAACAGAAGTGCCCCAAACATTTTACCTATTAATAACTGCCTTCTTATGCAGCTTCTCTCTGGAAAGGGAACTGGGTGCTCTAATTTAAATATTTGAAACTGCACGAAGTCTATTCGGGAACACTGTCCTTGGGTCGTTTGGTTTTGTTTGCGTGTTTGTTTGTCTTAATGTATTGAGAGCAGCGTGAGCCAGAATAAAGGCACAAAAATGCCCCATTTTGGCAGTGAGGTGAGCGTTTATAAGGAAAACAAACTCAGTGGGGCAGGTGAACAGGGTACGTGCACTGTGTACATGCAGGTACCCAACCCAATAAGACGAGAAACACAGTAAAAAGAAAACCAGCAAACGTACATAAAGAATATGTGAACTTTAGTTGCTCATAAGGCAGTATTTTGGGGACATAATACTGGAAAAGAGGAAAAAAACAACCTGGCTTTATCAATCCAAGTCCTGCAGCTGAAGAAAACTTACACTGACATTGGGCAAATGTTTGGTAGCACGAGATTGCCAAAATCGTATATTGAATAAGTCAGCATTCATTGCTGTTCATGGGAAAGATGCCACTAAGAGTTGCGGCTTTTCAGCTGTTAAACAGAAACCTCCAGTTCGGGCCTAATTGTAATTTCCCCGTGCGTAGGAATGTGGTAGTTGCTCCCCAGCATGGCAGAGCACTGCATGTTTCATCACCAGTTCTTCCCAAGAGAACGGCAGACAAAGGCCAGATGAATAGCGGTGCTTTCACACACCCTGGCAAGGACCTGCCAAAGTCTTGGCTGAACTCTCCGGGACTGGCAGCAACCATCAATCTCTCACTTACTCTCACATGAGCACTAAAACAGCACCGATCAGTGCTTTTTCACACACACATACATTTCCAGGCACTTTTGGACACTGGAATTTGTGCTCTTTTTATTCTCTTTCATTTTATTTTGTCTGTGTCCTGACAGGTGATTTGCTGAAATTATTCTCTGACTGAGACATGAGTATTGCTGCAGCTTTCCGCTGCTCGCTCCCCCCCACTAAGCTGCACGCCTCCTGCCACAACGTCGAGGCTGCATCTCAGATGGCACACAGAGAGTGAAAATAGCGTGCGGAGCAGCAGTCCTGCCCCTGTCCTGCCTCTCACCTCTGTGCACAGCGTCACGCCAGTGTTTCACATTACGATGCATCAGTTTCCTCGCTCTCTAACAGAAAACTTGAACGCGGTTGCTAAAAGCCTTTGTGTGTTCAATTTGTAGGAGAGCTGCTCCCTCTGCTGAGTTTTCTGTTGATCGCCACCGGCACCTGATGTCTTTCCTCACCATGCTGGGGCCCAGTCCTGACTGGAATGTGGGCCTGTCCGCTGAGGATCTCTGCACCAAGGACTGTGGCTGGGTTCAGAAAGTCGTGCAGGATTTAATCCCCTGGGATGCCGGCACAGACAGCGGTGTTACCTATGAGGTACTTGGACTATTTGTAATGGATTTCACCCAAGCTGATTTACTTAAATTTACCTAAAGTCAGTGAGGAATGAAAGCTATTTTATCCACAGTCACAGCATATGTGCCTTTATACTACTCTGCTCGTTTTGTTTTAAGCCATCTTTATGTCTCCTTTCTTCTGTCTGCAGTCACCCAACAAACCTACCGTTCCTCAAGAGAAGATCAGACCACTTACAAGCTTAGATCACCCTCAGAGTCCATTTTATGATCCAGAAGGAGGATCTATCAAGCTGGTAGCCAGAGTTGTTATTGAAAGAATTGCACGCAAGGTACACTGTATTTTGTACATAGAATCCTTAAGCAAGCAAAAACCACACTTTATAAGGCAACATTTTTCCTTCTTCCTGCCAGCAAATCTCTGCTCCCTAATCTACCTCCAACAAATATAATGGTAGAGAATGACTTTCTTGCATTTAAAACTGCTTCCTTGTCTTACTTCCAATAATTACTGCATCTGTTTAGTTGCAGATTATCAATATTATTATTAATAGAAAAGAAAGAAGTATGATCTAATGAGTAATTCAGCGTTTCCTCTCGCTACTGCTGTAGCTCCAGCAGTGCCTCTCATTGCGCTGTCTCAACCCGTCTGCACGTACACACTCCTATATCCAACCTCCACAATCATTTCTTCCTTTGCAGGGTGAACAGTGCAACATCGTACCTGATAACATAGATGATATTGTGGCAGATCTAGCACCAGAAGAAAAAGAAGAAGGTACTTTTTGAATTAGTTTGTGCTGGACAATATTTTGTTTTGTTTTCCCCTGTCATTTTTATATATAGTAAGAAACCGACTTAGGAGCAGAAATAAGTTCCGCTTATTAGTCAGAAACTGTGTTAGTTTTTCATCCTTTCTGGTATGTATGTGCTACTAGCCTCCACTTATACAGAAGAGGTACTGCATGTGTAGCTGGCAGATGGCAATAACAATAAAAGCAATAAAAGATAACCTTCAGGGGGCTCAACATAAAGTGGGTGTTGGGGTTTTTGTTTGTTTGCTTGTTTTTCAAATCAAATTTGTCATGTTTTTTGGAGTTGAAATTGAGCAGTTTAGAGTGCAGAAAGAAATAATGTTTTGTATTAGTATCTAAAGTAATGACTAGTCAAGTATAAAGAGAGGCGGATGGAAGAAAGCGTACCGTTAATGTTTTCTGCCTTTTCTTGTTTTTAGATGATACCCCTGAGACCTGCATATATTCCAACTGGTCTCCCTGGTCAGCCTGCAGCTCCTCTACCTGTGAGAAGGGCAAGAGGATGAGGCAGAGAATGCTTAAAGCTCAGCTGGACCTCAGCGTGCCCTGTCCTGATACACAAGATTTTCAGCCGTGCATGGGTCCGGGCTGCAGTGATGAAGGTAATCAAGCAGAAAGGGTAGAGGAGAAGAACACTGCGTAGGGGCACTCTTATTTTTCTCTTAAAGTTCTTAGAAGATATTATTTGCTGTATGATCTGGGTATTAGCAAAAAGAAGAAGAACTGCAGCAGAATACAAATCCAAATGGTCTGTGGCAAATTTTGCAGTTCAGCTGAGTGGGTGCTGAGAAGCATAAAGGAAAGGAGTAAAGTAAGCAACAGAGAAGACAGGATGTGAGAAGCATCATAAAAGTGCCACTGCACATAAATGGGCAGCTGCAGACTTATTGGAGGGTGGGCAGGTAATTGTGTAAATATTAGCAATTGAAATGGTCCTCTGTATTTTAGATGGTTCCACTTGCATGATGTCTGACTGGATTACATGGTCCCCCTGTAGTGTTTCCTGTGGAATGGGAACGCGATCTAGAGAGAGATATGTAAAACAATTCCCAGAAGATGGCTCTATGTGCAAAGTGCCTACTGAGGAAACTGAGAAATGTATTGTAAATGAGGAATGTTGTAAGTATTTCATTTTGCTTTGTAAAATCCAGTCGATAGAAGAGCTGCCTGAAACAGTTTTTCTTATGAGCTCTACTACCAAAGGACCTTCTCTCTCCATTTTGTGTAGCCCCTAGCAGCTGCCTTGTCACCGAATGGGGAGAGTGGGATGAATGCAGCGCTAGTTGTGGCACAGGAATGAAAAGAAGACACAGAATGATCAAGATGACTCCTGCTGACGGATCTATGTGCAAGGCAGAAACTACAGAGGCAGAGAAATGCATGATGCCCGAGTGCCGTAAGTGTCTGTGAATTCATCTCCTCTGCTACAAAGAGAGATATCATTTCTGACATGCTGCTCCATCACACCACAGAACATAGCCCAAGCACAAACAGCATTGATTTTTCTGGTTCTTCTCAAGATTGGTTCCCTTACGGAATGTGCATTATGTACCTCTTTAACTAACAGAACCTGAGTAAAGGTAAAACATTTTCAGTGGTACGCGATTACTGTATTATCCATACAGCAGTGTGTCTACTCACAAGCCATACATACATTATCAACTCTAATGTTATGGGATATGAGGTGTATTTAAACATAAGGCAAGAATAATACCGTGCCCTTTTCTTTTAGCCTGTGAGCAGTCCAGGAATTGATGTTCACCTTTTGTTCAACCAGTCATCCTCATCCTTATCCTGTCTCTGAGTGCTCTGTTAGGGTTTGGTTGGTTTGGTTTTTTTTAGGAAATGCTAAGATTTTCAACAACAACAAAATGAAATTAAGATAAATGTCTAAATATCCCATCTCACATGAGGTCAGCATGACTTCCAGTTCTGGGTACAAAAACAATGCATGTTTTTTACAGGAATCATTATTGAAACATACTTTTTGCTGTTTATCCTTTGATAGTATTGAAACTGTACAGAGATGAATAAGATATAGAAAAGCATAGAAAAGAAAAGCGATTAAAACAGGAGAGCCTTTTAATTTTTTCTCCTTGAACTTCTGTAAAAAGCATCATTCTGCTTGTGACTCATTTTGTCCGAAGTGACAACAAAGTATAGGTGGTGGAAGGCAGATAATAGTATGTTTTCCACCTGTGTTATTTTCAGAACGCATAGCTTCGTACATTACCCACAACAAGTGCTCATTACCTTTTTTAATCCGTATCAGATACTATTCCCTGCCTTCTATCCCCGTGGTCTGAATGGAGCGACTGCAGCGTAACATGTGGGAAGGGAATGCGAACCCGGCAAAGGATGCTGAAATCTGCAGCTGAGCTTGGAGACTGCAATGAGGAACTAGAGCAAGCAGAGAAATGCATGTTACCTGAATGCCGTAAGTGTGGAAACCTTTGGGGAAAGGAAAACCAATTTTATGTATGGGAGTCTTGGGTCACAAGTCTATTGTTATTTGTTAGCATCTTTTTTCATTTTTCTTTAATATTATAACTTACTTAATATTCTTTAAATTGAAGCTTAGGGAGTACAAGGTGGATGGAGTGGACAGTGAGGCTGATTGAGAACTGGCTGATTGGCAGAGCTCTGAGAGTTGTGATCAGTGGCACAGCCTACTTGTAGTTGTAGTGGTGTTCCCCAGGGGTTGCTGCTGGGTCAGGTCTTGTTCAACATCTTCATTGCTTATGTGGATTACGGGATAGAGTCTTGTCTCAGCAAATTTACTGGTGATACAAAGCTGGGAGGAGTGGCTGACACTTAGAAGGCTGTGCTGCCGTGCAATGAGGCCCAGGTGGACTGAAGAGTTGAGCAGAGAGGGACCTGTTGAGGTTTAAAAAGAGCATGTGTAGAATCCTTCACTTGGGTAGGAATAACCACATGTATCAGCACAGGTTAGGGGCTGACCTGCTGGAGTCGAGCTCTGCAGAGAAGAACTTAGACAACCTAGTGTACAACAGGTTGTCCATTAGCTACCAGCATGCCCTTTTGGCCAAAAAATTAAATGGTATCCTTAGGTGTATCGAAAAGAGCGTGGCCAGCAGGCGAGGGAGGTGATCGCTCTCCTCTACCCTGCCTTGGTAAGGCCACATCTGGAATACTCTGTCTAGCTGTGGGAATGCACTCTGTAACCTACAGTGCTGTATAGACTGCTTTTGGATTCTACAGAGGGTGGGTCAGGAGTTGATAAGAGCAGTCGTTACCTCCTTGAACTCTGTAAGCAAATAGTTTTGCATTTTTCTGCTCTGATTCTTGCTTTCCCATCTGTAATACTCCTAAGTCAACCCACAGGGGCACTTTATTTCACAGAATCACAGAATCACAGAATTACCCGGGTTGGAAGGGACCTCAAGGATCATGTAGTTCCAACCCCCCTGCCTAGCAGGGCCACCAAACATACACATTTACTAGATCAGGTTGCCCAGGGCCCTGTCCAACCTGGTCTTGAACACCTCCAAGGACGGGGCATCCACAACCTCACTGGGCAGCCTGTTCCAGGACCTAACCACCCTTCTAGTAAAGAACTTTCCCCTAACATCCAACCTAAATCTTCCCTCCTTCAACTTAAAACCATTTCCCCTAGTCCTGCTATTATCAGCCCTTTCGAAGAGTTTACTCCCCTCCTGGGAGTAAGTTCCCTTCAGGTATTGAAAGGCTGCAATGAGGTCACCTCGCAACCTTCTCTTCTCCAGGCTGAACAAACCCAACTCCCTCAGCCTGTCCTCATAGGGGAGGTGCTCCAGCCCCCTGATCATCTTTGTGGCCCTCCTCTGGACCCTTTCCAAAATCTCCATATCTTTTTTGTACTGAGGACTCCACACCTGGACACAGTACTCCAGATGGGGCCTCACAAGAGCAGAGTAGAGAGGGATGATCACCTCCCTATCCCTGCTGACCACCCCTCTCCTGATGGAGCCCAGGATCCCGTTTGCTTTCCGGGCTGCCAGAGCGCACTGCTGGCTCATGTTAAGTTTCTCATCTATCAGGACCCCTAGGTCTTTTTCAGCCGAGCTGCTCTCAAGGACAACTCCTCCCAGCCTGTACAGGTGCCTGGGGTTCTTCCGGCCCAAGTGCAAAACCTTGCACTTTGCCGTGTTGAACCTCATTAGGTTCACCCGAGCCCAGCTTTCCAGCCTGTCAAGGTCCCTCTGAATGGCATCTGTTCCCTCCACCGTATCGACTGCACCACTCAGCTTGGTGTCATCAGCAAACTTGCTGAGGGTGCACTCCATTCCCTCATCGATGTCATTAATAAAGATGTTAAAGAGCACCGGTCCCAAGACAGACCCTTGAGGGACGCCGCTCGTTACCGGCCTCCACCTGGACATAGAGCCATTGACCACCACCCTCTGTCTGCGGCCTTTCAACCAATTGCTTATCCATCTAGTTGTCCACCCATCAAATCCACCTCCCTCCAATTTGGAGATGAGGATGTGATGGGGGACCATGTCAAAGGCCTTGCTCAGGTCCAGGTAAATGACATCGGTCGCCTTCCCTTCATCCACCAACGCCGTCACTCCATCATAGAAGGCCACAAGATTAGTTAAGCATGACCTTCCCCTGGTGAAGCCATGCTGGCTGTCTCGGATCACATGCTTGTTCTTTATGTGATCAAGCATGTTGTCCAGGAGGATCTGTTCCATAATCTTCTTAATTTCTTATTGTGTACTCTTGGTTATTAAGAGCTATATAATGTCTATGTCCTCGTGTTGCCTTACTTAGTCCTATGGTGATGAGCAATATTGCTTTAGGTATATAATTATAATTATATAATTATAATTATAATTATAATTATAATTATTCCATATTGAACATAATACCATAACTTCAGGCAACGGTTTGTGCACTTCCCGATAGCAAACAAGTCAGAATTAATTGTAAGTCAGACCTAGTTTTTTTACTCAAATGCAGAATGTGAGGCAGGAAGGGAATAAAAATTCAGCATCACTCACAAGATTCTTTTGCTTCACAAAATGAACAAGAGAAAGGCTCCATCTTTGATATAGCTCTCACCTGTACCACACCCTTCTTAATAATCTGCATCCCTTTGCAATCCGGAAATGTCATGTAGGCCAGCACACAGCATGGAAACACCAGCAATGGTCTTAGACCCTTCTCAACGAAAACCTCTCCCTTCATGGGTGGTGTAGACTTCTGATTGCTTTGCTGTCTTTGTGAAGAGCGATAGCCTGAGGCATAGCTAAATGAACAGGATCTGATTGCTTTTCATGCCCTGTTGCCAGCTGGTTTCTAAGGCTTTATACCTAACTAGATTATTTTTCTCAAAAAATATTGGCTAGAAAAGGCTTTTCTACCGCAATTTGTTAATTCAGATCTTATTAAATAATGTGAAATATCATTTAGGTTATCACTTACTAGGGCTGTGAGCTTTAGGGAGTAGTGAAAAGATGAAAACTTATAAGACGTAGACTTAATGGTTCTGGCATCATTTGCTGCTATTGAAAAAAATAATACGGAAGTTACTTTCTTTCCTTTTGGCTTTAAAAAAAAGCTCCTCCTATGTTTTTCTTGTTTTGTTGTGTTTTTCTTCTGTTTTATGTAGAATAGACCACTTAAAGCTTTACATATGCCAGTTAAAGAAAGGGTTAGGTTTCAGGTGTCACACAGTTTGTAAGTATTACTTGATTTCAGACAGCTTTTAATATAAATGTGTAGGATGAAAAATTGAAGAAGGCACAGGAAAATGATTTATGTTTGTTGTCAGGTAAGTGATCTGCCAGCCCCGCTCTTGAAAAAGAAACCGGAGAAAAGAGTCACGTAATATTTCTGTTAGAAATGAATTCAGACCATCTTAATGTTCAGCCTCAGAAAATCTTGCAGAAGAGTGGAGGTTTAATTCTCATTTGTGTATTTAGATATGCAGATACTCACCAGGAGTGTTTATTTCTTTTTGAACTTATGCTTAGGTTGCCAGACAACACAGATTCCACGTAACATTTCTCATTCTTTGCAGCCATTGACTGTGAGCTGACTGAGTGGTCCCAGTGGTCCGAATGCAATACTTCGTGTGGAAAGGGCCACATGATCAGAACGAGAATGATAAAAATAGAACCACAATTTGGAGGAACGGCATGCCCAGAAACTGTTCAACGTACAAAATGTCGAGTAAGGAAATGCCTGAGAGGCCCAGGAATGGAAAAAAGGCGCTGGAAAGAAGCCCGGGAGAAACGAAGAAGCGAACAAGCTAAAAAAAACATCGATAATGAGCAATATCCAGGTGAGTGCAAAAGCACTGGCGAATACGCTCACATCGGACCTTCTGTATGACAATGAAGGATTTGTGAGCAGCTCCTCCTCTTATTGCACTGGTAACTTTTGTCAGTGTTACAAGCATTACGGTGTTCAGGGTAAGTTTTACCAACAAAATAAAGTACAGCCGTTTCAGTGTTCGGTTGTGATCAGAAAAGTTCAACGTGTGTTTAGGGTATAATGGAGAAAGGCTCGCTTCTACCCACGTGTGATCTCTGTAATTATCAAGTTAACTCAGTAATTTGATTCAGTCAACCTATTCTGAGAGGCCTGCTCCTTTTGGTGAGGGGCAGTACTCAAGCACGGATGCCTCTAATCAACAAAATGCAGTATCTTGTATAGCTTACGTTACCAGCATATGAATCACAGCTAAATTGTGGTTTATACCTGTCTGACATTTAACAATTTTTATGTTGCATAATGGAGACAGGAATTTCCTTTTTTAATCCATTTCTCAATGTCTTTCAAATGCACCTTCTGTATATTTATTTGTGTTCCTTTATTACATACTGCCTAAATTAGGCAGCGTGCAGTCTCAAATTCCGAAGATGCAAGTGTGCAGATCATGCATAGTAGCACACGTTAGACTCAGTCAAATGACATCTTTATTTTTCCCACAGTTTGTAGGCTGAAACCATGGACCGCTTGGACAGAATGCTCTGCACTCTGTGGAGGTGGAATTCAAGAGCGCTACATGATGGTAAAGAAGAGGTCCAAAAGCACTCAGTTTACAAGCTGCAAAGACAAAAAGGAGCTAAGAGCATGTAACGTTCATCCTTGTTAGGAAAAGACAAGGCTTCCAAGCGATGCCCTCTGAGCTAAAAGGAAAGTCAACCTTGGTTTGGTTTTTAAAACAAAACAAAAAAAAAATATATGAAGTGTATATTAGTTTTCATTTTTGCAGTGTGGTTTGCTTTTTAGTCTTGCTGGTGCAAGAAATCTATTTTATAAATATTTCCTCACAGATTACTGCTGAGAGTAAATCTTGGATGCTCCAGCTAGCCCTTAATGCATAAAAGTAGTAGGTCATTGTGAGTCATTTAACTGAAATGCAGACATATCTGTGGACATGGAATAGCCATATAGAAATACTACTTGTAAAGACATGGGATGCATGCGTATTAACATAAATTGAAGTGACATTTTTCATACGTGGGAGGATTTCTCTCTTGATTTGATTTTAAGAATCCAAAGCAGTGCCTACGTGATCATACAACTATGCCAAGGAAAAAATTCAGTAATGCTGGTTCAACAATACTAAAGGTGCATGTTTAACTTTTTACAGCACTGGGTTAAGTGATAGTTGAGATAATTACCCTATATACTTTTGTTCGCGTGGATGCTGCACTCAGTGCAAAATCAGCTTTGTTTCTTAAATAACAACTTAAGTAATCTGTTGTGCAGCTCAGTAGCGATGTCAGCCCATATAACACGGTCACAACGCACAAAGAACACGTGGCTGTCATAACACCTATCCACCATCTCTCAAAATGGGCACAGAACTAAGAGAAATTGGTCCAAACACTGCGAGTCACAACAGCCGTGTGATGAGAAGACCTACCCCTGAGGGACACTGCAGGACTAGATGCAGTTTCAGAAGGATGTTGGTCGCAGGCTAAGAGAGAAAGAGTTGTATGATACAACACTAGAGAATAGGTGACCTAGGTTCTTCCACATCCCTCGTAGCAAACAAAAGGAAAGGGAACTGTTGAAATGAAACGATTGCACAAGAAAAAATAAAATAAAAAACTAAAAATTACAGATAAATACAAGAATAAATTTCCAGCAGCATCGTTTATGTCTTTTCACTTGGAGTTTAGTAGGATCTGAAAGTGACTATAATTCTGAGAATTATCCACTTTGATATGCACTAGTCGGGATATACATCTTTCCTGGCCCCTTAAGCAAGCAACAAACTGTCTGAAATCGGCTCCCAACCACTCTCGTTGCTTTTTTTATTTTACATTTTCTCCTAAGCGTTTAGCTGTTTTCCCTGCACTTAATGAGGTGTGGGACTTTGAGATTCACTTGTATTGGAATAGAATACTGTCCCGTAAGTTTATCAATTTAATGTTAAATATAAGGGTTGAAGGTGACATTTTTTGTCCAGGAAAGGCAGTGTACGCCTATATCTCTACGTAAATAATAACAATGCACTGAATATAAAAGACTGTTGATGCTAACATTAAGAAAACAAAACTGGAGAGAAATGAATGGAGAAGCATTTTTGTTATAGTCTCTTTAAACCAGCCTTAAAAATGTTACTTTTTTAATGCTCTGTCACTATCGTGAGAGCCCAACACCCAAGGTTTTAAGCGTCCGCACTCAATGTGAGCCACAGCCCGCTGAGGCTGTTTGACTTCACCTCCACTGCTCTGGGGATCTCGTTACCTCCCTGTATCTGGATGGGCAGGTTGCATTACACCATTGGGCTTCTCATCAGCAGATCACCAGTGGACTCTGCAAGGACCGCTCAGGACTTCCACAGCATACCTTGAGGTATTTTATTGCATTTCTTAGAGCTGAAATTAGTGCTTAGCCTCTTCTGATGCTGCTAAATGAAATGGGTGTAAGCTCTTAGGGAACCAAACCAGGAGAAAAACAAACAGCAAAAAACACAGTTTCATGCTAAAACCAAACACTTCACATTTTGCACAGCTTGGCTCATTTAATAATAGATATTAATCTAGTTTGCCTCCTTGTGCCTATTGAAAAAATCTGTACCGATAGCACTATCATTACACTGTAGCAAGAAGAGTGTCCCTAAGTAATGTATTTATGATCTTACCTTTCACGTTACCCTTTTTACAACCACAAAATAAAATCCCGTGCAATGATAAAGACTGTGAAGCAGTGACCAGTTGAGCACATTGCGGGTGGAAAAGCAGACGGTTGCAGAGAAGGGCTACAGCAAAGAATGCCAGGCAAGGTTACAGACCAGAGCTGTTTAGTACCTCTGCGAGCTACTCCTGCTGAGTGTGACAGAGGCCAGCCAGCTGAGGTGGGTCAGTAACAAAGAGAACCTTTGGCTGTATATTGTGTGACAGAGTGGTGTTGTGTGTTCGGACATCTGAGAGCCAGGGGTGGTGGAGCAGAAGTGGTGCATCTCTTGAATGGTAAAAAGTAATGATATGATTTTAGAGAGTGCATTTTTTCTCATCGATCCTTACCAGCTGTTCATTCTAATCCTGCAGAACCATGCCAGCTTCTGCAAATAATCAATTAAAATTAACGTTGTCTTTATTTTCATCACTTTTCCGGTTCATCGAGCTGTTTTATCTTTTAATCATTCCCTTGGGCAAAGGCTGCACAGTCCAGATGTACCTTTAGGCATGTAGGAAATGTGTAGCATTTTAATGGACGTGCTTACAAAAAAGCCCACACAAAACCAATGAGTCTGGCTTTCCTTTCACTGCGGTTCTGACCAATCTGATGCTCCACAGACATAACTGTCTTTTAGCAAGGAGGCTCTTCGGTGTGATTCCCAGTCATTTCTCTTAGGCTCTTTAAAGTTACGAATGTTGGATATTTTCCCACCTTGTTAATCCATGCAATGACAACGTAGGTTGCACTCGGGCAGATATGTGTGATCATTTCTGCTTAGGTTCAGATTTTCGCACTGTTTTTCTCTTGGAACACTTGAGGAGTCACTTGTCTTACTTCTAACTTGATACAAAAAGAAATATTTAAGCTTGTTACATTTTGTAAAAAAATAAAATAAAATGAAAAATTAAAAAGAGCAAACGAAAACAAATGAACAAAAAAATGAGGTTGATTTTCTATTCAGAACAGTAAAACAAGCTCTGATAAATGATATGTAGAAGTATTGCATTGTTACTGTAAACTTTCTAGTCGTGTAACAGCCACTGGTTCTCAGTCAATAGAGATGAGAACTTTCTCTCTCGCCTCACGAATAATATTGCTGAACTGAAAGCACAGACATCGCTCCACTTTTGTAGACCTCAACTATCAGATTTTAGCATTGTGTGTTTGTTATTCTTTTCTAACATACGAACCGTAGAAGCTTTACACGTATTACAAAAGAAAAGTTAGGGGCATAACAAGTGTACAGTAGGGCTCTGTGTGTGCAATGTACCATTTAAAACAATATTTTGTTTGATTGCATTCTTAGATTTCCTTCACTGTTTTTGTTTGCAGTGGAATTACAAAAAGGCTACCATGAATATTTCTTACCAAAGTCTTGTGTAGATGTTTTGTAGTTGTCTGGCTAACACGTTATTATTTTGGAATAAAGACATCTTTACTATGAAATGTGAAATTGCATGTGATTCTATTTCACCAGCATAATGATGTACACCCAAAAACCCAACCATACACTAAACAAGCCATGCTTTTCTTTACATTTCAGTCCTGTTCAAGTCAATGGGATACTTAGAATGAGCTGAATTTTATTACATCTGCGAACTATAACCACTTGGAAATTACTTGTATAGTGTTTTTATTGGCAGTTTTCAGCTAGTTAAGAAATCACAGAGTAGCTTAACATCATTACTCAAATTATTATTCTGATGCTGGTTTTGTTTTGTAAAGAGAAATTATTTAAAAGAGCACATGATGCACAAACAGGGAAATGGATAACAGAGCCAGAACTCACCTTCTGCAGTCCTGCTTCTGCTTGTTGGTAAACAGTGGAGCTCCAGCAAAAAAAAATAAGAAAAGTCTGGTCTAGCAGGACTGCTGGGCACTGTCGTGTTACATACAACCGATGGACTGACTATTCTGAAGGACAATTGTCAGTAGCCAAGTGAGCTAACCTACTCTTTCTCCAGTGACAGTGTGAAGGAAAGTGTATTTAGGGAGCAGTTGTTTCATGTTATATGTACCGAATGGGAAGATATCTGGAGCAGTTATTATGCTATTACAGCCCATAAATCTCCATCAGAAGAGCTCTTATTCAAAAGGGCTCACACGCCATCATACAGGTAGTTAAATGCTACACGTGCAAGTGACCTCCTTGGATGTGCCTGCCAGTCCTCAATAAACACGGATGGATTCTCTCTCTTACATTAGAACTAATCTGCCACACTCAGGGGCTTTGATACTGCGTTTCTGAGGCAGGAAAATAAAACTAACTAAACCCTGATATAATGCAGGGCTCTTTCCTAAAATCTGAAGCCTAACATTAAATTAACAGCTATAATTAATTTCTGTTATTGCTGATATATCTATGACTGTCACACGTTGTCATATGACCGTGCTCCTACCTATCAAACTTTCACACACGTGTGAGTGGTATACACCATGTGCATACAAACCAATATTTAAGGTATCCTGCTCCATATACACAGCAGCATAACAACTAATGGAAGGAAAACCCTTCCCAGGAAACCGGAACATGCTCAGAACTTTTGCAGGCAATTTTCATAATTTGCTCTTTGGGGTCACGTGAGGTCAAATTGGGGTCACACGAGGCCAAATTAGGCCTCTTGGGGTCATATGAGGTCAAACTCCAGAATTTTTGGCTGCCTGGGGTCGCGTGAGGTCACCCAATTAGCCCTTTGGTGTCACACGAGGTCAAATTTGGCCTGTTGGTGTTACTAGATGTCTTGAAGTGAGTAAGGGATGGCCGGGTTGCCTGAGGGCGATGGCTGCACCGGTACTCAATATTCGAGAAGCCCAAAAATCTACACTGGGCCAAAGGATACCATTTTTAATATGTCATACAGTGTTTACTGTATTGATGACAAAAAGGGGACATTGACTCTCACCACAATGATCCCCAGAATACCAGGCCAACCCAGTAGAGCAGGGTGATGTAGAAATAATTGTAACTAATACTGTCTGCCCAGTATCTTTCCTTAGCGGAACTCACAGGGAGCCATTATTACATGACTGCTTTGAAACAACTGTAGCTGTGCATTCCAGCCTGTCATTCAGACCTGAAGGACAAATCCTTAGAAGATGGAGAAGACACCTTGTTTACCGACAGCTGCACTTTTTTGAGACAAGGAGGTTGTAAGGCAGGATAAGCAGTAGCTACTGCTGACCGGGTAACCGGAGCACAACCGTCAGCTGTGGGCGCTTCCCCTCAAAAGGCTGAAATAACTGCCTTGACGAGAGCCTTAATTATATGGGCAGATGCTAAATATGTATTTGGGGTACCACACGCTCATAGTACCATTTGAAAAGAACAAGGATTTCTCACACGCAAGAAAAACATCGTGGTATAAATCTACCAATGGTTATTATATGTTGTAAAGGACATCAGAAAAGTAACACTGTACAGGAAACAGAAAATAAGACGATAGATCCGGTGGCAGAATAGGCAGTTGATGAAGGCTCCAATTCCAGACAATTAACTTAAAGTCTCTGAATCCAAGTCAAAACCTGGAAAGTATTCTAAGGAGAACAGGAGTCCAATTAATGTTTTAGAAGGGAAGAGAGAGAGCTGACAGAGGGGCACTTGCCCAGATGGACACAGGCCATGTTATGCCAGGGCTGAGTACACTTCTCTTTATTAAACATACTTGCTTTATATCCTAACAGGCTATAGAGTTTGATTCCACAAGACATGAGAATAAGGACAATCAAAGGAAACAGCGAGTAAAGACCACATATTTGGTGATCTGCAATGAAATTGTATTCCTTCTTTTTTTTTTTTTTTATGCCGTTGTTATAGTTAAACCCTGAAAATGGTTTTTTTCCCTGGAGAAGTAACTCTCTGGTGGAGGCTGATAAAACCATAGAACATGATTCAGTCTATTTCATAAATTTCCAAACTTTGTGTTTGTTATTAACCTTCATTTTGAAAAATGTTACATAGTCCAGTTCACCTGACCCCACTTGGCCTTTTTGTTATGTGTATGTATACAGTACATCTCAATTTCCCTTTAAGAGTAAATAAATTATGATGACAGAATAAAAATGTCTTGAGTGAAGCACTTTGTCATGTATCTATGCAGAACTGGGGAAGCCTCCATCGATTTCCAGCATCATAGGTCACTCTTTTTTCACATTCTTGTCCTTTTTTATGCAGTGGTTTTTTTGTGGGTTTTTTGTGGTTTTTTTTTCTCTCTTTTTTTTTCTTTTTTTTCTTGTTCTCTTTTTTCTTCTTTTTTCTGTTGTCTTTTTTTTTCTATTTTTCTTTTTTTCTCTTTTTTTCCTTTTTTTTTTTTTCTTTTTTCCTTTCCTGTGGTTGTATGCTGGTAACAAAGTTCACAAAGGACTGGATTTTGTGAATGCAATATTTTTCAAGGGACTAACTAAGCTGATCTTGAGAAACATCCACAACCTGTGTTTTCTGAAGAGTAAAAATGTCAAAATTTCTCCTGCACCACAAGAGAGTATTTGTTCAACAGTTCTTTTAAATTTGTGCAGTACTAAGTAAGCAGTAAAATAGATGACTGTCACCAAACCAAAATGCTAAATAAAATAGAAAGCTTAAAACATCTTTGCAGTGCCTCTATGAACACTGAACTTTGCTAAAAAAAGGAAAGAAGATGAAGAGGAGAATGGTGGTTTAAGATGCAGAAGAGAATAGACTGTGTAAATGATAATAGGTGTGTGTTTTAAGTGCCAGGCAGTTGAGATGAAGGTGTGCTTTTGTCAGTATTATTGCCGTTGGGTTTTGATTGTTCCGGCAATTTGAAGAAGCTGTTTTGGAAGGGATGCTCAAATTTCATCATCATTTGAGTGATCTAATAGAGGTTGTCCAGCCACAGCTCAGAGGAAAAAAAATGTGTTTTGCTCATCTGTGTGAAAATAACCTTTCTTCCTTGAAATCCTATGTACTCTGTAGAGTACATAGAGTACTCTGAGGAAACTGCCAAAAGTGGCTTTTTTAACTTCTATTTTTATGGATGTAAATTGGAAAGTTTGTGTGCCAATGCCTTCCTTTGTTTGAAAAGGAGCTCTTTTCCCTCTGCTTTTAATCCATTTGTGTGAAATTTTTCAGTAAGAATTTCAGAAGGTATTCCATGAATCTGTAACTGAGTGTGAAGTTAATACAGACTCCTCCTAATGAAAAGTATAATGGTGCTTCACTCGTGAGGGTGGGAATTAAATTAGCGAGCAGAAGGAAATGAGGGTGGGACACTGAGAGGTGTTCTGAATAAGCAGATATGCAATGATACAAAGGGTGGAAAAGGAAATGTTGTGGCCCAAGACAGAAAATAATTGCCAAATAAAATGCGCAACAGACTACAACACACTATAAATTAGTAATTATGTTATTTTGTAGTGTCACACATTCTGGTTGGGCTTTGATTATTTCAAATGTTAAGTTTTTGGATAAACAACTTAATTTGTACAAAGAGGTACAAGAGGTGCCGCAAGCAGTGACGTGATCATCAGAGGTAGCGACGCATCACTTGTACAACGGATAGTTTTCCAAAGCTGAAAGAAAAGTTTTATCAAAAGCGCTCCTGATCAAAACCACACGTTACCGTTTTGTAATTTGGTTGATGTTGCTAGTCCACATCAGAGCACCGTGTGGGATAACGGGAGTTAGTGGGTGTTTTGTTTGTTTTTTTTTCTTTTCTGCGGAGCGCCCTAATTGGGCACGGGGGGAGGGGTCACCGGGGGTGGAGGTCGGGACGGGGATGGGTTTTTTTTTTCGCCCAGATCCCAGCGAGGAGACTCAGAACTTCCCTCCTCCGACGTCCCACCGGTGAAATTGGGACTCGGTTTTGACCTTGTTGAAATTCTCATTGTTTAGTGTTATTAGGTTTATTAATCTGCCGTTCGTTGTCAGACCATTTTTTTTTCTTTTTTTTTTTTTTTTCCTTCCTAGACTCATTTGCACCGTGCAGTTCGAGAAGGGAGGTGTTTTTGTTCCTCGTTTCCGTGCGTTTGTTCCCGCTGTCACCGAGAGAGAGCTTCGTGACACCACGTCAGGGCTCCGCTCTTAACTTAGGAACGGCTTACAGTGTGTATGCAGTCATACATTGTGGTTGTTTTTTAAAAAAAAAGAAACAAGAAAAAAGAAAAATTTTAAAAATTGGGTCAGCTGGAAGCCGTGATTGATCACCTGGTGGGAAGGCAGGGCCAAGCCAGGGGAGCTCAGGTGTACGCAATAGCGATGAGTGACTGGTAGGGGTGTTGCCAGGATCCACCTCCTCCCAGATCTCATTTAAGGGTCGGCAGCGGAGGCGAGAGGTACCTTACTGGAGATCGTGGCCCAGTAGAGGTTTTCTGAAGGTAAGCGGCTTTTTTTCTCGGTTTCTGCATCTGTGGCAGCACCCGCGTTTGGGCTCGTTCCGGTTTGCCGCAGCCCGGGACTTTGTCGTGCCGCTCTTACTGCTGTGCTTAGTATCACGTCGCAGCATTTCACACACTGACCACATAAAAGGCTAGTCCCTCTCCTGTTTATAATCTCCCTGCAAGTGCTAGAAGCCTGCAATAAGGCCTTTTTTCCTCTGAGACAAATAAACTTGATTCTCTCAACATTTTTTGATACGAGAGGCGATACCAAGTGTTGCAATAGGTTTTCTTTTTAAGAATGTGTTTGGCCCGTTCTTGTGTGCTTTTGCTAGGCTAGGCAGGTTTATGGGATTTCGTTTATGGGGAAACTTATTGAGAAGTGTATAGGATACTGGTAATTACAGACCAAACCTGTGATTAACCACCTGAGGCAAGCGTAGGGTCAGCCCTGTGGGAACACAGGTGGAGGCAATTCAGCTCGTCTCCACCTCTCCTTGATTTCATTTAAGGGCCGACCACCAGTAAGGCAGCATCTCTTGTGGAGAGCACTTCTTCGTGGTGTTTGCGTGACAAGCTTCAGCATTTTTTGTCTAGATTGAAGGCCTTTGAATTGGTGAGTTTTTTTTTCTATTGATAATCATTGGCCATCTGTTTTCCACCATTCTTGTACTCTTTTCAACTGTATATTACTAGTCTTGTATTATTCCACTGTACAAGAAGGATAAGCACT